>NC_135235.1:172449407-173081490 GCF_051348905.1 Ranitomeya variabilis | reverse complement strand
TTTAATACATCCCATTATTTTATTTGCCTTTGTAGCAGCTGCCTGACACTGGCCACTGAATATGAGTTTGTCATCCACCCATACACCCAGGTCTTTTTCATTGACGGTTTTGCCCAGAGTTTTAGAATTAAGCACATAGTTATACATCTTATTACTTCTACCCAAGTGAATGACCTTACATTTATCCCCATTAAAGCTCATTTGCCATTTATCAGCCCAAGCTTCTAGTTTACATAAATCATCCTGTAATATAAAATTGTCCTCCCCTGTATTGATTACCCTGCAGAGTTTAGTGTCATCTGCAAATATTGAAATTCTACTCTGAATGCCCCCTACAAGGTCATTAATAAATATGTTAAAAAGAAGAGGGCCCAATACTGACCCCTGTGGTACCCCACTGCTAACCGTGACCCAGTCCGAGTGTGCTCCATTAATAACCACCCTTTGTTTCCTATCCCTGAGCCAGCTCTCAACCCACTTACACATATTTTCCCCTATCCCCATTACTCTCATTTTATGTAACAACCTTTTGTGTGGCACCGTATCAAAAGCTTTGGAAAAGTCCATATATACTACGTCCACTGGGTTCCCTTGGTCCAGTCCGGAACTTACCTCTTCATAGAAGCTGATCAAATTAGTCTGACATGAACGGTTCCTAGTAAACCCGTGCTGATACTGGGTCATGAGGTTATTCCTCTTCAGATACTCCAGCATAGCATCCCTTAGAATGCCCTCCAGGATTTTACCCACAGTAGAGGTTAAACTTACTGGCCTATAATTACCGAGTTCAGTTTTTGCCCCTTTTTTGAATATTGGCACCACATTTGCTATATGCCAGTCCTGTGGTACAGACCCTGTTATTATGGAGTCTTTAAAGATTAAAAATAATGGTCTATCAATGACTGTACTTAGTTCCTGCAGTACTCGGGGGTGTATCCCATCCGGGCCCGGAGATTTGTCAATTTTAGTTATTTTTAGACGCCGCTGTACTTCCTGCTGGGTTAAGCAGGTGACATTTAATGGGGAATTATTATCACTAGTCATATTGGCTGCCATGGGATTTTCTTTTGCAAATACTGATGAAAAAAAGTCATTTAGCATATGGGCTTTTTCCTCATCCTCATCCACCATTTCACCCAGACTATTTTTAAGGGGGCCAACACTGTCATTTTTTAGTTTCTTACTATTTATATAGTTAAAGAATATTTTGGGATTATTTTTACTCTCTCTGGCAATGAGTCTCTCTGTCTCAATCTTTGCTGCCTTGATTTGCTTTTTACAGAATGTATTTAATTTTCTGTATTTATTTAATGCCTCCTCACTACCTACTTCCTTTAATTCTCTAAATGCTTTCTTTTTGTCCCTTATTGCGCCCCTTACAGCTCTTTTTAGCCATATTGGTTTCCTCCTATTTCTAGTATGTTTATTCCCATACGGTATATACTGGGCACAGGTCCTATCCAGGATGCTAATAAACGTCTCCCATTTTCTTTGTGTATTTTTGTGTCTCAGGATATCGTCCCAGTTAATTGCACCAAGATCCTCTCTCATCCGTTGGAAATTTGCCCTCCTGAAGTTTAGTGTCCTTGTCACCCCCCTTCTACCCATCTTATTAAAGGTTACATGAAAACTTATTATTTTGTGATCACTATTCCCCAAGTGACCCCCAACCCTTATATTTGATATGCGGTCTGGCCTGTTGGTTAATATTAGGTCTAGCAGTGCCCCCCTCCTTGTTGGGTCCTGAACCAGTTGTGAAAGGTAATTGTCTCTCATAGTTGTCAAAAACCGATTACCTTTGCTGGAACTGCAGGTTTCTGTTCCCCAATCTATTTCAGGATAGTTGAAGTCCCCCATAATAATGACTTCTCCTTGAGTCGCAGCTTCATCTATTTGCTTTACGAGGATATTCTCCATTGCTTCCATTAGTTTTGGAGATTTATAACAAACCCCTATCAGTAATTTATTATTTTTTCCCCCTCCCCTTATCTCCACCCACAGAGACTCTACATTTTCATTAGATTCACCTATATTATCACGCAGGATGGGTTTTAAGGACGATTTTACATACAGACACACCCCACCCCCTCGCTTATCTGTACGGTCATTTCTGAAAAGGCTATAGCCCTGCAAGTTAACAGCCCAGTCATGGCTCTCATCCAGCCACGTCTCAGATATCCCCACCATGTCATAATTATGCTCCAACAACATTAGTTCTAATTCATCCATTTTGTTGGCGAGGCTTCTGGCATTAGTATACATGCACTTGATGTTACTCTCTGTACCTCTATTCTTTCTTAAATTACTAACTGTTCTAACCCCACCCCCCATGCCACCGCCACCCCCAACTTCCTTATTTGTGCCCAGGTCTCTATCTGCACTATCTTCCCCTCCTATAAAATGAATACCCTCCCCCCCAATCCCTAGTTTAAACACTCCTCCAACCTTCTAACCATTTTCTCCCCCAGCACAGCTGCACCTTCCCCATTGAGGTGCAGCCCGTCCCTAGCGTAGAGCCTGTAGCCAACTGAGAAGTCGGCCCAGTTCTGCAGGAACCCAAACCCCTCCTTCCTACACCAATTCTTGAGCCACTTATTAAGCTCCCTAATCTCCCGTTGCCTCTCTGGCGTGGCACGTGGTACAGGCAGTATTTCGGAAAATACCACGTTGGAGGTCCTTGCTTTCAGCTTGCAGCCTAATTCCCTGAAATCATCTTTAAGGACCTTCCACCTACCTCTAACTTTGTCATTTGTGCCAATGTGCACCATGACCGCTGGGTCCTCACCAGCCCCTCCCAGTAATCTGTCCACCCGATCAGCGATGTGTCGGACTCGAGCGCCAGGTAGGCAGCACACCGTCCGACGATCCCTGTCTTTGTGACAGATTGCCCTATCTGTTCCCCTAATAATTGAGTCCCCCACTACCAGCACCTGTCTGGCCTGCCCTGCTCTCCTATTTCCCTCCTTACTGGAGCAGTCACTCCTCCGGCTTTCAGAGGACATGCCTGGCTGCAGCAGTGCTACCCCTGTACTGGCACCCCCCTCATTGGGTGTGCCAGATCAGGACTAGCCTCCCTGGCACTCTTCCCTCTACCCCGCCTTCTATCTGTCACCCAGCTAACTGCCACACTGTCCTGCAGCTCCATCCTACCATCCCCCTCCTCATCTATCCCATTGAGCGTCTGCTCTGTGAGCAGAAGACTCCTCTCCATATTGTCTATGGATCTCAGTGTTGCCAGCTGCACATTTAGATCCAGTATCTGGGTTTCCAAATGCACAATGTGCTCACATCTCGCACAGCAGTATGCACCCTCGACCGGCTGGTCAAGGACTGCATACATGTGGCAAGATGTACACTGGATGGCATTAACAATTGTGGAGCACATTTCCTAATGGGGATTGCACCACACAGAAACGTTAATTAAAAATAAATACAAAGTATTAATTAAACCAAAAAAAAAAAAAAACAGAAGCAATTCCTCCCTTGGAAACTCCCTGATTCCAAAGTCACTGAATCACAAGTCACACACTTACCGCCGTTCACACTTACGCTCAGGTCACACTCAGCTCGCTCACACTCGCTGTGCTGAAGATTTATAGATTTTTTTTTTTTTTCTCTCTATCTCCCCTCAACAGCAATCCACCTTGCTGTTCAGATGCACTTCCAAAAAGGGCTTGAGCCCCAAACAGCTGCCCCTTATATCCCCTTAATTATGAGCCCCCACCCTAAGTTAACTCCTTATGAATACAGCTACTCCCAATTCAGCAACTCACTCCAATTCACACAGGTATTTGTTAAAGGCCTTCCAAATACCTCCTCACTGAATCACAAGTCACACACTTACCGCCGTTCACACTTACGCTCAGGTCACACTCAGCTCGCTCACACTCGCTGTGCTGAAGATTTATAGATTTTTTTTTTTTTTTCTCTCTATCTCCCCTCAACAGCAATCCACCTTGCTGTTCAGATGCACTTCCAAAAAGGGCTTGAGCCCCAAACAGCTGCCCCTTATATCCCCTTAATTATGAGCCCCCACCCTAAGTTAACTCCTTATGAATACAGCTACTCCCAATTCAGCAACTCACTCCAATTCACACAGGTATTTGTTAAAGGCCTTCCAAATACCTCCTCACTGAATCACAAGTCACACACTTACCGCCGTTCACACTTACGCTCAGGTCACACTCAGCTCGCTCACACTCGCTGTGCTGAAGATTTATAGATTTTTTTTTTTTTTCTCTCTATCTCCCCTCAACAGCAATCCACCTTGCTGTTCAGATGCACTTCCAAAAAGGGCTTGAGCCCCAAACAGCTGCCCCTTATATCCCCTTAATTATGAGCCCCCACCCTAAGTTAACTCCTTATGAATACAGCTACTCCCAATTCAGCAACTCACTCCAATTCACACAGGTATTTGTTAAAGGCCTTCCAAATACCTCCTCACTGAATCACAAGTCACACACTTACCGCCGTTCACACTTACGCTCAGGTCACACTCAGCTCGCTCACACTCGCTGTGCTGAAGATTTATAGATTTTTTTTTTTTTTCTCTCTATCTCCCCTCAACAGCAATCCACCTTGCTGTTCAGATGCACTTCCAAAAAGGGCTTGAGCCCCAAACAGCTGCCCCTTATATCCCCTTAATTATGAGCCCCCACCCTAAGTTAACTCCTTATGAATACAGCTACTCCCAATTCAGCAACTCACTCCAATTCACACAGGTATTTGTTAAAGGCCTTCCAAATACCTCCTCACTGAATCACAAGTCACACACTTACCGCCGTTCACACTTACGCTCAGGTCACACTCAGCTCGCTCACACTCGCTGTGCTGAAGATTTATAGATTTTTTTTTTTTTCTCTCTATCTCCCCTCAACAGCAATCCACCTTGCTGTTCAGATGCACTTCCAAAAAGGGCTTGAGCCCCAAACAGCTGCCCCTTATATCCCCTTAATTATGAGCCCCCACCCTAAGTTAACTCCTTATGAATACAGCTACTCCCAATTCAGCAACTCACTCCAATTCACACAGGTATTTGTTAAAGGCCTTCCAAATACCTCCTCACTGAATCACAAGTCACACACTTACCGCCGTTCACACTTACGCTCAGGTCACACTCAGCTCGCTCACACTCGCTGTGCTGAAGATTTATAGATTTTTTTTTTTTTTCTCTCTATCTCCCCTCAACAGCAATCCACCTTGCTGTTCAGATGCACTTCCAAAAAGGGCTTGAGCCCCAAACAGCTGCCCCTTATATCCCCTTAATTATGAGCCCCCACCCTAAGTTAACTCCTTATGAATACAGCTACTCCCAATTCAGCAACTCACTCCAATTCACACAGGTATTTGTTAAAGGCCTTCCAAATACCTCCTCACTGAATCACAAGTCACACACTTACCGCCGTTCACACTTACGCTCAGGTCACACTCAGCTCGCTCACACTCGCTGTGCTGAAGATTTATAGATTTTTTTTTTTTTTTCTCTCTATCTCCCCTCAACAGCAATCCACCTTGCTGTTCAGATGCACTTCCAAAAAGGGCTTGAGCCCCAAACAGCTGCCCCTTATATCCCCTTAATTATGAGCCCCCACCCTAAGTTAACTCCTTATGAATACAGCTACTCCCAATTCAGCAACTCACTCCAATTCACACAGGTATTTGTTAAAGGCCTTCCAAATACCTCCTCACTGAATCACAAGTCACACACTTACCGCCGTTCACACTTACGCTCAGGTCACACTCAGCTCGCTCACACTCGCTGTGCTGAAGATTTATAGATTTTTTTTTTTTTTCTCTCTATCTCCCCTCAACAGCAATCCACCTTGCTGTTCAGATGCACTTCCAAAAAGGGCTTGAGCCCCAAACAGCTGCCCCTTATATCCCCTTAATTATGAGCCCCCACCCTAAGTTAACTCCTTATGAATACAGCTACTCCCAATTCAGCAACTCACTCCAATTCACACAGGTATTTGTTAAAGGCCTTCCAAATACCTCCTCACTGAATCACAAGTCACACACTTACCGCCGTTCACACTTACGCTCAGGTCACACTCAGCTCGCTCACACTCGCTGTGCTGAAGATTTATAGATTTTTTTTTTTTTCTCTCTATCTCCCCTCAACAGCAATCCACCTTGCTGTTCAGATGCACTTCCAAAAAGGGCTTGAGCCCCAAACAGCTGCCCCTTATATCCCCTTAATTATGAGCCCCCACCCTAAGTTAACTCCTTATGAATACAGCTACTCCCAATTCAGCAACTCACTCCAATTCACACAGGTATTTGTTAAAGGCCTTCCAAATACCTCCTCACTGAATCACAAGTCACACACTTACCGCCGTTCACACTTACGCTCAGGTCACACTCAGCTCGCTCACACTCGCTGTGCTGAAGATTTATAGATTTTTAATTTTTTTTTCTCTCTATCTCCCCTCAACAGCAATCCACCTTGCTGTTCAGATGCACTTCCAAAAAGGGCTTGAGCCCCAAACAGCTGCCCCTTATATCCCCTTAATTATGAGCCCCCACCCTAAGTTAACTCCTTATGAATACAGCTACTCCCAATTCAGCAACTCACTCCAATTCACACAGGTATTTGTTAAAGGCCTTCCAAATACCTCCTCACTGAATCACAAGTCACACACTTACCGCCGTTCACACTTACGCTCAGGTCACACTCAGCTCGCTCACACTCGCTGTGCTGAAGATTTATAGATTTATTTTTTTTTCTCTCTATCTCCCCTCAACAGCAATCCACCTTGCTGTTCAGATGCACTTCCAAAAAGGGCTTGAGCCCCAAACAGCTGCCCCTTATATCCCCTTAATTATGAGCCCCCACCCTAAGTTAACTCCTTATGAATACAGCTACTCCCAATTCAGCAACTCACTCCAATTCACACAGGTATTTGTTAAAGGCCTTCCAAATACCTCCTCACTGAATCACAAGTCACACACTTACCGCCGTTCACACTTACGCTCAGGTCACACTCAGCTCGCTCACACTCGCTGTGCTGAAGATTTATAGATTTTTTTTTTTTTTTCTCTCTATCTCCCCTCAACAGCAATCCACCTTGCTGTTCAGATGCACTTCCAAAAAGGGCTTGAGCCCCAAACAGCTGCCCCTTATATCCCCTTAATTATGAGCCCCCACCCTAAGTTAACTCCTTATGAATACAGCTACTCCCAATTCAGCAACTCACTCCAATTCACACAGGTATTTGTTAAAGGCCTTCCAAATACCTCCTCACTGAATCACAAGTCACACACTTACCGCCGTTCACACTTACGCTCAGGTCACACTCAGCTCGCTCACACTCGCTGTGCTGAAGATTTATAGATTTTTTTTTTTTTTCTCTCTATCTCCCCTCAACAGCAATCCACCTTGCTGTTCAGATGCACTTCCAAAAAGGGCTTGAGCCCCAAACAGCTGCCCCTTATATCCCCTTAATTATGAGCCCCCACCCTAAGTTAACTCCTTATGAATACAGCTACTCCCAATTCAGCAACTCACTCCAATTCACACAGGTATTTGTTAAAGGCCTTCCAAATACCTCCTCACTGAATCACAAGTCACACACTTACCGCCGTTCACACTTACGCTCAGGTCACACTCAGCTCGCTCACACTCGCTGTGCTGAAGATTTATAGATTTTTTTTTTTTTTCTCTCTATCTCCCCTCAACAGCAATCCACCTTGCTGTTCAGATGCACTTCCAAAAAGGGCTTGAGCCCCAAACAGCTGCCCCTTATATCCCCTTAATTATGAGCCCCCACCCTAAGTTAACTCCTTATGAATACAGCTACTCCCAATTCAGCAACTCACTCCAATTCACACAGGTATTTGTTAAAGGCCTTCCAAATACCTCCTCACTGAATCACAAGTCACACACTTACCGCCGTTCACACTTACGCTCAGGTCACACTCAGCTCGCTCACACTCGCTGTGCTGAAGATTTATAGATTTTTTTTTTTTTTTCTCTCTATCTCCCCTCAACAGCAATCCACCTTGCTGTTCAGATGCACTTCCAAAAAGGGCTTGAGCCCCAAACAGCTGCCCCTTATATCCCCTTAATTATGAGCCCCCACCCTAAGTTAACTCCTTATGAATACAGCTACTCCCAATTCAGCAACTCACTCCAATTCACACAGGTATTTGTTAAAGGCCTTCCAAATACCTCCTCACTGAATCACAAGTCACACACTTACCGCCGTTCACACTTACGCTCAGGTCACACTCAGCTCGCTCACACTCGCTGTGCTGAAGATTTATAGATTTTTTTTTTTTTTCTCTCTATCTCCCCTCAACAGCAATCCACCTTGCTGTTCAGATGCACTTCCAAAAAGGGCTTGAGCCCCAAACAGCTGCCCCTTATATCCCCTTAATTATGAGCCCCCACCCTAAGTTAACTCCTTATGAATACAGCTACTCCCAATTCAGCAACTCACTCCAATTCACACAGGTATTTGTTAAAGGCCTTCCAAATACCTCCTCACTGAATCACAAGTCACACACTTACCGCCGTTCACACTTACGCTCAGGTCACACTCAGCTCGCTCACACTCGCTGTGCTGAAGATTTATAGATTTTTTTTTTTTTCTCTCTATCTCCCCTCAACAGCAATCCACCTTGCTGTTCAGATGCACTTCCAAAAAGGGCTTGAGCCCCAAACAGCTGCCCCTTATATCCCCTTAATTATGAGCCCCCACCCTAAGTTAACTCCTTATGAATACAGCTACTCCCAATTCAGCAACTCACTCCAATTCACACAGGTATTTGTTAAAGGCCTTCCAAATACCTCCTCACTGAATCACAAGTCACACACTTACCGCCGTTCACACTTACGCTCAGGTCACACTCAGCTCGCTCACACTCGCTGTGCTGAAGATTTATAGATTTTTAATTTTTTTTTCTCTCTATCTCCCCTCAACAGCAATCCACCTTGCTGTTCAGATGCACTTCCAAAAAGGGCTTGAGCCCCAAACAGCTGCCCCTTATATCCCCTTAATTATGAGCCCCCACCCTAAGTTAACTCCTTATGAATACAGCTACTCCCAATTCAGCAACTCACTCCAATTCACACAGGTATTTGTTAAAGGCCTTCCAAATACCTCCTCACTGAATCACAAGTCACACACTTACCGCCGTTCACACTTACGCTCAGGTCACACTCAGCTCGCTCACACTCGCTGTGCTGAAGATTTATAGATTTATTTTTTTTTCTCTCTATCTCCCCTCAACAGCAATCCACCTTGCTGTTCAGATGCACTTCCAAAAAGGGCTTGAGCCCCAAACAGCTGCCCCTTATATCCCCTTAATTATGAGCCCCCACCCTAAGTTAACTCCTTATGAATACAGCTACTCCCAATTCAGCAACTCACTCCAATTCACACAGGTATTTGTTAAAGGCCTTCCAAATACCTCCTCACTGAATCACAAGTCACACACTTACCGCCGTTCACACTTACGCTCAGGTCACACTCAGCTCGCTCACACTCGCTGTGCTGAAGATTTATAGATTTTTTTTTTTTTTTCTCTCTATCTCCCCTCAACAGCAATCCACCTTGCTGTTCAGATGCACTTCCAAAAAGGGCTTGAGCCCCAAACAGCTGCCCCTTATATCCCCTTAATTATGAGCCCCCACCCTAAGTTAACTCCTTATGAATACAGCTACTCCCAATTCAGCAACTCACTCCAATTCACACAGGTATTTGTTAAAGGCCTTCCAAATACCTCCTCACTGAATCACAAGTCACACACTTACCGCCGTTCACACTTACGCTCAGGTCACACTCAGCTCGCTCACACTCGCTGTGCTGAAGATTTATAGATTTTTTTTTTTTTTCTCTCTATCTCCCCTCAACAGCAATCCACCTTGCTGTTCAGATGCACTTCCAAAAAGGGCTTGAGCCCCAAACAGCTGCCCCTTATATCCCCTTAATTATGAGCCCCCACCCTAAGTTAACTCCTTATGAATACAGCTACTCCCAATTCAGCAACTCACTCCAATTCACACAGGTATTTGTTAAAGGCCTTCCAAATACCTCCTCACTGAATCACAAGTCACACACTTACCGCCGTTCACACTTACGCTCAGGTCACACTCAGCTCGCTCACACTCGCTGTGCTGAAGATTTATAGATTTTTTTTTTTTTTTCTCTCTATCTCCCCTCAACAGCAATCCACCTTGCTGTTCAGATGCACTTCCAAAAAGGGCTTGAGCCCCAAACAGCTGCCCCTTATATCCCCTTAATTATGAGCCCCCACCCTAAGTTAACTCCTTATGAATACAGCTACTCCCAATTCAGCAACTCACTCCAATTCACACAGGTATTTGTTAAAGGCCTTCCAAATACCTCCTCACTGAATCACAAGTCACACACTTACCGCCGTTCACACTTACGCTCAGGTCACACTCAGCTCGCTCACACTCGCTGTGCTGAAGATTTATAGATTTTTTTTTTTTTCTCTCTATCTCCCCTCAACAGCAATCCACCTTGCTGTTCAGATGCACTTCCAAAAAGGGCTTGAGCCCCAAACAGCTGCCCCTTATATCCCCTTAATTATGAGCCCCCACCCTAAGTTAACTCCTTATGAATACAGCTACTCCCAATTCAGCAACTCACTCCAATTCACACAGGTATTTGTTAAAGGCCTTCCAAATACCTCCTCACTGAATCACAAGTCACACACTTACCGCCGTTCACACTTACGCTCAGGTCACACTCAGCTCGCTCACACTCGCTGTGCTGAAGATTTATAGATTTTTTTTTTTTTTCTCTCTATCTCCCCTCAACAGCAATCCACCTTGCTGTTCAGATGCACTTCCAAAAAAGCAATTAATATGCAATAACGTATTATTCATATTCATAGCAGCAGAATACTGTACATAAAAAAAATTGCAAATTCATTATTTAGATACATGTCGTAAATTTATAGTATGAGTCATCAAAAACACAATTTGCGGGGAACTTACATTTAAAGCACCACTCTAGCGGTGCAATAAATAAATGCTGGACTGGTGCTTTAAGTAACAAATAATTTAAATGCACCTGTGGGCTGTGCTGTGCCACATGTGCAGTGTACTTGTGTGATGTGCCTGATGTGTGCTCTCTGCTTGTGCCTGATGTGTCCATTGTGATTGTGTAACATTTCTGATGTGTGCTCTCTGCTTGTGTGTTGTGTCTGATGTGCTAACTTCATGCAACGCGTCTGATGTGTGCCATGTGGTTATGAGACATGTGCGCTGTACTTCTGTGAAGCGTGCTTTGTACTATTTGCCTGTGATTTTTTTATGTGAGTCTAGTATGTGTTTTTTTTATGGAAATGTGTTTTAAGTTTTTTTTAATGACCATTACCTTACGCTTGGGGAAAGTAATATAATATCAAAGTCATTTATTTACCCTTATTCCAGCAATTACTCTATGCTACTGCGATGGTCTATGTTAACCCCCCTAATATAAAATATCTTACAGTTCATGAACTGACCACTATTATTACAGAGATAGCTGTATATTGAGATACTGATTTGGCTTTTATCCTAAGTCATATTGCACGACTCGTTGATTGTGACTGGTAGGATCGCTACTTCCAACAGGTGGCGCTATAGAGTTAAGTCCTCTTTTTCTCTGAAGAGGCAATTTCCATCTTCTCAATTAGTCACACATCTGTAAATGTTGTGCTACATACTACATAATTGGATTTAGTAGTTTCCTGGTACAGGAAAGATGCAAATGGAAAGGAAATGAAAGAGCTGACAGCATTCGGAAGACAAGTTCTAATTCATTGTATTTGGTGGACATGTTTGTATGACTGGGGATTCTTACTACCCAGCAGGCAGTAAATCAGAGCATATGAAGCAGACAACAGCATGTACCCTTGTGGTCTCATAACACATCCTTTACTGTTAATATCCCACTGCCAGAGGTGTAGCTAGGTGTTCAGCTCCGGGGGCTAAGGGGCAAGCATCTGAGTGGGCCAGGTAAACGTATGTACAACTACAGTGGCGCTCCTTAAGCATAGGTATAGGGGAAACTCAGCAGATGACTATTCTGTTACTGAAAATCTCTATACAATAATTAACACTGATTTCACTGTCATATAGTGAGGATATAGTGGTAGATATCAGTCCTGTAGAAAACAAAAGAGATTGTGCAGTTACAGATAATGACTTACACCTGACATTCTTTCTTATGGAGTCATTCACTTTTTCCGTCTTTAACATCTGGCCCAGAATGACAACTTCTCCAGCCAGGACTTGTCTACATAGATTACAACAAAGACACTTATGACTTCTCACATTTCTAGAACCATCCCCAACTATTCCCAACCTGCATAAACTCATCTTGCTGATGATACTCCAATGCTGAGCTGCTGCCATGTGTTTCACTATTACTGATCCTCTTAGTACCCCACATAATAATGCCCATCTCTGTGCCTCTTACAAAGTAAAATGCCTCCTTTGTGCCCTTTAGATGGTAAAATTGCACTCTAGAAAATATTAAAGCCCTCTGCAAATGCACTAGAAAAGAGTGCGCATGTTTTGACCCTTTACCTAGTTCACAGTCACAATACCCTAAGTGCCCTCCTATAACGGTTGTGCTTCTAAAGTGCTCACTTAACTTTTAATAGTGTGCCACTGGGGGCGTGGCCTAGCGAGCGATGTGAGCGGACGTGCGATGGCTCTCTCTCCCCGCACCGCTCCTATAACTCACCCTTGAGGGCGCCGCCGAACGCCGAAACTGGGCAGAGAGGCACCACATGACCCCTGCGTACGGAGGAAGACACCGGTGGAAACGGGCGGTGAGGAGCGGCGACGCCACGCTGAAAACAGTCGGCGCCTGCAACTGGCGCGAAAATCCAAGATGGCGCCGTGGCAGAGGAGGAGGCGGCCAGAGCCAGCGCTTCATACCGCCGGAGGCTGGAGGTAATCGCCCGGCTGGAGCGGTTTGCCCGCACGGAGGAGGGGTGCCCTGCTGCTGGATCCTGAGAGGCTTGGAGAGAAGGAGACCCCGCAAAGGCAGAGGAGAGGAGGGGAGGACATTCCCAGTGTGGGGGAGGAACAGCTTTCCCCAGGAAGGGTGCAGGAAGTGCACAGCGCTGATAATGTGACTCCTGCTGCCAGCCCAGTGCTGACTAATCATTCTGATGGTGTGCAGCACTTAAACATGGGGGAGCCAACACTGCAAGACATCTTCTCTGTTGTTATACACTGCAAATCTGCCCTGGCTGCGCTGAACATAAGGGTGGATGATTTAAAAGTTGAAATGAAGTCCCTTAACTCTGCTATGCGCAAGGTGGAGAAGAGAGTGGAGGTGGTGGAGGAACGTGTGGGCAGTGTGGAGGATCAGACAAACGAACTGTTAAAAAGAGAAAAGAAATACATTCAACGTATTGCAGAATTGGAATTTAAAACAGATTACTTGGAAAACCGTTCCCGCAGGAATAATTTAAGAATAATTGGGGTGCCGGAGAAGGTGGAGGGGAATAATCTCACTGAATATATTGAGGCATGGCTTAAGAACTCGGTGGGAGGTGACGGCCTTACAAATCACTTCTCGGTGGAGAGGGCTCATAGAGTCCCTACTCGGCCCCTGCCACCCGGCTCTCCCCCTCGAGCTATATTGGCAAAAATCTTGGACTACCGGGATCAGGAAACCCTATTAAGGAAGGCCAGGATCAGTGACGGTCTGAGCATAAACGGAAATCGGATCTCCATTTATCCGGACTATTCGGCATTAGTGCAAAAACTTAGAATGAAGTTTGGTGAAGTCAAGCGACGGCTCCGAGAACTGGACCTAAAATATTCGATGCTCTACCCGGCTAAGCTCAGGGTGGTAGCGCTGGATCGTGTTCATTTTTTCCAGAGTCCGGAGGAGGCTACGCATTGGCTGGATATTAATGCCAAGAAAATTGGCACGGATCGGAACCGTTGAGTCTGATACTGAGGATTCGTAATTTCACTGGTTCTGCCTCTTTCTGGTCTTTGAACGTGCTTTGTGTTTTCTGACAGAATGCACCCAAAAGTTAAAGTATTGTGTTCAATGAATAGTTCATATTGGTCGCGGTGGGAGGGGGAGAGATGGATGGTAAAGGGCATAGTTCTAGGTTGTACCAAGCGCTCTCAGTTTTCACATAGAGAAAGAAAGTTTGTTCTATTTAAATTTTGTTGAGTTTCAGATGGGGGAGGATGGTTTGGTTGTGGGGGAGGGAGGGGGGGAGGCGGGTATTGGTGGAGACCTGGGGGAGACTGTTCTCACATGTTATCTTTCTTTAAGGAAATGGGAGGGGACGTTAATATTATAAGTTGGAATGTCAGGGGATTAGCAGACGCTACTAAACGGGCGGCAATATTTCAGTACCTGCTGAAACAAAGGCCCTCGGTGATTTGCCTGCAAGAAACCCACTTAGTGGAAGAAAAAGCTGATATGTTACAGAAGCGATGGGTGAGCAAGGCGTATCACTCGACGTTCTCTAATTACGCAAGGGGGTGTCAGTTTTAATCCATACAAATACTCCATTTGAGGAAATAGAGGTTAAAATTGATAAGGACGGTCAGTATGTTTTTTTAGTGTGTAAAATCTTTAACCGTTTGATTTGCATTGTTTCATTATATATACCCCCGCCATATTCTGGTAAGAAAATTCAGGACATATTGGAGTCTATGAGAGGATGGGATGGGGTTCCCCTTCTAGTGGTGGGAGATGTGAACAATATAGCTGATGACCACTGGGACAAGAGTAATCACGCCTCGCTGCGCAGGGACGGCAATGACACCCCTTTTGGAAATTATCTTAAAGAAATAGGTTGGATTGACTTATGGCGGGTTCGCAATGTTAATACATATTCTTACTCCTGCTACTCGACTACTTATGGATCTATGTCACGAATCGATGTAGCCTTGGGTAATGATGGGATGAACGAACTGTTAAGTGGGGTAGAATATAGTCCTAGGATTTTATCAGATCATAGCCCAGTTCAGGTCTCTCTGAAGTTATCAGGTCAGGTTGGATCGGGGAGGATGGGTTGGAAATTTCACCCCTCCAGGATACAACTTTTGGATATGGAAAGGATGGGAACAGAGATAGAGGAGTTTTTTAGGATCAATGAAGGGAGTGCAGAAAGTCATGTAGTTTGGGACACTATGAAGGCGTATTTAAGGGGTATTCTGTTTCGTGATATCTCAAGACATAAGACAAGGACCAGAGCACAGGATCAAGCTGTTTTGGAAGAACTGAAGGCAGCTGAGGCTGCATTGGGGGCCCACAGCACTAAGGAGTCTCAGAGCCGTATGAGGGTAGCTCAGCAGGAGGTTAACCAGTTATATTTGAGAAAAGCGGAGAGATCGCGGGCTTTTCAAAAAGAAACTTTCTATTCAGAAGGGGAAAAGGTGGGACACTTACTCTCTGTGGTGGCATCTGCACAGAGAGGCTCCTCGCATGTCTACTCCATAAAAACGGAGGACGGGACGTTGGTTACTCGGGGGGAGCAAATTCTGGAAGTGTTTAGGAAATTCTATGGTAAATTATATATTTCTAGCGTGGGGAGGGGGTCTGAGGATATGACCATGTACTTGGAGGGGATTGATCTGCCCAGGTTGAGTAGGGAGGAATGTGAGTCGTTGGAGGAGCCGGGTAGGGGAGGAAGAATTGGGGGCTGCTTTAGCGGGCGTAGCTGGGGGTAAGGCTCCGGGGGCAGACGGTATTCCAGCTGAGATTTATAAGATTTTGAAAGATACCCTGTTGGCCAAACTGGTAGGGGTGTGCAATGGTTCGCTGGAAAGAGGGGAGCTACCTTTGTCAATGAGAGAGGCTGTTGTGGTGGTTATCCCTAAAGCCGACAAGGACCCACAGCTACCGGAATCTTATAGACCAATCTCACTGCTGACGGCCGACATAAAGATTTTGGCAAAAGCCTTGGCAAATAGGTTGACTAGGGTGATTGACAAACTGGTTCACCCTGATCAATCAGGCTTTATGCCCAACAAATCAACGGCACTCAACCTGAGAAGGTTGTTTTTAAATTTGCAAATTCCTTCCGACAATGTCGGCAAACGGGTTGTGGTTTCCTTGGATGCCCACAAGGCTTTTGATTGCGTGGAGTGGAGCTACCTGTGGTTGGTACTGGAACGATTGGGGTTTGGACCTAAATTCATTTCATGAGTGCGGCTATTGTACTCCTCTCCAGTGGCCAAAATTAGAGTGAATAATGCTTTTTCTGAGACCTTTGCTTTGTCTAGGGGCACTAGACAGGGCTGTCCTTTGTCCCCGCTGCTCTTCGCCTTGGCGGTGGAGCCCCTTGCTGCAAAAATTAAAGGATCCCGGGAGGTGAGAGGTTTCATATACGGGAATTTAGAAGAAAAAGTGGCGTTATACGCTGATGATATTTTGCTCTTCTTGGAGGACTCTGAGGCGACCCTGGTTGGGGCGGAGGCCATCATTGAGGAATTTGGGAGTTATTCGGGCCTAAGAATTAATTGGGTCAAATCCAATATGATGTTGATTGATGGGGAATATGGAGATAGCGAGGTGAGGGACTCTTCTACAAGGTTGCGGTCAGTTGATAAATTTAAATATCTGGGGATCCAGATTGCTCTCCCTTTGACTGGTTTTGAGGAGCTGAATTTGACACCACTTTTGTGAAAGATACGCACTAAAGTCCAGGCATGGAAAAAGCTACACTTATCGGTGATCTTTAGGGTAAACCTTATAAAGATGATTGTGATGCCGCAACTTCTTTACGTGCTACACAACTCTCCTGTATGGATATCAAGGAGCAGATTTCGGAGGATCAGATCCGTGTTTGGCGAGCTGATCTGGGGAGGGAAAAGCCCCAGATTTAAACAAGAAATTTTACAAAGGCCAAAGATGGAGGGGGGGGGGTGGCACTACCTAATTCGTGGCTATACTTTTTGGCAGCACAGTGTCAGCACCTTAGGGGATGGGGTGTGGATTCGGGTGGGGAGCGGATACCCTGTAGCCTGAGGACGCTAATTGGGTCAAGGGTATTGAGTGATGGCCTGGAGGGTGGGCATTTCCGTGAGATGGGCTCTAAATTTTGCACTATTAGGCTTATTCACAAAGTTTGGGACACAGTAAAGGTAATTAGGGGAGTGAGGGCTCTCACTAGATTCTCACCTATTTGGAATAACTACTTCCTACCAGAGTTTAGACAGATGGCGGGATTTCATGTCTGGAGGGAGGCAGGCATCTCTCGGATAAGTCAAATATTACATCAGGGTAGGATTAGGAACTGAGTTGTATCAGTATTGCTGCATTTCACATGCATATCAGGCACAGTGTAAGAGAGGGCCTGTGGAGATTCAGGTTGATCTCATGCTGTATTTTATTCTTACGGGGGGAGGCACGAAGGGGGTGATTTTGGGTATATAAGAATTTCTTCTATTCTCTTTCTTAGAGGGGCACCCTATTAGAGCTAGGGCGAAATGGGAGGCTGACCTGGGGGTGATTGACAATGATTGTTGGGACTCAATATTGGAGTATGTGCCCAAGATCTCGATGAGTAAGCCTGGGAGATTGTCACAATTATTTGTTATCCATAGGGCTTACAGAACTCCGGACATGTTATTCAAAGCTGGTCTGAGACCTAATTCGGAATGCCCTAGGTGCTCACAATCTGAGGCGGGCATCCTCCATATGATGTGGCAATGCCCCAGGCTGTCCTCCTTTTGGATTGTGGTACTGAATAAGGTGGGATTGACATATAACTGCTCTATGCCACGGGACCCTTTGGTATGTGTTTTGGGTTACGTAGAGGAGATTGTAACTGATAATCTGTACAAAATGGTTATTGCTAGATTGCTGTTAATTGCGCGAAAGCTGATTGCCAAGTTCTGGATTAGGGAAGAGCCACCAACGAGAAGAGACTTTATGACGCAAGTGGATCACATTATCGCTCTGGAGAGGAGCATTTACCTTAAGAGAAACAAGATGGACCTTTTCAGCAAGTTGTGGAATCCGTGGCTCGAATCAACGTGATTTAAGTGACTCTGTTTCTGTTCTTGGGTTCTCTGCCCTCTCGAGGGCAATACCGACAAGTCATCTTCCTTTTCTTGTATAACTATGTACGATGTAGCAAACTGGGGCGGTTTTTGTCAGGTCTCTAAAGGTTGGGGGGAGGGGATGTGGGAGTTGGGTTTGGGGTTTAAAAATTTCTTAAAAAGTAAAATACATATGTGTACTGTTTACAGTAATGTAATTTCCATGTATTACCCTTACTGTTTAATAAAAATATCTGATTAAAAAATAGTGTCCCTCATACCCTCAGGCATAGCTCATCTCTACACATCATGATGTACCCCACAGCTCCCATATACACAACATGATGAGCCCACAGCTCCCTGTACACAGCATTAAGGGCCCCACAGTATCCCCCACCCACAGCATGTATGACAACACCAAGTAGCCCACCACGCTGTATGACAGCCCACAGTAGACTCCCACACTGTATGATTGTCCCCAGTGGTCCCCCTATTGTATGATGGCCCCCAGTAGCATCTCAACACTGTATGGATGGCCCCTGGTAGTCTCCCCACACTGCATGCATGGCCCATAGTTTTCCAGTAGTTCTCCACACTATATGCATGTCCCCAGTAGCCCACTCACACTGTATGTGTAACACCCCAGGTAACTGGTTGTTACAGTGATGTTGCCTTCCTTTCAAGGAGGGTGATGTCATGCCTGGAGGCAAGGAGGATTCCCTTTAACAGGTAATACAACTACATGCAACACATTCTGAATTCAGGCCAGAAGGGGGATCTCTGAACCCAGATTCAGGGGAGCTTCCCCAGACATAGATATCTTCTGGTCTGGAGGAGGAGTTAGGCAGTTGTTCAGAGACAGAGAAGAAGAGAGAAGCGTGAGCAGAGAGTTGGGCCATGCAGCCACATGTGTGCTGCAGCTCCAGGACAGAAGAGAAGCAGACGGGTTGCATTGATAGCAATTGTTGGAGGGGGGAAGCAAAGAAGTCAGGAGCTTGGAGGGGAACTGTGATTGGGCACCCTCTGAGCTGAAGTGCAGGAACCGGGCACCAGGAGCCCGAGGCTGTGTCGCACTCCACATCCCACAGCAGAACCGGAGGGCAGAAGACTTTATGTAGTCTGTCCGCACCCAAACCCGAAGGTGCAGCAGTACACAGGGAGCCTGGGTCGTGATAGAGACCCAGTAAAAAGGCTTGCATTGCCAATCATAGGGGTACTGTCCCAGGACAGGAGAGAGAGGACATTTTAAGGGAGCCACAGACAGCAAGGATCTCACAAAAGAGCGCTAGAAGGAAGGCTTACAAACCTCACCTGAGAGAGGGATCCATCATTGCCTCCAGGCTGGCCAGACCACAACAACACCTGTGGCTGGTACCCTGGACTGAGACTGTCTACATCAGTAAACCAGGTAAAGAGACGGCAACCTTGTGTCCTCCATTTATTTCTGGCACCACACCATCCTTGCCAAACACACCGGGAGCTCTGGGGACGCAGCTTCACCTGTGGGAAGCCAAACCATCCCTGCTGCCGCAACAGCACCCAAGAGGACCCCTTTAAGCAGCATCGGTCACCCCTTACTGAGTACCACAGGTGGCGTCACAAACTTTTATTATTTTTACAACCCCTTTAAAGACTGTCCCTTTTACTTGTGCAACCAGGTCCAAAGACCGGGTGGCCACCACCACGACCACCCCTTTAATAACGACCGGACCCGGTACCGATTACCCCACTGCCCTGGCGGTCATTCCAAGTTGGCGTCACGAACAGGATGGACTGACCCATTGAAATGGGTCCTGTGCGCCATGGACTGTATTGGATTGTGTTATGGCTGCCATTGTTGCACCACAAGGCGGAGGAAGAACAGGAGAAGATGTGTTGCCATGGGTGGAGTTCAAGAACTGGTGCGAAAGCTGGACCCGCCCACTACAGAGACTTTGATGCAAACAAAACATGTCCGTCAGGAGGACGGATCTGCCCCCGGAGATGGCCGACGGGAAAGTGGAGCAGAGACCACACACGAAGAAGAGAGAAGGAAGAAGATGTGGGAAACCGCGGCTGCAGCATGGCTGCACGCTACCCGGCGAGAGTGATGGCGGACAGCAGTGGAGAGCCACCGGGACCTGCCAACACCAGAGAGGACCAGATGGTAATGTTGGATCCAGAGCTCCTCGGTGCAGAGATGGAGGAGCTGGCCCGACAACTCCTGCGGACCAAGATGACAGCAGTTGCCGCATGGAAGGAGTCCCTGGTCAGGAAAATGATGACTGAAAAACACCTGAACTTACCACTAGCGCTCACAACCCGGAGCGGCGCCGATGAAAGACCTGGAGCCTGCACCCTTAGCCCCAACGGAGCCGGAAAGAAAGACGCTGCTGGAGGAGACGACGAAATCGCAGCCACAGGCCCTGCAGCCAGTTCACCTGACCCCAGAGGAGGCGGAGAAGGAAACCGGCACCGGAGAAGCAGGTAGGCAAACCGCCCCGGTAGCTGAGGAAACCCTGGTGGAACCCTTAGAAACCCCGCCAGTCCTAACGCCCGGCTAGGTAGCAACAACCGTAACCTGGGACCGCATAACAGACCTGGGGGAGCACTCGCAGACCCACTGGTACCTGAATTCTTGCCCCTGAGAGCATGCAAGCAGCAGGAAACCATACACTGGAGTCACCCAAAGATAGCACTTATGAGATTCCCAGAAGAGGCACAAGCAGCAGCTAATCGCGTAGAGATAGTGGAAAAGGAGGAATACTGCCGACAGTAGATCTTAAGCCCTATTGCAGAGGATAGAGAGCGCAGAGCTAAATGGGAGATAATGGAGGAATGTAATGTTAGCTAAAGCCCGGTCCAGCAAAATTAATCACGCGAATAGAGGACCAATAAGAATAAGAACTGTGGTTTCATTTAACCTGGACAGAGGATGGGGGTTTATTAAGGAACATGGAGAAGCTACAGAACTGTTTATCAATCGCAGAGACGTGGAGTCACATCTCTTTAAGGGACACCCTGACTGTGACCTATACCCAGGAGACAAGGTAACCTTTACCCGGCACCATGGTGAAAGGGGATACTATGCTCTACACGTAAAACGGTGCACAGAAGAGCGTGCCAATACCGGTGTAGCCACTGAAAGTGGAGTGCATACCCAGATTACACAAACCCTTGTTGATGGAATGTTTTATTATTATTATTATTATTATTATTATTATTATTTAATTTATTTATTTATATAGCACCATTAATTCCATGGTGTTGTACATGAGAAAAGGGATTGCGTACAGAGTTATAGATATCGTTTACAGTAAACAAGCTTACAATGACAGACTGGTACAGAGGGGAGAGGACCCTGTCCTTGCGGACTTACATTCTACTGTTGAGTCACCAGTTGTGACATTTGCAAAAGAACTTCCCCAGTCAGGAAGCAGTGGACACTAGAAACTACCTTGGAAGAGGAAATAAGAGAATAAAGGAACAGAGATACCTGGTTTAAAAATGTTTTGATTATGTTCATTAGTGTTTATTAAAGTTTAAAGAGACAGTAGAGTAATGAACGGTGCTTACCTGAAAGCAGGGATCCATCATTGCCTCCAGGCCTGCAGGACCACACCAACACCTGTTGCTAGTACCCTGGACTGAGACTGTCTACATCATGTAGCATGGCTAAAGGGTGTGTAGTCGACGGGAGATATGTATCGCATAGGTGGCTTGTGGCTGTAATGTAGCCCGGAGTATTTCCTTGTTGCACATAACCATGTATATATATGTGTTCCAGGACCTGTGGTGATGTCAGACCACATGGCTAATCATGTGATGGGTTACTGGGTGTGGTTAGCTCTATATAAGACAGGCTAATGCTTAACACAGCAGATATGTGTGGAGGTGAAACCCTCCTGAGTGTGTTAAGGTTCCAGGAGTGAGCCTGGTGGACTGGACACTTTGTTTTTCTTTTCCTGAACTAAAGGCTATTTGCTTGCTCTTATTTTGCCATGTGGTTTATGAAGTAATAAACCCTGTGAACTTTTAAAGGAACGTGCCTCCTGAGTGTCAGCCGTCGCACCTGAGTGAGTAAAACCCCTACAATTGGTGGTAGACGTGCGGGCAGCGTTCCCAGTGGAGACGTAAGTCTATTATTGAATGTTCTGGGTCAAGTCTGTTGTAAGCCAGCAAGCATTGCCAGGGAAAATGGAGGACCTGCTGAAACACTTGGTCCAGTTGCAGTCACAGCAGGAGCAACGGCAGCAAGAGACCAACAGGCTGTTGATGCAGCAGATACAACAGAGCCAGCAGCAGATACAACAGAGCCAGCAGGAGCAATGGCAGAACCAGCAGGATCATCGGCAGCAGATGCAGCTTCTGGCAACCGCCATCCAGGGCAAAACGAGCGCCCCAACCCCAGGTTTGGCTGATGACACCCACGTCCGGAAGACGGTAAGACGCGCATTACAGAAAATGACTCCCGGGGATGATGTTGAGGCCTTCCTGACGGTGTTTGAGAGGGTCGCTGAGAGGGAAAAACTTCCGCCAGAGCAGTGGGCAGAGGTGTTGGCGCCTTACCTGACTGGGAAACCCCAGAAGGCGTACTATGATTTGACCTTGCAGGATGCCAAAGAGTATCACAAATTGAAAGTCGAGATTCTCGCACGTTTGGGGGTGACACTGACTGTCAGGGCACAGCGAGTTCACGGCTGGGCCTATCACCGGGACAAACCGCCTCGCTCTCAAATGTTTGATCTGTTGCACCTGGTCCAGAAATGGCTGCAGCCAGAGTTATGTACACCTGCACAGATGGTGGAACGAGTGATGATGGATCGGTTTGTGCATTCCCTCGCGAGGTCCATACAGACTTGGCTTGCCCAGGGTGATCCCCAGAATGCCGACGAACTGATCGGACTGGTCGAGAGATACCAAGGGTTGGAAGGCTCCTCCGGGAGACAACCCATGCCGTACTGGGGGTCCCAGAAAGGGGTGGCGCGTCCAAGGTCACAAAGGGCGGGAGAGGTGGTGTCCAAGGTCCCTACGGGTGATATTGTTTGTTGGAGGTGCCACGGGCCAGGACGTATAGCTGCCCGTTGTTTCCAGACCACTGAGCAGATGGACTGCAGCATGGGACGCCGTTGTTCATACTATGCGTATCCAGCCTGCAGTGTGAACTCTCCGCCCAACGAGGGACCTCAAGCGTGTCCCGTAAAGGTGAACGGTCGAGCAGTCACGGCACTGTTAGACTCGGGGAGCCTAGTGACCCTGGTTATTGCCACTTTTCCTCTCCACTTGCTCCCGGGAAAGAAGGTCGGAGTGTGGTGCATACATGGTGATGCAAAGGACTACCCTTTGGCCAGGGTGGACATTGAAATGGCATGTGGCACTGAGTCCCACATAGTCGGCGTCGTGCAGGACTTGTTGCACCCTATAATTATTGGCCGGGATTTCTGTTTGTTTTGGGATTTGTGGGGAAAAGGTTCTGAGCTCCCTAGCAAGAATAGGGAACCAATGAACCCTGGAAGGGTGTCACCATACCCAGAGACAGACAGGTTTCCTTTTTGTGCTCTGGTTGGGAATGAGGAGGAAGTATCCCCTGCATCTGACATTATGGAGTTAGAGGTAACCGGTGAAAATTTTGGGACTGCCCAACATAGGGACCCCACTCTGAGGGAAGCCTTTAATAATGTCACAGTTATTGACGGGGTGGTACAGGAGCCAGGGGGCAGACACAAGATTTCCCCATTTTCTGATGAGAGGGGAGTTGTTATACCGGGTCACGAAAATAAGGGAGGAGTTGGTAGAGCAGTTGGTAGTGCCGGGTCCATATAGATGAAAGGTATCGGACATGGCCCATTCTCACATCTTGGGTGGACACCTAGGGGTGGAAAAAACGCAGGAACGGGTTGTGCAGAGGTTCTATTGGCCTGGGTGTCACCGGGAAATAGTGAACTATTGCAGGTCCTGCCCTACATGTCAGCTAACTGCTCCCACTCTTCATTTCCGGAACCCCCTTGTGCCACTGCCCATTATTGAGGTGCCGTTCGAGAGAATTGCCATGGACTTGGTTGGTCCCTTAGTTAAATCAGCCCGGGGCCATCAGTATATATTAGTCATCCTGGACTATGCCACACGCTATCCTGAGGCAATTCCCTTGAGAAATTCTTCCTCGAAGAGTATAGCCCGCGAATTGGTCCATGTCTTTTCCCGGACAGGTTTGCCGAAGGAGATCCTGACTGACCAGGGGACACCTTTCATGAGCAAGGTGATGAGGGAGTTATGCAAAGCCCTGAAAATCTCCCAGTTGAGGACCTCGGTGTACCATCCCCAGTCAGATGGCCTTGTTGAGAGATTTAACAAGACACTGAAGAGCATGCTGAGAAAAGCTATAGAGAAAGACGGTAGAGACTGGGATTGTCTCTTACCCTATCTGATGTTTTCCATTTGTGAAGTTCCACAGGCCTCCACAGGGTTCTCACCGTTTGAGCTCCTATATGGCCGACATCCGCGAGGACTCCTGGATATAGCCAAGGAAACCTGGGAAGCCGAAGTTACGCCCCGCAGAAGCATCATTGAGCATGTGGCCCTGATGCAGCAGAGGATTGCAAAGGTGATGCCTATCGTGAAAGAACACCTCCTCCAGGCACAAGAAGCTCAGGCCAGAGTCTACAACCGGTCTGCAAGAGTGAGGCAGTTCAATCCGGGAGACCGAGTTCTTGTGTTAGTTCCGACGGTGGAAAGCAAGTTCTTGGCCAAATGGCAAGGGCCATATGAGGTTGTCGAAAAACTTCGCCAACCAGGAAGATGGAAACCATTTCAAGTATACCATGTCAACCTCATCAAGCCGTGGCAAGATAGAGAGCTGACAGTAACTCCATCGTTGTTAAGCAACCCAGAAGGTGAGGTTGGAGCGGTTACTATAGCGGAGACGCTATCGAAGACCCAGAAACAGCAGTGCCGGGAGTTACTCCAGAAAAACAGGGACCTGTTTTCAGAGTTGCCAGAACACATGAAGGTCATAGAGCACGAGGTCCTAACAGAGCCACATATGCGGGTGAATGTGAAGCCCTATCGTATTCCTGAGGCTCGTCGAGAAGTTATCTCCAAGGAAGTGGAGCGTATGTTGAAGCTTGGAGTCATTGAGGAATCCAAGAGAGGTTGGTCGAGCCCAATTGTCCTGGTCCCAAAACCTGATGGAGAGTGGAGGTTTTGCAACGACTATCGGAAGTTGAATGAGGTCTCCAAGTTTGACGCTTATCCCATGCCCCGCGTTAATGAGCTCATCGAAAGGCTTGGGCACGCCAGATATATATCCACCTTGGATTTGACAAAGGGGTATTGGCAGATCCCCATGGCACAGGAAGCCAAGGAGAAGACGGCCTTTTCGACACCTGATGGATGCTTCCAGTATGTCCGGATGCCATTTGGCCTACAGGGAGCTACGGCGACCTTCCAGAGGGCTATGGATAGAGTCCTTGCACCCCATAAGGCATACGCTGCTGCGTACCTGGATGATATCGTCATCTTTAGCCCGGACTGGGAGAGTCATCTGGAAAAAGTCCAAGCGGTGTTTGATGCTCTAAGAGAGGCGGTGTTTACAATAAACCCGAAGAAGTGTGCCTTGGGTAAGGAAGAAGCTAAATACCTAGGCTATATAGTGGGTCGTGGAGACATAAAGCCCCAAATCAGGAAAGTGGAGGCAATCCAAACATGGCCGAAACCACTCTCCAAAAAGCAAGTTAAAACCTTTCTGGGAATCGTGGGATATTACAGGAGGTTCATCCCGAACTTCGCCACAGTGGCTGCGCCTCTGACTGATCTGCTAAAGGGGACAAAATCGGTGATGGTTAAATGGTCCGAAGAGACAGAGTCAGCCTTCCAAGAGTTGAAAGGGGCTCTATGTAAGCAGCCCGTTCTGATGGCTCCGGACTTCAAGAAAGAATTTATTCTTCAGACAGATGCCTCAGATGTTGGGGTAGGAGCAGTCCTTTCCCAAGAGCTACATGGGGAGGAGCATCCTGTTCTCTATCTGAGTAGAAAGCTGTCCTCATCTGAGAAGAACTACTCAGTCGTAGAAAAAGAGTGTTTGGCCATAAAGTGGGCGGTGGACACGTTACGGTACTATCTGCTGGGTCGTAAATTCAGACTAATATCTGACCATGCCCCACTTAGATGGATGAGGGAAACAAAAGGTAGAAATGCTAGGGTCACCCGTTGGTTCTTCGCCCTGCAGGACTTCAGTTTCCATGTGGAACATAGGGCCGGAAAGCTGCACGGTAATACGGATGCCCTATCAAGAATCCCTTGTTTAGTGGGGGAAAGTGCCAAGCCCCATGGCTTTAGGCAGAGGGGGGAGGTATGTAGCATGGCTAAAGGGTGTGTAGTCGATGGGAGATATGTATCGCATAGGTGGCTTGTTGCTGTAATGTAGCCCGGAGTATTTCTTTGTTGCACATAACCATGTATATATATGTGTTCCAGGACCTGTGGTGATGTCAGACCACATGGCTAATCATGTGATGGGTTACTGGGTGTGGTTAGCTCTATATAAGACAGGCTAATGCTTAACACAGCAGATATGTGTGGAGGTGAAACCCTCCTGAGTGTGTTAAGGTTCCAGGAGTGAGCCTGGTGGACTGGACACTTTGTTTTTCTTTTCCTGAACTAAAGGCTATTTGCTTGCTGTTATTTTGCCATGTGGTTTATGAAGTAATAAACCCTGTGAACTTTTAAAGGAATGTGCCTCCTGAGTGTCAGCCGTCGCACCTGAGTGAGTAAAACCCCTACAATCAGTAAACCAGGTAAAGAGACGGCAACCCTGTGTCAAACACACCGGGAGCCCTGGGGACCCAGCTTCACCTGTGAGAAGCCATACCATCCCTGCTAGCACAACATCACCCCAGAGGACCCCTTTAAGCAGCATCTGTCACCCCTTACCGAGTACCACAGGTGGCATCACGAACTTTTATTATTTTTACAACCCCTTTAAACACTGTCCCTTTTACTTTTATATATGCATGGCCCCCAGTAGTCCCCCCACACTGTATGCATGGCCCCCAGTATTCCAGGTAGTCCCCAACACTGTATGCATGTCCCATAGTTGACCTCCCACATGACATGCAGGGCTCCATATTAGCTCTCCCACATTGTATGCATGACCCCCCAGTATGCCCCCCACACTGTATGCATGGCCCCTAGTACCACCCCTCACACTGTATGCCTTGCCCCAGTATTCCAGTAGCCCCCCACACACTATATGCCTGGCCATTACAGTAGTAGCCACTGCACACTGTATGCAGGTTACCAGTACCCCACAGTGTGTGCATGGACCCCAGGAGCGCTCCCCCAATTCCCCACACTGTATGCAGGGTCCCCAGTACTCCAATAGCCACCATACTGTATGCATGGGCCCCAGTGGCACCCCCTTTCCCCACACTCTATGCATGACCACCAGTTGTCCCCCACGAGCACTATTAAAGTAAAATGAAATAAAAACATCTTATACTCATCTTACTGTGGATCCTGAGCAGTCCACCGGCAGACAGGGCCAAGGCGTGGGAGGAGCAACGAGGTGATGTCATCGCATTGGGTTGTACAGAATCCTGGCATGATGACTTCCTCTTGCCATCCCGACCCCACATCGACTGTGCGTCTCCTGTGCATTTTCTGTTGACCGCAGGCTTTAATCAATCTGCAATCTACATAATGTGGAATCTGAGCGGTAGTGCAGGGAGATCATTTCTCCCTGCCCTACCTGAGTTTAACTGTATCGGCGCACTGCGCATGCCGATGCAGTTTAGAGTAGCTGTAGCTCCAGGTGTGCCCCTGGTAACTACACTACTGTCCACTGCTTATGTTTGCAGTAATGTCAGTCAGTAAGTATTTTCTACATTTCTGTTATTACAATGATTCTGGGAAGATGTCAACCAGTCACATTAGAAGAAAGGTGCTAGAGTTGGAAATTTTTCTGTTTATAAGAGTGGTAAATCTCATAACATTATATCATAAGAAAATACTATGTTTTCTTCATATGACTATAGGGACAGCCATCCTGTAGCATCTGCAGATATTTATTTTTAAGCAGGCACATTGACATGTGAAATTAACTTTTAGGATTTTATGAGAAAGTGTTGTGAGCATACTTCTGCATATTTATTTAAAGCCCCACGCTGGTGTTTTTTTAATATAATTTCACACTTCGAGTGGTGTCACTAATGTCTGTTCCCTGCCACTAGTGTTATACTTATCAGTCGGCGTCTTCTGTTCTCCCTGGCGGCGCTCCGGTCCCGTTCCACTGTAAGGAGGTGGCGGGGACTCTTATGTGCCTTCTCTCTCCTGGACCCTGTTCGCACGGTTTCATTCGGCACCTCATTGTTATTGATGTGATATGTAATGTTTATATGCTGTGATATTATGGACCTTTTATAGGATTAGAGCTAGAATAGGATCTTAGATAGTATAGGACAATAGTGGGGTAGAATAAAGGGGGGTACATTAGTGACAGAGGACAGCATAGAATAGAATTGGAGATAAGCAGCACAGGGGTTAAGTAAATGGGAGGGATTTCATAGAGCAGGGAAGTATAATCAGGATAGTTCCTGATTTGAGGCCGAAGCCCGGGCAGCCTGCCCAGGGACAGGTCGTGTGAGCTGTAGTGGAGCAGAGTGTTACAGGCTGTGGGGATAAAGCTGTTGTTGTAGTAAGCGGCCCCAGGCAGTGCAGTGCCGACGGGCACCAGCTTGATAGGACCAAGCCACAAGCAGGATCCGGTGTCTATGACCAGGGCGGGAGCAGCTGAAATAGTGTTCCCGGGACCTCTTCCCACTGGAGCTGAACTAGGGACTGATAAAGAGCTGGTGACAGAAGAGGCACAGATGGGACAAGAACTGTCCAAGGACATGGCCGGGCTTGCCGGGAAAAGGAAATAGTGAATAGGGTCTGTCAGGATGGCAGGGAAAGATATGAAGATGACTGTGTTTGCCTTGTGCTGCCTATGTCATGAAAGTACTGCTGTCCAGTAAAGTTGTGTTGTTTGAAAAGACTTATGTCTCTGAAACATTTTGTGAAGACGGAGTGACAGCACCTGAGAAGAACCTGGCTGTGACGGTAATTGTTTTGCTGTGCACACTGTACACACAACAAGAGAGACATTACATTGCTTCTGGGGCACCAGGGTGTGGGAACAGTACAGCCTGTTGCCACGACTACCATCCTGGCCGCCTTACAGAATTGGCATATTCGGCAAGATTGAGATGCCTTGTGTACAGAGCACGGAGGAACCTTGAAGACAGCAAAGATGGTGCAGAACATTGACAAGAAGATGGCGGTCAATGGCACGATAGTTGAGAGTGGTGCCGCCCACTGTGGGCATCCTAAATGGAAAAGGGCACGAAGATGAAAAACAGTGGCCTGAGCTGAGGCCACGTCCCACAGTGACTGGTGCCCTACTGAGATGGCGTTGCAGAAGAAGAAGCCCTGACCCTTACAGCAAAATCTCAAGGAATGGGTGGGGCAGCCAGAAGTAACTTCACCTATGAACGGGTGGAGCCCAGAAGAGCAGGAAGGCATGTCCGAAGGAGAGATGCCATTACCCAGCAAGTTACGTATTGTGATGCAGTGCAGAAGAATGTCCTTCTGTGGGGGCATCGGCCGGCAGGACTGGGAGCGGCCCGTGTTCCAGACCAAGTCGGGCCTGCGTCCTGGAAGCTGATGGATGGAAGAGATGAAAGATTGGTTCCCCTTGGTGTGACCGGGGAGCAAAGACACTGCAAATGCTGATGAGCCAGAGCCGGAAGAGACCACAGAAAAGCTGGAGGCCGTACAGAGAGGAACCATAGCAACGGTGGTTCCCAGCTCGCGCGGCCGCCATGGAGGACCGTCACAGCCGGCCGCAGCTTCGGTGAGTGAAAGACCTTTACTCACACTGGTTCCCACACTAACTCCAGATGTCACCTTCCCCAGCCCCTGCATCCTCCTGTGCCGTTTATCGGGGCGAGCCCCGGGTCCCCACAGCCAAAGAGGCCCGATGGATAAGAGAGGTGATTGAGAAGAAGAAGCGTCAGGAGCACCGAATTTTGAAATAGCTGCGGCCCCCCCGGAGAGGGGAGCCATGTCCGGCCGGATGACCTGCAGCCTCATTAAGTGCTTTAACCCCACGAGGGGGTATGGATTTATACACGAGGCCAAGACTTGGGAGAAGGTGTATGTAAATGCCGGGTCCATTGATTTTGAGTGTCTCCTCCAAGAATGGGACCGAGAAGCCTTTATTAAGGAGTAAGGGCCTCGACAACCATATGTAGTAGCCATGAAGATGGTCTCCAGCCTTGAGGAGAGATGGGCGCGAGAGGCACGGTATTATGTGCAGCCGCCTACAGCTGTCGCGGCCCCCGCTGTCAGCCAGGGGGCAGAGGTGCCTTTAATGGACACGGGCACCACAGTTGGGTTACAGGAGCATGAAGCTCCAGGAATACTGAATCTGCCGCTGATGGAGGGAAGGAGCAGGAGGAATAGCGGAGAGTCCTCCTCCAGCGGGTCTTTGGGCCATATTTTCATTGTCATCCAGGGCCTATTATGTTGGTCAGCGGCTTTGCACCAATGAAAGTGAACTTTGAGTAAGTTGTGACAGTTGCACCTGTGCAGGAGGACCCTAGGAGCGAGCCGGGTCAGGACTGAATGGACTATTGTTAATTTGGCCATCGGGCCAGTGTGTTTGTTTTTATTGGTCCCCTATGTTCGGATACCCGGAGTAGGGAGGGGCCGGCCCATGGGCCTGAACAGTTGGTGTCATGGTCCCAGGAGCCAAAGGAGAAGAGTCAGATGGGCCCACACCAAAGGAACTTGAACTTTTTGTTGCGGGGCTCCAACCAAGTAAAGCTGAAGTCACAGTTGACCCACCAAAGTAACAGATAAAGACTGTCTTAATTGTAAATACACTGCTCAAAAAAATAAAGGGAACACTTAAACAGACTACTACTCCTAGTAAATCAAACTTCTGTGAAATCAAACTGTCCACTTAGGAAGCAACACTGTTCGACAATCAATTTCACATGCTGTTGTGCAAATGGAATAGACAACAGATGGAAATTATTGGCAATTATCAAGACACACTCAATAAAGGAGTGGTTCTACAGGTGGGGACCACAGACGACATCTCATTACCAATGCTTTCTGGCTGATTATTGGTCACTTTTGAATGTTGGTTGTGCTTTTACACTCGTGGTAGCATGAGACGGACTCTACAACCCACACAAGTGGCTCGGGTAGTGCAGCTCATCCAGGATGGCACAGGAATGTGAGCTGTGGCAAGAAGGTTTGCTGTGTCTGTCAGCGTAGTGTCCAGAGGCTAGAGGCGCTACCAGAAGACAGGCCAGTACACCAGGAAATGTGGAGGGGTCTTGGAGGGCAACAACCCAGCAGCAGGACTGCTACCTCAACCTTTGTGCAAGGATGAACAGGAGGAGCACTGCCAGAGCCCTGCAAAATGACGTCCAGCAGGCCACAAATGTGCATGTGTCTGCACAAATTGTTAGAAACTGACTCCATCAGGATGGTCTAAGTGCCCGACGTCCACGGATGGGGGTTGAGCTCACAGCCCAACAGCATTCAGGACACTTGGCATTTGCCACAGAACACCAGGATTGGCAAACTCGCCACTGGCGCTCTGTGCTGTTCACAGATGAAAGCAGGTTCATACTGAGCACATGTGACAGACGTGACAGAGTCTGGAGACGCCGTGGAGAGCGATCTGCTGCCTCCTGCAACATCCTTCAGCATTACTGGTTTGGAAGTGGGTCAATAATGGTGTGGGGTGGCATTTCTTTGAAGGGCCGCACAGCCCTCCATGTGATCGCCAGAGGTAGCCTGACTGCCATTAGGTACCGAGATGAGATCCTCAGAGCCCTTGTGAGACCATATGCTGGTGCGGTTGGCCCTGGGTTCCTCATAATGCAGGACAATGCCAGACCACATGTGGCTGGAGTGTGTCAGCAGTTACTGCAAGATGAAGGCATTGAATCTATTGTCTGGCCCGCCCATTCCCCAGACCTGAATCCGATTGAACACATCTCGGACATCATGTCTCACACCATCCACCAATGTCACGTTGCACCACAGTCTGTCCAGGAGTTAGCGAATGCTTTAGTCTAGGTCTGGGAGGAGATCCCTCAGGAAAACATCTGCCTCCTCATCAGGAGCATGCCCAGGTGTTGTAAGGAGGTCATACAGGCAGGTGGAGGCCACACACACTATTGAGCATCATTTCCTTGTCTTGAGGCATTTCCACTGAAGTCAGATCGGCCTGTAACTTCATTTTCCACTTTGACTTTGAGCATCAGTCCAACTCCAGACCTCCGTGGGATATTAGTTGTGATTTACGTTGATCATTTTTAGGTTTTATTGTTCTTAACACATTCCACTATGTAATAAATAAAGATTTACAACTGGAATATTTCATTCAGTGATATCTAGGATGTGGGATTTTAGTGTTCCCTTTATTTTTTTGAGCAGTGTGTTTAAAAAAAATGTGTTTTCTAACAGTTTTACATTGACAGGTGCTGCCATTGTCGGGGACGATCATATTCTAGGAGGAAGGAGTGTAAGAAAGTGGCAGGGACCCTCACGTGCCTTCTCTCTCCTGGATGCTGTTCGCATGGTTACATGTGGCACCTCATTGTTATTGGTGTGATATGTAATGTTTACTGTGATGTCATGTACTGTTTATAGGATTAATGCTAGAATAGGATATTAGGTAGTATAGGATAATAGTGGGGTAGAATAGAGGGGGGCACATTAGTGATAAAGGTCTGCATAGAATAGAGTAGAAGATAGAAGACAGCATAGAGCAGGGAAGAATAATCAGGATACTTCCTGATTTGAGGCAGAAGCCCGGGCAGCCTGCCCAGGGGCAGGTCATGTAAGCAGTAGTGAAGCAGTGTTACAGGCTATGGGGATAAAACTGTTGTTGCAGTAAGGGGCCCCAGGAGGTGAACAGTGCCAACAAGCACCAGCTTGACAGGACCATCCCCAAACAGGATCCAGTGTCTATGACCGGGGCGGGAGCAGGTGAGGTAGTGTTCCTGGGACGTCTTCCCACTGGAGCCAGACGAGGGGCTGATAAAGAGCTGGTGACAGAAGAGGCACAGATGGGACAAGAACTGTTCAAGGATACAGCGTGGCATGCCAGGAAAAGCAAGCGGAAAGAGAGAATAGGGTCTGTCCTGTCAGGACGGAAGGAAAAGATATGAAGATGACTCTGTGTTTGCTTTGGTTTGCCTTGTGCTACCTATGTGATGAGAGTACCGCTGTCCAGTAAAGTTGTGTTGTTTGAAAAGACTTTTGACTCTGAAACGTTTTGTGAAGCCAGAGTGACAGTACCTGAGAAGAACCTGGCCGTGACTGTGTTTTGCTGCGCACATTATATTGCATCTGTGGGGTGCCAGGGTGTGGGAATAGTACAGCCCGTTGCCACAGCTACCACCCTGGCCACCTTACACCACCATCTTGTGATGGCAATTTCTTGCTGACCGGAAATCAGAGGTGACGGTTTCTAGCTCTCAATGTAAGTCTCATTCTGGCTCCAGCAAACACTGGAGCAATCTAGCATTCTCAACTAGGAGATGATGACTGGCGCGGTGCTGAGAACAGAAGAAGATGGCAGCTGGTAAGTATTCTAATACACGCAGGGAACTTTCATCAGTGATACTACTAAGGCATGGCGCTTTAAAACTTAATGTAAGACTGTGCCTTGTGATGCACTTGGGCCACATGAGAGACCATGACTGTGGTGGACTGTAGAAACAATAATGTGAAATTAATTCTGCTCGATATTCATATTAGTCTTAATATAGTAATTATTATTATTAGAAATAATACATTAATATTAATGTTATCACATATTGTTGAGCAGAATTAAATCTGTTTACTCGATGCTACTCCTATTGCATGTTTCGATAATAATAATAATAATAGTAATTTTTATTTATATAGCGCCAACATATTCCGCAGCACTTTACAAATTATAGAGGGGACTTGTACAGACAATAGACATTACAGCATAACAGAAATCACAGTTCAAAATAGATACCAGGAGGAATGAGGGCCCTGCTCGCAAGCTTACAAACTATGAGGAAAAGGGGAGACATGAGAGGTGGATGGTAACAATTGCTTTAGTTATTTGGACCAGCCATAGTGTAAGGCTCGGGTGTTCATTTAAAGCTGCATGAACCAGTTAACTGCCTAAGTATGTAGCAGTACAGACACAGAGGCTATTAACTGCATAAAGTGTATGAGAACATGATGCGAGGAACCTGATTATGTTTTTTTTTTATTTATTTTTTTTTAATAGGCCACACAGGGATAGTTAGGTTAATGCGTTGAGGCGGTAGGCCAATCTGAACAAATGAGTTTTTAGGGCACGCTTAAAACTGTGAGGATTGGGGATTAATCGTATTAACCTAGATAGTGCATTCCAAAGAATCGGCGCAGCACGTGTAAAGTCTTGGAGACGGGAGTGGGAGGTTCTGATTATTGAGGATGCTAACCTGAGGTCATTAGCGGAGCAGAGGGCACGGGTAGGGTGGTAGACTGAGACCAGAGAGGAGATGTAGGGTGGTGCTGAGCCATGGAGTGCTTTGTGGATGAGGGTAGTAGTTTTGTACTGGATTCTGGAGTGGATGGGTAGCCAGTGTAATGACTGGCACAAGGTAGAGGCATCGGTGTAACGGTTGGTGAGGAATATGATCCTGGCTGCAGCATTCAGGACAGATTGGAGCGGGGAGAGTTTGCTAAGAGGGAGGCCGATTAGTAGAGAGTTACAATAATCCAGATGAGAATAAATAAGAGAAACAGTAAGAGTTTTTGCAGAGTCGAAAGTAAGAAAAGGGCGAAATCTAGAAATGTTGTTGAGATGCAGATAAGAAGAGCGAGCCAGTGATCGGATGTGGGGGGTGAATGAAAGCTCGGAATCAAGGATGACCCCAAGGCAGCGGGCATGTTGCTTTGGAGTAATGGTGGAACCGCACACGGAGATGGCAATGTCAGGCAAAGGTAGGTTAGTAGAGGGTGAGAACACGAGGAGTTCAGTTTTTGATAGGTTCAGTTTCAGATAGAGGGAGGACATGATTTTAGAGACAGCAGTAAGACAATCACTGGTGTTTTCTAAAAAGGTCGGCGTGATAACAGGAGAAGAGGTGTATAATTGGGTGTCGTCAGCATAGAGATGGTACTGGAAACTAAATCTACTGATTGTTTGTCCAATAGGGGCAGTATACAAAGAGAAGAGGAGGGGGCCTAGGACTGATCCTTGAGGAACCCCAACAGTAAGGGGAAGGAGAGAGGAGGAGGAACCAGCAAAACATACAGTGAAGGATCGGCCAGAGAGATAGGAGGAGAACCAGGAGAGAACGGTGTCCTTGAGGCCGATGGAGCGGAGCATAGAGAGGAGGAGCTGACGATCCACAGTATCCAATGCTGCAGAGAGATCCAAGAGAATTAGCATGGAGTAGTGACCATTAGATTTAGCTGTTAGTAGGTCATTAAAGACTTTAGTGAGGGCAGTTTCAGTAGAGTGTAAAGAGCGGAAACCGGATTGTAGAGGGTCGAGAAGAGAGTTATCTGAGAGATAGCGGGTTAAGGTACCTTCACACGAAGCGACGCTGCAGCGATAGCGACAACGATGCCGATCGCTGCAGCGTCGCTGTTTGATCGCTGGAGAGCTGTCACACAGACCGCTCTCCAGCGACCAACGATGCCGAGGTCCCCGGGTAACCAGGGTAAACATCGGGTTGCTAAGCGCAGGGCCGCGCTTAGTAACCCGATGATTACCCTGGTTACCAGCGTAAAAGTAAAAAAAACAAACAGTACATGCTCACCTGCGCGTCCCCCAGCGTCTGCTTCCTGACACTGACTGAGCTCCGGCCCTAACAGCAGAGCGGTGACGTCACCGCTGTGCTTTCACTTTCACTTTAGGGCCGGAGCTCAGTCAGTGTCAGGAAGCAGACGCTGGGGGACCCACAGGTGAGCATGTACTGTTTGTTTTTTTTACTTTTACGCTGGTAACCAGGGTAAACATCGGGTTACTAAGCGCGGCCCTGCGCTTGGTAACCCGATGTTTACCCTGGTTACCAGTGTAAAACATCGCTGGTATCGTTGCTTTTGCTTTCAAACACAACGATACACAGCGATCGGACGACCAAATAAAGTTCTGGACTTTATTCAGCGACCAGCGACATCACAGCAGGATCCTGATCGCTGCTGCGTGTCAAACGAAACGATATCGCTAGCCAGGACGCTGCAACGTCACGGATCGCTAGCGATGTCGTTTCGTGTGAAGGTACCTTAAGACGGGAGTGGACCAGGCAGTCGAGGAGATTAGAGATGAAGGGAAGATTAGAGACAGGTCTATAAGAATACAAGTTACAATAAGTCCTATTAGTAGTAAATAACCAAAGCCATATAATTTACTGCTTTTGAAAACGTTTATAAAAGCGATAAATCATACTGCTCCTGTTATTCAGCCCTAAGTATAATACTTAGATGTGCCTTGATCAACAGCATCCTGCACACAGTATGATGCTCCTAGTCACCCCTATAGTGTGATGCCCAGACAGTATGATCCCCCACAATCACCACACACATGATCCCCCCACAGGCTACCCACATTTCGTCCTGATCAGCACTACCAGATCACCCCCAACCTACGGACGGTACGCCACTGTCTCCAGCTCTTTGGCTGTTCCACTTTTTGGGCTGCAGGTTGTAGAGGCCTCCTCTAGTTGATTTGGCACTAATGTTATTATTATACAGATATAATATATAGATATAGAAGATACACAGGTATAGATAGATCAGAGGGTGAAAGTAGAAGAGCCGCAGAGAGTTTTCAGACACTAATATGAGCTTGGGTGATCCAGTCGTCCACTGTCTTCAGAATATTGTTGCCTTTACTATTGGAAGAACAACTGTAGAGCATGAATGGCTTCCCAAAACATTAAAAAGCCATTTAGCAAAGAAAAAACAACACATGAGTTTTCCAGATGTCATTTAACGTTTATAGCCCTTGAGCTTTTAACCATTGCCGTAAGAACATACAGAGAATGTTTAAACTTCACGCGTCTGCAACAGATCATAAGAAGTGCGGGTGCCCTATTGTCAACGATATATGCATGTATGAAAACACACTGAAAAAAAATCATCCCTAGAAGTCTTCAGTGATAATAGTTGGAGAATTGTGACTTCCTAGCTACAAAACTAAAATAACTGAAATCCCATTATGTTATTCTCTAATGCACCTCACACAGTATTCATTATAGAGACATAGCTATTATCAAGCTATTTTGACAAATGTGTTAAATGGTCAATTTAAAAAGGAAAAAAATAGCTTTGACTTCATTCTTTCCTATAATATCTTTATACAATAGCCCTCAGTCTAAGGGAGCTTGGTTTCCTATAGAAGACAGCTGGCTGTGCTCCATGCCGCTCCCAGCGCTGTGGTCCAGGATGTGATGCTTGTTATGATATGGGAATACTGTCTTTCATTCCCGGTAAGGACTGTTTCTTGTTAGACCCCACTACAAGTTTCAGCTCTGATTTCCTCCCACTCTCTGCAGCGCAGGATAATTACTTCATTTATTTCCACATAACAACTGCATGATGTAAAAAAACAGTCAGAGCTCAGATATGAAAAACCTCCATCAAGGTGCCTGACAAAGTGCATGGATTATGGATTTACACACGGGCTGGGGTGAGGATGCAGGTTTCTCTTCTCATGCTCTTCAGAACTTTTAGAAATATTTTTGTCTTAGGGGCAGGCAGACTAGGCAGCTGCCTAGGGCCCCCGCTGCCCCAGGGGCCCCCAGCCAGTGGCATGTTGCTGATTACTGCACACCACATAGCCGCTATGGGGCCCCTGATTCAGGGTGACAGGAGGCAAGAGCCGGCTGCCGTGGCTGAAGCCTGTGCCCGCTACTAAAAATAATTAATATTCACGGCTATCCACGCCCATGGGAGCGGATAGCAGTGAATATTCATTCCCTTGAGTAGCGGGCACACATGATTGCCCAACAGCAGGAAGCCTGCAGCTCCGGCTAACTCTGACCACTATTAAAGTGAAAGGAATATTCACTGCTCTCCACTCCTATAATCCCAGGAGTGGGGAGCAATGAATATTCCAGCAGTTGTCCTCAGCTTGTAAGCAGCACATGACATTACCATAATGCGCTGCTTACAAGCTGAAATCAGCTACTGGTATCAGAACAGTACGCTGTGAAAGAGCGCAGGGAAGGTAAGTAGAATGGTTATTTTTTTTATGTTTTTTGATGGGAGCCATGCATACCAGAATGGGGATGCTTCTGTTCATACTAGGATGGGGGAGCATCAGAGGCATAGCTAGGGTTTTGGTTAAGGGGGGCGAAGCTTCTGAGTGGGCCCCTAACCAGGTAACGTTGATTACAGCTGGGTGATGCACCCTAATAATGGAGGAGAACCTCAGCAGATGACCACGCTATTACTGAAGATAATCTCTATACAAAGAACAACATGGATATTACCGCCATATGGTCAGTGGTAGATACCAGCCCTACAGAACATAGATTACAGCACAGTACAGATAATGACTTACCACTGACGTTCTATTATAATTGTTCACTTTTCCCATCTGGCCCAGAACGACATGACAGCTTCTCCAGCCAGGACTCGTCTGCAGAGAAAACAACAAAGACACATTTCACTTCTCACATTCCAGCCCCATCACCATCTATTCCCATCCTGCACAAACTCCTCATCCTGCTGATTCCCCAATACTGAGCCAATGCTGCCGTATGTGACCCTATTATTACACCTGATACCCCAATACTGAGTTGCTGCTGCCGTATGTGTCCCTATTACTGCCTCTGATACCCCGATGCTGAGCCGCTGCTGCCGTATGTGTCCCTATTACTGCACCTGATACCCCAATACTGAGCCGCTGCTGCCATATGTGACCCTATTACCAGGGCCGTATTTAGAGTTTCTGCTGCCCTAGGCACTTTTAGTGCTGCCTCCCCCATTGGTGAGTATGACACTATCGGCAGTGACTTTGGCAAGAATCGCTGTTGTGAAAATAGCCTTTTGCAGCAGATCGGGCAGTTTTTTCGCATCTGCCGCGTAACGGATCACTTATGGTAACACTGCGTTTGGCTTCATTCATTCCCTATGGGATTTGCGGCACTTGCTGTGATCTGGCAAATGCGGTACCATACCTCCAACTCTTGAAGGGAAAGAGGCATAAAGGTTGCGGTGCACGTAGTGCGCCACGGCAAATTTTAGGCCACGCCTCTGACCACACCCACTTCACAACTAGTCACACCTATATCCAAGTCCCAACCACACCCATTTAGCACTGCTGATCACACTGTTTCATATACAATAATTATAACCAAAAAATAATTTGGCCACACAATGCTCCATACTGTATAATGACCCCTCATGATGTTCAATACTGTATAATGGCCCCACATGATGCTCAATACTGTATAATTGCCACACATGATGCTCAATACTGTATAATGGCCACACACGATGCTCCATACTGTATAATGGCCACACATGATGCTCCATACTGTATAATGACTGCACATGATGCTCCATACTGTATAATGACTTCACATGATGCTCAATACTGTATAATTGCCACACATGATGCTCAATACTGTATAATGGCCACACACAATGCTCCATACTTTATAATGGCCACACATGATGCTCCATACTGTATAATGACCATACAGTGCTCCATACTGTATAATGACCGTACATGATGCTCAATACTGTATAATGGCCACACATGATGCTCCATACTGTATAATGACCACACATGATGCTCCATACTGTATAATGGCCACACATGATGCGCCATACTGTATAATGGCCACACAGTGCTCCATACTGTATAATGACCACACATGATGCTCCATACTGTATAATGACCCCACATGATGTTCAATACTGTATAATGGCCCCACATGATGCTCCATACTTTATAATGGCCACACATGATGCTCCATACTTTATAAGGGCCACATATGATGCTACATGCATACTGTATAATGGCCCACCCCCCCTCCCATCCTGTATGCGTGGCTCATCTCCCCCTCCCTGTATGCATGGGTGGCTCAGGCTCATCTCCCATCCCCCCCTGTATGCATGGCTCATCTCCCCCTCCCTCCCTGTATGCATGGGTGGCTCTGGCTCATCTCCCATCCCCCCTGTATGCGTGGCTCATCTCCCCCTCCCTTTATGCATGGGTGGCTCTGGCTCATCTCCCATCCCCCCTGTATGCGTGGCTCATCTCCCCCTCCCTGTATGCATGGGTGGCTCAGGCTCATCTCCCATCCCCCTGTATGCGTGGCTCATCTCCCCCTCCCTCCCTGTATGCATGGGTGGCTCTGGCTCATCTCCCATCCCCCCCCTGTAGCGTGGCTCATCTCCCCCTCCCTGTATGCATGGGTGGCTAAGGCTCGTCATCTCCCATCCCCCCTGTAGGCTGTATGCGTGGCTCATCTCCCCCTCCCTGGCTGTATGCATGGCTCATCTCCCCCTCCCTCCCTGTATGCATGGGTGGCTGGCTCATCTCCCATCCCCCCCATGCGTGGCTCATCTCCCCCTCCCTGGCTGTATGCGTGGCTCAGCTCCCCCTCCCTGGCTGTATGCGTGGCTCATCCCCCCTCCCTCCTTGTATACATGGGTGGCTGGCTCATCTCCCATCCCCCCTGTAGGCTGTATGCATGGCTCATCTCCCCCTCCCTGGCTGTATGCGTGGCTCATCCCCCCCTCCCTCCCTGTATACATGGGTGGCTGGCTCATCTCCCATCCCCCCCTATGCGTGGCTCATCTCCCCCTCCCTCTGTATGCATGGGTGCGGGCGGCTCAGACTCGTCATCTCCCATCCCCCCCGCCCCCCCAATGCGTGGCTCATCGGCTGCCCCGCCGCCCCCCATCCACGGTCCTGCTTCATCCTCCCCGGCTCCCCCCGTCCTCCCTGGCTGACGGCTGTCATCATCATACTCACCTCACACCGCGCAGAAGAACAGAATCCCGGCCGGCTCCACCTCTGTCCCGACTCCCAGCGGCGGCGCAGCACCCTCGTCCTGTGTGAGCGCTGCGGTCAGGTGGTACCGCTCATTAAGTTCATGAATATGCATGCATATTCATGAACCTTAATCAGCGGTACCATGTGACCGCTCACACAGGACGAGGCGAGGGCGTGCAGTCACTGAGAGCAGACCAGGCATCGCTGGAGCAGGTGAGGTGAGTATGATTGTATCATGATGTCTTCAAGGGGGCAAGGAAGCGGCGGCGGGTGGGCGGCGGGTGGGCGGGCGGAGGGGGGGGTGACCCGGCCGGACCGGACTTTATTAAATAAAAAAACCACATACCTGCTCAGGTGCCGCCCCCCCCCGCGTCGCCCCGCCCTAGGCACATGCCCTCAAGAGCCTAGTGGCAAATATGGCCCTGCCTATTACTACACCTGATACCCCAATACTGAGCCGCTGCTGCCATGTGTCCCTATTACTGCCCCTGATACCCAAATACTGAGCCGCTGCTGCCATATGTGTCCCTATTACTGCCCCTGATACCCCAATACTGAGCAGCTGCTGCCGTATGTGTCCCTATTACTGCCCCTGATACCCCAATACTGAGCCGCTGCTGCCGTATGTGTCCCTATTACTGCACCTGCTGTGTGGTTCTGTGTGCCCTCTAAATTCTAAAGCACTCCTCTATAATATAGTAATGCTGGGCACAAGTGCCCTAGTAAACAGTGCCCATATTTTGTCCCCTAGAAAGTAATATTGCCCTGTGTGCTCCTTTGACAGTCACGGTAACCTGAGTTCCCCTATAACAATAAGTGCCCACTTTACATTTATTAATGTTCCTAGTCTGCCCCCTGTACAGCTCCCCTATACACAGTATGATGTGCTACGCTACTGGGGAGCATGCATACCATGATACTGATGAGGGGGCCATTCATACCAGGATAGGGATGAGGGGACCATACATATTTAAATGGGGAATGAGGTGGCCATGCATACCTGGATAGGGAAAAGGGGGAAATTTATACCAGGATGGGGATGATAGGACCATGCATTCCAGGCTGGAGATGAGGGGGCCATGCATACCAGGCTGGGGATGAGGGGGCCATACATACCAGGCTGTGGATGAGGGGGCTATGCATATCAGGCTGGGGATGAGGGGACCATGTATACCAGGATGGGAATGAGGGGGTCATGCACACCAAGATGGGGATGAGGGGACCATGCATACCAGGATGGGGATGGGAGGGCCATGCATAACAGGATGGGAAGGAGGGCTATGCATACCATGATAGGGACGAGGGGGCCATGCATACCAGGAAAGGGTTGAGGGGGTCATGCATACCAGGATGGAGATGAGGGGACAATGTATACCAGGATGGGGACTGGGGCCATTCCTACCAGGAAAGGGATGAGGTGGCTATGTATACCAGGATAGGGATGAGAGGACAATATATACCAGGATGAGGATGGGGGCCATGCATTGCAGGATGGTGATGAGGGGGTCATACCAGGATAGGGATGAGGGTGCCATGCATACCAGGATGGTGATGAGGTGGCTATGTATACCTGGATTGGGGACATGTATACACCAGGATGGAGGATATTAGTACAGAATTGATCACACTTTTTACTTACATTTTTTCTATTGTTCTCTTTTAAAGCCTAGGTGCATCTTATGGTCCAGTGCTTCTTACAGTCCAAAAAATATGGTATAGATCAGTGAGCGAGTGAGTATGTGGTGGCCATAATACTGTATGACTGCATTATAGACTATAGAGGGTAACTGCATTATATTCTACGTGGGGGGGCTGTATTATACTATATGAGGACTGCATTATATTCTATATGGGAGCTGCATTATATTTTATGAGGGGGCTACATTATATTCTATGGGGGTATATTATATTCTATGAGGGGGGCTGCATTATACTGTATGAGGGCTGCATTATATTCTATGAGGTGACTACATTATATTCTATGAAAGGGGCTACATTATACTATGAGGGCTGCATATTGGGGCTGCATTATAGTCTATGGGAGGCTTCATTATACATTATGAGATGGGCTGCATTATATTCTATGGGAGATGCATTATACTATATAAGGGGGCTGCATTATATTCTGTGGGCTGATGCATTATATTCTGTGGGGGCAATGCATTATAATCTACGGGGTGGCTACTTTATAATCTATGAGGTGGCTGCATTATACTTTAAGGGGGACTGCATTATATTCTATGGGGGACTGCATTATACTCTATGAGGGGGCTACATTATACTATATGAGGGGGCTACATCTATATATATAATTGTCTAAGGGTTTTTCTGTCTGTCTGTCTGTCCTGGAAATCCTGCGTCTCTGATTGGTCGAGGCCGCCATATGATGATGTCATAAAGGTTGCCTTCACCAATCAGCGACGGGCACAGTCTGCCGCGAATTCGCCTCGACCAATCAGCGACAGGCACAGTATCGACGTAGATGTCATAATGGTTGCCATGGCGACGATGATGTCATAAAGTTTGCCTCGACCAATCAGCGACGGGCACAGTCTGCCGCGAATTCTGGAATCATCATTGTCCATATACTACGGGGACATGCATATTCTAGAATACCCGATGCATTAGAATCGGGCCACAATCTACTACGGGGACATGCATATTCTAGAATACCCGATGCGTTAGAATCGGGCCACAATCTAGTTATACTATATGAGGGAGCTGCATTATATTTTATGAGGGGGTTACATTATATTCTATGAGGGGGCTGCATTATTATTATTATAGCGCCATTTATTCCATGGCACTTTACATGTGAGGAGGGGTATACATAATAAAAACAACTACAGTTCAATGCAAGTCACAATGGTACAGGAGAAGAGAGGATCCTTCTTGCGAGGGCTCACAATCTACAAGAGTTGGGTGAGGATACAATAGGCGAGGGCAGAGCTAGTCGAGCAGTGGTTACTGCAGGTTGTAGGCTTGTCAGAAGAGGTGGGTCTTCAGGTTCTATTTTAAGGTTTCGATGGTAGCCGTGAGTCTAATATGTTGTGGTAGAGAGTTCCAGAGTAGGGGGGATGCGCGGGAGAAATCTTGTATGCGATTGTGGGAAGAGGAGATAAGAGGAGAGTAGAGAAGGAGATCTTGTGAGGATCGGAGGTTGCATGCAGGTAAGTACCGGGAGACAAAGTCACAGATGAATGGTGGAGACAGGCTGTGGATGGCTTTGTATGTCATGGTTAGAGATTTGAACTGGAGTCTTTGGGTAATGGGGAGCTAGTGCTGGGATTGACAGAGGGGAGAGGCCAGGGAAAAGTGGGGGGAAAGGGGGATTAGTCAGGCAGCAGAGTTTAGAATAGATTGGAGGGTTGTGAGAGTGTTAGAGGGGAGGCCACAGAGCAGGAGGTTGCAGTAGTCAAGGTGGGAGATGATAAGGGCATGGACTAGGGTTTTTGCACATTCTTGATTGAGGAATGTATGGATCCATTAAATATTTTTGAGTTGAAGTCAGCAGGAAGTGGAAAGGGTTTGTATGTGTGGTTTGAAACAGAGATCAGTGTCAAGGATAACCCCGAGGCAGTGAGCTTCTGGGACTGGGGAGAGTGGGCAGCCGTTTACTTTAATGGATAGTTCCGTTGGGGATTGAGTGACATGGGGGAAAGATGATGAGTTCTGTTTTATCCATATATTCTATGAAGGGGGCTGCGTTATTTTCCTTGGGGGGCTGCATTATATTCTTTGGGAGGCTGCATTATACTCAATGGGGTGGCTGCATTTTACTCTATGAGGTGGCTGCATTTTATGCAATGGGATGGCTGCAGTATACTGTATGAGGTGACTGCATTACACTCTATGGGGTGGCTGCATTTTATTCTATGGGGTGGCTGCATTATACTCTATGAGGTGGCTGCATTATGCTCTATGGAGTGTCTGCATTATAATCTATGGGGTGGCTGAATTATAATTTATGGGTGGCTGCATTATACTCTATCGAGGACTATGGTATGCATTATACTATATGGGGGCTGCATTCTACTCGGAATATGGGGAGTGCATTATAATATATGTACTATATGGGACCTGCATTATACTGTATCGAGGACTATGGGGAATGCATTATACTATGTGAAGAACTATGGGGTAAATTATACTATTAGGAGTGCGTTGTACTACATGGATGACTATGAGAAGTGTATTATACTATATGGAGGACTGAGGGGATTGCATTATACTATATGGAGGATTATGGGGAGTGTATTATACTACATGGAGGACTATGGGGGTGTGTTACACTATATGGAGGACTATGGGGGTGTGTTATACTATATTGAGGACTTTGGGGGTGTACTATACTATTGGAATACTATGTGGAGTGTATTATATTACACTATATGGACGACTATGGGGAGTGTATTACACTACATGGCGGATTATGGGTCGAGCATTATACTATATGGAGGACTATAGGGATTGCATTATACTATATGGAGGACTATGGGGAGTGTATTATACTAAACAAGCAAAATGCTGTTTACTCGTCAAGTGATTGAATTGGTTATGCCGGAACAAAAATCATTGTTCTCAGCACCACATCGCCCAGTGAAAACTGCACATAAGCTGCTGATAAGATGACACTGTATGGGGGCAGATTGATCTATTAATGATCGTTCTGCCCCCATCATTGTTCCTCAGCCGGTGTAAAGAGGCCGGGAAACAAGCGTCAAACGACTTCAAAATGGTCAATTACACTTGCTTAGTGGTCTAAAATCAGCGCATGTCAATAAAACCAAAATGTTTCTGTGATATGGAGCAATATGTTAGCATTTGGGGCCTCATTTTAAACTTTTGCCCAGGGCCCCACTTTGCCTAAAACCAGCCCTGATGGCGAGAGCTGTAATGGTTATTGTAGGGTACAACAAGATGAGCACAAACTGACTAAGAAGTCTTCTCTACAGTACAATTAAGGTCCTTCATTTCAATATTTCTCATAAATTTGGACCTTTCCCAACATACAAATGATTGTTAACAAAGGCCCCATGCACATTGGGACAGTACACTGAACCATTATCATGAATACTCTTTTCCTGATATTTCTGCAATCTAAATAGGGTGCAGATCATCGTACAAACAAGCAAAATGCTCATTCATTGGATGAAATAATCTTTTGGCTTCACAAAAGATCATTGTTCTCACCGGTGCATCGTCCTTTGTAAACTGGACCTGCACTTCAAAGCACAATGTCAGCCTATGTGCACTGAGCAATGTATTACTGATTGTTTAGTGTGCATCTGTAGCTGGGTTGGCCTGTATAAACAGGCTATTAAATGATGACTGTCTAGCAAACATGATGCTGGTCAGCCATCGTTTAATGCTGTGCATCACATAGTGTACACAGACCCTTAGATTCAATTTGGACAAACCTGTTTAAACTAGGGGCATCGGCTGGCAGTCTAATGTGTCTGGTGTTCTCCCGACTCTTGAATGATGGCTCCATTACCTAAAGTCACACAAGCATATAGGCTGTCAGTCAAGCAGGAGGAGGTAGCACTGGGCAGGAATAGAGCTAGAGTGACAGAGGTTTCAGATCTACCGTGGCTCTTCAGTCTCATTTGGATAGACATTTAAATACTGATTTATCAGTAATGGAGGGACAGCCTGGCATGTAAAGATATTTCTGGACATGTCTTTGAAAGATCTACATGTGCATATACATACTTTGGGGGTGAAATCCTGCTGACAGATTCTCTTTAAAATACCATTATGATCTCATTATCAGCATTTAATGTGAGCTATAAATTGACAATAATTGCAATCAAAATTATCATCACCAGCATAAAACAAAATCATAGAGGCATCTGCTTTGTTCATGGATGCTGTAAGAAAGTCATCAATTGATCATAAGGACAATCCAGGTGTAAAGACACCATTTTGAGGAACACAAAACAACATGTCAAGCCTTGTGCTGACATAACTCCAACAACCAGCAGAAATATGAATTCAGCTCTGAATCTCATTGTTTTACCCTCAATATAGTTTTCATGATTTTGTCGAGTTACCATTAGAACACCTTCAGAGGTGTAACGATCGTTCTTGCAGAGGCAGCAATTGGGCTCTTGCGAGTAGGGGGCCTGCTGACGCCAGCGCAAACCTCAAGAGGATGTGCTAACTCGGACTTCCATTCGGCTGAAGTGTGTTACAGCGCATGGGACTCACCAAGTCTTTGTGCTGCAATACAAGCTGTCGGCTAATCAAAGGCCAATTGCTGACATCGGCGTGCACGTGATGTCACTGCCATGCGCTTCCATGCGCTTCTGTCACTTGCATGTTGAAATCAGCTGCCGGATTCAAAAGTGGATGCCGCGGCGGGGGAGCAGATGGAAAGTGAGTAGAATGTGAATGGGTATGGTGAGTATTCAGATCCCATTAAATTATTCAATCTTTATTTCATTGCATCCATTTGGTAATTTCAAAAAAGTTCATTTTTTTCACATTAATGTACACTCTGCACCCCATTTTGACTAAAAAAACCCCAGAAATTTAGACATTTTTGCAAATTTAATGAAAAATAAAAACTGAAATATCACATGGTCATAAGTACTGTATTCAGACCCTTTGCTCACATTTAATTCACATGCTGCCAGAGACAGAATTGTGGCAAAGCACATATCTAGCCAAGCTTATAACAGAATGTCTGCAGTACTCAAGGTTCTTAAGAGCACAATGGCTTCCATAATCCTTAAATGGAAGACGTTTGGGTCCATCAGACGCTCTGTCTGCTACTCCTAATCTCTGGCGATGTATCCCCAAATTCCGGCCCCCCTCAACACATCCCCACACTCATTTCTACCCCCTGCCACGATCCCCTCCACGTTTTCCCAACCATGACAACGTCATACCCATTCATCCAGCCCCCACTCCCCCATTTCCCCTACTGGGAGCACTATGGAACGCACGCTCCATCTGCAACAAACTGCCATTTATCCATGACCTCTTCATCACCAACAAACTCTCCTTCCTCGGCATCACCAAAACCTGGCTCACCCCCTCTGACTCAGCCTCTCCATCTGCACTTTCCTATGGCGGATTCCACCTCTCTCACACCCCTCGCCCCAGCAACAAACATGGTGGAGGGGTTGGTTTGCTCCTGTCCGACACCTGCTCCTTTACTCCAATCCCGCTACCACCCTCCGCTACTTTTCCCTCGTTCGAGGTGCACTCCGTCCGTATCTATTCCCCCTCCAACCTCCAGCTGGCAGTCATCTACCGCCCCCCAGAACTAACCATCTCCACCTTTCTCGACCACTTCACCACCTGGCTACTTCATTTCCTTTCTGCTGACATCCCCACGATCATCATGGGTGACTTCAATATCCCCATTGACACTTCCACCTCAGCTTCCTCTAAACTTTTATCAGTGACTGCCTCCTTTGGTCTCACTCAATGGTCCTCTGAGGCCACTCACAAAGATGGCCACACGCTGGACCTCATTTTCACCCGCCTGTGCTCCCTTACTAATCTCACTAACTCACCCCTCCCCCTGTCTGACCACAACCTACTGACATTCTCTTCCCTCTCCTCTCCTAGTGTGCAACCACCACTCCACAAATTCACTCACCCTCGCAGAAATCTCAAACATCTCAACTTACAGTCACTCTCTGAGTCCCTTCTCCCTCTTACAGATATAGCCTCCCTTCATGACACAGATGCTGCTGCCACTTTTTATAACACCACAATAATTTGGCAGCCCCATTCATGCATAGCAAAACTCGTACACTCAACAGACAGCCCTGGCTGACCAGCCTCACAAAAGAACGCAGACGGGCTTCTTGGATCGCTGAGCGGAGATGGAAGCTATCCCACTCTGCCGACCACTTCACTGCATACAAGAAGTCCCTCGCCAGCTTCAAGTCCACGCTCACTGCCACAAAACAAACTTACTTCTCATCTCTCATATCCTCACTGTCTCACAACCCTAAACAGCTTTTCAACACTTTCAATTCTCTACTCCGTCCCCCCAGCACCTCTTCCCTCCCTCCCCTCTCATTTCTGCTGAAGACTTTGCCTCTTTCTTTAAACAGAAGATCGATACAATCAGAGAAAGCCTTGGCCCACAGCGCCCTATGCCCCTCTTAGCTGCTCAGCCCTATTCCTCCAAAACCAGCATCTCCACCATGGCAGAAGACCAGCTCTCCACCCTGCTGTCAAGATCACCCCTCACCACCTGCACGCTTGACCCGCTCCCGTCCCACCTCATCCCTAACCTTGCCACGGTCTTCATCCCAACCCTAACACACCTCTTCAACCTCTCATTCACAACAGGTGTCTTCCCCTCATCCTTCAAGCATACCAAGATCACACCCATCCTCAAAAAGCCCTCCCTCGACCCATCCTTTGTGTCTAGCTATCGCCCAATATCTCTTCTCCCTTACGCCTCCAAATTACTGGAACAACACATCCATCTTGAACTGTCCTCCCACCTCTCCTCCTGCTCCCTCAATCTGGCTTCTGACCCCATCACTCAACCGAAACTGCTCTTACTAAAGTCACCAATGACCTACTAACTGCCAAGAGCAAGCGACACTACTCTGTCCTCCTTCTCCTGGACCTGTCTTCGGCCTTTGGCACTGTGGACCACTCCCTTCTGCTTCAGATCCTCTCATCACAGACTTGGCCCTATCCTGGATCTCGTCATATCTGACAGACCGAACATTCAGTGTCTCCCTTCCCCACGCCATCTCCTCACTTCGTCCCTTGTCTGTCGGTGTTCCTCAAGGCTCTGTTCTAGGACCCCTACTCATCTCCATCTACACCTTCGGTCTGGGACAACTCATAGAATCCCATGGTATGCAGTACCATCTCTACGGCGATGACACACAGATCTACCTATCCGGACCTAACCTCACCTCCTTACTTACCAAAATCCCACACTGTCTGTCTGCTATTTCAGCCTTCTTCCCCACCCGCTTTCTAAAACTGCACATGGACAAAACAGAATTCATCATCTTTCCCCCATCTCACTCTACCCCTCCACTAGACTTATCCATCAATGTCAATGGCTGCTCACTTTCCCCAGTCCCACACGCCCGGTGCCTCGGAGTGATCCTAGACTCTGCCCTCTCTTTCAAGCCACATATCCAAGCCCTTGCCTCCTCCTGCCGTCTCAAACTCAAAAATATTTCCAGGAACCGTGCATTCCTTGACCGCGACACCACAAAAACTACTGCAACCTCCTACTCTCTGGCCTCTCCTCTAGCACTCTGGCACCACTACATTCCATCCTTCACTCTGCAGCCTGACTAATGTACCTGTCTCCCCGTTACTCCCCAGCCTCTCCCCTATGCCAAGCCCTTCACTGGCTTCCTATCGCCCAGAGACTCCAGTTCAAAACCCTCACAATGACATGCAAAGCCATCCACAAGCTATCTCCTCCATACATCTCCGACATGGTGTCCCCGGTATCTACCTTCACGCAACATCCGATCCTCTCAAGATCTCCTTCTCTACTCCCCCCTCATCTCTTCTTCCCACAACCACATCCAAGACTTCTCCTGTGCTTCACCCATACTCTGGAACTCTCTACCCCAACACATCAAACTTTTGCCTACCACAGAAACCTTCAAAAAGAACCTGAAGACTCACGTCCTCCGACAAGCCTATAGCCTGCATTGATACTCAACCTACTGAACCACCGCACAACCAGCTCTACCCTCTCCTAGTGTATCCTCACCCACCCCCTGCAGACTGTGAGCCCTCGTGGGCTGGGCCCTCCCTCCTTATGTACCTGTGTGCCTTGTTTTTTTTTGCTCATGTTTAATGCACTTGTCTATATTTGCCCCCTATTCACATGTAAAGTGCCATAGAATAAATGGCGCTATATAAATGTATAATAATAATAATAATAATAAAATAATAATCATAAGTCTTCCTAGACCTGGCTGTCCAGCCAAGCTGAGCAATCGTGGGAGAAGAGCCTTGTTGAGAGAGTTAAAGAAAGACCCCAAGAGCACTGTGGATGAGCTCCAGAGATGCAGTAGGGAGATGGGAGAAAGGTCCACAAAGTCAACTATCACTGCAGCCCTCCACCAGTCAAGCCTTTATGGCAGAGTGGCCCAACGGAAGCCTCTCCTCAGTGCAAGACATATGAAAGCCCGCATTGAGTTTGCTAAAAAACACATGAAGGATTCCCAGACTTTGAGAAATAAGATTCTCTTGTCTGATGAAACAAAGATACACCTTTTTCTAATTCTAAGTGGTGTGTGTGGAGAAAACCAGGCACTGCTCATCACCTGCCCAATACAATCGCAACAGTGAAACATGGTGGCAGCATCATGCTATGGGAGTATTTTACAGCTGCAGGGACAGGACGACTGGCTGTCATTGAAGGAAACATGAATGCTGCCAAGTACAGAGATTTTCTGGATGAAAACCTCTACCAGAGTGCTCTGGACCTCTCAGACTTGGCCGAAGTTTCACCTTCCAACAAGACAATGACCCTAAGCACACAGCTAAAATAACAAAGGGGTGGCTTCAGAACAACTCTGTTACCATCCTTAACTGGCCCAACCAGAGCCCTGACCTAAACCCAATTGATAATCTCTGTAGAGACCTGAAAATGGTTGTCCACCAACGTTCACCATCCAACCAGATGGATCTGGAGAGGATCTGCAAGGAAGAATGGCAGAGAATACCCAAAATCCAGGTGTGAAAAACATGTCGCATCATTCCCAAGAAGACTCAAGGCTGGACTAGCTCAAAAGAGGGCTTCTACTCAATACTGAGCAAAAGGTCTGAATACTTATTACCATGTGATATTTCAGTTTTTCTTATTTAATAAATTTGCAAAAATTACTACTTTTCTCTTTTTTTTTCATTCAAGATGGGTACAGAGTGTACATTAATGAAAAAAAATGAACTTTTTTGAATTTACCAAATGGCTGCAATGAATCAAAGAGCGAAAATGTTTAAAGAGGTCTGAATACTTTCCATACCCACTGCATATACCAGAATGGGGCCCAGGATAAGGGACAAATCTACCAGGATGGGGAACATTTATACCAGGATAGGGCAGGATAAGCAACATATATATACCAGGATAGGGAACATATACATACCAGGATGGGGAACATATACACCAGGATGGGGCCCAAGATGGGAACATATATACTAGGATGGGGCCTAGGATAAGGTACATATATACCAGGAATGGGAACATATATATACCAGGATGGGGAACATAAATATACCAGGAAGCGGAACATATATACTAGGATGCAGGACATATATACCAGGAAGGACCCAGGTTGAGGAACATATAAACCAGGATGGAGAAAATATATGGAGCGCCCCCACGTAGTAGGGCAGTGGGGTACTCGGTACCGGGTCTATCTCTCTCGATTCTGGGGATGTCACGGTGGCCCGACCCGACCTGTGGCCCTTTGAGGGGTGCCCAATTAAAGGTGTAGTTTGTCTGGTGTTCGTGACGCCACCTGTGGTACTCGGTCAGGGTGACCAACGCTGCTTAGGGGTCTGCTGGGGTGATGGAATGGCAGCTAGATGGTATACCTTCCCACAGGTGAAGTAGGTCCCCAGGGCTTCCCAGATGTGTAGGTGGTAATGGTGGATGATGTAAGGCGCAGTGAATAACGAGGACACAAAGGTTGCAGTCTCTTTACCTTTTACTGAAGACTTCGGCATCCACAGTCCAGAGTACTGATCACAGGGCAGGCAGAGTCCGGCCGGTCCGAAGGCACATCCAGAGTTCCCTCATCCAGGTGGAAATCAGTAGCCTTCCTTCTAGCGCCTGTGTGTTGTAGTACCTCCTGTTGTGAATTCCGTTCTGGAGCTCCCTCCTGTGGTTGCTAATGGTATTTTTGTGAGTTCTGCCCTTGGGATGCCTCTGGTGGTTTTGAGTGGAACTGCTGCTCCTTTGGGTAGCTGTGGCAGCTGCCTTCACTAATCGCCTTGCCTGGGTTTGTATTTAAACCTGCTCTGGGCTTTAGTTCATGCCAGCTGTCAATGTCCTTGGCTTGGATTTGGTTCTCTCCTTGGATTTCTCATATGGCCTGTCCTTGTCAGCAAAAGATAAGTTTTTGCTAGTTCTTGTTTGTCCATTTGCTTGGACTCTATTGCTCTGCAAATATGTCTCTTTTTGTCCAGCTTGTCACTATGTCATATTCAGGCTAGCTGGAAGCTCTGGGAAAGCTGATTTGCCCCTCCACACCGTGAGTCGGTGTGGAGTTCATTTTTGTAAACTCTGCGTGGATTTTGTAGTTTTTAATACTGACCGCACAGTATCCTTTTCTCTCTGTCTATCAAGTTTAGTATTGGCCTCCTTTGCTGAAATCTGATTTCATTTCTGTGTACGTCATTTCCCTCTTCACTCACAGCCAATATTTGTGGGGGGCTATCTTTCCTTTTGGGGTTTTCTCTGAGGCAAGATAGCTTTCTATTTCCTTCTTTAGGGGTAGTTAGTTCTTAGGCTGTGAAGAGGTGTCTAGGGAGAGTTAGGAACATCCCACGGCTATTACTAGTGTTGTTGTTAGGATTAGGGACTGCGGTCAGTAGAGATACCACCTTCTCAGAGCTCGTACCATGTTGCGTTTTAGCCACCAGGTAATATCAGTGTGGCCTCTTAACCACCAGGTCATAACAGTACAGCTGGCCCACAATGTGTTAAATGCATCTCAAAAGAGGGAAAAGAAAGTTCTGAGCCATTTTTTTTCCTTTGCAGCTTGTTTTGTCTTTTTTTTCCCCTTAATCTCTGGGTGGTTCAGGATTTTGGTGCTGATATGGAGGTTCAGGGTCTGTCCTTGCGCGTGGATCAACTCGCTGCAAGGGTACAGAGTATCCAAGATTATGTTGTCTAGACTCCGGTATTAGAGCCTAGAATTCCTATTCCTGATTTGTTTTCTGGGGATAGATCTAAATTTTTGAATTTTAAAAATAATTGCAGATTGTTTTTTGCTCTGAGACCCCGTTCCTCTGGTGACCCCATTCAGCAGGTGAAGATTGTTATTTCTTTCCTGCGTGGCGACCCGCAGGACTGGGCATTCTCCCTTGAGCCAGGAAATCCTGCATTGCTTAATATTGACGCATTTTTTCAAGCGCTCGGATTGCTGTATGACGAGCCTAATTCTGTGGATCAGGCAGAAAAAACTTTGCTGGCTCTGTGTCAGGGTCAGGAAGCAGCAGAAGTATACTGCCAGAAATTTAGAAAGTGGTCTGTGCTCACAAAATGGAATTAGTATGCCCTGGCAGCAATTTTTAGAAAGGGTCTTTCTGAAGCCCTTAAAGATGTTATGGTGGGGTTTTCTACGCCTGCTGGTCTGAATGAGTCAATGTCTTTGGCCAGTCAGATTGATCGGCGCTTGCGCGAGCGCAAGGTGGTGCACCATATGGCAGTGTCCTCTGAGCAGAGTCCTGAGCCTATGCAATGTGATAGGATTTTGACTAGAGCAGAAAGGCAGAAATTCAGACGTCAGAATGGCCTGTGTTTTTACTGTGGTGATTCTGCTCATGCTATTTCTGATTGCCCTAAGCGTACTAAGAGGGTCCCTAGGTCTGTTACCATTAGCACTGTACAGCCTAAATTTCTCTTGTCTGTTACCCTGATTTGCTCATTGTCGTCCTTTTCTGTTATGGCATTTGTGGACTCTGGCGCTGCCCTGAACTTAGAATTTGCCAAGCGCTGTGGTTTTTCCTTGGAGCCTTTGCAGAGTCCTATTCCCTTAAGGGGGATTGATGCTATGCCATTGGCCAAGAATAAACCTCAGTACTGGACACAGTTAACCATGTACATGGCTCCAGCACATCAGGAAAATATTCGCTTTTTGGTGTTGCATAATTTGCATGATGTTGTTGTACTGGGTTTTCCATGGTTACAGGTACATAATCCAGTGCTGGATTGGAGATCTATGTCTGTAACTGGTTGGGGTTGTCAGGGGATACATAGTGATATTCCTTTGATGTCCATTTCCTCGTCCCCTTCTTCTGAAGTTCCTGAGTTTTTGTCGGATTTCCAGGATATATTTGATGAGCCCAAGTCCAGTTCCCTGCCTCCTCATAGGGACTGCGATTGTGCCATTAATTTGATTCCTGGCTGTAAGTTCCCTAAGGGCCGACTTTTTAATATGTCTGTGCCAGAGCATGCCGCTATGCGGAGTTATGTAAAGGAGTCCTTGGAGAAGGGGCATATTCGCCCGTCTTCGTCACCATTGGGAGTGGGATTTTTTTTTGTTGCCAAGAAGGATGGCTCCTTGAGACCCTGTATAGATTATCGCCTTCTCAATAAGATCACTGTCAAGTTCTAGTACCCTTTACCTTTACTTTCTGATTTGTTTGCTCGGATTAAGGGTGCCAGTTGGTTTACTAAAATCGACCTTCGAGAGGCGTATAATCTCGTGTGTATTAAACAAGGTGATGAATGGAAAACAGCATTTAATACGCCCGAAGGCCATTTTGAATATCTTGTGATGCCATTCGGGCTTTCTAATGCTCCATCGGTATTTCAGTCCTTTATGCATGATATCTTCCGGAATTATCTGGATAAATTCATGATTGTGTATTTGGATGATATTTTGGTCTTCTCCGATGATTGGGAGTCTCATGTGAGGCAGGTTAGGATGGTATTTCAGGTCCTTCGTGCTAATGCGTTGTTTGTGAAGGGGTCTAAGTGCCTCTTTGGAGTTCAGAAAGTTTCTTTTTTGGGTTTCATTTTTTCTCCCTCGGCTATTGAAATGGACCCTGTTAAAGTCCAGGCCATTCATGATTGGACTCAACCTACATCTGTAAAGAGCCTTCAGAAATTTTTGGGCTTTGGCAATTTTTATCGCCGCTTTATTGCTAATTTTTCTAGTGTGGTGAAGCCTCTGACCGATTTGACAAGGAAGGGCGCTGATGTGATGAATTGGTCCTCTGCGGCTGCTGAGGCCTTTCAGGAGCTTAAACGTCGTTTTACTTCTGCCCCTGTGTTGCGTCAGCCAGATGTTTCTCTCCCTTTTCAGGTTGAGGTTGATGCTTCTGAGATTGGGGCAGGGGCCATTTTGTCTCAGAGAAATTCTGATGGCTCTTTGATGAAACCGTGTGCTTTCTTCTCCAGAAAGTTTTCGCCTGCTGAGCGTAATTATGATGTCGGCAATCGGGAGTTGTTGGCTATGAAGTGGGCATTTGAGGAGTGGCGACATTGGCTTGAGGGAGCCAAGCATCGTGTGGTGGTCTTGACTGATCATAAGAATCTGATTTACCTCGAGTCTGCTAAGCGGTTGAATCCTAGACAGGCTCGGTGGTCTCTGTTTTTCTCACGTTTTGATTTTGTGGTCTCGTATATTCCGGGATCTAAGAATGCGAAGGCTGATGCCCTTTCTAGGAGTTTTTTGCCTGATTCTCCGGGAGTTCTTGAGCCGGCTGGGATCCTCAAGGAGGGGGTGATTCTTTCTGCCATCTCCCCTGATTTGCGGCGGGTACTTCAGGAGTTTTAAGGCTGATAAACCTGACCGCTGTCCTGTGGGGAAACTGTTTGTTCCTGATAGATGGACTAGCAGGGTAATTTCTGAGGTTCATTGTTCGGTGTTGGCTGGTCACCCTGGGATTTTCGGTACCAGAGATTTGGTGGCTAGGTCCTTTTGGTGGCCTTCCTTGTCGCGGGATGTGCGTTCGTTTGTGCAGTCCTGTGGGACCTGTGCTCGGGCTAAGCCTTGCTGTTCCCGTGCCAGTGGGTTGCTTTTGCCTTTGCCTATTCCTGAGAGGCCCTGGACGCATATTTCCATGGATTTTATTTCTGATCTTCCTGTTTCTCAGAAGATGTCTGTCATCTGGGTGGTTTGTGACCGGTTTTCTAAGATGGTCCATTTGGTACCGTTGCCTAAGTTGCCTTCCTCTTCTGATTTAGTTCCATTATTTTTTCAGCATGTGGTTCGTTTGCATGGTATTCCAGAGAATATTGTGTCTGACAGAGGTTCCCAGTTCGTTTCCAGGTTTTGGCGGTCCTTTTGTGCTAGAATGGGCATTGATTTGTCTTTTTCTTCAGCATTCCATCCTCAGACAAATGGCCAAACGGAGCAAACCAATCAGACCTTGGAAACCTATTTGAGATGCTTCGTGTCTGCTGATCAGGATGATTGGGTGACCTTTTTGCCGTTGGCCGAGTTTGCCCTTAATAATCGGGCTAGTTCGGCTACCTTGGTTTCGCCTTTCTTTTGTAATTTTGGTTTTCATCCTCGTTTTTCTTCAGGGCAGCTTGAGCCTTCTGACTGTCCTGGTGTGGATTCTGTGGTGGACAGGTTGCAGCAAATTTGGACTCATGTGGTGGACAATTTGACGTTGTCTCAGGAAAAGGCTCAACGTTTTGCTAACCGTCGTCGATGTGTTGGTCCCCGGCTTCGTGTTGGGGATTTGGTCTGGTTGTCTTCTCGTCATGTTCCTATGAAGGTTTCTTCCCCTAAGTTCAAGCCTCGCTTTATTGGGCCTTATAAGATTTCTGAAATTATTAATCCGGTGTCTTTTCGTTTGGCCCTTCCAGCTTCCTTTTCCATTCATAATGTGTTCCATAGATCCTTGTTGCGGAGATATGTGGTACCTATGGTTCCCTCCGTTGATCCTCCTGCTCCGGTGTTGGTTGAGGGGGAATTGGAATATGTGGTGGAGAAGATTTTGGATTCTCGTTTTTCGAGGCGGAAGCTTCAGTATCTGGTCAAGTAAAAGGGTTATGGCCAGGAGGATAATTCTTGGGTTGTGGCCTCCGATGTTCATGCTGCCGATTTGGTTCGTGCTTTCCATTTGGCTCGTCCTGATCGGCCTGGGAGTTCTGGTGAGGGTTCGGTGACCCCTCCTCAAGGGGGGGGTACTGTTGTGAATTCCGTTCTGGAGCTCCCTCCTGTGGTTGCTAATGGTATTTTTGTGAGTTCTGCCCTTGGGCTCCCTCTGGTGGTTTTGAGTGGAACTGCTGCTCCTTTGGGTAGCTGTGGCAGCTGCCTTCACTAATCGCCTTGCCTGGGTTTGTATTTAAACCTGCTCTGGGCTTTAGTTCATGCCAGCTGTCAATGTCCTTGGCTTGGATTTGGTTCTCTCCTTGGATTTCTCATATGGCCTGTCCTTGTCAGCAAAAGATAAGTTTTTGCTAGTTCTTGTTTGTCCATTTGCTTGGAATCTATTGCTCTGCAAATATGTCTCTTTTTGTCCAGCTTGTCACTATGTCATATTCAGGCTAGCTGGAAGCTCTGGGAAAGCTGATTTGCCCCTCCACACCGTGAGTCGGTGTGGAGTTCATTTTTGTAATCTCTGCGTGGATTTTGTAGTTTTTAATACTGACCGCACAGTATCCTTTTCTCTCTGTCTATCAAGTTTAGTATTGGCCTCCTTTGCTGAAATCTGATTTCATTTCTGTGTACGTCATTTCCCTCTTCACTCACAGCCAATATTTGTGGAGGGCTATCTTTCCTTTTGGGGTTTTCTCTGAGGCAAGATAGCTTTCTATTTCCTTCTTTAGGGGTAGTTAGTTCTTAGGCTGTGAAGAGGTGTCTAGGGAGAGTTAGGAACATCCCATGGCTATTACTAGTGTTGTTGTTAGGATTAGGGACTGCGGTCAGTAGAGATACCACCTTCTCAGAGCTCGTCCCATGTTGCGTTTTAGCCACCAGGTCATATCAGTGTGGCCTCTTAACCACCAGGTCATAACAACCTCCCTGCTGAGCACCACGGGATAGTCCTCACAACTTTCGTGGATGTTTCTGATCTTCTCTCTCTCTGTCCCCCAGATGGTATGGATAGGACAACCCGTATGACGGGGTAGGCCTGGAGCTTATTTATAGGGACCCTAGTGTCGCCCCTCTCCCACAATTTGCCTCTGTGTCTTCTTAGGTATTAAGGGTGGGCAGCCAACTTGGAATTGACTGTCCTGCCGGTCTCTGAAGTAATGCGTAGAGTCAATTACTCCCTCGGTGTTCCGGCCACCGGCTACACGCCTCAGAAGGAGGCTGCCGATCTTGGGGTATTATCTCCTTGTGCTGTGACTTCGTTTCTCACTCTCCACAATACACTTCGCTTCGTGTCCTTTCTTAGGATGCTGCCGCAATGGGTGCAGGCGCAGCTCCGTAACGTTCTATCTCATGCTTGGCCTCTGTCAGGATCCTCAGTTCCTCCTTCTCCCCCTGTCTGCCTGACAGGTCCTCTCTGGGTCGAACCCAGGTAGCTTCTCCCTAACTTCCTATCCGACCTACCAGTTTTACCTGTGTGTGAGGAGTGCCCTAATACATAGAAGCAAGGCTCCCCCTGGTGGACTGGAGTGTGAAGTGCAGTGTGTGACTTGTGATACCTGATCAGGTGAACTCCTTTAGTACCATCAGACGTAATATCACTCCCCCTGGTGGAAGAGCGACATTACTGCAACGACCAGGACTCTGGGGTGCTGCATATACAGTATAACAAGATGGGGGATATATATACCAGGATGGCGAGCATACAGGGCCGGCTCCAGGTTTTGAGGGCCCCGGGGCGAAAGAGTCTCAGTGGGCTGCCCCCTTTAACACATACCACGATTCATGATGCACAGATACAGCAGAGAAATATAGGTATAGTACAATGCTAGATTTCACTTCTAACATGAGTGATAGCAATTGTAAATTCTACAATGCCATGCAGGAGAGGGGCTTTATATAAGTCAACCCCCTATATGCACATTTTTGTGACCTACTCCCTCTTCCTCAGTTACCAGTAGGCATTTTATTGTTAGCTAAACTTGCTGCAAAATAAAAACTGCATACATTGAATATGACAATTTTTTTATGGAAAACATTTTAAAGTAAACATTAGAAAGTATTATTGTAGAACATTTGTAAAAGTGCAAAATGGGTAGCATATAGCACAACCACGTAGTATATAGCACAGCCACGTAGTATATAACACAGCCCACGTAGCATATAGCACAGCCATGTATATAGCACAGCCACGTAGCATATAGCACAGGCCACGTAATATATAACACATCCATGTAGTATATAGCACAGCCACGTAGTATATAGCACAGGCCACGTAGTATATAACACAGGCCACATAGTATATAACACAGGCCACGTAGTATATAACACAGCCATGTAGTATATAGCACAGCCATGTAGCATATAACACAGCCACATAGCATATAACAGCCACGTAGTATATAGCACAGCCACATAGAAAATAGCACAGCCGCATAGTATATAGCACAGCCCATGTAGCATATAACACAGCCCATGTAGTATATAGCACAGCCACGTAGTATATAGCACCGCCACATAGTATATAGCACAGCCACGTAGTATATAGCACAGCCCACCTAGTATATAGCACAGCCACGTGGTAAATAACACAGCCACGTAGTATATAGCAGTGTGGGCACCATATCTCTGTTATAAAAGAATTATTAAAAAATAGTTAGATACTAACCTTCTTGCGGCCCCTGGATCCAGCCCAGGCCTTAGCGATGCTCCCGCCAGCTCCCGTTCCCAGTGATGCTTTGCGACAATGACCTTAGCGGTCTCGCGTGATCCTATGTCACCTGGGGTCATTTCACAAGGCATCACTGGGAACGGGAGCTGCCGGGAGCATCGCGAGGATTGGGAAGGCTGCGGGGGCCGCCAGAAGGTGAGAATAGCACGATTTTTTATTTTTTTTAATTATTTTTAACATTATATCTTCTTACTATTGATGTTGTATAGGTAGCATTAATAGTAAAAAGTTGGTCACACTTGTCAAAATGGGCCCCCCATCTCGTTATTGCCCCTGCACTTGCCCTGGTGCGCTGTGTGCTGACGCTGGCCCTGCAAGCATACATACAAGAATGGGCAACATATAACAGAAAGAGGTCCAGGATGGGAAACTTATATACCCTGTGGTGCAGTGACCAATGTTACAGCCAGGGGGCGCTGTGTGTGCACTTCAAGATGCGCTTGGAGGCATAATGGTGACGAGAGAAAGTCTGGCAGGATTATAAATGGCCGGTATGTGTGTCGCAGAGGAGGTCACTCTGCACTGTCAGTCTGAAGTTAAGTTGGTGTGCTGGGACCTGCAGTCCCACGTGTGATTGTGTAGTTCTAATGGGAGATTGGCAGGGCTAGTTATGAGAGATGGGAGGGTCAAACTAGCCACACACACCCACACTCCCACCCAGGGGAGTGGTTACAGGTATGTAATGTGACCAGTGTGTGGGTCACATGGTTCCTGTGCAAGGTCCTGGATGGTCGGTGTTGGAAGCTCCTGTGAGTGGAGTCTTCCTGGAAGCACCTGAGACCGTGGACTTAGTGTACGAGGTGTTGGATTGTCCTGGTATGGACTGGAGTCCTGCAAGCACCTGATAAGAGTGTGAGTCCTGGAATGGTCAGGGTGTTGGATTGTCCTGGGTTGGACTGGAGTCCTGCAAGCACCTGGTAAGATCATGGACTGTTGGCCTGTGTGTTGAAAGTGCCTGTGATTGGACTTCCTGAAAGCACATGGAGAGGCTGCAACTACAGAGCCTGTGACGGCTTCTGTATTGGGGAGGCTACAGTTCCTACTGTGGGTCTGGGCTATCCGAGGTGCCCTGGTCACAAGGATGGTGATCCCAGTGAGGCAGCTTTCCCCTGTGTACCAGCACTGGCAGGAGTCAGTATATGGAGCCGGAGCTCCTGTAAGGTAACTCCAGGTAACAAGGGGTTACGGGCTAACACGGATCTGCCATTGGAACAGACTATTGATGGTTAATGTGTTCCGTTGATGTAAATAATGAACTGTTTGTGTTATGGTTTATGACGTTTAAGGCTATGTTCACACTTTGTGGTTTTTGCTGCGGATCCGCAGCAGTTTTCCATGCAGGGTACAGTACAATGTTACCCTATGGAAAACAAAAACCGCTGTGCCCACATTGCGGAAAATCCCGGAAAAAAACGTGCGGAATTGCTGCGGAAAAAAAGGAGCAGGTCACTTCTTTCTGCGGATTCCACAGCGGTTTTCAACATGCGCCAATAGGAAAGTGCTGCTGAAAACCCGCCGAGGAATCCACAGAAGAAACCGCAGGAAAATCCGCAGTGAAAACCGCAGCGGTTTTGCACTGCGGTTTTTCCAAATCCGCTGCGGAAAAATCCGCAGCAAAATCTGCAAAGTGTGAACAAGCCCTAATAAACCGGAATAGACTGTTTAAGTGGAGAAATCGTGCCTGAGTACTTAAATCCCATGCCAAGCGAGTGTCCCCCAACACACTCGGGTAGCGTTTCGACCACAACCCCCACTGAAAACCTCTGGAATGTAATCAAGAGGAAGATGGATAGTCACAAGCCATCAAACAAAGAGAAACTGCTTACATTTTTGTACCAGGAGTGGCATAAGGTCAACCAAAAGCAATGTGAAAGACTGGTGGATAGCATGCCAAGACGCATGAAAGCTGTGATTAAAAATTATGGTTATTCCACAAAATATTGATTTCTGAACTCTTCCTGAGTTAAAACATTGGTATTGTTGTTTCTAAATGATTATGAACTTGTTTTATTTGCATTATTTAGGGTATGTGCACACGTTCAGATTTTTTCATGTTTTTTTTGCTATAAAAACGCTATAAAAACTCATTAAAAATGCATGCATGATGCATCCTATCATTTAGAATGCATTCTGCAATTTTTGTGCACATGATGCGTTTTTTTCCGCTGAAAAAAATGCATTGCGGTAAAAAAAGCAGCATGTTCATTAATTTTGCGGATTTTTTCACGTTTTTCCCGCTATTCTATGCATTGGGAAAAAACACAAAAAAAAACCGCATCAAAAACGCGGTAAAATCGCTGTAAAAATGCATGCGGATTTCTGGCAGAAATGTCCGTCTTTTGTCAGGAAAATTTCTGCCAGATATCCTGACGTGTGCACATAGCCTCAAGGTTTGCAAGCAATGCATTTTTTTGTTATTTTGACCATTTCTCAGCTTCAGAAAATAAATACAAAATTTATTGCTTGGAACTTCGGAGACATGTTATAGAATAAAAGAACAATTTACATTATACTCAAAAATACAGCTATAAAGAGAAAACTCAGACAAACTGAACATTTTGCAGTGGTCTCTTAATTTTTGCCAGAGCTGTATACCAGGAAGGAGCCTAGGATGGGGGACATTACTACATAATGATAGAGAGGGGGAAACTTTTAATGTCCTTAAAGGATTTAGAACACTGCGAGGGCCTATACATCTGACCAACATGCGGGGGGCAAGAGGTGGGCCCGGTCCAAATTTGCCGGCAGGGCATATCGGACTCTGGTTACACCAATGAACACCTTCCATATTTTACTTAGGTTTAGTATATTCTTTCAGACTTGTTTATTGCATTAAATGATAAAAGGACTTCCCCAGGAGACTCATTTGCAATTCTGAATTTGTGTCTACATGAATTCCTCTGCACTGCTGTGAAAACCACTTTTAAGCACAGTCTACATACTGTTATTAGGAGCTGTATATTTTATGACTGTGCAAATCAGTAAAACCTTGGACTACAGTAACAAGAAGCCATGTTAGGCCATGTTCACACTTTGCGGTTTTTACCGCGGAACCGCCGCGATTTTGCCGCTGCGGGTCCGCTGCAGTTTCCATTGCGTTTACATTTATATGTAAACCTATGGAAACCGCAAACCGCTGTGCACATGCTGCAGGAAAAACCGCGCAGAAACGCAGCGGTTTACAACCCGCAGCATGTCACTTCTTTGTGCGGAACTGCAGCGGTTCTGCACCCATAGAACTCCATTGTGAGTGTCAAACCCGCAGTAAAACCCGCAGAAGAAAAAATATCTGCGGGTTTTCTGCGGTTTGGGGTGTAGAAACCGCTGCAGCAGGAAGTGCGGGGAAGCGGGAGGAAGTGCGTGGGCGGAAGTGCGTGGGCGGAGTGTGGCTGTCATCATGGAGGCATATCGTCGCATGGGGATCGATGTCGGCCGTTTGATAGATCTGGTATGTATGTCTGTGTGTGTGTGTGTGTGTGTGTGTGTGTGTGTGCGTGTGTGTGTGTGTGTGTGTCCCCATGCGACGATAGTGCCACCATTGTGCTAAGTCGCCGTATGGGACTACTACTCCGATCCAATATTAGGATGGGAGAGTTGTCCCTGTGTTTCCGGCGACTTAGCACAATTGTAAGTAACACAAACACACACAATACACACACAATAAACGTAACATACATGACAGACATTACATACAACATATAACATAGAGTATATACTCACCATACAGCACACTGGTACGCGAAGCCCTCGCCCTAGGGAAAAAGTCCAAAAAAATAAACAAAATCCATACTCCCTGTCCGCAGAATCCAATACCGAGTGTCCCACGCCGATCCCCTGCTCTCCGGCGACACACTGCCAGGAGCGAAGCTCCCAGCAGTGTATCGTGCACTGTTCCGGAGTTCAATGGCGCCGGCGTCTCTATTTACGGCACTACAGGTGCGGGTGAACTTTCCCACGCTGTAGTGCCGTAAAGCGAGAGTACCGGGGTCAATGACCGCCGGCAAACTCTTGCGCATGCGCAGTAACACACCGACAGGTGCCAAAGCACCTGTCAGTGTGTTGCTGCAGCCGTGGAGAGCAGACACATCTCCGGATATGTCTGTTCTCCATGGCAGATCGACGTGGGACCCTCGTTGGATTTCTGCGGACAGGGCCAGGGAGTATGAATTTGGTTTGTTTTTTTATTTCTGTACAGGTCGAGGGTCTTCAGGTGGATTACCCGTGTAATAAAGGGTTTGTCAAAAAGTGTGTGTCACTATTTCATTAAAATATTTTTTCCAAGTGTTTGTGTTTTTTTTATTTTTTTTTATTTTTATTGTATTTTAGTGCCACGTATTTAAGTGCCACGTATCACATATTACAGTGCCACGTGTCATGTATTTCAGTGCCACGTATTTAAGTGCCACGTATTTAAGTGCCACGTGTCACGTATTTAAGTGCCACATGTCACTTATTTCAGTGCCACGTATTTAAGTGCCATGTATTTAAGTGCCACGTGCCACGTATTTAAGTGCCACGTGTCACGTATTTAAGTGCCGCGTATTTCAGTGCCACGTATTTAAGTGCCACGTATTTAAATACGTGACACATGGCACTGAAATAAGTGACATGTGGCACTTAAATACGTGACACGTGGCATTTCAATACGTGGCACTTCAATACGTGGCACTTCAATACGTGGCACTTCAATACGTGGCACTTCAATACGTGGCACTTCAATACGTGGCACTTCAATACGTGGCACTTCAATACGTGGCACTTCAATACGTGGCACTTCAATACGTGGCACTTCAATACGTGGCACTTCAATACGTGGCACTTAAATACGTGGCACGTATTTCAACCAGCCTAACCGTGTTTAATGCCACCTTACAATAGCAAGGTGGCATTAACCCCTCATTATCCCATATCCCACCGCTACAGGGAGTGGGAAGAGAGGGGCTAAGTGCCGGAATTGGCACTTCATTGTGATGCGCCTTTTCTGGGGCGGCTGCGGGCTTATATTTGTAGTCAGGGGGGGCAAATATCCATGGCCCCTTTCCTAGGCTATGAATATAAGCCCACGGCTGTCTGCGTAGCCTTTCTGGCCTAAAAATATAGGGGTACCCTACGCCTTTTTTTTTCCGGGGCCCGTGTGTTATGTATGTAATGACACTATTCTTTTCATTGTAGGTTCGCGACATACCAGCTCTATGGGATGCCGCTGATGTGTCCTTCAAGGACAGATATTTCCGGGACCATTGCTGGACCAAGATTGTGAGGGACCTGTATCCGGAGTTGGATTCCTTGGCCATTGGCAACCAATTGGAAATTGGTAAGTATAATGTTACAGATTATTATTACCGTTTATTAGAAATTTACTTTGACAATATAAATATATATATATATATTTTTATTTCTTAGAAAAAAATGTCAAACAAAGATGGAGGTCAGTTCGGGACCGGTTCAACAAATTTATCAATTCATGTGACCGGAGTGGATCCTCCCCCAGCCGCACTAGCTTTCCATTTTATGACGAGCTGCAGTTTCTGCTCACAAGCCGGACTTTGCGGAGGTAGGTTATATACCACTAATATATATGTAGCCTCATCAATGTTGCCATGTGGTGTAGTACAGTTGGCTGCGTATTGAACGCTGTGTCCTGCCGCAGCGTTCAATACACAGCATCCAGATGTTATACCATAGTGAAGAGAGGATTTTCAGAAATCTTGTTTGCACTATGATTCCAAAGATTGAGTTGTGAGAGCTATGGCACCACACCGTGTCTATTTTTCTTGTGTTGGCACTTTGACTGCGCAAGATAACTAGCACATTGTTTGGATAGCATGTGGTGATAACGCATGTGTTAAATGAAAACGTGCATTATCAGCAGACACGCAAAAAAGTGAACAGCATTTTGGACAAAGCGGCCTTTATGCTGTTCAAAAAATGTTGCTCCTCCGCAGCGGTCATAATTAATTATTTTTTTCCTTTTCTCACACAGGACTGAGGGAAACATTTCAAGCCCGCCTCTTGTTGATGACAACTCCGAAGATGGAGCAGGCACTGATGGAGCAGGCACTTCCTCGGGAGCGACAATTTCTCCATCTGTTACCACAGCTTCTGCTGGTGCCGCATGTCCAGCAGCTGCTGCAGGCACATCAACTGCAGCAGCTGTTGGATCATCTGTTACGGCAGAAGCTGTGGTAACGCAGAAGAGAGCTGCCTATCCGTTGGCAGGAGAGTCCAGAAAAAAACAAACAAAAAAAAAAAATGAGGATAACACTGAAAAGATCGCAAGTGACACACTCAATTTACTCAAACAATCCTCAACTGAGGACCAATGTGACTTTTTTGCCTTGACCATTGCCCGAAAGGCACGCTCCCTGCCACCGGATAGGCAGTCTCTCTTTATGGCTCTTTGCCAAACGTCCCTCACCGCTCTGGAGGACCCTGCTCCAATTCAGTCATATTAGGATGTATTGACGGGGGTTTTTGGACTCTTTCGCCCGCGACCGAAACCCAGAGAACCTCAATCTACAGCGTTTTCCTACACCCAACCGGCACTACATTTTTCGGGTGGAGGAAATACAAGCCTGGGACCATCTGCTAGTCAAAATTTTATCACAGACCCAACTAGCTCCTATGGGTATTCACAGGAATACACCTACTTGCCTTAATCTGCAATTGTATCTTCAAAAAAAAAATAGTTTCACTGGGCAAGTTGCCGCCAAATTTTTCATATTGAAAAAATCTTGACAACTGTTTGTCAAAATTTAGTTGCTTGTTAAATAAATTAATGTTGATCAAATGTCATGTCTGATTTTTATATACTTTACGTTCTTAGTGGGCAAGGCCTCTATGTTGGTCTATGTATGGTCTATGTATGGTCTATGTACGGTGTCATGGCTATATGGGCGCTGGACTATGGGATGGACATAGTCTGATGGGTGTATGGGCAGTGGACAAAGGGATGGAGGAGAATCAATCATTAAAAATTTTCTACAAACAATCCTTATTAGATTGAAAAATAACCACTTGAAAGTAAAAAAAAATTTTATTACGAGAAAAATAAAATAATAATTTTTGGGTTCACCAATAAAAAAAGGTACAATAAACAACATTGAATATCGATCTTGAATTTGATTAACAGGGATCTTTTCTTCTTCTAGCTTTTGGTATAGATCGTGGCATCTTTTATTGGTTGGTCAATGTTCTTCCATCCTTCTCTGCTGGTCAGGCTGCCCAACACCAGCACAGGAGTATTGCCAGTGCACGGCACCTTCAGGACTCATGAAGTAGTCAGTGAAGGATTCTCTCACACGCACACCCGAGTTGGATGGCCTGCCCAGACCCACGTTGACCACTGGATTAAATACTGGCTGCTGGTACTCCACATCTACGTCAGTGTTGTACTCACGAGCATAGTTGTGGAGTACACAGCAAGCCTTAATCACAGTGTCAACGGTGTCAGCATCCAGCTGGATGGGTGTGTGAAAGATCCTCCACTGACTAGTCATGATCCCAAAGGTGCATTCCACATATCTGCGTGCACGACTTAGCCGATAATTAAAAATCCTTTGCCGGGCATTCAGTCTCCTTCGTGGGTATGGGCGCAGCAGGGTTGTCGTTAAGGGAAACGCCTCATCCGATACCATCACAAAGGGCACTGGATGTGTGGAACCCGGCAAAGGTCTTGGGGCTGGGAGCGTTCCGCCATCTTGAAGAATTTGCATCCCAATCTGTGACGTTCGCAACACCCGAGAATCCCCAGTACTACCATAGGCACCAACGTCAATGGCAACAAATTTGTAATGGGCATCAGCCACCGCCATCAGGACCACTGAAAAATACTTCTTATAATTAAAGAAGCGTGATCCTGATCGTGGTGGCTGCTGAACCCTAACATGTTTACCATCGACTGCACCTATGCAGTTTGGGAAATTGGCCACAGACTGAAAGCCTGCTGCGACCTGCAGCCAAGTCTCCTCGGTTGGGGAAGGCATCACCATGGGCTGCAACTTCTGCCAGATGACGGTACATGTGCACCTCACAATTTTAGAGATGGTGGATTTACCAACCCTAAATTGGAGGTGCAGGGATGTATAGCTCTCTCCTGTGGCCAAAAATCTGCAAAGAAACATAAATGAATATTAGAAATGTCACACAAAAATATAATGAAACATGTCAGCTGTTATGGACGCTATAATATGCGTCCAGCACCTTTCATGTTTTATCTAAAGCATTCTATAATGCTGGCCTTAACACCCGGCACAACACAAAGGGTATCAATAAATAAACGGCCAGTCACATCAGATGGGACTAGCAGGTCCGTGTCCAGGCACTCCAATGTTTAGCTAACGACGACAGCCTCCTGCTTGCTTCAAACGCACTAATCCGGCCTGTTGAGGGCAGAAGTAAGTCTTGCAGTGAGCGAAGACAAGGAAAGGTGAGAGGCCCAGTACTTAGCTCTATCCTCATCAGGACAATAAAGTACGTCTGCGCAGGAAGGGAGGCGCATGACCTGGACACAGCAAGATGGGATAACATTACACGATAGCACCCCACACACGGGTATGATCTATCGCCACTGACCCATTGCATTATTTATAGAATGCTGTAGATAATGCTTAAAATACAGTGGGTACATGTGCTATCAAGCAAAAATGCTTTTACAGTTTGCAGGTGTGTTTTACATATAATATATCCGGTACCGTAAAGCACAGTACCAGAGATATCCATGTCCATGTGTGTGTGCAGCCCATGTGCTGAATCCTTCCCACACGGATGGCTAGCAGGGATCAAAACAATACAGTAAGCACAGTTAGCGGTGGCAGGTGATGAAGACAAATCCCATTCTTCCCTGATGGCGCTGAAATCATGCAGAGCAGGGAAGAATGATGACAACATCTTCATAACCTGCCGCCAGGGAACAGCGCTTCCTGTAGCACTTCTTCACCAGTGCAATGTGTGTCACACAGAGGACATCAATGTGTGTTCTCCGTGTGCACATGTGCGGGACACTTTGTTGAACATGCAAATAGTCTCAAAATGACATGTCAGCGGGTTTTGCCTGCAGACATACGGCCGCCGACAATGCGCTGACATGTCCCTAGATGACTGTGTGTAAGTTTGTCAGTGTCTCCGGGACATGTGAAAACTTTAATCACACATACCGGACGCACTGACATGTGAAAGAGCCCTAATGACATTCCAACCCAAAATTTAGTTACTTACCGCAAGGTGATGAGCAGCCTTTCCTCAGCAGAGATGGCTTTCCTCATAAAAGTGTCGTGCATTGTGAGATGGGGCGAAACTATTGCCAGAAGTCGGTCAAACGCCGGGATGGGTAGACGGCAGAATGAAATGAACTTTTCCGGGTACCTGAAAATGTAAAAAGAAAACAAATGGTTACATAACATATAACATTTGTAGAAAAACATTATTTGTCTTTTCATGTATTTAAACTTACTTCCTCAAATCATTATAAAGAACATAAAAGTGGCCTTTTTGTGGACGTTCGGCGACAAGCGGGTGCACCCAGACTCTTTTCCGTTGATGTCTTCTCTCCTGCTGCTGCCTCTAAAATAAAAACAAATATATATATTTCTTAGAACAGAACAGTGTCAAAAAAAAAAAAACAGAAAGAAGTGGGTAAAGCGCTGCAGATTATGTGTAGCGCTACAAAAAAAAAAAAAATTTAATAGCTTACCTGCTGTCTATGATTATTCAATATTTGCAGCAGCAACCCCAGCATAAGTATACGGTGCGGCCTGCGGAGCTGTATCTGCGGCATGCTGTGGTTGCTTCCACTCATTTTGATGTTTTCACAACATGGAGGATGAAAGAAGAAGGGGTTGGACAAGGAAGTGACATCATTTTTTTTCTTTTTTTGTTACTGAATTTTTTCAAGTTTGTAAACCTTTATTTATGTCAAAAACGCAGACAATCTGCAGAAAAAAACGCACTGAAAACCGCACTGAAAAACGCACCAAAAACGCACCAAAAACGCACCTGCGTTTTCTGCCAATAACTGCAGATTTAGTGCAGAAAAATCCGCAGGTAAATCTGCAAAGTGTGAACATACCCTTAGGGTCCATTTACAAGGAGTAATTTAGTGTAATGTAGCACATAATAAGCAATGTTAACAATAGTGAGTCTGTGTAGATGAGCAAGTAGATAAAATGTTCCTTATTTAGAGTAGATAAATCAGTGTTCCCTAGATGATTGTGCACTCAATAAATGTCCACTACCTACTTCAATCTAACGTGTATGGTCGCTTCTACAATAAAAACAGAAGCCGCAACAATTTTGTTTCTGTCGTGGCTTTCCATTCTCATTCTCATTCATATAAACCTAGTTTCTACTTTGCTGCCACAGCTAGGTCATCAACATTAACAGAAATAAACACTTGAAATAGATCACTCTGTAATGACTCTATATAATATACTAACTGAAGAGCCCGGCGTTGCCTGAGCATAGTAAATATCTGTGGTTAGTTATAGCACCTCACTTCTCTTATTTTCCCATCATGCCTCTCATTTTCCCCCTCACATCTCTAATTTTCTCCCTTACACCTCTCATTTTCCCCCTCACTCCTCTTATTTTACCCCTTACTCCTCTCATTCCCCCCTCACTCCTCTCATTTCCCCATAACACTTGTCATTTCGACCTCACATCTGTCATTTTCCGATCACTCCACTATTTTCCCTCACTCCTCTCATTTTGCACTCACACCTTTTCATTTTCACCTCACACCCCTCATTTTCACCTCACACCTCTCATTTTCCCATCAGTATATACATGTTTGTCATCTCCCTTATATATAGTATACACCTGTATGTCATCTCCTGTATATAGTATATACCTGTATGTCATCTCCCCTGTAAATAGTATATACCTGCTGTATGTCATCTCCTCCTGTATATTGTATATACCTATGTGTCATCTCCTCCTGTATATAGTATATACCTGTATGTCATCTCTTCTATATATACTATATACCTGTATGTCATCTCCTCCTATATATAGTATATACCTGTATGTCATCTCCTGTGTATAGTATATACCTGTATGTCATGTCCCCTGTATATAGTATATACCTGCTGTATGTCATCTCCTCCTCTATATACCTATGTGTCATCTCCTCTTTTATATAGTATATACCTGTATGTCATCTCCTCCTGTATATAGTATATACCTGTGTGTCATCTCCTCCTGTATATAGTATGCACTTGCATGTCATCTCCTCCTGTATATAATATATACCTGTGTGTCATCTCCTCCTGTATATAGTTTATACCTGTGTGTCATCTCCTCCTGTATATAGTTTATACCTGTGTCATCTCCTCCTGTATATAGTATATACCTGTATGTCATCTCCTCCTATATATAGTATATACCTGTATGTCATCTCCTGTATATAGTATATACCTGTTTGTCATGTCCCCTGTATATACCTGTGTGTCATCTCCTCCTGTATATAGTTTATACCTGTGTCATCTGCTCCTGTATATAGTATATATCTGTGTATCATCTCCTCCTGTATATAGTATATACGTGTATCATCTCCCCTGTATATAGTATATACCTGTGTGTCATCTCCTCCTGTGTATATATATATATATATATAGTATATACCTGTGTGTAATCTCCTCCTGTATATAGTATGTACCTGTATGTCATCTCCCCTGTATATAGTATATACCTGTGTGTCATCTACTCCTGTATATAGTATATACCTGTGTGTCATCTCCCCTGTATATAGTATATACCTGTGTGTCATCTCCTCCTGTATTAGAACTCGTTCACACATTATTTGCTCAGTATTTTTACCTCAGTATTTGTAAGCTAAATTGGCAGCCTGATAAATATCCAGCCAACAGGAAGCCCTCCCCCCTGGCAGTATATATTAGCTCACACATAAACATAATAGACAGGTCATGTGACTGACAGCTGCCGTATTTCCTATATGGTACAGTTGTTGCTCTTGTAGTTTGTCTGCTTATTAATCAGATTTTTATTTTTAAAGGATAATACCAGACTTGTGTGTGTTTTAGGGCGAGTTTCATGTGTCAAGTTGTGTGTGTTGAGTTGCGTGTGGCGACATGCATGTAGCAACTTTTGTGAGATGAGTTTTGTGTGGCGACATGCGTGTAGCAACTTTTTGTGTGTCGAGTTGCATGTGACAGGTTAGTGTAGCAAGTTGTGTGCAGCAAGTTTTGCGCATGGCGAGTTTTGCGCATGGCGAGTTTTATATGTGGTGCGTTTTGAGTATGTGCAAGTTTTGTGTGAGGCAACTTTTGCATGTGTTGCAACTTTTGTGCATGTGGCAATTTTTCCGTGTGTGCAAGTTTTGTGTGTGGTGAGTTTTCCATGAGGTGAGTTTTGCACGTGTGGCGAGTTTTGCGTGAGCCTAGTTTTGCATGTGGTGAGTTTTGCGTGTGGCTAGTTTTGAGAGGCGACTTTTGTGTTTCGACTTTTGTGGCGAGGTTGGTGTATGTGTGGTGAAATGTGTGCTGAGGGTGGTATGTGTTCAAGCACGTGGTAGTGTGTGGCCCATCTTGTGTGTGTGTTCATATCCCCGTGTGTGGTGAGTATCCCATGTCGGGGCCCTGTTATGATCCTTAGTGGCTGAGGATCACAGAATGAACTAGCTAAGTTACTGAACATAGAACGAGCTCTAGGGAGGTGGTAACTGGACTGACCGCAAAACCTGATCCTAACAAACACACTAAAGGTAGCCGGTGAATGTGCCTAAATTCCTGGACGTCTCGACGCAGCCTGAGAAACTTGCTACCCCTATAGAGAAAGTAAGACCTCACTTGCCTCAGAGAAATGACCCCAAAGATATAGGAAGCCCCCAACAAATAATAATGGTGAGGTAAGGGGAAAATACAAAACGTAGAAATTAAAACAGATTCAGCAAATGAGGCCCACTAATACTAGATAGCAGAAGACAGGCAGGGAACTGTGCGGTCAGTAAAAAACCCTATACAAAATATCCACGCTGAGAATACAAGAACCCCCACACCAACTAACGGTGTGAGGGGAGAAAGTCAGCCCCCTAGAGCTACCAGCAAGCAAGGAAATCACATATTAGCAAGCTGAACAAGAACAAATAAATAACCAAGAAACATATTGAACACTGATGAGCAAAAAATAACCAAACAGAAACTTAGCTTCTCTTGGCGAGACTGATAACGAAGGGATTCAGGAGAGATCAAAATAGCACTGAATACATCGACAGCAGGCAACCACTGAAAGTCCAGGTGAGCTAAATAGGAAACCAGCTAACAGATAACGAGACAGCTGAACCAGCCTCAGACCTGCAGAATGACACAAAGAGCCACCAGAGGGAGCCCAAAGACAGCACTAACACAGTACCACTTGTGACCACAAGAGGGAGCCCAAAAACAGAGTTCACAACAGGGCCCCACCTTAGCAACTGTACGGTATATACTCTTTGGCGCCATCGCTTTCATTCTTTAAGTCCCCCTTGTTCACATCTGGCAGCTGTCAATTTGCCTCCAACACTTTTCCTTTCACTTTTTCCCCATTATGTAGATAGGGGCAAAATTGTTTGGTGAATTGGAACGCTCGGGGTTAAAATTTCGCCTCACAACATAGCCTATGACGCTCTCAGGGTCCAGGCGTGTGACTGTGAAAAATTTTGTGGCTATAGCTGCGACGGTGCAGATGCCAATCCCGGACATACACACACACACACACACACACACACACACACACACACACACACACACACACACACACACACACACACACATACACACCTTTATATATTAGATGAATTTCACTTTTTGTATTGAAGAACTGAAATAAAATAACTTTTTGATGATATTCATATTTAGTGAGAAGCACCTGTATGTGTACCTCTGTTCTAGAAAACCACTAGCACAAGTGTAATCATTTTTTTTGCATAAATGAAGTGTAGAAATGACAATTGATGGATAAATGGGGAGCCGGTATACCATGGTGGCTCAGTAGTTAATTCTGTTGATGGTCTCCTGGATTCAATTCCTGGCAAGGAGATGATCTGCATATTATGTTTGTATGTTTCCATGGGTTTCCTCTGGGTTTTGTGCTTTCTTCCCACACTCCAAAGACATACAAATAGGGAATTTAGATTGTGAGTCAAAATGGGGACATTGCTGACAATTAAGTGTAAAGTGCTGCAGAATAAGTTGGCACTATTTAAAGGGTAGCTGTACTTTCAAGTAACTTTTCAGAATAAACTGTCTTTTGTGAACATAAGGAATTACACAATTTCTGGCCATTATGTGACTTTTACCATGCATTTTCACCAGTTTTTACCTCTGAATGATGTAGCTCTAATTGGCAATCCACTCTGAACTGGGGGAGGAGATTAGCTGCTATGATCTCTGCCATACACAGGGGGACAACAAAAGGTATAGGATGCACTACACAAATAGGCGTAAATGACCTATAGAAGGGTGCAGCACCATGCATGAAGGGAAATGTGCCAGAAAAAAACAAAAACGTCAATGCATGGAAATGGTGCACTCCAGAAAAAAAAAATTTTGGCAAAGAGGTATAAATTTATTAACTCTGTGACATACAGAAACACCCAAAAATGATTAAAAACATTTAAAACAATACAAAACAAAAACAGCACAACCACATCCCTGGGATTAATCCATAGAAAAGTCAATAAAGACTCTAATATAAGTAGACAATAAATGGGACTGTCCCTGTTTATACAACTCCGGAATAACAAGGATACAAGATACTCAAGAAAAACAACAGCAACCACATGGTATAAATCTATGTACAAATTTTCTCTTATGCTCAAGATGATGAATCCGGCCTACAAATCTGTTTTTTCATGCACGTTTCCATTCAAATCATGCACATTTTCCATTTATTTATTTCCAAAAACTGCATCAAAACCGCGCAAAAACAGCACCAAAAGCTACATCAAAACTGCACCAAAACTGCATCAAAAACCGCACCAAAAACTGCACCAAAACCGCAACAAAGACTGCATCAAAACTGCACCAGTTTTTGATGCAGTTTTTGGTGCCTTTTTGATGCAGTTTAGGTGCAGTTTTGATGCAGTTTTTGGTGCGATTTTTGCTCGGTTTTGATGCAGTTTTTGGAAATAAATAAATAAAGAAACAGAAAATGTGCATGATTTGAATGGAAACATGCATGAAAAAACGAATTTGGAGGCCGGATTCATGATTTCACATCCCAGTTTCATACGTTTTTCGCCGGATCCGTCGCTGTACGTTTTTTCGCCGGACAGAAAAAACGTTCTTCTGTATGTGTTTTCTGTCCGGGGGAAACAGCTTTTTTGACGGATCCGGCAAAAAACGGATGAAACGTGTGGCCATCAGGCGCCATCCGGTGCTAATACAACTCTATGAGAAAAAACGGATCCAGCAGAAAAAAAACGGATCTTTTTTTCAAAACTCGCCTGATTGTGCCTGACGGCAAAGACCTGATGTGTGAAATTAGTCAGATAGATATGTGGATAGAAACATCTATGTATCTATAGATATATCTATAGATAGATATATCCATAGATAGGCCGATGTTGATAAATGAACATAAAGAAAAAAACGGGAAAAAAAACGACGTGGGCTCCCGCGCAATTTTCTGCACCAGAGGGAGAAAGCTGACTTCCGGGGGGCAATATTTGTTGCCTGGGAAGGGGGTAATACCCATGGCCCCTCCCAGACTGTGAATATCAGCCGGCAGCTGTCTGCGTAGCCTTTACTGGCTATTAAAATAGGGGGAACCCCCCAAAAAATGATGTGGGGTCCCCCTATATTTTAAAGCCAGAAAGGCTACGCAGACAGGTGCGGGCTGATATTCATAGCCTAGAGAGGGACCATGGATATTGGCCCTTCCCCAGCTACAAATACCAGTCCGCAGCCACCCAGAAATGGCGCATCTGTAAGATGCGCCAATTCCAGCACTTAGCCTGTTATGACCCCAATGGCAGAGGGTCTCAGAAATAATTACTAAGTCTGCAAACACAAAAAACCAGCTCATAGGGCAGTGGTAACTGAGCTGACCATATATCTAATCCTAGCACCACAAATAGCAGCAGCCGGGGAACGTGCCTACGTTGGTTCTAGACGTCTCGCGCCAGCCGGAGAACTAACTAACCCTAGAAGGAAAAAGAAAGACCTTTCTTGCCTCCAGAGAAAAGACCCCAAAAGTAGGATACAAGCCCCCAACAAATAATAACGGTGAGGTAAGAGGAAAAGACAAACGTAAGAATGAGCTAGGTATTTAGCAAAGAGAGGCCCACTAGCTAATAGCAGAATATAGTAAGATGACTTATATGGTCAGCAAAAAACCCTATCAAAATTTCCACACTGGATATTCAAGAACCCCCGAACCGTCTAACGGCCCGGGGGGAGAACACCAGCCCCCTAGAGCTTCCAGCAAAGTCAGGAATCACATTAGTACAAGCTGGACAAAAATAAGAGCAAAGCAATTAACCAAAAAACAAAGAAGCAGGACTTAGCTTAATTTTGCACAAACCGGGACCAGCAGACAGGAGCAAACAGAAGGATCTGATTACAACGATGCCAGGCACAGGACTGAGAATCCAGGGAGTTTATATAGCGACACCCCTAGACTAACGACCCAGGTGAGTGCCAAACTGAGGAAAGACAATCCCAGAGTCCTATCACTAGTGACCACAAGAGGGAGCCAAAATCTAATTCACAACAGTACCCCCCCTTTAAGGAGGGGTCACCGAACCCTCACCAAGACCACCAGGGCGATCAGGATGAGCAGCGTGAAAGGCACGAACTAAATCGGCAGCATGCACATCAGAAGCAACCACCCAGGAATTATCCTCCTGACCATAGCCCTTCCACTTGACCAGATACTGAAGCCTCCGTCTGGAGAGAAGAGAATCCAAGATCTTCTCCACCACGTACTCCAACTCGCCCTCAACCAACACCGGAGCAGGAGGCTCAACAGAAGGAACCACAGGTACAACGTACCGCCGCAACAAAGACCTATGGAACACGTTGTGAATGGCAAACGACACCGGAAGATCCAAGCGAAAGGACACAGGATTAAGGATTTCCAATATCTTGTAAGGACCGATGAAGCGAGGCTTAAATTTAGGAGAGGAGACCTTCATAGGAACAAATCGAGAAGACAGCCATACCAAATCCCCAACACGAAGTCGGGGACCCACACCGCGGCGGCGGTTGGCAAAACGCTGAGCCTTCTCCTGTGACAACTTTAAGTTATCCACCACATGATTCCAGATCTGCTGCAACCTATCCACCACAGAATCTACCCCAGGACAGTCAGAAGACTCCACATGTCCCGAGGAAAAACGAGGATGGAAACCAGAGTTGCAGAAAAATGGCGAAACCAAAGTAGCGGAACTAGCCCGATTATTAAGGGCAAACTCAGCCAACGGCAAGAAGGTCACCCAATCATCCTGATCTGCCGAAACAAAACACCTCAAATAAGCCTCCAGAGTCTGATTAGTTCGCTCCGTTTGTCCATTAGTCTGAGGATGAAAGGCAGACGAAAACGACAATTCAATGCCCATCCTAGCACAAAAGGATCGCCAGAACCTGGAAACAAACTGGGATCCTCTGTCAGACACAATATTCTCAGGAATGCCGTGTAAACGAACAACATTCTGGAAGAACACAGGAACCAGATCGGAAGAGGAAGGCAGCTTAGGCAAAGGCACCAAATGGACCATTTTAGAAAAGCGATCACATACCACCCAGATGACAGACATGCCCTGAGACACCGGGAGATCTGAAATGAAATCCATGGAAATGTGTGTCCAAGGCCTCTTTGGGACAGGCAAGGGCAAGAGCAACCCGCTGGCACGAGAACAGCAAGGCTTAGCTCGAGCACAAGTCCCACAAGACTGCACAAATGACCGCACATCCCGTGACAAGGAAGGCCACCAAAAGGACCTAGCCACCAGATCTCAGGTGCCAAAAATTCCCGGATGCCCTGCCAACACCGAGGAATGAACCTCGGAAATGACTCTGCTGGTCCACTTATCAGGAACAAACAGTCTGTCAGGTGGACAAGAGTCAGGTCTACCAGCCTGAAATCTCTGCAACACACGTCGCAAATCAGGAGAAATGGCCGACAAGATAACTCCCTCTTTAAGAATACCAACTGGTTCTGCGACTCCAGGAGAGTCAGGCACAAAGCTCCTTGAAAGAGCATCAGCCTTCACATTCTTTGAACCCGGTAAATACGAGACCACAAAGTCAAAACGGGAGAAAAACAATGACCAGCGGGCCTGTCTAGGATTCAGGCGTTTAGCAGACTCGAGATACATCAGATTTTTGTGGTCAGTCAAGACCACCACACGATGCTTAGCACCCTCGAGCCAATGACGCCACTCCTCAAATGCCCACTTCATGGCCAGCAACTCCCGATTGCCAACATCATAATTCTGCTCAGCAGGCAAAAACTTCCTAGAGAAGAAAGCACATGGTCTCATTACCGAGCAACCAGGGCCTCTCTGCGACAAAACAGCCCCTGCCCCAATCTCAGAAGCATCCACTTCGACCTGAAAGGGAAGTGAGACATCAGGCTGGCACAAAACAGGTGCCGAAGTAAACCGGCGCTTCAACTCTTGGAACGCCTCCACGGCTGCAGGAGCCCAGTTAGCAACATCAGAACCTTTCTTGGTCATATCCGTCAAAGGTTTAACAACGCTAGAAAAATTAGCGATAAAACGACGGTAGAAGTTAGCAAAACCCAAGAACTTCTGAAGACTCTTAACTGACGTGGGTTGAGTCCAATCATGAATAGCTCGGACCTTGACTGGGTCCATTTCCACAGCAGAAGGGGAAAAAATAAACCCCAAAAAGGGAACCTTCTGTACTCCAAAGAGACACTTTGAGCCCTTAACAAACAAAGCATTCTCACGCAAAACCTGAAACACCATCCTGACCTGCTCCACATGTGAATCCCAATCTTCAGAGAAAACCAGAATATTATCCAGATAAACAATCATAAATTTATCCAGATACTTCCGGAAAATATCATGCATAAAGGACTGAAACACTGAGGGAGCATTAGAGAGCCCAAAAGGCATCACCAAGTACTCAAAATGACCTTCGGGCGTATTAAATGCTGTCTTCCATTCATCTCCTTGCTTAATGCGCACAAGGTTGTACGCACCACGAAGATCTATCTTGGTGAACCACTTGGCACCTTTAATCCGGGCAAACAAGTCCGACAACAGAGGCAAAGGATACTGAAATTTAACAGTGATTTTATTCAGAAGCCGATAGTCAATACAAGGTCTCAAAGATCCGTCCTTCTTGGCCACAAAAAAGAATCCCGCACCAAGAGGGGAAGAGGATGGACGGATATGCCCCTTCTCCAGAGACTCCTTGATATACGAACGCATTGCGGCATGCTCAGGTACAGACAGATTAAATAGTCTTCCCTTAGGAAATTTACCACGTGGAATCAAATCTATAGCGCAGTCACAGTCCCTATGAGGAGGCAGAGCACTGGATCTGGACTCGCTGAATACATCCTGATAATCAGACAAATACTCAGGAACTTCCGAAGGAGTAGAGGAAGCAATGGACACCGGCGGGGAATCAGCATGAATTCCCTGACAGCCCCAACTTGACACAGACATAGCCTTCCAATCCAATACTGGATTGTGGGTCTGTAACCATGGCAGACCCAAAACGACCAAATCATGCATTTTATGCAGAACAAGAAAACGAATCACCTCCCGATGTTCAGGAGTCATGCACATGGTTACCTGCGTCCAAAACTGCGGTTTATTTTCCGCCGATGGCGTAGCATCAATACCTCTAAGAGGAATAGGATTTACCAACGGCTCAAGAACAAAACCACAGCGCTTGGCAAATGACAGATCCATAAGACTCAGGGCAGCACCTGAATCCACAAACGCCATAACAGGGTAAGAAGACAATGAGCAAATTAAAGTCACAGACAAAATAAATTTAGGTTGCAAATTACCAATGGCGACAGGACTAACAACCCTTGTTAGGCGTTTAGAGCATGCTGATATAACATGTGTAGAATCACCACAGTAAAAACACAACCCATTCTGACGTCTATGATTCTTCCGCTCATTTCTAGTCTGAATTCTATCACATTGCATTAAATCAGGTATTTGTTCAGACAACACCACCAGAGGATTAGCGGTTTTGCGCTCCCGCAAACGCCGGTCAATTTGAATAGCCAGCGCCATGGAATCATTCAGACTTGTAGGAATGGGGAAACCCACCATCACATTCTTAATGGCTTCAGAAAGGCCATTTCTGAAATTTGCGGCCAGCGCACACTCATTCCACTGAGTAAGCACGGACCATTTCGAAATTTTTGGCAATACACTTCAGCTTCATCCTGGCCCTGAGAAATAGCCAGCAAGGCTTTTTCTGCCTGAACTTCAAGATTGGGTTCCTCGTAAAGCAATCCGAGCGCCAGAAAAAACGCATCAATATTTGCCAATGCCGGATCTCCTGGCGCTAGCGAGAAGGCCCAATCCTGAGGGTCGCCCCGTAAGAAAGAGATAACAATTTTAACTTGCTGAGCTGAATCTCCAGATGAACGGGGTCTCAGAGATAGAAACAATTTACAATTATTCCTGAAATTCCTAAACTTAAATCGGTCTCCAGAAAACAGTTCAGGAATAGATATTTTAGGTTCAGACATAGGACTACTGGTAACAAAATCTTGTATACCCTGCACACGAGCAGCAAGCTGGTCTACACTTGTAATCAAGGTCTGGACATTCATGTCTGCAGCAAGCACAAGCCACTCAGAGGTAAAGGGGAGGAAGAGAGGGAAAAAAAAAAACCTCAGAATTTCCTTTCTTATAATCCCACTTCTGCAATGCATTAAACATTCAATGTAGGCCTGGCATACTGTTATGACCCCAATGGCAGAGGGTCTCAGAAATAATTACTAAGTCTGCAAACACAAAAAACCAGCTCATAGGGCAGTGGTAACTGAGCTGACCATATATCTAATCCTAGCACCACAAATAGCAGCAGCCGGGGAACGTGCCTACGTTGGTTCTAGACGTCTCGCGCCAGCCGGAGAACTAACTAACCCTAGAAGGAAAAAGAAAGACCTTTCTTGCCTCCAGAGAAAAGACCCCAAAAGTAGGATACAAGCCCCCAACAAATAATAATGGTGAGGTAAGAGGAAAAGACAAACGTAAGAATGAGCTAGGTATTTAGCAAAGAGAGGCCCACTAGCTAATAGCAGAATATAGTAAGATGACTTATATGGTCAGCAAAAAACCCTATCAAAATTTCCACACTGGATATTCAAGAACCCCCGAACCGTCTAACGGCCCGGGGGGGAGAACACCAGCCCCCTAGAGCTTCCAGCAAAGTCAGGAATCACATTAGTACAAGCTGGACAAAAATAAGAGCAAAGCAATTAACCAAAAAACAAAGAAGCAGGACTTAGCTTAATTTTGCACGAACCGGGACCAGCAGACAGGAGCAAACAGAAGGATCTGATTACAACGATGCCAGGCACAGGACTGAGAATCCAGGGAGTTTATATAGCGACACCCCTAGACTAACGACCCAGGTGAGTGCCAAACTGAGGAAAGACAATCCCAGAGTCCTATCACTAGTGACCACAAGAGGGAGCCAAAATCTAATTCACAACATTAGCCCCTCTCTTCCCATTCCCGTGTAGCGGTGGGATATGGGGTAATAAGGGGTTAATGTCACCTTGCTATTGTAAGGTGACATTAAGCCGGGTTAATAATGGAGAGGCGTCAATAAGACGCCTATACATTAATCCTACAGTAGTGAAAGAGTTAAAAAAATAAAGACACAGCCAGAAAAAAGTATTTTAAAATTCTTAATTTAACCATACTTGCCATACTTCAGCGCCTGCAAAAAACGTAAAATAATAAACCATATACTACCTGTCCGCCGTAGTCCAATTAATAACGAGTGTCCCACGACGATCTCCCCTATAGAACATTGACATCGGGTGATGTCACTGCTCTATAGGACCTTCAGGAATGCACTGACAATGGCTCCTGCAGTGCATCACTGAGAGGTTACTATAGTTCACTGGTCTCACTTTATGGCAAAAGCAGCGTGGGAACTTTCTCACACAGCAATGCCAAAAGTGAGACTAGGGACTATTTTTCTACAGCGGCAGAGGAATACAGTGCGGAAGGATACCTTCCTCCCGTCATTGTATTCCTGGAGCCCCTAGAGAGCGGTCACATCAGCTGTTGCTGCTGTTCTCCACGGGAGATCGTCGTGGGACACTCGTGGATTTCTGCGGATCAGGGAGTATATTGGTTGTTTGTTGTTTTAATATTTTTACAGATGACACTGGCTTCGGGGAACAAAGTGACAAGTGATGGTGAGTATGTACTCTATGTTATATGTACTGTATGTTTATATGTATGTATTGTATGTAATGTATGAATGTATTGTATGTAGTATGTAGTATGTTGTATGTATGTAGTATGTTGTATGTATGTAGTATGTATATAGTATGTGTGTAGTATGTTGTATGTATGTATGTTGTATGTATGTAGTATGTTTGTATGTACAGTTACATAGTTACATAGTTAAGAAGGTTGAAGGATGACTTTAAGTCCATCTAGTTCAACCCATAGCCTAACCTAACATGCCCTAACATGTTGATCCAGAGGAAGGCAAAAAAAACCCATGTGGCAAAGAGTAAGCTCCACATTGGGGAAAAAAATTCCTTCCCGACTCCACATACGGCAGTCAGACTAGTTCCCTGGATCAACGCCCTATCAAGGAATCTAGTGTGTATATACCCTGTAACATTATACTTTTCAAGAAAGGCATCCAGTCCCCTCTTAAATTTAAGTAATGAATCACTCATTGCAACATCATAGAGAGTTCCATAGTCTCACTGCTCTTACAGTAAAGAATCCGCATCTGTTATTATGCTTAAACCTTCTTTCCTCCAGACGTAGAGGATGCCCCCTTGTCCCTGTCTCAGATCTATGATTAAAAAGATCATCAGAAAGGTCTTTGTACTGTCCCCTCATATATTTATACATTAAAATAAGAACACCCCTTAGTCTTCGGTTTTCCAAACTAAATAGTCCCAAGTGTAATAACCTATCTTGGTATTGCAGACCCCCCTCAGTCCTCTAATAACCTTGGTCACTCTTCTCTGCACCCGCTCTAGTTCAGCTATGTCTTTCTTATACACCGGAGACCAGAACTGTGCACAGTATTCTAAGTGTGGTCGAACTAGTGACTTGTATAGAGGTAAAATTATGTTCTCCTCATGAGCATCTATGCCTCTTTTAATACATCCCATTATTTTATTTGCCTTTGTAGCAGCTGCCTGACACTGGCCACTGAATATGAGTTTGTCATCCACCCATACACCCAGGTCTTTTTCATTGACGGTTTTGCCCAGAGTTTTAGAATTAAGCACATACGATTACTATTTCAGGGTAGTTGAAGTCTCCCATAATAATGACTTCTCCTTGAGTCGCAGCTTCATCTATTTGCTTTATGAGGATATTCTCTTTGCTTCCATTATTTTTGGAGATTTATAACAAACCCCTATCAGTAATTTATTTTCCCCCTCCCCTTATCTCTACCCACAGGGACTCTACATTTTCTTTAAATTCACCCATATTATCACACCGGATGGGTTTTAAGGACGATTTTACATACAGACACACCCCTCCCCCTCGCTTATCTGTACGGTCATTTCTGAACAGACTATAGCCCTGCAAGTTAACAGCCCAGTCATGGCTCTCATCCAGCCATGTTTCAGATATCCCCACCATGTCATAATTATGCTCCAACAACATTAATTATAATGCGTCCATTTTGTTGGCGAGGCTTCTGGCATTAGTATACATGCACTTGATGTTCCTCTCTGTACCTCTATTCTTTCTTAAATTATTAACTGTTCTAACCCCACCCCCCATGCCACCGCCACCCCCAACTTCCTTATTTGTGCCCAGGTCTCTATTTGCACTATCTTCCCCTCCTATAAATTGAATACCCTCCCTCCCCAATCCCTAGTTTAAGCACTCCTCCAACCTTCTAGCCATTTTCTCCCCCAGCACAGCTGCACCTTCCCCATTGAGGTGCAGCCCGTCCCTAGCGTAGAGCATGTATCCCACTGAGAAGTCGGCCCAGTTCTGCAGGAACCCAAACCCCTCCTTTCTACACCAATTCTTCAGCCACTTATTAACCTCCCAAAGTATTGACACCTCTGCAATTCTGTCAGATAATACTCAGTTTCTTCCTGAAAATGATTGAATGATTGCAAACACAAATTCTTTGGTATTATTATCTTCATTTAATTTGTCTTAAATGAAAAAACACAAAAAGAATTGTCCTAAAGCCAAATTGGATATAATTCCACACCAAACATAAAAAAGGGGGTGGACAAAAGTATTGGCACTGTTAGAAAAATCATGTGATGCTTCTCTAATTTGTGTAATTTACAGCACCTGTAACTTACCTGTGGCACCTAACAGGTGTTGGCAATAACTAAATCACACACGCAGCCAGTTGACATGGATTAAAGTTGACTCAACCTCTGTCCTGTGTCCTTGTGTGTATCACATTGAGCATGGAGAAAAGAAAGAAGACCAAAGAACTGTCTGAGGACTTGAGAAACCAAATTGTGAGGAAGCATGAGGAATCTCAAGGCTACAAGTCCATCTCCAAAGACCTGAATGTTCCTGTGCCTACCGTGCACAGTGTCATCAAGAAGTTTAAAGCCCATAGCACTGTGGCTAACCTTCCTAGATGTGGACAGAAAAGAAAAATTGACAAGAGATTTCAACGCAAGATTGCGCGGATGTTGGATATAGAACCTCGACTAACATCCAAACAAGTTCAAGCTGCCCTGCAGTCTGAGGGTACAACAGTGTCAACCCGTACTATCTGTCGGCGTCTGGATGAAAAGGGACTGTATGGTAGGAGACCCACTTCTTACTCCGAGACATAAAAAAGCCAGGCTGGAGTTTGCCAAAACTTACCTAAAAAAGCCTAAAACATTTTGGAAGAATGTTCTCTGGTCAGATGAGACAAAAGTAGAGCTTTTTGGGCAAAGGCATCAACATAGAGTTTACAGGAGAAAAAAAGAGGCATTCAAAGAAAAGAACACGGTCTCTACAGTCAAACATGGCGGAGGTTCCCTGATGTTTTGGGGTTGATTTGCTGCCTCTGGCACTGGACTGCTTGACCATGTGCATGGCATTATGAAGTCTGAAGACTACCAACAAATTTTGCAGCATAATGTTGGGTCCAGTGTGAGAAAGCTGGGTCTCCTTCAGAGGTCATGGGTCTTCCAGCAGGATAATGACCCAAAACACACTTTAAAAAGCACTAGAAAATGGTTTGAGAGAAAGCACTGGAGACTTCTAAGGTGGCCAGCAATGAGTCCAGACCTGAATCCCATAGAACACCTGTGGAGAGATCTAAAAATGGCAGTTTGGAGAAGGCACCCTTCAAATATTAGGGACCTGGAGCAGTTTGCCAAAGAAGAATGGTCTAAAATTCCAGCAGAGCATTGTAAGAAACTCATTGATGGTTACCGGAAGTGGTTGGTCGCAGTTATTTTGGCTAAAGGTTGTGCAACCAAGTATTAGGCTGAGGGTGCCAATACTTTTGTCTGGCCCATTTTGAGTTTTGTGTGAAATGATCAATGTTTTGCTTTTTGCTTCATTCTCTTTTGTGTTTTTTTCATTTAAGACAAATTGATTGCAAACACAAATTCTTTGTTATCTTCATTTATTTTCAGGAAGAAACTGAGTATTATCTGACAGAATTGCAGGGGTGTCAATACTTTTGGCCACAACTGTATGTATGTGGTATGTATGTATGTGGTATGTATGTATGTATGTGGTATGTATGTATGTATGTGGTATGTATGTATGTGGTATGTATGTATGTGGTATGTATGTTTGATTTTTTTTTTTCTACATTCAACACATTAGCCGGATGATAGGACTACTACTGTCCCATCATTGGCTAATGTACCAATCACTGTCATTAGAGCAAGCATTGCCCGATGGGACTTGTAGTCCCATCAGACGATGCCTGCACACACACACGAGCCCCGAGAGGCCTGCACAGACCCCCGGCAGTCCCGTACAGACCCCCGGCAGGCCCGCACAGACCCCCCCACGGTCACGCACAGACCCTGCCTGCACACACAGACATGCAGTCTCCGCCCACGCACCGCCCACACTCCATTATAGCGCATCATGACATCATTTCAGCAGCCAATCACAGCCATGCCATTAATTAACATGGCTAACATGCCTAACAGGATGTGCCCACACTTCTTAGGATCCTCAACTGGCTTATTGCATTATGGGAACTTCCGATTTCGGTATTTGATATTGTAAAAGTGTCAGAACTCAGTATCGGAACTCCGATACAGCGAAAATTGGCCGATACCCGATATTTGCAGTATCAGAATGCTTAACACTAACCACGAGGTTAAGAACATGGGGCAAGCAAGGTACGTGTGTGAGCTCACCTTGCCTCAGAGCCGCCACCAGGTTACAGCCATTGTCAGACACGACCATGCCTGGCTGTAGGTTCAGCAGTGTCATCCAAACATCTGACTGCTCTTTCAGCGCTGTCCACAACTCTTCTGCATTGTGCGGTTTGTCACCTATGCAGATTAGCTTCATCACAGCCTGTTGCCGCTTGGCTGAGGCAGTGCTGCAGTGCTTCCAGCTTCTGACTGATGTGTTGATTTCAGAGATGGAGGATGAAGGGGAGGAGGAGGTGCAGGAGCTGTAGATTCTGGGGGCAACCCTGATTGACGTAGGGCCAGCAATCCTCTGTGTGGGGAGGATGTGTTCCATCCCAAGGTCTGACTGGGTCCCGGCCTTCACTATGTTAACCCAGTGTGCCATCAGTGAGATGTACCATCCCTACCCTCAAGCACTTGTCCACATGTTCGTGGTTAGGTGGACTTTCCCTGTAACAGCATTGTTGAGGGCATGGGTAATGTTGTGGGACACATGCTGGTGTAATGCCAGTACGGCACACCGGGAGAAATAGTGGTGACTGGGGATCGAGTACCTTGGGACGGCCGCCGCCATCAGGTTGCAGAAAGCTTTCGTCTCAATGAGACTAAAAGGCAACATTTCTAGTGCAAGCAGAAGAGAAATATTAGAATTGTGGACTGTGGGGCATTGGCGTGGTATTTCCGCTTCCGTACCAAAGACTGGGTTATAGACAACTGAAGGCTGTGCTGGGACAAGGACATGGACGGGCTTGCTGATGGTGCTGCTTGACTGTGGGCCACAACCGGTCCAGGGCTAGAGGCATCTTCACATGCAGTGTACTGGGGATTGGCTTCTCCGCAAAACTTTCGAAGAAGCAGTGCTGTGACCTGCAGGCAGTGGTCCTGGAGCCTGGGGTTCGGCCCACAAATTCGGGTGCTTTGCTGCCATGTACCTGATCATGCTGGTGGTGGTCAGGCTGATTGTTTTGCTACCCCTGCTGATGCACGCATGGCAGGTGCTGCAAATAGCCTGTTTGGGGTTATCGGCAGAGTCTTTAAAAAATAACCAGACTCGGGAAGATCAAACAGTTGGAATGGCTACTTCCCTCATGTTGGTGCTACGGGGAATGGATGCACACCTTCTGTCTGTGGTCACCACACTGCCTCTTCCTGCCTGTTGTGGTGATATGCCTCCTTCCCCATGCGTGCTGCTGCCCTCGCTCTGCATGTCCTCCTGCCAGGTTGGGTCACTCACTATGTCAACCACCACCTCATCTTCCACATCCGCACCCTGCTCCTCCTTCTGACTTTCTGGCAATTGTGTCTCATCATCGTCCACCTCTTCTGACACTTTCCCTCCATCACCTTCGTGTGACCTGGGCTGGTCAAAGCTTTGGGCATCTGTACATGCGATCTCATCTGATCCCACTTCAAGTTGACCAGCCGAGAGTTCAGAATCTTGAAATGGAAAACTGAACAGCTCTTCAGAGTGTTCAAGTGTGGGATCAGTTGTCTCAGGGCACTCGGCATGGTGGGAGGAAGGAGAATCAGGGTGAAGAATATCCTGACCACACTCACGGCTACTCAGACTTGACCGTGTGGAAGACATGGTGGTGGTGGCTAAGTGACTGGAAGCATTATCCGCTATCCAACAACCGTTTCACACTCCTCTTGCTTCAATAGTGGTGTGCTGTGGTCACCTAGAAACTGGGACAGGAAGGTCAAGCGAGAAGATGTGGGTCTTTGTTATTGCCCACTTTCACCTTGGCCACGGCCTAGTCGTATGCATGCACCATCATCATCACGTCCAATTCCCCATCCCTTGCCCCTTGCCTTGCCCATTTTAAATGGACTACTGCACTATTTCAAATGCTCAACAAAAATATATTTATTAGTAGCTAAATAATATCTGATCAGTATGCCTGCAAATCTACAATTTTTAAAACCCAAACACCAGACAGGCCTCAGCCTGATATAACAGACTGTATTCAATTTTGGGGTGCTTTTTTGTGAAGTAAATTTATGCAAAATAGTGCTGTATAGAATTAGAGTATCAGACAGCAAAAAAAGGGGTCCACCGGCCTACAAGGACCAAACTTGGAGCACGCAAACATATGAGGGCTGTCACAGAAATACCACACTGGCAAAAATGTGGCCTGGTTTTTATTTTTTATTTTAAATGCAAAATAGTGCAGTATAGAATTAGAGTATCAGACAGCAAAAAAAGGGGTCCACGGCCCACAATGACCAAACTTGGAGCACACAGATATATGAGGGCTGTCACAGAAATACCACACTGGCAAATATACTGTGTGCAGAATTATTAGGTAAGTTGTATTTTAGAGGACTATTTTTATTATTGATCAACAACTATGTTCTCAATCAGCCCAAAAGACTCATAAATATCAAAGCTTAATATTTTTGGAAGTTGGAGTGGTGTTTTTTTTTTTTAGATTTGGCTATCTTTGGAGGAAATCTGTTTGTGCAGGTAACTATTACTGTGCAGAATTATTAGGCAACTTAATAAAAACAAATATATTACCATCTCACTTGATTATTTTCACCAGGTAAACCAATATAACTGCACAAAATTTAGAAATAAACATTTCTGACATGCAATAACAAAACCCCAAAAATTAGTGACCAATATACCACCTTTCTTTATGATGACACTCAACAGCCTTCCATCCATAGATTCTGTCAGTTGCTTGATCTGTTTACGATGAACATTGTGTGCAGCAGCCACCACAATCTCCCAGATACTGTTCCGAGAAGTGTACTGTTTTGCCACCCTGTAGATCTCACATTTTATGAGGGACCACAGGTTTTCTATTGGGTTCAGATCAGATGAAAAAGGGGGCCATGTCATTATCTTTTCTTCTTTGAGACCTTTACTGGCCAGCCATGCTGTGGAGTAGTTGGAGGCATGTGATGGATCCACTGTCCTGCATAAAAAAATCATGTTTTTCTAGAATGATACCGACTTCTTCCTGTACAACTGCTTGAAGAAGTTGTCTTCCAGAAACTAGCAGCAGGTCTGGGAGCTGAGATTCACTCGATCCTCAACCCAAAAAGGTCCCACAAGTTCATCTTTGATGACACCAGCCCATACCAGTACCCCACCTCCACCTTGCTGGCGTCTGAGTCAGAGTGGAGCTCTCTGCCCTTTACTGATCCAGCCTCTGGCCCATTCATCTGGCCCATCCAGAGTCACTCTCATTTCATCAGTCCATAAAACCTTTGAAAAATCTGTCTTAAGATATTTCTTGACCCAGTCTTGACATTTTATGTTATGTTTCATATTCAAAGGTGGTCGTTTTTCAGCCTTCCTTACCTTGGCCATGTCCCTGAGTATCGCACAACTTGTGTATTTTGTTACTCCAGTAACGTTGCAGCTCTGAAATATGGCAAAACTGGTGGCAAATAGCATCTTGACAGTTTAACGCTTGATTTTCCTCAATTCATTGGGCAGTTATTTTGCGCCTCTTTTGTCCAACACGCTTCTTGCGACCCTGTTGGCTATTTGCCATGAAACGCTTTATTGTTCAGTGATCACGCTTCAAAAGTTTGGCAATTTCAAGACTGCTGCATCCCTCTGCAAGACATCCCACAATTTTGGACTTTTCAGAGCCTGTCAAATCTCTCTTCTGACCCATTTTGCCAAAGGAAAGGAAGTTGCCTAATAATTATGCACACCTTATATAGGGTTTTGATGTCATTAGACAACACCCCTCCTCATTACAGAGATGCACATCACCTGATTTACTTAGTTGGTAGTTGGCTCTCAAGCCTGAACAGCTTGGAGTAGGACAACATGTATAAAAAGTATCATGTGATCAAAATACAACTTGCCTAATAATTCTGCACATAAATCCTGACGAAGATCGGCGAAACGCGCGTTGAGGCGACAGGTGGGGGCCCGGTTTCCACATTATATCTTAGGTAAGACGATATACTTAACAGCTCTAATGATATCAGCTAATGTTATCCCCAGATTCAAACCATTTTTGCACTAGCACTATAGCACTATGGCACTTTGTATTGGGAGCATCACGCTGATCTAATTAATTCATGTTGCTCAGCACAGCAGGTTCCACATTTCTAGGTTCAAACCCTTGCTGCATTATGCACTATGGCACTTTGTATTTATGAGCTTTTTACTGGCTGTGTCAGGCTAATATAGCCCTGTGTACATTCACTAGCGTTTTAATATAGGTTTTTTCTAATTTTGTTATATTTAAATTTGACCTATATTCTTTGGCTGTGTTATCTCACCATTAATATATGTGGCTACTCGGGCTCTATATCCTGTTTTATTAGCCCTACCCTGCTTATAATTTTGTGTTATTGTTGTACTTCATGATTTAATAAAAATATATTTGCTACAAACACTCTTTTGGGGTCTTTTTCCATATTTTGAATATTCCCCTTTTTTTTTTTGTTCTATATGTTGCTAGAGTGATCTATTTATAAAAGGATATCAATTGGTGGAATTGGATGTTCTAATTACATAATGTATGTGGCCTTTTTATATTTTTTTGAAGCTAAAGTGATGTATAGAATTAGAGTATCAGACAGCAAAAAAAGGGGTCCACCGGCCTACAATGCCCAAACTTGGAGCATGCAGATATATGAGGACTGTCACGGAAATACCACACTGGCAAATATGTGGCCTTTTTATAATTTTGGAAGCTAAATAGTGCTGTATAGATTTAGAGTATCAGACAGCAAAAAAAGGGATCCACCGGCCTACAATGACCAAACTTGGACCACGCAGATATGAGGGCTGTCATGGAAATTCCACACTGGCAAAAATGTGGCCTGTTTTTTTTTTTAAATGCAAAATAGTGCAGTATAGAATTAGAGTATCAGACAGCAAAAAAAGGGGTCCACCAGCCTACAATGACCCAACTTGGAGCACCCTAATATATGAGGGCTGTCAAGGAAATACCACACTGGCAAAAAGTGGCCTGTTCTTTTTTTTAAATGCAAAATAGTGCTGTATAGAATTAGAGTATCAGACAGCAAAAAAAGGGGTCCACCGGCCTACGATGCCCAAAGTTGGAGCACGCAGATATGAGGCCTTTTTCGGTGAATTTAAAAAACACAAAAAAAAAGTGGCACAAGGCTAGCACACACAACTATGCTACGTATGCCTGACAAACTATGATTTTTCAACAGGCCTCAGTGTGACAGAACAGACTGTATATTTTTGTTTTTTGGGGTAAATTTCTGGAAAATAAAAAAAAAATGCAACTAGGTATATAGTAAAGAAGCTGCAGCAGCAGACAGTTATGGAGCTTTGGGAGGAATGCAGTGGGAGCAATGGACACACATACAGTGCCTGTAGGCCATGCACTGATGTGGATATGCTGAGCCCTGCCTATCTAGCGCTGCAATATCGGGACCCATGAATTAGCCCTAAAAAGGACTTTTGGTTTCTGAGGAATTGTGGATTTAAGAGTTGCAGACCTACACTAACTCTAAAAACCACGATTCTGACCCTATCTCGGTACCAGCTCTCCCTACTCTCGCTGAATCAGGAACATAATGCGGTGAGCAGGGTGGCTCCAGGTCTCTTATAATTGGGATGATGCTGTACGGCCAAGCCAATCACTGCACAACCACAACAAAGATGGCTGCGGCGTTTCATGGCCTGGCAGACAATCCCTGCACCATGATTGGGTCTCTAAAGTCTGCCAAAAATGCTGGGTGGAGACACCAGTTACCACCAAATAATCCCGGAAATACTTGGTGCTCGCTGAGCACACCGAGCATAGTGATACTCAGGCGAGTAACGAGTAGTGGCGAGCACGTTCACTCATCAATATTAGCGATCCCTCCCAGCTCTGCAAATTTGATTAGTTTACCTTAAATCCTTCCTTTATCTAAATCATTTATAAAAAATGTTGAACAACATTAGGGCCAGTACAAAGCCTTATTGTACCCCTCTTGAAATACTCTTCCAATTGGATGTTCAACCATTTATTACCACTCTTTGAGTACAATCACTGAGTCAGTTATGAATCCACCTAACCATAGTCTTATCAATCCCATACTTGGTTATTTTTAATAGGGATAGTATGAGATACTTTATCAAATGCTTTGCTGAAGTTGAGCTATTATGCAGGGAGATAGTGGATTATACAGTATCCACGCTGCCAGACAACTCAGAATACAAAACATAGTTAAAGGATAATGGTGGTGTATTCAACATGTTTCAAAGTGATTAGGACTTCTTCAGGATATACCGCAAAGACAGTGCTGTTACATTGCTGTTACATTGCTTATATACATTCAAAATTCAAAAAGAGGCGCCAAGGAAGCACTTGACATGTGATACCTAGGTTCATGATACATAGAAAAATAGTGAATGCTTGTACAAGTATTATAATCCGTAGTCATCTCTCAATTACAGAATCATTTGGAAAGAAGAACAGAAAAATTTTGCAAAAATATGTGTGTGCATCTCACGGAAAAGGAAAAAGTAGGAAGAGAACCTACCAAAAGACGTGTTCCTGATCATCAATCAGTTTCCCAGCTCTATGCATTGGCGGACATACCGCCTGTTCAACCGGTGCGGCTGCGTCGGGCCAAGAGGCCCTGGAGGGCCCCAGCAGGGTAACTAATAATGAGGGTAATCTGGCCAGTTTATCCGGCCCCGAGGCTCCGTGGAGGAGACGGCAATGATGGGGTTGATGGGGCAGAAGGCAACGATTGGGTTGATGGAGAGGGCAACGATGGGGTGGTGGAAAGGGCAATAATGGGGGTGGTGGGGAGGAGGAAATGAAGGAGGTGGTGAATGGGCAATAATGGGGGTGGTGGGGAGGAGGAAATGAGGGAGACAGTGCAATGGTCAATGATAGGGTGGTGGGGAAAAGACAATGATGGTGGTGGTGGAAAGGGAAATGATAGGGTGATGGGGAGGAGGCAATGATGGGGGTGGTGGAATGGGTAATGATGGGGTGGTGAGGAAAAGACAATGATGGTGGGGTGGAAAGGGCAATGATGGGCATGGTGGGGGAAGAGGAAATGATGGAGGTCGTGGAATGGGTAATGATGGGGTGGTGGGAGAGAAGGCAATGATGGTGGCAGTGGAAAGGACAATGATGGGGGTGGTGGGGAGGAGGAGGCAATGTTGGAGGTGGTGAAGAGGGCAATCATGGGAGTGGTGGAGAGGGCAATAATAGGATGCGGGGGGAGGAGGACAATGAGGGGTGTGGGGGATTGGGATGGGAGGAAGGGGGATTTATAATGGATTTAGGAACAGGGGGAAGTGGAGGAAGACGTTATTATCGATTATGTCTAAAACAGTCCCTAAGTATAAAGTGTACTCACTTATTATGTATAGCACAGTCCTTTAGTACATGTTGTACTCAATTATGTATAGCACAGCCCCTTAGTGTATAGTGTACTCACTTATTATGTATAACACCATCCTTAGTTACATAGTTTCCTCTTTTGTTATGTATAACACTGTCCCTTATTACGTACCATCCTCTCTAGTTGTATATGATGCCCTCCCTTATTATATAGCTTCCTCTGCTGATATGTACAGTGCTGTCTCTTACATAGTGTATTCTTGTAATTTTTGTTATTCAAAATGCACTCTCTTATTACATAGTCCCCTCTCTTGTTAGATATACAATTACTACTGATGGAGGAGCCAGTGACCAGACTACCAGTCCATCAGCTCATCCTTTAGAAAAGAAGCTTTCCCAAGCTCCATCAGCCATCATTGCATTATACAGCTAACAAGACAGGATGGTATGTAATAAAAAACAGGGCTCTATAAAATCCAATATGTAAGGGACGGTGCTGTACATAACAAGAGAGGGCACTGTATAATAAGGGACGGCAATATACATAATAAAGGAGACTATGTAATATATACATGTGTGTAGCTATATATATATATATATATATATATATATATATATATATACATAGCTTTGTCACCTTAAAAGGGGGGGCCCAGACACTTTTCATGCACAGGGGCCCCAAGCTGTCTGTGTTCGCCCCTGGCTCTATGTGCCACGGGTTGAGACAAGAATTGGCTGAAAAAAGGCTTTTTCAAGGAATAGCACTGAAATGAATATATTGAAGTTCCACCATAAAAAATTAATCATGTATTAAAATTATTTAAAGAATATATATATATATATTTGAGGGGTAAAAATGTGATTAAAATGTGTTAATAAAATGAATATCTATATATATAATTGTCTAAGGTCCACTTCCGTCTTTTTGTCTGTCTGTAACGGAAATCCCGCGTCGCTGATTGGTCGCGCCCAGCCGGCCGCGACCAATCAGCGTCAGGCACAGTCTGGCCGCGAATTGGCCCCTTCTTACTCCCCTCCAGTTAGTGCCCCCTCCATACTCCCCTCCAGTCAGTGGCCCCTTCATACTCCCCTCCAGTCAGCGCCCAAATAGCGTTTTAGCAGTCCGTTAGTGCTGCTATTAATCCTATAAGTGTGACCAACTTTTTACTATTGATGCTGCCTATGCAGCATCAATAGTAAAAACATAATGTTAAAAATAATAATAATAAAAAATCATTTCATTCTCACCTTCCGGTGTCCGCGGCAGCCTTTCCCGCTCCTCGTGACGCTCCGGTCCCAAGAATGCATTGCGGCAATGATCCCAGATGATGGTGCCGGCTGTGCTAAATACTGCGTGGGCTGTGCTAAATACTGCGTGGGCTGTGCTAAATACTGCGTGGGCTGTGCTATATACTGCGTGGGCTGTGCTATATACTGTGTGGGCTGTGCTATATACTGCGTGGGCTGTGCTATATACTGTGTGGGTGGTGCTATATACTGCGTGGGCTGTGAAACTCTTTCGCCCGGGGCCCTCAAAAACCTGGAGCCTGGCCCTAGTTTTACTGATTGGTTGCGTCCGGCCGGGTGCGACCAATTAGAGACAGACGCATTCCGGCCGCGAATTGGCTAGGGATTTGAACCACGCTTCGCTAATTGGCAGCGCCCGGCCGGCCGAATCCTGTGTATTCATGGCATTATTCTGAAATCTTCATAAATAAACTACATACATATTCTAGAATACCCGATGCGTTAGAATCGGGCCACCATCTAGTATTAAAATAATAAAGATGTCATTGTATATATGAACCATTACTAAAAAATTATGAATTTGATATCATACTTGAAAGATAATGATTATGTTTAATGAAGCCTGAGCACAGGAAAATTTTCAGAGTGTTATTATTTATATATATATCAAGAACGAAAATGTTAGAATCAGTAAACCTGAGGACTGAGTGTTCTAAGGAGATATTTCACTGCTCAGGAAAGACCACATCTAAAACCCTGGTCTTAAATTTAGCACTGACACTTCAGTGAAGTGGAACAGAGACCAGAAGCAGGAGAAAAGGAGGAAAGTGCACCAGAGCGCAATCAAGCCAATTGCCGGCAAATTCTTTCAGGGAGCACAGGGGACTAAGGTTAATGCTATCACCGCATACAATATATGAGTACAAATAACTGAAACCTTATTTGATTATCACCATTATCATTATCAGGACATACAATATATGAGTACAATTAACTCCAACCAGTTACTATAGTTCATGAGGGTGTAGTGTGAATACTTGATTGCTAAAAGTGCAGCGTGCTAATCAGTGAATTAAATGATGTGTGTAAATGAAAATTGCTAAAGAGAATGCAAATAAAGTGTGGAAAAAATGGAAATTATAATTGAAAATAAATTTGTGTACCTATCAGTAATGTTTATACAAAGACCTCAGTGATTTCATTTAGACTTTGCGGCTTCAGAGTACCTAATCTATAGATCCAGTAAACTTCCTTCCTGTATAATTTTTGTGCTCTATTTGGAACATTAGGTGGGATATGGTCAATAGGGCTGATCTTCAAATTACTAAAATTCTTATTGTGTAATAAAGTGCAGTGCTTCGATAAACCATGTATAAGCAAACCTTTATTGATGTTATGTCTGTTTGAATTTAGTCTTAACTGTAATGGCTGGGTGGTTCTCCCAACATATTGTTTCCCGCATTGGCATTCAATTACATAGATCACAAAATCTGTATTACAGTTTAAATAGTAATTAATCATAAATTTTTCTTTTGTGGAAAAGGAAGTCATGCTGTCAGCCTTATGGTTAATGCTCTGACAACACAGACAGGTTTTTTGACCCGCATTTAAAGACCCCTTTGGGAACCCTTTTATTGTCAATGTCAGATACATTCTTTTCAGATGTATTGGTGCACAATTTTAGACGGCTCGGTGCTATAATATTCCTAATGGTAGGGGCTCTGCGAAAGGTGACTTTAGGGTTTCTAGGTAGGACCTTGCTGAGTATTGGATCGTTCAATATAATGTACCAATTTTTTGGAAGAATTTCTCATATTTTATGTCCCATCATCAGTCCACATTCCAGCATCTAAATCCTGTGTGCTAATTTTTGGTCCAGCCAGCAGTCCATATTTCACCACCGAAGTCTTTTGTTCTAATTTTGTGGTCTGGCCAGCAGTGCACATTCCAGCATCTAAATCCGTTGTGCTAATTGTGTGTTCCAGACACCAGTTCATATTTCAGGATCTAAATACTTTGACTTAATTGTGTGTTCCCAACACCAATTGACATTTCAGCATCTAAATCATTTGTAAATCAGTATTTATTTAGCAAATAAATACTGATTGTTAACTTGGTTACAGGTGACTGACAGGACTGGGCCTAGGGTTGTGAAACAGCTGGTTAAAAGAGGGGAAGGGTACATCCAACATGATTGGGAAAACACAAGGTCATTATGGAAGGGGGAAAAGGCTTGGTGTACGTGGCGTAGGTGGTTATGTTACTGAAAGCTCAATTGAACAAACACCAGCTCATCCTATCCAAAGACAACTGACAAGTTCTGTTGGACGGGCTGCTCAACTGCCCTTCTTTAGCTGCTGTACAACGGTACTCCTTTTAGATGAGGGCCAGAAAGAGCATGTGCTCCAGTGGATGGCAAGCACTGCATCAAGTGGCCTCTCCTCCTCTTCCTCCACCTTAACATCACACACAGTATATTCCTCAAAGGAGGCACTTTTTTTGATACTTCAAAGGATGACCAACTCACGTTATCTGCCAACTTTGTAAAAAATGACTCCGTAGAGGTAAAAATTCCAATAATTTGACTACTACATGCATGAACCGGTACAAGCGTGATAAACATGCATTAGTCTGAGAATCTCACTACACTGAAATGCTGCCTAGCGGGCACCGCCAACCACCTGCCGCCTCATCAACTGCATCTACTGCTTCTTCCTCTTGCATAAATGGGGTAACAGCTTTCACACAAGTCTCTTGTTGCAGAATCTCCACTTGTTTACCTGCTACAGCTGGGGTAAGTGAGAGCTTGTCAGCTGTTATGGAAGTGGACATGCCTGCTGTTTTTGAACGATCTCACACACCAAGCACACCACATCTTTCTCAGTTCACCATAACATCCCTGCCTGCATCTCACTCATTCACAGTCCAACAGTTTGTCGTGTTCACCCTACTTTAGTCTATCAGCACAGCAGCCAACCCTCGGTCCCGATTTTGTGGTCACATAAAAATTGTTTCCTCCTACACATGCCAAAGCTAAGAGCTTGAACTTCACAATCTCCAATCTGTTGGCCACGGAAATGTTGCCTTTCCGCCTGGTGGGTACAGACGGCTTCCGAAAGCTGATGGTGCCTGTGCTACACCAGCATATCGCAGACAACAGCAACCATTCCTTGAAAAATCTATGTCTGACAGGGTGCATATCACCATTGACACCTTGGTGAGCAAGCATGGCCAAGTAACATCTTGCTGACTGGGCACTGAGTGACTGGTGGCAGGCGGGAATGGGGCTGCTCCACAAGTCTTGGGATACTCAAGGCTTGTGGGACAAACCTCTGTATCTAACACTTCTTCCACTGCTTCTGCCTCCTCCATTTCCTCTAGGGCCTCCATCTGTGTCCTCAACTTCTTCCTTAATGAGACACGTGTTCCAACAGTGCAGAGAGAATCCCCCTACCTCTATGCTCACTACAGTCAAGCAGTGTTTAAATTAATATGCCTTGTAGATCGCAGTCACGCAGCTTAAGAGTTGTGGACAGGTATCCTGGCAAAGTTTGAGTAATAGTTTTCTCCACTGAACCTGGAGCCAGGGAAGGCCATGTGCAATATCAGTGCAAACCTGGAGATGGCCCTTAGCTGGAGCAATGTCACACACGTGCCTTGCATGGCTCATGTCCTCAGCCAGGTGGTACAGTGTTGTGAATTCCGCTCTTGGGCTCCCTCCGGTGGTTATAAGTAGCATTTTTGTGAATTCTGCTCTTGGGCTCCCTCCTGTGGTTTTGAGTGGTATGGCTGCTTCTTGGATTTAGCATCAGCAGCTGTTCTCACTGATTGTCTTTCTGGCTCGGCTATATTAGTCTGGCCTTATCCCTAATTCAATGCCAGTTGTCAATTGTTGAGCTTGGATTCATGGCTCTCTGAGGATTTCCCTGCCACTCTGACCATTTCAGCAAAGCGAAGTCCTTGCTTGTCTTTTTGCAGTTCACTTGTTGTGGACTTTGTTGTTTGGCATTTTCTATGTTTTTCTCATTTGTCCAGCTTATCAGTATGGATCTATTTAGCTAAGCTGGAAGCTCTGGGCAGCAGAGTTTGCCCTCCACACCTTTAGTCAGGTGTGGAGATTTTTGCATTTCTCTGCGGTGGACTTTTTCTAGTTTTTATTACTGACCGCACAGTTTTCTGTTCTGTACTAATTCTGTCTAGCTAGTAGTGGCCTCCTTTGCTAAATCTTGTTTCATACTACGTATGTCATTTCCTTCTCCTCTCACAGTCATTATTTGTGGGGGGCTGTCCTATACTTTGGGGATTTTCTCTGAGGCAAGATAGCTTTCCTGTTTCTACCTTTAGGGGTAGCTAGTTCTCCGGCTGTGACGAGGTGTCCAGGGAGTGACAGGAACATCCCATGGCTACTGCTAGTGTCTGTGTTAAGATTAGGAACTGCGGTCGGTATAGTTACCACCTGCTCAGAGCTAGTCGCATGTCGCTCCTTAATCACCAGACCATAACAGTACAGCAATTTCTCTGCCACTATACTGGCCTGCTGCAGAAAGCACAGTCTGTGTGCTCACTTCTGCCATTCTCAGCCTGCAGGTCATCGACTTACATCGCTACAGAGGTATTTCAGCCTACCGGTTAATATGTTGATATGCGATGTGCCGACACAGTGGAATTCCACTCTGCTCATGTTGCAGCGATTGTGGCAGCAATGACGAGCCCTGGTGCAGTATGTCATTTTGCATAGCCTGGGCCAACACAGTATGGATGTGATGCAAATCACACAGGGCCTCTGTACCCTTTTATACAGTTTCGAAATGGCTGCTAAGTTAGCACTGATATTATCAGCATCACTATTCTGGTCATCTACATGCTGGAGCACAGTTTGCACAGTCTGAGAGAGGAGATGGTGGTGCCAGAGGAAGAGGAGGAAGCAGAGGGGGATGTGAAAGGGATAAAAATATCTCTAAGTTCTGGACTGTCGTCACACAGGCGGGTGCCATGGGAGGGGGGCTCATGATACCAGACAAACTGTTAGTGAAGGTGCAGGAGCTGAGGAACAAATGGAGGAGGAAAAGTTGTTGGGTGCCCAATAGTCACGAGATGAAGAGGATAATGATCCCCTCTTTGTTGTCTGTGGTTGGTGGGAGTGGACGGAGGAAGCAAGCTTGAGTGTTACCCTGCCACAAACACACAATGGACTTGGACCTCAAGGAATCTTACAACACATGAGCATTTTCTTGCTGAACTTTCTGCAACATGATGTCCGTATTGTTAGGATTAGAAATAGTGCTGACTACTGGGTTGCTACTCTGTAAGATCCTCATTACAATAGTAACTTTTGCCAGAATCTTCCCCCCCTGCAAAGGGACTTGACCATGCTTGAGTATCAAAACACATTTGTAAACAATCTTAAGAGTGGATAATCTCAAGACAGCAGTGAGGCACACAGTGTGCATCTCCGTTCTAGACATCCCACCCTGGGAACGTGGAGTCATCAACGCAAAAACATTAGCAGCAGAAGCAGTGTAAGTGGCAGAAGCAATTTCTGTGAGTCGTTTCATACATTTTTTACACCAGGCCGTCTTACAGCAGAACAGAGTACAAGTCTGACACATAGTGAATGACTGGAGAGGATGGGGTAGCAGTATTTCGAGCTTAAAATCAATGCCATCGGGGGGGGTTTGACTCTTCTAAGTTTTAGTCATGCCTTTGAGGTTTTGTCATTCCAGGCAGCCATCGTTCTCTCAGAACGTGTCTTCAGCACTGCTGGTAGAGTCCTAACAGATAGATCACAAAGGAAAGTCCAGCTCCATGATATCCATAACAATTATTTTTTATTCATCAAAAAATCTTTTTGATACAATCGGCATAAGTGTCACAAGCCCCCTATGGGGAGGTATATAGTAGCATATGTGTTTCAAATATTGTAGTTCTTATTAATTGCAAATCCTATTGTATATCAAAAATATTCCATGGTTGTATAGATCCCCTCTAGCACCATGAGCGCTCAGTGACCGGGAGTGACATCATAGAGTTTACATCCGGTCACTGGGCTCACCCCTGGTCACTGAGCACTCAAGGCACTAGTGGGGTTTTCACCGCAGCGCCGCCTGGCTGGGAATGCAGCCCAGTGACCGGAGGTAACCTCTATGATGTCACCCCCAGTCACTGACGCTGCATTCCCAGCAGCTCATTTAGCAGTGGTTTTCAGCTGGGATGGTTACATCTTGGCACCGTCCAGGTTGAAAACTAATTATCCCCCAGACATGGATTGTGGTGTGGGAAACAGCGATGGACAGGTATGGCATATTGTTTTGATTATTTTACTTTTATTACAGGATATCGAGGGCTTTGCAGGAATTAGGCGTTGCAATAAGTATGGCTAAATTGAGAATAATAAAGGAGTCTGTGTAATTTTTTCAATTTAAGGACTTTAGTCTGGCTTTGTCTTTATTTAACATATAACTATAGGATTAGTAATGGAGAGGTGTCTTATAGACACCTCTCCATTACTAAGTCATGGGCTTAATGTCACCTGACAATACAAAGGTGACATCAACCCCACAAATATGAACCCCACTTGCCACCTCTACAGGGCAAGTGGGAAGAGCCAGGCAAAGCACCAGAATTGCCGCATCTAATAGATGTGCCTTTTCTGGGCAGTTGTGGGCTGCTATTTTTAGGCTGGGGGGCCAATATTAATGGCCACTTACCAGCTGGAGAATGCCATCCCCCAGCTGTGAGCTTTAGCAAGGCTGATTGTCAAAAATGGGGGGAACCCCATGCCGTTTTTTAAAATTATTTAAATAATTTAATATAATATTATATTATATAATATTAAATTATATTAAATATAATATTCTTGATAACAAGCCTTGCTGAAGCTGACAACTGAGGGTTGCAGCCCCCAGCTGTGAGTTTTGCCTGGCTGGTTAGAGAAAATACAGGGGAACCCATGCCATTTTTTCAATTATTTATTTATAGCACAGGCGGTGGCTGATGAATACCCCCATCAGCTGCTCCTGCTGTCACTGTTATTAGCAGCAGCAGGGATAGGCTGATGGGCGTAATAGTCCCATTAGCCACCTGCTCTTTTATCACTTAATTGTAACTCTCATTATTCTCCTCTGCGCGCGTCGATCACCGGCAGAGAAGGGGAGAATGATGAGAGCCGTGTTCAGCACCCGGCGATGGGGAACACGCTAAGGCTGGCGTCACACTAGGCGTATGAATATATGGGCCGCTTTTTACGGCCATAATACGCAGAAATAATCCAGAAATAGTTTTCCATATGTAATCCGTTGGTAAGGTGTGGCCGCGTATTCTGCACATGTAATGTTGCGTATGTAATCCGTATGACATCCGTACTGCGTTTTTTCCACGCAGCCAGACAAAATGGACATTTAACGGTTTTGAAGCCTGAAATTAATTTAAATCAGCATCAGCAACCCTATTTAAGGCCTCTACAACAGGTGGCACCCTCCCATATGGCCATTTTGTAGTTGTGCATCTGTTGGTTTGTTGTGTTAACGTTTGCACCATGTCTGACCTGCTGCACTTCACCCTAACTCAGCGGGTGTTATTTAACTGGGTGTTGTCGCGTCGGTTTGGGCAGCCATACCCTGTGATTGTTGATCCGCGAAGGAGGAGAAGATGATTGTGGGTGCATCCTCTTTTGACCCAACGCCTCACTAAAAGCCATTTTCAGAGGCTCTATACAGCTCTGCGTGCACATCCTGATAAGTTTTACCTATACTGTCGAATGACAATACCAACATTTGATATCTTGTTGGAGACAGTACGTCCAGGACTCACGTATCAGGACACCAGGATGCGAAAAAGCATATCCGCAGAGGAGCATCTTCTCCTTACCTTACGGTATGTATTCAACATCCTCACATACTGTATGTTGATGATGTTTTTTTAAGGGTTGTTTGCTAGCAGCTATTTGAAAATATATGTGTTAATTAGGGCAAAAGCACATTCAAAATATGTATTTGTAATGTTCTACTTATGTACCCTAGGTAAATATAGATTAATTACATTGATATTCCTGTGTTTTTGAATCTACAACATACTTGTCTTTTTTCATGTTTTGTGTAAACTATAGTGCTGAGCATTCCGATACTGCAAATATCGGGTATCGCCGATATTCGCTGTATCGGAATTCCGATACCGAGTTCCGATATTTTTGCGATATCGGATACCGGAATCGGAAGTTCCCATAATGCAATAATGCACTATAATGGAGTGTGGGCGGAGACTGCGTGTCTCTGTGCGGGTGCAGTCTGTGCGGGACCGTGGGGGGTCTGTGCGTGCCTGCCGGGGCTCTGTGCCGGCTGCCGGGGGATCTATGCGGCCTGCCGGCGGACTGTGTGGCCTCTCGGGGGTCTGTGCGGGCCTCTCGGGGGTCCTGACGAAGGAGATACATCCGAAACGCGCGTCGGGCGCACGCTGGTCCAGGTCTCTATTATCCCCCAGGTATATATATAAAAAACCTTTTTCATATATACTGCTGTGCTATCTCCTATGAGCGAATGGTTACTTATTGTTTGGCCTGAATAGAGGCCGGCACATGTGGACTTTTCACATTATTGGGCTGTTTAACCCTCTGCTATCATGCACTTTTTTTGCACTATTTGCACAGCGCTATAAAATTTAATTGTATTTTGCACATAATCTATTTTATATATTTTTATTCACGGTTCTTTCTTTGATTGTAACACTTAATATTGTAACCTTTGCACCTTATGATATGCATAGTGTGAAAAGAGATATTGTACTGGGGGCTCTCTAATTGAGTATATTTTAATTCCTGACCTTGCGAACAAGTCATATGTACTTTTTATTTATTTTAAATACCATATATATATTTTGCTGTATGTAATTGTTGCCAACTTTATAAAATAAAGGCCTATTTTTTAATTTATTCCCAAGTTCATTTATTTTCTGGTGGTCTCCTATCCATGGTGGTTTGGTATTCACTCTCGGGGGTCTGTACGGGCCTCTCTGGGGTCTGTGCGGGCTGCCGGGGGTCTTTGTGTCTGTGCAGGCATCGTCCGATGGGACTACAAATCCCATCGGACGATGCCTGCTACAATGACATTGATTGACACATTAGCCAATGATGGGACAGTAGTAGTCCCAACATCCGGCTAATGTGTTGAATGTAAGAAAAGAAATACTACATACATGTTACATACATGTTACATACATGCTCCATACATGCTACATACATGCTACATACATGCTACATACAATACATTCATACATTAAACATAGATTACATACTCACCATTACTTGTCACTTTGTTCCCCGAAGCCAGCGTCATCTGTAAAAAAAATTAAAATAACAAACAACCAATATACTCCTTGTCCGCAGAAATCCACGAGTGTCCCACGACGATCTCCCATGGAGAACGGCAGCATCAGCTGATGCGACCGCTCTCCAGGGGCACCAGGAACACAATGACGGGAGGAAGGTATCCTTCAACACTGTATTCCTGCGCCGCTGTAACAAAAATAGTCCCTAGTCTCACTTTATGCCATTGCTGTGTGAGAAATTTTCCCACATAGCAATTGCCATAAAGTGAGACTCAGAGGTTACTATAGTTCAGTGATGCACTGCAGGAGCCATTGTCTCCTGTCAGTGTGTCACTGAAGGTCCTATAGAGCAGTGACATCACCCAATGTCACTGTTTTATAGGGGAGATCGTCGTGGGACACTCGTTATTAATTGGACTACGGCGGACAGGTAGTATACGGTTTATTATTTTACGTTTTTTGCAGGCGCTGAAATATGGTAAGTATGGTGAAATGAAGAATATTAAAATACTTTTTTCCTAATGTGTGTGTGTTTTATTAACCCTTTACAAGTGCTGCCGTTCTCCACAGGAGATCGTCGTGGGACACTCGTGGATTTCTGCGGACAGGGAGTATATTGGTTGTTTGTTATTTTAATTTTTTTTACAGATGACACTGGCTTCAGGAATCAAAATTACAAGTAATGGTGAGTATGTAATTTATGTTTAATGTTCTGTATGTCTATATGTATGTATTGTATGCAATGTATGAATGTTTTGTACGTAGTATGTATGTAGTATGTATGTAGGTATGTACAGTGCATACCAAAAGTTTGGACACACCTTCTAATTTAAAGATTTTTCTGTATTTTCATGACTGAAAACTGTAAAAACTGAAAACCATTTCCGGTGACTACCTTTTGAAGCTCATCAAGAGAGTGCCAAAAGGGTGCAAAGCAGTCATCAAAGCAAAAGGTGGCTACTTTGAAGAACCTAGAATATAAGACATATTTTCAGTTGTTTCACACTTTTTTGTTAATTCATAGTTTTGATGCCTTCAGTGTGAATTTACAATTTTCATAGTCATGAAAATACAGAAAAATCTTTAAATGAGAAGGTGTGTCCAAACTTTTGGTCTGTACTGTAAGTATGTAGTATGTATGTGGTATGTATGTACATAGTATGTTGTATGTATGTATGTGGTATGTATGTAGGTAGTATGTATGTATGTGGTATTTTCCCATCGGACGATGCCTGCACACACGCACAGAGCCCCCGGCAGGCAGCACAGAGCCCCAGCAGCCCGCACATAGCCCCGAGACGCCCGTACAGATCCCCGGCAGGCCCGCGCTGACCCCGCCTGCACACACAGACACGCACAGTGTCCGCCCACGCACCGCCCACACTCTTCCCCCCCTCTGGAACAGGATGTAGATGCACAGAAAGGGCTTATTTACATTCCGATATTTGTGTCCCATTGACTTGCATTAGTATGGGGTATCGGTAATATCCGATATATTTTGGATATCGGCCGATCCAATCCGACACTGATACTTCTGGATATAGGAAGGTATGTAGTATGTATGTATGTATGTAGTATGTATGTATGTAGTATGTATGTGGTATTTTCCCATCGGACAATGCCTGCACACACGCACAGAGCCCCCGGCAGGCAGCACAGAGCCCCGAGACGCCCGTACAGATCCCCGGCAGGCCCGCGCTGACCCTGCCTGCACACACAGACACGCACAGTGTCCGCCCACGCACCACCCACACTCTTCCCCCCCTCCGGAACAGGATGTAGAAGCACAGAAAGGGCTTATTTACATTCCGATATTTGTGTCCCATTGACTTGCATTATATTTTTTGGATATCGGCCGATCCAATCTGATACCGATACTTTTGGATATAGGAAGGTATGTAGTATGTATGTATGTAGTATGCATGCATGTATGTAGTATGTATGTATGTAGTATGTATGTGTTAGGAGTCGAGTTTCCTCTGCTGCACAGGGGGAATCTCGATCCGTGTCTGCTGCGGTCTCCCATTCTCCATCGGCCGCAGTGGAGCCTGCTCAGCGGAGACGTCGGTCCCAGCATCTCACTGAGTCTGATTCAGTGCAAAGGGTTATTGCTGCCTCTCCAGGCTCTGCTATTGTACCCTGCACTGATCTATGGCGAACAGGCTTTTCTGGGACTAAGTCCTGCTTTGCACACACTGAGCATGCCCAGAGTAAGATCTCTCACTGGAGATCAAGGGTCACATGTTCAGGTACTGCAGCCAAATCTATTGGTCTTTCTTGGAAGGTCCTGTAGGTACACAGGCTCTGTAGCAGTTTCTCATTGGTCCTCTTTTGGAAGGTCCTGTACGTGCTGCAGCTATTTAAGGCTCGCATGGCTGCACGGCCATGCGCTAGTATCTTCTAAAGTTACATGCTTTGCACCACTGTGGTCATATGCATGAATGTGTTCAGGGACCCGGCTGAAATAAGCCCCTAGAATGCTGGCACCTCCGGCGAGGAGATTGTGTATGAGAGTATTCAGGGACCCGGCTGAAATAAGCCCCTAGAATTCTGGCACCTCCGGCGAGGAGTGTTGTGTGCATGCATGACCACTGACTGCTCTCTTCAGGGTAGTTAGCCTGTGTCTCTATGAGAGTTAACAGGGCACAGAGCTTTGCTTTCTCGGCCACTCTGTGAAGCTAACAGAGCTGGTTAATACCGCCATATTGTGCCGCCATTCACTTAGCGGCAGGATATTTCCTGCACGGTGTATTCCGGGTTGCGAATGCACCAATCTCATCAATAAATATATTCGGTGCGTTCCGCAAACCCTAACAGTATGTATGTATGTAGTATGTATGTATGTATGTAGTATGTACACTCACCGGCCACTTTATTAGGTACACCATGCTAGTAACGGGTTGGACCCCCTTTTGCCTTCAGAACTGCCTCAATTCTTCGTGGCATAGATACAACAAGGTGCTGGAAGCATTCCTCAGAGATTTTGGTCCATATTGACATGATGGCATCATACAGTTGCCGCAGATTTGTCGGCTGCACATCCCAAAGATGCTCCATACAAGGCAGGATGGATCCATGCTTTCATGTTGTTTACGCCAAATTCTGACCCTACCATCCGAATGTCGCAGCAGAAATCGAGACTCATCAGACCAAGCAACGTTTTTCCAATCTTCTACTGTCCAATTTCGATGAGCTTGTACAAATTGTAGCCTCAGTTTCCTGTTCTTAGCTGAAAGGAGTGGTACCCGGTGTGGTCTTCTGCTGCTGTAGCCCATCTGCCTCAAAGTTCGACGCACTGTGCGTTCAGAGATGCTCTTAGGCCTACCTTGGTTGTAACGGGTGGCGATTTGAGTCACTGTTGCCTTTCTATCAGCTCGAACCAGTCTGCCCATTCTCCTCTGACCTCTGGCATCAACAAGGCATTTCCGCCCACAGAACTGCCGCTCACTGGATTTTTTTTCTTTTTTGGACCATTCTCTGTAAACCCTAGAGATGGTTGTGCGTGAAAATCCCAGTAGATCAGCAGTTTCTGAAATACTCAGACCAGCCCTTCTGGCACCAACAACCATGCCACGTTCAAAGGCACTCAAATCACCTTTCTTCCCCATACTGATGCTCGGTTTGAACTGCAGGAGATTGTCTTGACCATGTCTACATGCCTAAATGCACTGAGTTGCCGCCATGTGATTGGCTGATTAGAAATTAAGTGTTAACAAGAAGTTGGACAGGTGTACCTAATAAAGTGGCCAGTGAGTGTATGTATGCATGTATGTAGTATGTATGCATGTATGTAGTATGTATGTATGTATGTAGTATGTATGTAGTATGTATGTATGTATGCAGTATATATGTAGTATATATGTATGTATGTAGTATGTATGTATGTAGTATGTACAGGTCCTTCTCAAAAAAATTAGCATATAGTGTTAAATTTCATTATTTACCATAATGTAATGATTACAATTAAACTTTCATATATTATAGATTCATTATCCACCAACTGAAATTTGTCAGGTCTTTTATTGTTTTAATACTGATGATTTTGGCATACAACTCCTGATAACCCAAAAAACCTGTCTCAATAAATTAGCATATTTCACCCGTCCAATCAAATAAAAGTGTTTTTTAATAACAAACAAAAAAAACATCAAATAATAATGTTCAGGTATGCACTCAATACTTGGTCGGGAATCCTTTGGCAGAAATGACTGCTTCAATGCGGCGTGGCATGGAGGCAATTAGCCTGTGACACTGCTGAGATGTTATGGAGGCCCAGGATGCTTCAATAGCGGCCTTAAACTCATCCAGAGTGTTGGGTCTTGCGTCTCTCAACTTTCTCTTCACAATATCCCACAGATTCTCTATGGGGTTCAGGTCAGGAGAGTTGGCAGGCCAATTGAGCACAGTAATACCATGGTCAGTAAACCATTTACCAGTGGTTTTGGCACTGTGAGCAGGTGCCAGGTCGTGCTGAAAAATGAAATCTTCATCTCCATAAAGCATTTCAGCCGATGGAAGCATGAAGTGCTCCAAAATCTCCTGATAGCTAGCTGCATTGACCCTGCCCTTGATGAAACACAGTGGACCAACACCAGCAGCTGACATGGCACCCCACACCATCACTGACTGTGGGTACTTGACACTGGACTTCAGGCATTTTGGCATTTCCTTCTCCCCAGTCTTCCTCCAGACTCTGGCACCTTGATTTCCGAATGACATGCAAAATTTGCTTTCATCAGAAAAAAGTACTTGGGACCACTTAGCAACAGTCCAGTGCTGCTTCTCTGTAGCCCAGGTCAGGCGCTTCTGCCGCTGTTTATGGTTCAAAAGTGGCTTTACCTGGGGAATGCGGCACCTGTAGCCCATTTCCTGCACACGCCTGTGCACGGTGGCTCTGGATGTTTACACACCAGACTCAGTCCACTGCTTCCTCAGGTTCCCCAAGGTCTGGAATCGGTCCTTCTCCACAATCTTCCTCAGGGTCCGGTCACCTCTTCTCGTTGTACAGCGTTTTCTGCCACATTTTTGCCTTCCAACAGACTTACCATTGAGGTGCCTTGATACAGCACTCTGGGAACAGCCTATTTGTTGAGAAATTTCTTTCTGGGTCTTACCCTCTTGCTTGAGGGTGTCAATGATGGCCTTCTTGACATCTGTCAGGTCGCTAGTCTTACCCATGATGGGGGTTTTGAGTAATGAACCAGGCAGGGAGTTTTTAAAAGCCTCAGGTATCTTTTGCATGTGTTTAGAGTTAATTAGTTGATTCAGAAGATTAGGGTAATAGGTCGTTTAGAGAACCTTTTCTTGATATGCTAATTTATTGAGACAGGTTTTTTGGGTTATCAGGAGTTGTATGCCAAAATCATCAGTATTAAAACAATAAAAGACCTGACAAATTTCAGTTGGTGGATAATGAATCTATAATATATGAAAGTTTAATTGTAATCATTACATTATGGTAAATAATGAAATTTAACACTATATGCTAATTTTTTGAGAAGGACCTGTATGTAGGTAGTATGTATGTAGTATGTATGTATGTAGTATGTATGTATAAAAAAAGCGAAAAATCTGCTACGTGTGCACACAGCCTTAAAGAGGTTTTTTTTTTTTTTTTCTTCCCTTCAGCAGCAATCTAACCTACTGTTCAATGCACTTCCAAGGGACTGGAAGCCCCAACCACCTGCCACTTATGAACCCTTAATGATGAACCCCCACCCTCAATTAACCCCTTGTGAGTATAGCTACACCTCAGGATTTAAGTGCAATGTAGTTAACCCTTAAGCACACAGTAAAATAAGAAACTGTAAACCTGTAGAGAGAAAAATAGGTTAAGAAGCCCCAAAAAATTAAACAGGTAGGAAATCACTCAGCAATTCACAGCAATTCACACCAGGTATTTGCTACAGGATTCCCAAATGTGGTATGAGACTGTGCAGCAGGTACTTTGTAGTTATGGGATCGCTCCTCCTGTGCTGAAAGGTGGAGCAGGCAGCTGACGGCTCACTACTCTACCACTGTATTCAACAACATACTGTATGTGTCCTAAGGATGCAGATACAGTTGAAACTGTGATCTTTCACCATCCTCTTAAGATAGTGGGATTGCTTGTCAAGTCAGGGGGATATTTACAGTTGTACCAAGCTTCTAATATCACTATGACATATACTATGCCATTAGTGCACAATAGTATCTATAGCTGTCAAAAGTGGAAAAGCTAAGTTCAGGAGATCCAACCAGCTACTTATTGAACAACTGTATTCTACATAGCAAGGCCACTGTGATATTCTGTGCCTAGGTCTCAATCTTCAGTTATCCATTTTAGGTTCAATCTCTTTAGTTAACAGTCGAAAACAATCTTAATGTTTGGTTCCCTAGAATAATACCACATATTCTTTAACGTATATGTTGAATTTCCTAACAAACAAATTATGTAAAGTCTGTCTTTGCATACTATAATTTCTAGCAAAAGTTATAGGCATTGTAAAATCTATGTTTATAGTGGATTTTTTTTGTTATCTTTCCTTTCGGTAAAAGGATTAAACCTGACAATATAATGAACTTGGGCAGTTATGTAGTAGAGAAATAGTCTTTAATCCTCTAAAGGACTTAGCCACTTCTCCATCTTTAAAGTACTGAATAATCCGAGATGTGAGGGAAATTGGCAGGGACAGATTGTCATGCGTAGGAAGTACTATATATAGCAGGAGCTCAGACACTCTCTGTGTTTGCCAGTGTCCTCTGATCTGAACTTGAGAGAGAAAAAACAAAGTAGTCAAGCAAACAGTCCCACATAAGGTCGGGTGACACCAGTGTTTGGTGTGGTACCTGGAGAAAGAGGGAAACAACAAAGCAAATTATGAATTTTGTTGCGCATTTCATTTATTCCAAGATTTTACGCAGCAGGGGTCCAGCCCTGGGCTTTGAAAAAGAAGAAGATTCTGATCCATTCTGGAACAGGTTGGGAAATCTGTAGTCTGCTGTTTACCCTTAAGAGGCATGGGCAATGACGGAGCCCTAGGTGCCCCTCTTTATCCAGACCCTCTCCTTCCTCCCTTGCAGGCAGTAGTGGCGTGCTTGCTTCACTTCGCTGTGTTTATCGTAGCTGTGTTATATAGGTAAATCCCTCAATGGTATTTTGCAATACATTTCACTTTTAATTATATTTGTTTGCAATGATTATGATTAGTAATATTTTAGTATCTAGACAGAATACACAATAACTTGCTGCAGTGTTATACGTGACACCAGTCCATATACTAGTACGTGGTATGTGAACTAGTCCAAAGTAGAGCTGTGTGGAGTCTATACCTGGCCGAATTAGATTATGTTTTGGTGCATATTCAGAACTTGTCTAGTAAAGCAAATACCTGTATTTCTTTTGAAATAACAATTCTGGATCATCTATTTTTACAACTATGTATTCTGCTGTTGTTTTCTTGTTTCTCCTGCAAATGTCTGAATTTTTTTTTTTACAACTGTTACCAAAACTTGTTCCAATATTATTTTATGTAGAAAACCAAAGCTTGATAAAACAAAGTGGGTGTCTGGGTGTGAGGCTCTGGTGAAAAGAATGCATTGCTCATCTTGATTGGTAGCGCTAACACAAAAAAAAATTACAATTATTGTCAGCCCAATCAGTAAATGTGTCATTCCTTGCCTCTCAGTCACCAAACAAACTAGTTATATGAAGCTTTTGCGTTGAAACTGAGATGTTTGGGAGAAGGATGTAATCAATAGCTTTTTTAGAGGGAGCTATCAATAGAAAATTAACTACTATTTAATTCAGGATTTTGTGCTACATGTATTTTTAAAAACAATTCAACATTTTATTTCCCCAGAACATGAGCTTCATTAAATAAAAATAGCAATCTTGCAGTTTTTCCAGTGGCCAGTTGTTTTCCAAGGCCGGTGATTACATAATTTTTGCCAGGGGATATATATATATATATATATATATATATATATATATATATATATATATATATATAGCGATTCTAACGCATCGAGTATTCTAGAATATGTATGTAGTTTATTTATGAAGATTTTAGAATAATACATTGAATACACAGGATTTGGCACCTGTCGCTTATTGTTCGCAGCCGGCCATGTAGTATATAACAGCCCGCGTAGTAAATAGCACAGCCATGTAGTATATGGCACAGCCACGCAGTATATTGCACAGCTACGTAGTATATAGCACAGCCACATAGTATATAGCACAGCCACGTAGTATATAGCACAGCCCATGGAGTATATAGCACAGCCCACGGAGTATATAGCACAGCCACGTAGTATATAACACAGCCCACGGAGTATATAGCACAGCCACGTAGTATATAGCACAATCCATGGAGTGTATAACAGCCCACATAAAGCATATAACACAGCTCACATAGTATATAACAGCCCACACACGCAGTATATAACACAGCCCACGTAGTGTATAACACAGCCCACGTAGTGTATAACACAGGCCACATAGTGTATAGCACAGGCCACGTAGTGTATAACACAGGCCACGTAGTGTGTAACACAGCCCACGTAGTATATAGCACAGCCCACGCAGTATATTGCACAGCCCACGTAGTACATTGAACAGCCCACGTAGTACATTGCACAGCCCATGTAGTACATTGCACAGCCCACATAGTACATTGCACAGCCCACGTAGTATATAGCACAGCCCACGTAGTATATTGCACAGCCCACGTAGTACATTGCACAGCCCACGTAGTACATTGCACAGCCCACGTAGTATATTGCACAGCCCACGCAGTACATTGCACAGCCCACGCAGTACATTGCACAGCCCACATAGTACATTGCACAGCCCACGTAGTATATTGCACAGCCCATGTGTTATATTGCACAGCCCAAGTATTATATTGCACAGCCCACGTAGTATATAGCAATGTGGGCATCATATCCCTGTTAAAAAAAAGAATTAAAATAAAAAAATAGTTATATACTCACCTTCCGTTGGCCCCGGATCCAGGCGAAGCGGTTACTGACGCTCCTCACACGCTCCGGTCCCAAGACCGCAATGCATGGAGCGGTCACCGGAGCGTCGCGAGGAGCGGGAAAGGCAGGTTCTGGATCCGAGGGGCCGACAGACGGAGAGTATATAACAATTTTTTTTTTATTATTATTTTTAACATTAGATCTTGTAACTATTGATGCCGCATTGGCAGCATCAATAGTAAAAAGTTGGTCACACAGGGTTAATAGGAGCGGTAATGGAGTGCGTTACCCACGGCACAACGCGGTCCGTTACTGCTGCCATTAACCCTGTGTGAGCGCTGACTGGAGGGGATTATGGAGCGGGCACTGACTGCGGGGAGTAAGGAGCGGCCATTTTGCCGCTGGACTATGCCCGTCGCTGATTGGTCGTGGCCGTTTTGCCGCGACCAATCAGCGACTTGGATTTCCATGACAGACAGGCCACGACCAATGAATATCCATGACAGACAGACAGAAGGACAGACAGACGGAAGTGACCCTTAGACAATTATATAGTAGATATATATATATATATATATATATATATATATATATATACAGTATATATATATACATATGTATGTGTTTTATTACATTTGCTCAACTAAAAATATTACTATTTTTGTTTGTCGCTAAGTTCTAAAAGTCAATACATTTTTGTTTTTGTCTGTAGCGCTATATGATAGCTTGTTTTTTTGCTGGATGACATGTGGTGTTTAAAGTTATGATTTTGGGGTAGATGCAACTTTTTGGTTGTTGTTACCGTAATTACATTTAGCTGGAGGCTATCAGCAATTATGAAAGCAAAAAGAAGAGAAGCCAGCACTGCTGAAGGTCAAAACGCAATATCCAAGGTGCACATGCACATAATAAATTCTGACTGTATTTCAAATATGAGATATTTAGCAAATAATTGATCAATTCTTTGAGCTACCCCGCCACTTCACGGCAATCTCAAAATGGGGCAGTCCTAACTCTACGTTTTTTATTACATTGTGCCATTACGGCCTCCTATGTATTGAGAGTGAGAAAAAAAAAAAAAAAAAATGGACAAACCACATTAAATAACATTACATGACAAACTGTACCTGGAGCATTGACAGAATCACTCCCTTAGTGCCAGGAAGGCGAGCGCGGATAGAGGCCGATCAGGTCCGTGCGGACATATCAGATCTGGCCTCCACACTGCCAAACCAACACCAAAGTTAAAGGATGAAACTGGCTGAGGTACAGCTGCCTAATTAACTAGAGCCTGAGGCAGGGCAGGGCTGCTGTGTGTGTGTGCACAGCAGCCTATCAATCATAGTGAACCCAGACAGAATGGCGCATATGACCCAGCGTGCGCGGCAACAGTGGTGGTCAGCCACATACCAATATAAAAGCAAAAAGAAGAGAAGCCAGCACTGCTGAAGGTCAAAACGCAATATCCAAGGTGCACATGCACATAATAAATTCTGACTGTATTTCAAATATGAGATATTTAGCAAATAATTGATCAATTCTTTGAGCTACCCCGCCACTTCACGGCAATCTCAAAATGGGGCAGTCCTAACTCTACGTTTTTTATTACATTGTGCCATTACGGCCTCCTATGTATTGAGAGTGAGAAAAAAAAAAAAAAAAAATGGACAAACCACATTAAATAACATTACATGACAAACTGTACCTGGAGCATTGACAGAATCACTCCCTTAGTGCCAGGAAGGCGAGCGCGGATAGAGGCCGATCAGGTCCGTGCGGACATATCAGATCTGGCCTCCACACTGCCAAACCAACACCAAAGTTAAAGGATGAAACTGGCTGAGGTACAGCTGCCTAATTAACTAGAGCCTGAGGCAGGGCAGGGCTGCTGTGTGTGTGTGCACAGCAGCCTATCAATCATAGTGAACCCAGACAGAATGGCGCATATGACCCAGCGTGCGCGGCAACAGTGGTGGTCAGCCACATACCAATATAAAAGCAAAAAGAAGAGAAGCCAGCACTGCTGAAGGTCAAAACGCAATATCCAAGGTGCACATGCACATAATAAATTCTGACTGTATTTCAAATATGAGATATTTAGCAAATAATTGATCAATTCTTTGAGCTACCCCGCCACTTCACGGCAATCTCAAAATGGGGCAGTCCTAACTCTACGTTTTTTATTACATTGTGCCATTACGGCCTCCTATGTATTGAGAGTGAGAAAAAAAAAAAAAAAAAATGGACAAACCACATTAAATAACATTACATGACAAACTGTACCTGGAGCATTGACAGAATCACTCCCTTAGTGCCAGGAAGGCGAGCGCGGATAGAGGCCGATCAGGTCCGTGCGGACATATCAGATCTGGCCTCCACACTGCCAAACCAACACCAAAGTTAAAGGATGAAACTGGCTGAGGTACAGCTGCCTAATTAACTAGAGCCTGAGGCAGGGCAGGGCTGCTGTGTGTGTGTGCACAGCAGCCTATCAATCATAGTGAACCCAGACAGAATGGCGCATATGACCCAGCGTGCGCGGCAACAGTGGTGGTCAGCCACATACCAATATAAAAGCAAAAAGAAGAGAAGCCAGCACTGCTGAAGGTCAAAACGCAATATCCAAGGTGCACATGCACATAATAAATTCTGACTGTATTTCAAATATGAGATATTTAGCAAATAATTGATCAATTCTTTGAGCTACCCCGCCACTTCACGGCAATCTCAAAATGGGGCAGTCCTAACTCTACGTTTTTTATTACATTGTGCCATTACGGCCTCCTATGTATTGAGAGTGAGAAAAAAAAAAATGGACAAACCACATTAAATAACATTACATGACAAACTGTACCTGGAGCATTGACAGAATCACTCCCTTAGTGCCAGGAAGGCGAGCGCGGATAGAGGCCGATCAGGTCCGTGCGGACATATCAGATCTGGCCTCCACACTGCCAAACCAACACCAAAGTTAAAGGATGAAACTGGCTGAGGTACAGCTGCCTGATTAACTAGAGCCTGAGGCAGGGCAGGGCTGCTGTGTGTGTGTGCACAGCAGCCTATCAATCATAGTGAACCCAGACAGAATGGCGCATATGACCCAGCGTGCGCGGCAACAGTGGTGGTCAGCCACATACCAATATAAAAGCAAAAAGAAGAGAAGCCAGCACTGCTGAAGGTCAAAACGCAATATCCAAGGTGCACATGCACATAATAAATTCTGACTGTATTTCAAATATGAGATATTTAGCAAATAATTGATCAATTCTTTGAGCTACCCCGCCACTTCACGGCAATCTCAAAATGGGGCAGTCCTAACTCTACGTTTTTTATTACATTGTGCCATTACGGCCTCCTATGTATTGAAAGTGAGAAAAAAAAAAAAAGAAAATGGACAAACCACATTAAATAACATTACATGACAAACTGTACCTGGAGCATTGACAGAATCACTCCCTTAGTGCCAGGAAGGCGAGCGCGGATAGAGGCCGATCAGGTCCGTGCGGACATATCAGATCTGGCCTCCACACTGCCAAACCAACACCAAAGTTAAAGGATGAAACTGGCTGAGGTACAGCTGCCTAATTAACTAGAGCCTGAGGCAGGGCAGGGCTGCTGTGTGTGTGTGCACAGCAGCCTATCAATCATAGTGAACCCAGACAGAATGGCGCATATGACCCAGCGTGCGCGGCAACAGTGGTGGTCAGCCACATACCAATATAAAAGCAAAAAGAAGAGAAGCCAGCACTGCTGAAGGTCAAAACGCAATATCCAAGGTGCACATGCACATAATAAATTCTGACTGTATTTCAAATATGAGATATTTAGCAAATAATTGATCAATTCTTTGAGCTACCCCGCCACTTCACGGCAATCTCAAAATGGGGCAGTCCTAACTCTACGTTTTTTATTACATTGTGCCATTACGGCCTCCTATGTATTGAGAGTGAGAAAAAAAAAAAAAAAAAATGGACAAACCACATTAAATAACATTACATGACAAACTGTACCTGGAGCATTGACAGAATCACTCCCTTAGTGCCAGGAAGGCGAGCGCGGATAGAGGCCGATCAGGTCCGTGCGGACATATCAGATCTGGCCTCCACACTGCCAAACCAACACCAAAGTTAAAGGATGAAACTGGCTGAGGTACAGCTGCCTAATTAACTAGAGCCTGAGGCAGGGCAGGGCTGCTGTGTGTGTGTGCACAGCAGCCTATCAATCATAGTGAACCCAGACAGAATGGCGCATATGACCCAGCGTGCGCGGCAACAGTGGTGGTCAGCCACATACCAATATAAAAGCAAAAAGAAGAGAAGCCAGCACTGCTGAAGGTCAAAACGCAATATCCAAGGTGCACATGCACATAATAAATTCTGACTGTATTTCAAATATGAGATATTTAGCAAATAATTGATCAATTCTTTGAGCTACCCCGCCACTTCACGGCAATCTCAAAATGGGGCAGTCCTAACTCTACGTTTTTTATTACATTGTGCCATTACGGCCTCCTATGTATTGAGAGTGAGAAAAAAAAAAATGGACAAACCACATTAAATAACATTACATGACAAACTGTACCTGGAGCATTGACAGAATCACTCCCTTAGTGCCAGGAAGGCGAGCGCGGATAGAGGCCGATCAGGTCCGTGCGGACATATCAGATCTGGCCTCCACACTGCCAAACCAACACCAAAGTTAAAGGATGAAACTGGCTGAGGTACAGCTGCCTGATTAACTAGAGCCTGAGGCAGGGCAGGGCTGCTGTGTGTGTGTGCACAGCAGCCTATCAATCATAGTGAACCCAGACAGAATGGCGCATATGACCCAGCGTGCGCGGCAACAGTGGTGGTCAGCCACATACCAATATAAAAGCAAAAAGAAGAGAAGCCAGCACTGCTGAAGGTCAAAACGCAATATCCAAGGTGCACATGCACATAATAAATTCTGACTGTATTTCAAATATGAGATATTTAGCAAATAATTGATCAATTCTTTGAGCTACCCCGCCACTTCACGGCAATCTCAAAATGGGGCAGTCCTAACTCTACGTTTTTTATTACATTGTGCCATTACGGCCTCCTATGTATTGAAAGTGAGAAAAAAAAAAAAAGAAAATGGACAAACCACATTAAATAACATTACATGACAAACTGTACCTGGAGCATTGACAGAATCACTCCCTTAGTGCCAGGAAGGCGAGCGCGGATAGAGGCCGATCAGGTCCGTGCGGACATATCAGATCTGGCCTCCACACTGCCAAACCAACACCAAAGTTAAAGGATGAAACTGGCTGAGGTACAGCTGCCTAATTAACTAGAGCCTGAGGCAGGGCAGGGCTGCTGTGTGTGTGTGCACAGCAGCCTATCAATCATAGTGAACCCAGACAGAATGGCGCATATGACCCAGCGTGCGCGGCAACAGTGGTGGTCAGCCACATACCAATATAAAAGCAAAAAGAAGAGAAGCCAGCACTGCTGAAGGTCAAAACGCAATATCCAAGGTGCACATGCACATAATAAATTCTGACTGTATTTCAAATATGAGATATTTAGCAAATAATTGATCAATTCTTTGAGCTACCCCGCCACTTCACGGCAATCTCAAAATGGGGCAGTCCTAACTCTACGTTTTTTATTACATTGTGCCATTACGGCCTCCTATGTATTGAGAGTGAGAAAAAAAAAAAAAAAAAATGGACAAACCACATAAATAACATTACATGACAAACTGTACCTGGAGCATTGACAGAATCACTCCCTTAGTGCCAGGAAGGCGAGCGCGGATAGAGGCCGATCAGGTCCGTGCGGACATATCAGATCTGGCCTCCACACTGCCAAACCAACACCAGTTGGTGTTGCCAAACCAACACCTCAGCCAGTTTCATCCTTTAACTTTGGTGTTGGGTTGGCAGTGTGGGGGCCAGATCTGATATGTCAGCACAGGACCTGATCGGCCTCTATCCGCGCTCGCCTTCCTGGCACTAAGGGAGTGATTCTGTCAATGCTCCAGGTACAGTTTGTCATGTAATGTTATTTATGTGGTTTGTCCATTTTTTTTTTTTTTTTTTCTCACTCTCAATACATAGGAGGCCGTAATGGCACAATGTAATAAAAAACGTAGAGTTAGGACTGCCCCATTTTGAGATTGCCGTGAAGTGGCGGGGTAGCTCAAAGAATTGATCAATTATTTGCTAAATATCTCATATTTGAAATACAGTCAGAATTTATTATGTGCATGTGCACCTTGGATATTGCGTTTTGACCTTCAGCAGTGCTGGCTTCTCTTCTTTTTGCTTTTATATTGGTATGTGGCTGACCACCACTGTTGCCGCGCACGCTGGGTCATATGCGCCATTCTGTCTGGGTTCACTATGATTGATAGGCTGCTGTGCACACACACACAGCAGCCCTGCCCTGCCTCAGGCTCTAGTTAATTAGGCAGCTGTACCTCAGCCAGTTTCATCCTTTAACTTTGGTGTTGGTTTGGCAGTGTGGAGGCCAGATCTGATATGTCCGCACGGACCTGATCGGCCTCTATCCGCGCTCGCCTTCCTGGCACTAAGGGAGTGATTCTGTCAATGCTCCAGGTACAGTTTGTCATGTAATGTTATATAATGTGGTTTGTCCTTTTTTTTTTTTCTCACTCTCAATACATTTAGGAGGCCGTAATGGCACAATGTAATAAAAAACGTAGAGTTAGGACTGCCCCATTATGAGATTGCCGTGAAGTGGCGGGGTAGCTCAAAGAATTGATCAATTATTTGCTAAATATCTCATATTTGAAATACAGTCAGAATTTATTATGTGCATATGCACTTTGGAAATTGCGTTTTGACCTTCAGCAGTGCTGGCTTCTTTTCTTTTTGCTTCTGTATTGGTATGTGGCTGACCACCACTGTTGCCGCGCACGCTAGGTCATATGCGCCATTCTGTCTGGGTTCACTATGATTGATAGGCTGCTGTGCACACATACACACAGCAGCCCTGCCCTGCCTCAGGCTCTAGTTAATTAGGCAGCTGTGCCTCAGCCAGTTTCATCCTTTAACTTTGGTGTTGGGTTGGCAGTGTGGGGGCCAGATCTGATATGTCAGCACAGGACCTGATCGGCCTCTATCCGCGCTCGCCTTCCTGGCACTAAGGGAGTGATTCTGTCAATGCTCCAGGTACAGTTTGTCATGTAATGTTATATAATGTGGTTTGTCCTTTTTTTTTTTTCTCACTCTCAATACATTTAGGAGGCCGTAATGGCACAATGTAATAAAAAACGTAGAGTTAGGACTGCCCCATTATGAGATTGCCATGAAGTGGCGGGGTAGCTCAAAGAATTGATCAATTATTTGCTAAATATCTCATATTTGAAATACAGTCAGAATTTATTATGTGCATATGCACTTTGGAAATTGCGTTTTGACCTTCAGCAGTGCTGGCTTCTTTTCTTTTTGTATCAGCAATTATGGCTTACTTCTTAGTTTCTTTTTCTTACAGTGCTTATTGATTAATTGTATACAAATTTTGTAGTTTGGGGCAATACCAAATATACAATTTACTTATATATTACTACTTTGTCACAATAAAATCTAAATTTCCAAAACATTTTTTATATCATTATATTCTAGGGGGAATAACTTTTTGTTCTGTGTTTGCTAATGTGTGTATAATGGCTTGCTTTTTAGATTAGTTTTTGAGGTCATACAATTTTTCAATTGCTTATTATTGAATTAAATGTTATTTATTACGACCTTTGAAAAGTGCAGGATAAAAAACAAGCTTACTTTATTGCATAGGCCATAATAAACTAATATATGTATTTTTTCCCAATAATAAAATATTTACATGGGAAAATGGGCGATTTATTTTTCCTTCTTTATATTTCTTATTTTTATACAAAGGAATTGTTTTTTCCTTTTTTTTCTTTGTTCTATTACTGAGTCTGGACATATAGTGGTCTGATTCCTGGTGCAATACCCTCCAGTGTGTCTGCATCACAATGTTTTATTCTTGTCTATTTACACACTGCAAGAAGTCTACTAGAACCTAATAGCCGAGCCTGGAGGCCATTATTAGGACTCAGGTTGACACAACAACCATTTGCACTCTGTTTGTATTGGGAGGCTGAGGTACAGCTGTGGCACCCCTGAGGGTCCAGTCGCCAGAGAGGTACTGCACTTCAGCCAGAGGTGTGGTGCCCCAGCTCTCTGGTAAGGAGGGGACACTATACAGAACCCTGACACGAGCACCCATCACTAGACCTCTCCAGGCCAAGGAGGGATTAGGTAGAAGGTGTGGGTTGAGAAAGTGGAGAAGGGGAGGAGTTACGGAGTGGAGTGAGTGAGAGAGAGAGGGTCAGACGTTGGGAGAGGGAACAGAGGAAAAGACAGTCTGAGGAGAGAGTGAAGGGAGAGAAGCTCCCAGAAGGAACAAAGTGGTCCTATGGGCACTGGAAATGTAGGGCACCGCAGTAGGGGACCGGCCACAAACTAGTTGAGGAACTACAAGTCCCAGCTAGAGATCTGGAGGCTGTTGTGCCTGCAAGTGCGACAGCTAGATCCACACATATCTTGCTAAAAAGGAGCCATAGAGGGTCAAGGGGACAGTGAGGACGTCGCCTGACAAGACCCACGGCGACCGGCTTAGGACACTGTGTGAGGCGCAGGGCAGGAGAGGTGGAAGCCAGCGCAGTGAGTCAGCCAGGAAATGAAACACATGAAGGGGATCCTGGACAAGTGCCCCAAGCTACTGGAGAGTTGGCTGGACCACTGACCCAGAGGACACAGCACCCGGCGGAGTATCATACTTTGAGAACTGTGAGTAAAAAGTGAAGACTGCACCCTACTGTGTCCTCTCAATTCTTTCCTGTGACACTTGCCCTACACTGCTACCATCCATCAGTGATCTGTTATGATCCGGTGACCTAGGAGCCGCATGAGACTTTCTCAGGAGTAGGTGGAACCTGTACTGACCGCAATCCCTAAACTGACACCGCAACTAGAAGTAGCCGTGGGGTGTACCTAACAATCCTAGACACCTCGACACAGCCGGAGGACTAAATACCCCTATAGATGGAAATAGGAATCCTATCTTGCCTCAGAGCAGAACCCCAAAGGATAGGCAGCCCCCCACGAATATTGACTGTGAGTATTAGAGGAAAGACATACGCAGGTAGGAAACAGGATTTAGCAAAAGAGGCCACTCTAGCTAAATAGGAAAGGATAGGACAGAATACTAAGCGGTCAGTATAAAACCCTAAAAATATCCACAGCAGAAAATACAAAAATTCTACCATCTAACTAAAGACATGGAGCGTATATCTGCATCTCCTGAGAATCCAACTTGACTGTAAAAATCCTGACATAGTCCAAGCTGAACAAGAAAAGACAAATGAATAGCACTAAATAGTAAGCACACCGCATGTGTGCTGCAGAAACAAAAACCAGACACTTATCTTTGCTGATTTGGCAGCAGGGCAGAAAGACCAGAAAGAGATCCAAAACATCCAAGAACAATGGACAACTTGCACTGACTAATGAATCCTGCAACCCTAAATACCCCAGTCAGGCCTGCAATCGGCAGGGACACCTGACCAGGATTGCAAGCCAGGGACAACTGCAATACCACCAACAACCACCGGAGGGAACCCAAGAGCAGAATTCACAACAGTGATCTTACTTAACACCTTTATTTGCCCTGGGGTCTAGCTCTACCTGTGGAGAGCTGTAACAACTCAGCTGCGTCACCATTTGCCCCAGTGGATCTGATCCGCAGCATCAGCTATTCCAGGCTGAACACCACAGGTGGCGTCACGAACAATTCCCTTATCCCCTATAGACTTTAATCTCATACACAAATCTGCCTTTAAATATTTCATTGCACGCCCAGGGCCACGGACTGGGCCATTGCTGCCGTGACCACCACTTTAAGAACCGTCCAATCCAGTTCCTAGTACCCCACGGCCCTAGCTGGTGTCGCACAGCTACCTTTGACTTTGGTAATTAGCAGGCTAAGCAATCTGGTCAGTGCTAGCACTGACCTTGACCAACAACTCTCTAATGTGGACTCAGCAGTTGCTGCCCCAATACGATGGTAGCAGCAAAAATGCAATAAAACCTATCCAAAAGAACTCCACAATATACAGACCAAATTTCACGTGATAGATTTTCAGTTTTAGTCAATGCTGAATATCTTCTTTGAGTGGACCTACCCCAGAAAACCACTTTTTTAAGTGTGGTCATTACAAAAGGGGTTTGACTGTGGATTTGTTTTTTCTTTTCTGTTTCTGACACTTGAGTAGAACATATCCAAGACTATTCTTTATAAATAGTGATGAGCGAGCATGCTCTGATTAGGTATGCTCGAGTGCTAATAGAGTATCTTCAGCGTGCTCTAATACTATAGTCGAGTCGCCGTGGCTGCATGTCTCGTGGCCGTTCAACGGCCGCAACACATGAAAGAATTGCCTGCTTGTTCTGTTGAGAAAATGAAAAGCTTGCAACTATTTTAAATAAAAAATGTCCAGAACTAGTTCATGATTTGAAACAAAATAATGTAGAACGTTGTTTAAAATAGTGTTTTGTACTTTTTATAATGGTAAATTGTTGTAATACAGCACAATATTGGGGTTCAAAATTACTTTAGAATGTTTCTACCAGAAAGCATATATCATCAGTGAAGGTTAAGCCAGCTATACACATTAGATGGCTGTTGGCAGAAAAAAGCTTCAGCCAATTGGCTGGACGACAGCCATCCTGGAAGAGCGTCACATACACAGGAGTGCTCATTCAGCCGATCACTCCCATGTTCTCTATGATAAAGTTGCTGCTAGCTGACATGTCTGGCAGCAGCTTATCTCCGGGAGAACAAAGCAATCGGCAGTCCGCCATTGGACATGCTCGATCGATATCTCCCCCGAAGATCAGTTTTACAGATCCACATACACATTTGTTGAAGTCGGCAGGTTCAGCTGATATAAGTTTAATGTGCATGAGGGTTTTTTAAATTTGATCTTTTTCAGTGATCATTGCTGTATATACTGGTCAGGTACAAAAAAAACCATGGTTGCAGAATCTTCAATGGTTTCCTTTGGCAGTAAATGCCATTTATATTCAGGGCTGCAGTTTTGCTTTTTTAGTCACTATATTATCAGTTCTGCCTTCTTATATGACATCTTTGCATTTTTCTTTTCCTTTTCTTCTGTTCCAGTTGGGTCCAGAGCTTGGTTCTCCACAAGTAGGTTCATGGTACATCTTCTTCACTTCTGCCTGCTAGTTGTTTTTTGAGCACTTGCTGTGGATCTGTCATGCTCCTATAGAGAACAAACATACCTTACTAATTTACCCCTTGTGTCTGCTCTTGATGAGGGAAGGTTTCCAGCCATACAAGTCTAGCTTACATCATTTAAATAAATGACATTTACTATAAAACCTGATATACTTCAACATTAAAATAGTTTTCTGGTTGTGTCATAGTTCTTACCCTGCCTTTCCATACAGGCACAGAACATGTTGTAATAGTAAGACCGTAAAACATGAGCAAAGGGAGGAGGAGAATGTAATGCACTTCTCATAGCCATTTAAAAGAATTGTATCCACATAGCATTGTAAATTGTAGCACAGAACACACTGAAGTTTACATCCTGGAGTGTTAGGCTGTGTGAACACATTCACAATTTTTCACGTTTTTCAGCGTTTTTCCGCTATAAAAATACGGTAAAACCGCTAAAAAAACGCTTACATTAAGCATCCTTTTATTAGAATGCATTCCGCATTTTTTGTGCCCATGCTGCGTTTTCTTCCGGAGCGGAAACTCATTCTGGAAAAAAACGTAGGATGTTCATTAATTTTGCAGAATGCATTGATCCGCTTACTTTCCGCATGTGGCTATGCCCACCATGTGGGAAGTAAGCGGATCATGTGCAGTTGGTACCCAGGGTGGAGGAGAGGAGACTCTCCTCCACGGACTGGGCACCATATCCCTGTTAAAAGAGAATAAAAAAATAGAGATATACTCACCTTCCAATGGCTCCCGGAGTCCTCCTGCCCCTCAGTGGTGCACGCGGCAGCTTCCGTTCCCAGGAATGCATTGCGTGCACCGCTGAGGAGATCGGGGGCCGTCGGAAGGTGAGAACAACCATATTTTTTATTATCTTTAACATTAGATCTTTTTACTATTGATGCTGCATCAATAGTACTGTAAAAAGTTGGTCACACTTGTCAAACACTATGTTTGACAAGTGTGACCAACCTGTCAATCAGTTTTCCAAGTGATTCTACAGATCGCTTGGAAAACGCTAGCATTCTGCAAGCTAATTATACTTGCAAAATGCTTGTGTTTTGCGGGAAAACGCATGCTAATTCTGCATGTGTTTTACTGCTGCAGGGAGTTCTGGAATTGCTAAGGAAATTTCCGTGGCAATTCCGGACATGTGCACATAGCCTTAGACTTGGCATTGAAACTCTTTTAGACTGATATTTTGCAAGTACCGTATATACTCAAGTATAAGTCGAGATTTTCAGCCCATTTTTGGGGGCTGAAAGTCCCCCTCTCGGCTTATACTCGAGTCATAAACAGGGGTCGGCAGGGCAGGGGGAGCGGGGGCTGTCTAATTATACTCACCTGCTCCTGGCGCAGTCCCTGCAGGTCCCTGGTTCCCCGGCGCCGCAGCATCTTCCTGTACTGAGCGGTCACATGGTACCGCTCATTACAGTAATGAATATGCGGCTCCACCTCCCAATACAGGAAGAAGATGCAGCTCCGGGGGACCAGGTACCTGCAGGGACTGCACCAGGAGCTGGTGAGTATAATGGGGTGGGGGAGCGCTGCATGATAGTCACCTTTCCTCGTTCCGGTGCTGCTCCATCTTCAGCGTCTTATGCAGTGACGCTCACGTTAGAGAGCGCGGTGACGTGGTTAATGCGCGGCCTCTGCCTGAATGTCAGTGCAGAAGATGCTGAAGACGGAGTGGCACCAGAACAAGGAAAGGCGAATATAGCAAGTGCCGGGGGCCTGATCGACGAGAGGTGAGTATGTGATTTTTTTTTTTTACCGCAGCAACAGCAAATGGGGCAAGTGTCTGTATGGAGCATCTTATGGGGCCATAATCAACGTTTGTGCAGCACTATATGGGGCAAATGTGTCTATGGAGCATCTTATGGGGCCATTATTAACCTTTATGCAGGATTATATGGAGCATCTTATGGGGCCCATCATAAACTTTATGGAGCATTATATGAGGCTCTTGATTCAATATCAATATTCAAAAACACTTAACCTACTGATGTCTCAATTAATTTTACTTTTATTGGTATCTATTTTTACTTTTGACATTTACCAGTAGCTGCTGCATTTCCCACCCTAGGCTTATACTCGAGTCATTAAGTTTTCCCAGTTTTTTGTGGCAAATTTAGGGGGGGTCGGCTTATACTCGGGTCGGCTTATACTCAAGTATATACGGTATATTGCATCTTGTCTAAGCCTGACATATGTAGTGTATGTTCTACAAAATGTGCAGGTGACCTTATTATGCTTTTTTGCCAATCATTGCTATTGAAATGCTGAAACCGTTTAATAATGGACAGGTTATAGAAAAGTCTGTGCTTTTTCCAGAACCCCCACCATATTTATCCACGGGCTGTGTGTAGTATTGCTGCTCACTTTCAGTCAATTATATTGGTCAGAAATGCAATACCAGACACAACACATGGAAAAAAGGAGCACTATTTTCAGAAAACAGCAGATCCTTTTTTCTAATGCTAGAAATGAATTATGGCAGTTTGTCACATGGATGACATGGGCATTGGCAACTTTCCTCTTTCAATAAGCATAGTAACATCTCAAAGCAATAAAAAAGAGAGAATTACGAGTACACAAACCTATATAAAAATAACAATTTTATTGTGAATACATTAAAAAAACAACTATAGTTCAACGGATTGGTAGGACACTACCCGTACAACATGTAGCTCGAGCCTTTTTACAGGGTCTTTATAACGACCCGGGCTCTGTGCGCTACTGTGTCCTCTGGTTTAAGGGCGGACAGGTAACTTGTAATCCAGCTGTCCTGACAGTTTCTGCTGTGAAATGTGGAGTCCTTCACAACCCCGGTCTTCCAGCTACCAGTGTCTGCGCTCAGTGGGGAGATAGCTCAGTCACAGCTAACCCCCCAGTTCTTCACTCTCCTGCGCTTCACTTCCCCTACACGCTCACTACAATCTTTTCTGCTTTCTCTTCTCTTGCTCTTTCCAGGAACTGCAGCACCTCTCATCCTCTCTCCTCTGTCTCTCTGACAGACTGAATGAACGCACTTTCCCTCCAGACCAGAATATATATAGGGGAGCCACCCACAAGCTGGATCAGAGCTCCCCCTTCTGGCCTGGAGTATGAACATGTTGAATGCTTGTGATTACCTGATAAGAGAGATCCTTCATTGCTTCCAAGCGTGACATCACTCTCCCCGTGAGGAAAGCAATGCCACTGTAACAACCAGGAACCTGGGGCGTTACATATACACATATACACACCTTACAAATGCCACATACCAACTGTAAATACACAAGCATGTGTCTCAAAGTCAGTGAAACAACAGAAGACACAGGGTTTACATGGTCACATAAAAAGCAATAGTTGTTTCTCATTTTTAATCAAAGTGCCTCGCCAACCACTGCTATTTTTTTCGTATGTAGATTTCTTACATTAACTGTTCTTCCGCCATAGGAAAACAAAACAATCTCTTCAGAAAAACATCAGGAGTTCCAAATTCCAGACTGGAGGAGATACCCCTATGCATGATCTGATTGCAGGGGTCCATGGTGCACCATAAGTAGTACACTGTGCTGAGGCAGTTAATGATACTGCTAGCTCTTTCCAATTCACTTGTTTGGAAGAGAGATTACACCTTAAATCTGCTGATTGGTGGGAGTGCCGAGTGTTCTCCTACAGATCTGATGTCAATAAACAATGCTATGGATGAGTCATCAATATTAAAGTCTCCGAAAACCCATTTTCCCACTACTTGGACAACTGTTGTGAATTTGGTTTTTGGGCTCCCCCGGTGGTCACTGGTGGTACTGGACTTGTGTGCTTCACTTTCTCTGTTCACCTGTTTCCATCAGGATATGGGAGTATCCTATTTAGCCTTGCTGCTCAGTTATTCTAGTGCCGGCCATCAATGTAACCAGAGCCTTTCTGTTGCATGTTCCTGCTTCTAGACTACAATCAGCTAAGTTGGACTCTTAGTCCTAAGTTTGTTTTGCATTTTTGTTCCAGTTCACAGTTATGTTATTTTTCTGTAGCTGGAAGCTCTTGTGGGCCGAAATTGCCACTCCGGTGTCATGAGTTGACACATGAGTCTTAAAGTAATTTCGGGATGGTATTTTAATAGGGTTTTCAGCTGACCGTGAAGTTCCCTATTGTATCTTCTTGCTATCTAGTAAGCGGACCTCGCTTTGCTGAACCTACCTTCATACTGCGTATGTCTTTTCCTCTGAACTCACCGTCAATATATGTGGGGGGCTTCTGTCTCCTTTTTGGGGGAATTTCCCTAGAGGTAAGCCAGGTCTGTCTTTTCCTCTATTAGGGTTAGTTAGTCCTCCGGCTGGCGCTAGGCGTCTAGGGATAAAACGTAGGTACGCCACCCGGCCACTGTTAGTTGTGTGGTAGGTTTAGCTCACGGTCAGCTCGAGATTCCATCACCCAAGAGCTGTTCTGTTATTTATGTTCTCTGACGTTCCCTTGCCATTGGGAACCATGACAGTATGGCCGGCCCAGTGTTAAAACCGTTGGCAGAAGAAAGGAGAGAAAAAGAAGTCTGCAGATTTTTATTTTTTTTTCCTCTGAGCTTGCTCTATAGTTGACTTAGTTGCATTTCTGCTCTAATTGCAGCCTTTGTCTCTCTCTCTCCTTCTAATCCTTGAATGGCTCTGATCTCACCTGATTAAAATGGATCCTCAGAGTTTGGCTACAGGTTTGAATAATCTTGCTACGAAGGTTCAAAATTTACAGGATTTTGTTATTCATGCTCCTATATCTGAACCTAGAATTCCTATACCAGAATTTTTCTCCGGGGATAGATCTCGTTTCCTGAATTTCAAAAATAATTGTAAATTATTTCTTTCCCTGAGATCTCGCTCCGCTGGAGATCCCGCACAGCAGGTTAGGATAGTAATTTCCTTGCTGCGGGGTGACCCTCAAGACTGGGCATTTGCATTGGCACCTGGGGATCCTGCGTTGCTCAATGTGGATGCGTTTTTTCTGGCTTTGGGGTTGCTTTATGAGGAACCTAACTTAGAGATTCAGGCTGAAAAAGCCTTGATGGCCCTATCTCAAGGGCAAGATGAAGCTGAAATATACTGCCAAAAATTTCGTAAATGGTCTGTGCTTACTCAGTGGAATGAGTGCGCCCTGGCGGCGAATTTCAGAGAGGGTCTCTCTGATGCCATTAAAGATGTTATGGTGGGGTTCCCTGCACCTACAGGTCTGAATGAGTCCATGACAATGGCTATTCAGATTGATCGGCGTTTGCGGGAGCGCAAACCTGTGCACCATTTGGCGGTGTCTTCTGAGAAGGCTCCAGAAAATATGCAATGTGATAGAATTCTGTCCAGAAGCGAACGGCAGAATTTTAGGCGAAAAAATGGGTTGTGCTTCTATTGTGGTGATTCAACTCATGTTATATCAGCATGCTCTAAACGTACAAAAAAGGTTGATAAGTCTATTTCAATTGGCACTTTACAGTCTAAGTTTATTCTGTCTGTGACCTTGATTTGTTCATTATCGTCAATTACCGCGGATGCCTATGTCGACTCTGGCGCCGCTTTGAGTCTAATGGATTGGTCCTTTGCCAGGCGCTGTGGGTTTGATCTAGAGCCTCTGGAAGTTCCTATACCTCTGAAGGGTATTGACTCTACACCATTGGCTAGTAATAAACCACAATACTGGACACAAGTGACTATGCGTATGAATCCAGACCATCAGGAGATGATTCGCTTCCTTGTGTTGTACAATCTACATGACGTTTTGGTGCTCGGATTACCATGGTTACAATCTCATAACCCAGTCCTTGACTGGAAAGCAATGTCTGTGTTAAGCTGGGGATGTCAGGGGGCTCATGGGGACGTACCTTTGGTTTCCATTTCGTCATCTATTCCCTCTGAGATTCCGGAATTTTTATCTGATTATCGTGATGTTTTTGAGGAGCCTAAGCTTGGTTCACTACCTCCTCACAGAGATTGCGATTGTGCCATAGATCTGATTCCGGGCAGTAAATTTCCAAAGGGTCGTTTATTTAATCTATCTGTACCTGAACATGCTGCTATGCGAGAATATATTAAGGAGTCCCTGGAAAAGGGACATATTCGTCCTTCTTCATCTCCCTTAGGAGCCGGTTTTTTCTTTGTATCTAAAAAAGATGGCTCTTTGAGGCCGTGTATTGATTATCGACTCTTGAATAAAATTACAGTCAAATATCAGTATCCTCTGCCACTGCTTACTGATTTGTTTGCTCGAATAAAAGGGGCTAAGTGGTTCTCTAAGATTGATCTCCGTGGGGCGTATAATTTGGTGCGAATTAAGCAGGGGGATGAGTGGAAAACCGCATTTAATACGCCCGAGGGCCATTTTGAGTATTTAGTAATGCCTTTTGGTCTTTCAAATGCCCCTTCAGTCTTTCAGTCCTTTATGCATGACATTTTCCGTGAATATTTGGATAAATTTATGATCGTGTATCTGGATGATATTTTGATTTTTTTCGGATGACTGGGATTCTCATGTCCAACAGGTCAGGAGGGTTTTTCAGGTTTTGCGGGCTAATTCCTTGTGTGTGAAGGGTTCTAAGTGTATTTTTGGGGTTCAAAAGATTTCTTTTTTGGGGTACATTTTTTCCCCCTCTTCCATTGAGATGGATCCTGTCAAGGTTCGGGTTATTTGTGATTGGACGCAACCTTCTTCTCTTAAGAGCCTTCAGAAATTTTTGGGCTTTGCTAATTTTTATCGTCGATTTATAACTGGTTTTTCTGATGTTGCTAAACCTTTGACTGATTTGACCAAAAAGGGTGCTGATGTTGCTGATTGGTCCCCTGCTGCTGTGGAGGCCTTTCGGGAGCTTAAGCGCCGCTTTTCTTCCGCCCCTGTGTTGCGTCAGCCTGATGTTACTCTTCCTTTTCAGGTTGAGGTCGATGCTTCCGAGATCGGAGCTGGGGCGGTCTTGTCGCAGAAAAGTTCCGACTGCTCCGTGATGAGACCTTGTGCGTTCTTTTCTCGAAAATTTTCGCCCGCCGAGCGAAATTATGATATTGGTAATCGGGAGCTTTTGGCTATGAAGTGGGCTTTTGAGGAGTGGCATCATTGGCTTGAGGGGGCTAGACACCAGGTGGTGGTATTGACCGATCACAAGAATTTGATTTATCTTGAGTCTGCCAGGCGCCTGAATCCTAGACAGGCGCGCTGGTCGTTGTTTTTCTCTCGGTTTAATTTTGTGGTCTCATACTTACCAGGTTCTAAAAATGTGAAGGCGGATGCCCTTTCTAGGAGTTTTGAGCCTGATTCCCCTGGTGATTCTGAACCTACAGGTATCCTTAAGGATGGGGTGATATTATCTGCTGTTTCCCCAGACCTGCGACGGGCTTTGCAGGAGTTTCAGGCGGATAGACCTGATCGTTGCCCGCCTGGTAGACTGTTTGTTCCTGATGATTGGACCAGTAGAGTCATCTCGGAGGTTCATTCTTCTGTGTTGGCAGGTCATCCCGGGATCTTTGGTACCAGGGATTTGGTGGCTAGGTCCTTCTGGTGGCCTTCCCTGTCTCGAGATGTACGAGTTTTTGTGCAGTCTTGTGATGTTTGTGCTCGGGCCAAACCTTGTTGTTCTCGGGCTAGCGGATTGTTGTTATCTTTGCCTATTCCGAAGAGGCCTTGGACTCACATCTCTATGGATTTTATTTCTGATCTCCCTGTTTCTCAGAAAATGTCTGTCATCTGGGTGGTGTGTGACCGTTTTTCAAAGATGGTTCATTTGGTGCCCTTGCCTAAGTTGCCTTCCTCATCCGAGTTGGTTCCTCTGTTTTTTCAAAATGTGGTTCGCTTGCATGGTATTCCGGAGAATATCGTTTCTGACAGGAGGACCCAGTTCGTGTCTAGATTTTGGCGGGCGTTCTGTGCTAGGATGGGCATTGATTTGTCTTTTTCGTCTGCGTTCCATCCTCAGACTAATGGCCAGACTGAGCGAACTAATCAGACCTTGGAGACTTATTTGAGGTGTTTTGTGTCTGCGGATCAGGATGACTGGGTTGCCTTTTTGCCGTTGGCGGAGTTTGCCCTCAATAATCGGGCTAGTTCTGCCACTTTGGTTTCTCCTTTCTTTTGCAATTCGGGGTTTCATCCTCGTTTTTCTTCCGGTCAGGTGGAGTCTTCGGATTGTCCTGGAGTGGATACTGTGGTGGATAGGTTGCATCGGATTTGGGGACAGGTGGTGGACAATTTGGAGTTGTCCCAGGAAAAGACTCGGCATTTTGCTAACCGCCGTCGTCGTGTTGGTCCTCGTCTTCGTGTTGGGGACTTGGTGTGGTTGTCTTCTCGTTTTGTCCCTATGAGGGTTTCTTCTCCTAAGTTTAAGCCTCGGTTCATCGGCCCGTATAAGATTTTGGAGATTCTTAACCCCGTGTCCTTTCGATTGGACCTCCCAGCATCTTTTTCTATCCATAATGTCTTCCATCGGTCATTATTGCGCAGGTATGAGGTACCGGTTGTGCCTTCCGTTGAGCCTCCCGCTCCGGTGTTGGTTGAGGGTGAATTGGAGTACGTTGTGGAGAAGATCTTGGACTCCCGTGTTTCCAGGCGGAAACTTCAGTATCTGGTCAAGTGGAAGGGCTACGGTCAGGAGGATAATTCTTGGGTGACAGCCTCTGATGTTCATGCCTCTGATTTGGCCGTGCCTTTCATAGGGCTCATCCTGATCGCCCTGGTGGTTCTTGTGAGGGTTCGGTGCCCCCTCCTTGAGGGGGGGGTACTGTTGTGAATTTGGTTTTTGGGCTCCCCCGGTGGTCACTGGTGTTACTGGACTTGTGTGCTTCACTTTCTCTGTTCACCTGTTTCCATCAGGATATGGGAGTATCCTATTTAGCCTTGCTGCTCAGTTATTCTAGTGCCGGCCATCAATGTAACCAGAGCCTTTCTGTTGCATGTTCCTGCTTCTAGACTACAATCAGCTAAGTTGGACTCTTAGTCCTAAGTTTGTTTTGCATTTTTGTTCCAGTTCACAGTTATGTTATTTTTCTGTAGCTGGAAGCTCTTGTGGGCCGAAATTGCCACTCCGGTGTCATGAGTTGACACATGAGTCTTAAAGTAATTTCGGGATGGTATTTTAATAGGGTTTTCAGCTGACCGTGAAGTTCCCTATTGTATCTTCTTGCTATCTAGTAAGCGGACCTCGCTTTGCTGAACCTACCTTCATACTGCATATGTCTTTTCCTCTGAACTCACCGTCAATATATGTGGGGGGCTTCTGTCTCATTTTTGGGGGAATTTCCCTAGAGGTAAGCCAGGTCTGTCTTTTCCTCTATTAGGGTTAGTTAGTCCTCCGGCTGGCGCTAGGCGTCTAGGGATAAAACGTAGGTACGCCACCCGGCCACTGTTAGTTGTGTGGTAGGTTTAGCTCACGGTCAGCTCGAGATTCCATCACCCAAGAGCTGTTCTGTTATTTATGTTCTCTGACGTTCCCTTGCCATTGGGAACCATGACAGACAACCCCTTTTTTAAGAAAACCCATTTTCCTAATACTTGGACTACCCCTTTTTAAATTAAGTAGCCCCCATCAAAAAATCAAATTAAGAGAGAAGTCCCCCCGTAACATAAAAATAACTGATACTCACCTTCCATATCGGCACTATTCAATGAGGAAGGTCCAAGATCTCCCAGGGCTCACGTGACATTGTTTTGTCACATGATACCTCCAGCCAATCGGTAGCAACTATTTAGCTATTACACTGTCACTTCTTCCACTTTCTGCTAGTCTGAGGCTCATCTGAAGGAAGTGAGAGCAAAGAGAGCTCAATAGTGTCTGCTGATTGCCTGCAGCTCTCATGTGGCATAACAATGTCATGTGAGCCCTGATAGATCTTGTGCCTCCCATACTGAATGGTGCCTGTGTGGTAGGTATCTGTTATTTTATTTTACAAAGGGGAGTTCTTTATTTTAATAGGGATTGTCCAGGCAGTCGATAAGCCCTTCAAGAAGAGAATGCTGCAGGTTTTATCAGGAGAACCTTTGCTTCATTTCAATCCACTTGTCATTACTTTTCTAATATTAGTGTCTCGTTTCTAGCCAAACCCAACCAAATCTTGTATTGATGAGGGCCAAAGAGCGTGAGCAGCTGTTTATAGGATGAAACTCTGCCTCTGCATACCCACTATTTTTCAAAAGATCACTAAGCCTCTTCTTATACGTTTGTGATGAAAGTGATGACATACAAACCCCTTCTATTTAGGGGTAAGAATGCGATCCATTACAGCCAAGCTTTAAAGGGTTGCCCTAAAAATAGTGTTCACTCACTGTCACAAATCTTGCGGACACATAAGCCACCAAGGATCACAACTTACATAACAAGCTTACAACCTGCATGCGAGATGACGCTGAAGCCTGATACGGCTGCAAATCAAATGCGATCACAGTAATGAGGCTAAAAATGTGTTATCACTTTCTGGAAGCTGAACAAATGATGTGTAATAACCCTTTATCTACCCTGCAGATGGCATGTTATAGCTGTTTTTCTAGTACCTGTGACAGATTATCTAACATTAATCTATTAATCTTATTATGGGTCACTTTTTCATCGATTGTGTAAGTGCTGTTTGCCACTGGACAATGTCAACGGACTGATTTTCTTATTGCTTATTAAACTTTTAAAATGTCCCTGTAATTTTATCCTCCAATGTGGTCTTACTTCAGCCACTACATTTTAGTGATTGAATTGTGAATAATGACATCAAAGTGGTGGAACTCTGCAAATTAGACATTAACTAATATGATAATTTGGTTAATGTCTCTGATCTGACCAGGGGTGAACCTAGCCTCTCCGCTGCCTGAGGCGAACGGAAAAATGGCGCCCCCCCCCCCTCTTAATAAAATCAGTACAAATAAATCTGGTTTACTCTTTACTAGCCTAACCTGTCGCACATGGAAAATACATACACTTTTAAATAGGAATATATTTGAAACATCGATCTTTACACTTCTTCAGGGACTAAATGCCGTCTGAGGTGAAGTGATCAACTTGCTTCATTTTAAGTGTGCAGTGTGCCCTTAGCCGGGGAACAGTGCTTACTGTAGCGCTTCTTCCCCGGCAGGCGTCCGTGTCGTACAGATGCGGCACACAGTTGCCACACGTATTACACACACGGACACGAATATCTCCAGTACCATTTTTTCTGGTGCTGGAAATATCAGGATGTGTGAAACCAGCCTAAAGCCACATTCACAAGTTCAGTATTTGGTCAGTATTTGTAAGCCAAATCGGGAGTGGGTGAGAGATCCAGAAGTGGTGATGTGTTTCTTTATACTTTTCCTCTGATTGTTACTCTCCTGGTTTTGGCTTACAAATACTGAGGTAACATACTGAACATGTGAACGTGGCCTGATCGCGTGTTTCTGTTACTTCTAACTTCTCGCAAACAGCTGGAGCTGGAGCGGACCGCGACGCCCATCTGACCCGTAACGGACCGGGACTGCCCCTGAGTGAGTATAATATAACTTTTATTTCTCATCTTTCAGGTTACATCGGGGGCTTATCTACAGCATTACAGAATGCTGTAGATAAGCCCCTGATGCCGGTGGCCGCAGCTCATATACGATTTTTGGGGTGACAGACGCCCTTTAAAAAGGTACTACTGGCCTCTCAGATCCTCAATATTAATCTGACCTGATAGCAAAATAACTATAGTTGCCCATAGGATATGTCCTCCACTTGCCCAAGTAAGTCACAATAACATGTATGGGTATAACATCCTTTTCTTATAAGCACCACTTATTTGTACCATATAAATGAGATCATGTATATACTATTCATCCTATGGGCAAATATAGTCATTTTGCTATCAGGTCAGATTAATATTGAGGATCTGAGAGGCCAGTAGTACCTTTTTAACACCCCCACCCCCTTTTTCTGTTCGTTGGTTATAGGGAAAGGAAGAACAGAGAGAGAGAAAGAAAGGAGAGAGAGAGAGAAAGAAAGAAAGAAAGAAAGAAAGAAAGAAAGAAAGAAAGAAAGAAAGAAAAAAGAGAAAGAAAGAAAGAAAAAAAAGAAAGAAAGAAAAAAGAGAAAGAAAGAGGGGAAAGAAAGAACATAGAGAGAAAGAAAGAACAGAGAGAAAGAAACAAAGAAAAAGAATAAAGGGAAAGAAAGAACAGAGAGAGAAAGAGAAAGATAGAGGGGAAAGAAAGAGGGGAATGAAGGAAAGAACAGATAGAGAAAGAAAGAGGGGAAATAAAGGAGAGAGAGAGAGAAAGAAAGAGGAGAAAGAAAGAACAGAGAGAGAAAGAAAGAGGGTAAAGAAAGAACAGAGAGAGAGAGAAAGAAAGAGAGAGAGAAAGAAAGATTCTATAAAGATACTATAGCGGCCCGGCTCCCATTGTAATGCCCACCTGAGCTGCAGGACATATCATGATCCGCTCACATGGCCGGCATCCCTGATTCCAAGGCGATCCCGCTGTCTGTACTGTTGGAAGAGGACACGGTGATGGATCTGAAGCATTCCCTGAATGCCTCCATGGTTCCTTCACAATCTCCTCCCAAAATTACATCATTTCCGGTCAGCTTCCAGCACGTCACTTCCGGTGGAACGTCACGTGCGAGTTTTAAAGTGCTCCTTGGGGCTCCGCCATGTACTCCTGTGTCCACAGGAAAAGTAAGATCCCAGGCGGGACAGCCTCTCAAAATCGGGACTGTCCCACTGGATCCGCGACGGTTGGGAGGTATGAAATTTGCTTCCCACCATACACCGACATCGTACACGCACGGCTCCACACACCTCATACACACACAGTTCCGCTTTGTATGCCTCTTACACACACGGCTCCGCTCCGTACACCTCACGCACACACCCGGCTCCACTCAGTACACACATGGCTCCACTCCGTAAGCCTTGTACACGTGCGGCTCTGCTCTGTACACCTTGTACACATGTGGCCATGCTACGTACACCTCCTACACACATGGCTCCACTCCGTAAACCTTGTACACATGCGGCTCTGATCCATACACCTCGTACTCATGCTGCTCCGCTCCGTGCACCCCGTACACACACGGCTCTACTCCATACAACAAAAACACACATGGCTCCGTTCCATAAACCAAGTATACACACTGCTCCACTCCGTACACCTTATACACACACGGCTCCACTCTGTACACCAAGTACAGACACGGCTCCGCTCCGTACACCAAGTACAGACATGGCTCCCCTCCGTACACCTCGTACACACACTGCTCCACTCCGTACACCTCGTACACACACTGCTCCACTCCGTACACCTCGCACACACACGGCTCCACTCTGTACACCAAGTACACACACGGCTCCACTTTATACACCAAGTACACACACGGCTCTGCTCCATACACCTTGTACACACGTGTCTCTGCTTCGCACAAATCGTACACACATGGCTCCGCTCCGTACACCTTGTACACACATGGCTCCACTCCGTACACCTCGTACACACACGGCTCCGCTCCGTACACCTCGTACACATGCGGCTCCACTCCGTACACCTTGTACACACATGGCTCCACACACCTCGTACACACACGGCTCCGCACCGTACACCAAGTACACACACGGCTCCACTCCATACATCAAATACACATACGGCTCCACTCTGTACACCAAGTACACACACGGCTCCGCTCCGTACACCTCGTACACACACGGCTCCGCTCCGTACACCAAGTACACACATGGCTCCACTCCGTACACCAAGTACACACATGGCTACACTCCATACACCAAATACACACACGGCTCCACTCTGTACACCAAGTACACACATGGCTCCATTCCATACACCTTGTACACATGTGCCTCCGCTCCGCACAAATCATACACACATGGCTCCGTTCCGTACACCTCGTACACACATGGCTCTGCACCATACACACCCGGCTCTGCACCGTACACACCCGGCTCTGCTCCGCACACCTTGTACACACACGGCTCCGCTCCGTATACCTTGCACACACATGGCTCTGCTACATCAACCCTGCAAACCCTTCCTGACCACACACATCAACTTCCCCTCATCTAGCACCATGACAATCACCACAGCAGAGTCCTACCTACACGAGGACCCTGATCATGTGACCGCTGACTCCTCCCCCTCCTGTGACCTCATCACAGGTCCTGTGTGCACAGAGCAGCCATCCATGAGCAACCCGAGGAGATGCATGGAGAAGAGCGACTTCAGCGTCAGGACCTGTGATGATGTCATATGAGTTGGGGAGGGCTGGATGAGGAGATCCAGGACGGAGCCCTGAATAGACTCAATAGCATAGCGTAGTAACTGAACATGCGTCTCCGACCCAAATCCAGTTACTACACCGACAGAATCTGCCGCCCCCTCTCTTCAGGGACGGCAGTGCCGCCTGAGCCAAAGAGCTCAACTCACCTCATGGTAGCGGCGCCACTGGATCTGACCCCTTTAGGTTAAGTTACCTAAAAAAAAACTGTATGAAAAACTTGGCTTGATAGTGACTCTATGTAACTGCAGACTTCTGATATGTGACACTGTGTGGTGTGCACATTGATATGGTTCCCCAATATTCCCAATGCGAGCAAGTCGTCATATGGGATTGACATAAATGTGGTCACAGTCTGACTAGACATGTTTAGTTTCTCTCAATTCACTTCTATTTATAGAAGCCACATATTACTGAGTCGCCTGCCGTGGGGTACTCGGTACCGGGTCCAGTGGTGTTCACAGGGGCTGTCACAGTGGCGACCCGGTCTGTGGCCCTGGGCGCCCATCTAAAATGGGAAAGGTCTTTAAAGGGAATAAAGTTTATGTTCGTGACGCCACCTGTGGTATTCGGTCAGTGGGGATCGACACTGGTTTAAGGGGTCCTCTGGGCTGATGATATGGCAGCTAGATGGTATAACTTCCCACAGGTGAAGTGTATCCCCAGGGCTCCCGGTGTGTCAATGAAAGATGGTGAATGGCGCAGTAAGGAACGAGGACACAGGTTTGCAGTCTCTTTACCTTGTTTACTGAAGAATTCCGGCAGCCACAGTCCAGGGCACCAGATCGCAGGCCAGGCAGGGTCCGGCCGGCTTGGAGGCAAGTTAGGAGTCCCCTTGTCCAGGTGGAAATCAAAGCCTTCCTCTAGTGCTGTGGTGTTGTAGTCCCTTACTGCCTATGGCTTTAGATAAGGTCCTCACAGATGTTCTCTCTCTGTCACCCATTATAGTATAGGACACAACACGTATGACTGGTGACTTGAGCCTGTTTATAGGGACTCTAGCACGCCCGGTCTCTAAGGGTGTCACTGTGCCTCCTGGGTATTAAGGTGGACAGGTAACTTGGAGTTCAGCTGTCCTGCTGGCCTCTGATGTAAGTCGTAGAGGCCCTTAAAACCTCGGTGTTCTGGCTACTGGTCTCTGCACCTCAGAAGGACGCAACCTGCTCGTGGCTGGTCTCCCGCTGGTATCCTCTCCTGTGCTTCTCTCTCCTACATGCTGACTGCAATATATTTGGCTTTCTGTAAGTTCTATTTTCAGAAACTGCATCACTGTGGCTACACAGCTCCATACACCCTCTTCTGCCTCAGTCTGTTTCCTGGCAAGAACTCACTGAACGATGTTCTTTTCTTCTCAGTTTCCTCTTTCTGCCAGGAGCTGCAGACCCCCACGTCTGCTCAGCTATTCTCCTATCATACCAGCTCCGCCTCAGCTGATGTTCCACGACAAGCTCCCTTTTGGCAATCTCTCTCTCTAGCACATCTTTCTGCTTCCTTCCCCTCTGTCTCTCTGACAGGAACTGACTCCTTTCCCTCCAGAACAGAATGTCTTTCTAGGGGAGTTCACCTTAAACAGGTTTAGAGCTCCCCCTTCTGGCCTGGAGAGTGAACATGTTGTTTGCTTGTGTTTACCTGGTGACAGTTATCCCTTCTTGCCTCCAAACGTAACATCACTCCCCCCTTGAGGAAAGCCATGCTACTGTGACGACCAGGGCCCTGGGGTGCCACACTCTCCCCCATTAAATCCAGTACTCCCGGACTGGGAAAAGAAGAACAATATTTTAGCAAAAAGACATACAATTTTTGAAAAGCTGTACAACATGTAATTCAAATTAATAATATAAACTAGAGCTTCCCTTTATGGGAGGTGTGGACACTAGAGTTGAGCGACTTTTACGTTTTTGGGATCGAGTCGGGTTTCGCGAAACCCGACTTTGTGAAAAGTCGGGTCAGGTGAAATTGGCTGATTATTGCGAAAAGTCGGGGGCTGACTGAAACACGAAACCCAATGCAAGCCAATGGGGAATCAAAGTCGGCAGTGAGTGGAGGACAGGAAAACACCTATAGTGCCCATTTTAATGCCAAAAACATCAATTCTTATTACTGAAGCTTGTCAATCTTTATTTACTTTATAATAATAGTTAGGCATTGAAAACTGGGGGTCATTTGGCTAAAGTTGTGGGGGGGTAGGGCTGGCTCAAGATTTTCGTGGGCTCAGGAAACGCGGAATACGTCACGGCGATGGAGCAGGGAGAGGTAAGTATTTCAACTTTGCAAGTGCTGTGATCCTGAGCAAGCAGGGGGGGCCCCACTCGTTGGCAATGGCACAGGGCCCCTCATAGTATGGCGGTGTGTTTGACGGCGGGTGGCGCCTCCCACCGGCAGAGACACTTTTGCGTACTATGAGGGGCTCTGTGCCAGTGACATCGCCAACGAGTATGCCCCCCCACCTGATGAAGGAACCTGCACTTTCATCTGCACCTTCCTCTTTGTCCCCGTGTAAGGTGGCATAGTATGCGAGAAGGGGCACCTGACTTTCAGCAGGGTCAGATTTTGGCTGTGTAGAGTGCAAGGGGAATGTAGTGGTCTGGGTCAATGTACCCGCAGACTCGTCTAGCAGTGGCTGGGCAATGGGCAGGATGAGGAGTAAACACAGATATAGGCCCAAATAATAAAGTGGGCTAAATGCAGTTCAAAATTGGTAACAGGACTAAACAAGCAGCATTGCTTTGTTCATTGGAGTACAACTGTAATGAGCGGCAGACACAGTTAGTAGGCCCAAATAATAAAGTGGGCTAAATGCAGTTCAAAATTGGTAACAGGACTAAACAGGCGGCATTGCTTTGTTCATTGGAGGACAACTGTATTGAGCGGCAGACACAGTTAGTATGCCCAAATAATAAAGTAGGCTAAATGCAGTTCAAAATTGGTAACAGGACTAAACAGGCGGCATTGCTTTGTTCAGTGGAGGACAACTGTAATGAGTGGCAGACAGTTAGTAGGCCCAAATAATAAAGTGGGCAAAATGTCTGCCAAAAAATTGTTCATAAATAAACAGGTGGCATAGTTAGGTACAGGGGTGGGCTCCTCTGCTGAGTAGCAGACAGTGGTAGTAGGCACAAAGTATTAACTGGTCTAAATGGAGGCCAGGGCCCCTGTTTATTTTAACTATCATCTATCATTTCAACAAATTTGTATTGGCAGTGCCATTGAAGGATTTTACAGCACAGACTACACAGTGGTGGAGCAGGGAGAGGTAAGTATTGCAAGTGGTAGAGCACTGTTTGAGCTGGGAGGAACACTCTCTCGTGGGCGGCGGTACTGGCACAGGGCCCCTCATATTACGACGGTGTGTCTGACGTTGGTTATGCACCACCACCGTCAGTACCAGCTGGCAACCACCGCCCACGAGCTCTTCCACCAGACTTCCTCATTTTTTGGAAAATCTAACCAAAATAACAACCGTTATATGGTACTGTAAAACAAGGTAGAAGGTGTATGTAAACTTGTTGAGAATTTAAGTCTCCCTTTTTTTTTGGTAGACTGAACCAAAACTCAGGCCCAGTGTATAAAACAACACAATATAAGTGGCTGAAAGTGGCTGGCTGATATACGACAAACTAACAGGACAGAAGTATATCCACTTTGTGAGAATTTGAATCTCCCTTTTTTGGGCGGAGACTGAACCTAAACTCAGGCCCAGTGTATAAAACAACACAATGTAAGTGGCTGAAAGTGGCTGGCTGATATACGACAAAGTAACAGGACAGAAGTATATCCACTTTGTGAGAATTTGAATCTCCCTTTATATGTACCCCGCATAACAAATTTGTTGTTGAACTCATGATGTACATCCTAAATCACAATTACTTCCTGTTTTTTGGGAGGACCTACCACCAGCTCAGGGGAACTGCGATGGGGAGTCCTTGTGCCCCATCGTATGCTAATCTTTTCCTGGGCTGGTGGGAGGAGACTACTATCCTGGTGGAGGAGGCCTGGTGGTTCCCTAAGATTTTATTTTGGTCGAGATTCATCGACGATGTGTTTATGCTATGGACTGGCACTGTGGATGAATTTAACCACTTTATCCTGTGTATTAATGATAATGAAATCAATATGAGGTTTGCTTCAGAGATACATGAGGAGTCCATCAACTTTCTTGACCTTAATATTCAGAAAAATCACAAGGGAGGGATCTCTACCAGGACCTTCAGGAAACCAACGTCCACTAATGGTCTCCTTAGATGGGATAGTTTTCATCCAGGCACATTGCGCAAGGGTATCCCTAAAGGTCAATTCCTACGTATCAGGAGAAATTGTTCTGACAATCAAGAGTTCACTACACAGGCTCATGATCTCAAATGTAGGTTTAGCCAGAGGGGTTACCCGGGAGTGGTTTTGGATGGGGCATGGAGAAATGCAGCTGGTTGTACCCGTCATGATCTACTTCACCCATCACCTAAAACAGATATATGTGAGGTCCCGAGAATTATCGGCATGTTCGATAACAAGTCTAATATGGTACAGAGCATTATAAAAAAACACTGGGGGATATTAAGAGCTGACCCCGACCTTAAGGATTTTGTCCCGCCCACCCCAAAAATTACGTATACAAAAAGGGCAGATCGTTGAAAGACAGATTAGTCCATAGTTTCTACGATCGACCCAAACCACCAGGCACATGGTTGGATCGCAAACCTTGTGGTACCTTTAAATGTGGTGATTGTAAATTTTGTTTGTGGGTGAGGAGGGAAAAAACATTTAAGAGTACCACATCGGCCAGGATCTATTGTATGAGGGACTTTGCTAACTGTAAGTCGGAAGGAGTGATTTATATGGCCACATGCCTGTGTCCTCTTAATTATATTGGTAAAACCAAGAGAGAGCTACGGAGACGCATAGGCGAGCATCTCGGTGATATAAAACATAAGCGGGACACACCAGTGGCAAAGCATGTCAGATTGACCCATTCCAATGATAGTAGAGCTATTTCTTTCTGTGTCCTTGAAGTGGTGCGACGTAACCCACGGGGCGGAAATTTGGACAAATTACTTTTACAAAAAGAATGTCAATGGATTTTCAGGCTGCGAACCCTTGTACCGGATGGTCTAAATGAACAGCAAAATTATTGCTGTTTTTTGTAAGTCAGTAGTCCATTATCACTAGCCAGACCTTTTAACTTGGGATATTTGCCCGGTTCTTTTCATTATTTATCTGGTGTTTTTCATCATGTTGTATGTTTATTTGTACACATTGATTTGTTGCGGGTTATAGGTCCTCCATGTTTCGCTCATAAAAGATGTTGCCATGAAGAGCTAATGCTCCCATTCATATGTGCTAGCATGTTATACTTATGTATAGATATATTTACTGTATCTTACCCTGTATTTTACTGCCTTGACTGCCAGGTTATGTGGTATGCGCTACCGCTAATGGCAATGCGGTTTTGGTTGTATGCCTTTATTTTTTAATATCTGAGCTTTTTACCGTTCTTACCAATTTCCATGTGTGCGCACCATATAGGTGCATTTGTTTACGGCGCAAATACTCTACACTGTGGCAGCCCTTCATCATCGGGGTATGCTACTATACATACTGGTCTTTTATTGCCTGCGCTCTGGTGTTGTCTGACATCATCAGCCCTCGTTGCTGGGCGCATGCGCCGTATTCAGCAGCGGCCGCTGGCTACACCTCTCCTTCTGAGCCGCTAGAGCATGCTAGGTTTCTTACCTTTGTATGGGGGCGTTCCTGGACTCCACTGGCATGGCGGCTATTGGAGCTTAGCATTGCACTCCCGGGATTTGTGTCTGTAGAAATCAGGCAACGGTATAGCACATCGTTAAACAGGAAGTGTCTGGATATGAGCGCGTATATGAAGGAGGCACCTCTAGGTAATCACCGCAGCCCTATTTGTTTTCAATCATCTATACTGCCATATTTTCATCTAGTCTCTCCTGATGAACCCAACCATGTGGGGGAAACGCGTCGAGAGTAGTGGTGAGGTATTTCTTGCTTCTAAGTCATCAATGTGAGCCATGATATCTGGACGATTTGCAGTCTTCAACAGATGAGTATAACATCATCTTGAATTAATGCATCTATTTGACTTTATCCTATGAGTTTCTGCAAATAATTTGTTCCAGTTATATGTGGTGTCATTTTATTATCTATGTGGTATATACACTCACTGGCCACTTTATTAGGTACACCTGTCCAACTTCTTGTTAACACTTAATTTCTAATCAGCCAATCACATGGCGGCAACTCAGTGCATTTAGGCATGTAGACATGGTCAAGACAATCTCCTGCAGTTCAAACCGAGCATCAGTATGGGGAAGAAAGGTGATTTGAGTGCCTTTGAACGTGGCATGGTTGTTGGTGCCAGAAGGGCTGGTCTGAGTATTTCAGAAACTGCTGATCTACTGGGATTTTCACGCACAACCATCTCTAGGGTTTACAGAGAATGGTCCGAAAAAGAAAAAAAATCCAGTGAGCGGCAGTTCTGTGGGCGGAAATGCCTTGTTGATGCCAGAGGTCAGAGGAGAATGGGCAGACTGGTTCGAGCTGATAGAAAGGCAACAGTGACTCAAATCGCCACCCGTTACAACCAAGGTAGGCCTAAGAGCATCTCTGAACGCACAGTGCGTCGAACTTTGAGGCAGATGGGCTACAGCAGCAGAAGACCACACCGGGTACCACTCCTTTCAGCTAAGAACAGGAAACTGAGGCTACAATTTGCACAAGCTCATTGAAATTGGACAGTAGAAGATTGGAAAAACGTTGCTTGGTCTGATGAGTCTCGATTTCTGCTGCGACATTCGGATGGTAGGGTCAGAATTTGGCGTAAACAACATGAAATCTTTGGGATGTGGTGGAACGGGAGATTCGCATCAGGGATGTGCAGCCGACAAATCTGCGGCAACTGTGTGATGCCATCATGTCAATATGGACCAAAATCTCTGAGGAATGCTTCCAGCACCTTGTTGAATCTATGCCACGAAGAATTGAGGCAGTTCTGAAGGCAAAAGGGGTCCAACCCGTTACTAGCATGGTGTACCTAATAAAGTGGCCAGTGAGTGTACATTGGTATTGGTCAGCTTGAGTAGGTTTGTTTTTTAGATTGGCGTCTTCAGCTTTGTACTTTTTTGGTGCCCTCTACTATACAAGGTTCTCCGTTTATATATACCCCCCCATCAAATGTGTTATATATATGTACAATGATCTCTATCCTTGGGTCTTACAGCACACTGGAGGGGAGGGCCTGAGATGTTATGTAAGAGGCACCACACATATGTATATATATTTACAAGTTATTTACAGCCATCTGCCGTTCTGTTTCTCACTCTATCCCTTGTAGGGATGAGCCAGGAGACTAGGGTAAGTCATCGCACGAGCGGGGGCGCCATTCTCGATTTCTTTAAGGGTGCCAACCCCCGCATCTAGGTAGTTGTATCTCTAGGGCCAACTCTTAGCCTATAGGGATACTTCATTTATATCTGTACACCCTTATAGTTTATGTGTGTGCATCACATGTGTGAAGACATCCTCAAACCTTGTTATATATCTTATATTTGTAAAGGTCTATTTGGGGATTTTTACCCCTTCCCTTGTACTCTAGCTGACCTATGAGGTAGGGCGTTATCTATTTATTCTTGTGTCTGGGTTATTCAATAAAGTATTGTAGTTTTATGGGGGTTTTCTATTGGTAAACTTGTTTGTTTTCCCTCTATTTATATATTTTCATTGTTAGCCGTTTAGTTCCTTTTTTCATATGGCTGGCTTTTTATCTGGGCCTATCAACACTGACCAATGGGTTGAGGATGCTAATTTAGCCTTTTCTACGGATTGTGGTCCGTCAAGGAATAGCAGCTCGTTGTCCATTAAGAATTTGTTCAATGAACTATTTGTGGGTTATAAAAATAACATTAAATCATTTTGGGAAATTAAGGCCCTTGAAAACTATCTGAAAAATAACATTGTGCCTAATGGTCTGAGAATCAATCTTTCTCCGTCACCAAGATTGGTTAATCCTCAGCTTATGCTAGCTTGGGAAAAAGAATCTATAGCGTCCTCATGTAGATTCATGAAAATTCTAATTGAGGAGGAGAAAATTAATTTTGAACGTACGAGTAAAATATTGGGAGAACTTATTGATAAAACTTTGGTTTTTAAATCTGATCCCGAATTCACGAGGAGGGAATCTCTACTATAAACCTCTGTGGAGAAATTTCAGGCGAACATTAAAGATAGGAAACACTTTCAATTCACGAGAGATTTTACCGAGTTCAAAGAAAATAGGGCATATAACTTCCTGAATTCCCAACGAGAGTATCGTACTGACATTTCATCATCAGAAACAGACAATTCTGACAGGGATCGGTCTAACTCAAGAGGGAGGTGGAGACAGAGGGGGAGAACACGAGGTAGAGGACAAAGACGCAGATGGCAGAATCACAATACGCATCTGGGTGCCCCTATGGGACCAACAGGGGATATGCGGCCACAGACGCGGTCTCACACAAATACCTCAGTGATTACAACGGGCGAACCGTCACTAGGGACGCCAGTATCTATACCCTCATCCCATTCATCCTCCTCTTCTGCCTCTTTTTTGGAGCAGAGGACCCCACTTGGATACCCACTGAGAAACAGAATGACCTAAATCCTGTGGGGTCGGGACAAATTATTAATCTCAGTAATTATAAATTGTCGTACGACGAATACAGTGTATTACTCAAGGGCCTTAATTTTGTACCCACAACTAGATATGATGCATTTGGTTGGGTTAAGGACGTGAACCTTTTTGCACGTAAACTCAAATGGCACAAGTTTTATCTTCAGAAAGACAGGGAAAGATGTGAGAGTATGGGGATTTTGGTTGAGGATCTTGAGGCCGTTGATATCTTGACTGAACTGCTGAGTGACAGTGAACACAATGTTGGTCTGGGTCCTTTTACGTCGCTTAAACGGAAGAGCACTAGAGCACCCCCGGCTGGGGGGTTGGACTCTGTGGATATCTTTCTGAAAGTGGTAGAGGAGGAATTGTTGAGGATTAACCCCAAAGATAGGGGGTGGGATCCACCACCTAACCTCACCGTATCAGAGTCACGGGCCCTAACGGAATTAGAAAACAATAAAGAGATTGTCATCAAGCCCTCCGATAAGGGGGGCAACATGGTCTTGATGAATCATGACCAATATATGACTATGTGCCAGCTGATATTAGATGACAGAAAGACGTATGAAATTCTCAAGAGAGATCCAACCTTGCTCTACATTGATATCCTCATAGATATATTAGCCAAAGGTCTAGACCTTGGATTACTAACCAAGGATGAGTTTGATTTTCTCTCCCCGTCTTTCCCCCTGGTGCCTGCCTTTTACTGTCTCCCTAAAATACATAAGGGAGTTGCTCCGTTGAAAGGACGCCCTATCGTGTCTGGTGTTGATTCCCTGGGTCAAAATGTGGGGATTTATGTTGATCGGATTCTTCGTCCATTTGTAACCTCACTACCCTCGTATTTGAGAGATACTATGGATTTACTTACTAAACTTGAGGACATGGACATTGGGACAGACACCTACCTTGCGTCCATTGACGTAGAAGCATTATACAGCAATATTCCACATGAGGCAGGCATCAGGGGGGTGGAATATTTTCTGAGAACCCGAGCCAATCAATGTACCCCGCATAACAAATTTGTTGTTGAACTCATGATGTACATCCTAAATCACAATTACTTCCTGTTTTTTGGGAGGACCTACCACCAGCTCAGGGGAACTGCGATGGGGAGTCCTTGTGCCCCATCGTATGCTAATCTTTTCCTGGGCTGGTGGGAGGAGACTACTATCCTGGTGGAGGAGGCCTGGTGGTTCCCTAAGATTTTATTTTGGTCGAGATTCATCGACGATGTGTTTATGCTATGGACTGGCACTGTGGATGAATTTAACCACTTTATCCTGTGTATTAATGATAATGAAATCAATATGAGGTTTACTTCAGAGATACATGAGGAGTCCATCAACTTTCTTGACCTTAATATTCAGAAAAATCACAAGGGAGGGATCTCTACCAGGACCTTCAGGAAACCAACGTCCGCTAATGGTCTCCTTAGATGGGATAGTTTTCATCCAGGCACATTGCGCAAGGGTATCCCTAAAGGTCAATTCCTACGTATCAGGAGAAATTGTTCTGACAATCAAGAGTTCACTACACAGGCTCATGATCTCAAATGTAGGTTTAGCCAGAGGGCTTACCCGGGAGTGGTTTTGGATGGGGCATGGAGAAATGCAGCTGGTTGTACCCGTCATGATCTACTTCACCCATCACCTAAAACAGATATATGTGAGGTCCCGAGAATTATCGGCATGTTCGATAACAAGTCTAATATGGTACAGAGCATTATAAAAAAACACTGGGGGATATTAAGAGCTGACCCCGACCTTAAGGATTTTGTCCCGCCCACCCCAAAAATTACGTATACAAAAAGGGCAGATCGTTGAAAGACAGATTAGTCCATAGTTTCTACGATCGACCCAAACCACCAGGCACATGGTTGGATCGCAAACCTTGTGGTACCTTTAAATGTGGTGATTGTAAATTTTGTTTGTGGGTGAGGAGGGAAAAAACATTTAAGAGTACCACATCGGCCAGGATCTATTGTATGAGGGACTTTGCTAACTGTAAGTCGGAAGGAGTGATTTATATGGCCACATGCCTGTGTCCTCTTAATTATATTGGTAAAACCAAGAGAGAGCTACGGAGACGCATAGGCGAGCATCTCGGTGATATAAAACATAAGCGGGACACACCAGTGGCAAAGCATGTCAGATTGACCCATTCCAATGATAGTAGAGCTATTTCTTTCTGTGTCCTTGAAGTGGTGTGACGTAACCCACGGGGCGGAAATTTGGACAAATTACTTTTACAAAAAGAATGTCAATGGATTTTCAGGCTGCGAACCCTTGTACCGGATGGTCTAAATGAACAGCAAAATTATTGCTGTTTTTTGTAAGTCAGTAGTCCATTATCACTAGCCAGACCGTTTAACTTGGGATATTTGCCCGGTTCTTTTCATTATTTATCTGGTGTTTTTCATCATGTTGTATGTTTATTTGTACACATTGATTTGTTGCGGGTTATAGGTCCTCCATGTTTCGCTCATAAAAGATGTTGCCATGAAGAGCTAATGCTCCCATTCATATGTGCTAGCATGTTATACTTATGTATAGATATATTTACTGTATCTTACCCTGTATTTTACTGCCTTGACTGCCAGGTTATGTGGTATGCGCTACCGCTAATGGCAATGCGGTTTTGGTTGTATGCCTTTATTTTTTAATATCTGAGCTTTTTACCGTTCTTACCAATTTCCATGTGTGCGCACCATATAGGTGCATTTGTTTACGGCGCAAATACTCTACACTGTGGCAGCCCTTCATCATCGGGGTATGCTACTATACATACTGGTCTTTTATTGCCTGCGCTCTGGTGTTGTCTGACATCATCAGCCCTCGTTGCTGGGCGCATGCGCCGTATTCAGCAGCGGCCGCTGGCTACACCTCTCCTTCTGAGCCGCTAGAGCATGCTAGGTTTCTTACCTTTGTATGGGGGCGTTCCTGGACTCCACTGGCATGGCGGCTATTGGAGCTTAGCATTGCGCTCCCGGGATTTGTGTCTGTAGAAATCAGGCAACGGTATAGCACATCGTTAAACAGGAAGTGTCTGGATATGAGCGCGTATATGAAGGAGGCACCTCTAGGTAATCACCGCAGCCCTATTTGTTTTCAATCATCTATACTGCCATATTTTCATCTAGTCTCTCCTGATGAACCCAACCATGTGGGGGAAACGCGTCGAGAGTAGTGGTGAGGTATTTCTTGCTTCTAAGTCATCAATGTGAGCCATGATATCTGGACGATTTGCAGTCTTCAACAGATGAGTATAACATCATCTTGAATTAATGCATCTATTTGACTTTATCCTATGAGTTTCTGCAAATAATGTGTTCCAGTTATATGTGGTGTCATTTTATTATCTATGTGGTATATACATTGGTATTGGTCAGCTTGAGTAGGTTTGTTTTTTAGATTGGCGTCTTCAGCTTTGTACTTTTTTGGTGCCCTCTACTATACAAGGTTCTCCGTTTATATATACCCCCCCATCAAATGTGTTATATATATGTACAATGATCTCTATCCTTGGGTCTTACAGCACACTGGAGGGGAGGGCCTGAGACGTTATGTAAGAGGCACCACACATATGTATATATATATTTACAAGTTATTTACAGCCATCTGGCGTTCTGTTTCTCACTCTATCCCTTGTAGGGATGAGCCAGGAGACTAGGGTAAGTCATCACACGAGCGGGGGCGCCATTCTCGATTTCTTTAAGGGTGCCAACCCCCGCATCTAGGTAGTTGTATCTCTAGGGCCAACTCTTAGCCTATAGGGATACTTCATTTATATCTGTACACCCTTATAGTTTATGTGTGTGCATCACATGTGTGAAGACATCCTCAAACCTTGTTATATATCTTATATTTGTAAAGGTCTATTTGGGGATTTTTACCCCTTCCCTTGTACTCTAGCTGACCTATGAGGTAGGGCGTTATCTATTTATTCTTGTGTCTGGGTTATTCAATAAAGTATTGTAGTTTTATGGGGGTTTTCTATTGGTAAACTTGGGGGGAGACTGAACCTAAACTCAGGCCCAGTGTATAAAACAACACAATATAAGTGGCAGAAAGTGGCTGGCTGATATATGAAAAATACAAGGACTGTAGTACAATTTCAATCTCCCTACAATGATCTCAGGACAAGTATGGCAGCAATAAAAAGGACTGCTGCACACAAAAGTGTGGACAAATAAACAAGATAACTGTGCAGAAAGGAGCAACAGGATTTTTGCTTTTAAAAAAGCAGTTGGTTTGTACAGCAGCGTGCAAACAGCAATGCAGCTATCAGGGAGCCTTATAAGGCAGCCTAATAAGCTACAGAGCTGATGCACAAAAATATAGCCTCCACTGTCCCTGCAAAAAAAAGGTGGTGTTGGACAGTGGAAATCGCTACAGCACAAGCAGTTTGAGGGTTAGTCTTCCCTCCCTAACTATATCCCTTCTTCTGATGAAGCTGCAGCAATCTCTCCCTATGCTACGATCGGCAGAAGTAAGATGGCGGTCGGCGTGCACGCCCCTTTATAGGCCCTGTGACGCCGCAGAAAGCAAACCAATCACTGTCCTGCCCTTCTCTAAGATGGTGGGGACCGAGACCTATGTCATCACGCTGCCCACACTCTGCGTCCTCCTTCATTGGCTGAAAAATGGCGCTGAACGAGTCATACGAAACACGACTTTGGCGTGCTGATCGCCGACCGCATGGCCGATCCCACACTAGGATCGGGTCGGGTTTCATGAAACCTGACTTTGCCGAAAGTCGGCAATTTTTGAATTTGTCCGATCCGTTTCGCTCAACCCTAGTGGACCCTTAAACGTTACAAGAACTTATTTACATTGTAGGCCTACTTTTAGCAATAAAGAACAGTATAATAACTAACTAACTATGAAATGCAATGACCCTTACTGGTATGCTATCTCTTAAGGCTTCAAGTGCAAAACAAACATTATCTTTATTCAAAGTGCAGAACTTTCCTACTAACGGTGACCACCCCTACGGGTGTACTACATTAGGTCCATCTGATTCAAAAGTGCAACATCTGACATTTTTATTACTTTCTGTACACTACACTGTCTAGGTTCAAGTTTCAATTTTATTCAGTATATTATCTCACTAATATATTAACTTTCAAGCATATAGAGTACAACTTTGACTAACTTTGAATAGTCAACATTCACTTTAAGGGTGCAAACAATATTGAACAATATTCAAGTCTTTTAATACTGAGGTAGTGCAATTAAAGGTGTAATTTAATACTCAAGTCAATCAATAACTTTATAACAGCAGCAATGATGGGAGGGTCCCGACATTAACCCCCAATGTTGGGTTGGGCGGGCTACAAGGCGTGTATCCAAACCCGGAATCCTGCCTCGCCAAACGGGTTTTTCTTCAGGTCTCTGTAAAACAAAGCAACTTTCACAGCAATATTAGAAGCAGTCTTTTTAAAGCCTCTTTGTAAAACCAGTAGGAAGCACCTTTAAGAAGGTGCAAACTATTTACAAGACAGTTTGTGAACCATTCACTGTCCATGATTCAAATGTTCTTTAAATGAATGAACTCAGTAAACAGAGGATCCCTTTAAACAAGGGACCCCTTTAAATGGAAACCTGGTCAGGTTTATCAAAACTTTTTAAACGATAGCAGTAATTTTTAAACTGTTAGCATCAATGGGCAAACTTCCAACTATTTACAGTCACATTCAAATTTTTGCTTTACTTTGGCAGTTTCCAGGGTAGTACCTGCGAATTTGGGTGGCTACCAGGTACCACATAAAGTGCGTCAACGCTCCGGATAGGAGTCTGGGTGCTTACTGACTTCTGATCAATGGTAACCTGTGTGGACTTTGAGCACATGGTGACGGGTGCTCTGCCAGAAGTGGGTTCAGGTGTCACTTTACCAGATGGAAGTGCTGGTGAGTATGCAGGGCTGCTTGGGGTGATTCAAGGTCAGGAGCTGGTGGTTTGGTCACCTTCAGCACACACTTATGTACATGCAGGGCATACCAGCCTTTATCTCCCCAGTGCCTAGTGTAGGTGATGCTGTCACCAGGGTAGAGGTGCCTATCTGGTTGTCCCTCCCACAGGTGGGTCTCCATATCATGCCTGGTGACAAACACCTCTGGGCAGAGGTCAGGCTCTTTGATAAAGCGCCAGCCGGAGTTGATGCGGAATGCCACCACAGTCCCATATCTCCGTGGATCCCTTTCCTCATGACTCACTTTCCTGGCCCGGGCCTTGGCCTGCAAGTCCTTCTCTTTTGCGGCCTGGCGTTGAAGATCCTGCTCTCTGTCCTCCCGTTCTTGCTGCAGCGCCTGCTGCCGACGATACTCCTCCCGGCTAATTGTTTCCAACTGCTCCCCCTCAGCTTGGGCCTCCCTTGGGAACCCAATCAGGTCGGTGCTGGTGTGTTTCCACCGAAAGGTCACCCATTCTCCTTGCACGTCTACGGCTTTCCTCGTCGGTTGCAGCGGAGTATCATTGGTCTGTAAGGTCTCCCAGGGCCGTTCCCACTTGAGGAGTCTACACACCCGGCTGGGTGGTAGCGGTGGCGGGGCGTCTATGAGCACTAACAGGGTATCCTCGGTGACCGGGGCAGGGTTAGGGTTCTTACCTGCCACCACTGCGTCTCCGGTGCTGGTCTCCTCTGCTGCAGGCTTGGGCTCCAGGGGTTGGCTGCGCTGCTGCTCCCGGATGTTTGTGTCTGCGCGGTACCAAGATCGCAGAAGCTGATGACACAGCTCTTCCCGCTCCGCGCCGAGAACCTCCGGGTCCATCGGTGACAACGGGGCCTTCTCCTCCTCCGATTGGCTGGGATAGTTGCGGGCTTCCTCCCCCTCCTCCGGGTGACCTCCGCTCGCCATGTTGCCAACCAGATTCTCCTCAGCAACTTCCTGTTGTGCGCGGTCTCCTCTTCTTCCCCCGCCATCCCAGACTAGGAGGCGGACCTCTTTCGTTGATGGGCATATCTTCCGGACATAATAGTATCTGTGAGGGGTGGCTACTACTTTCGCGCTGTTTTTCCAAGCTCCACCCACGACAACATGCCCCACGCCTCCTGCACGCCACATGGTGCTCTAATGGTGGTGGTTTTGGCTGCAAATAACATTACACAGTCTCTCAATAAAGCACGGTTCAAGCACAGTCTTTTAGGCGCACATGACCCGATCTACTGGGTCTGTCCATCCTGTTTGTGACACCAAGATGAGTCGCCCGCCAGGGCGTGGTGGGATACTCGGTACCGGGTCTGGTGGTGTTCACAGGGGGATGTCACGGTGGCGACCCGGTCCGTGGCCCTGGGCGCCCATGTAAAAGGGGAAAGGTCTTTAAAGGGAATAAAGTTTATGTTCATGACACCACCTGTGGTATTCGGTCAGTGGGGACCGACGCTGCTTTAAGGTGTCCTCTGGGGTGATGTTATGGCAGCTAGATGGTATACCTTCCCACAGGCGAAGTACAGTATATCTCCAGGCCTCCCGGTGTGTAGATGAAAGATGGTGAATTGTGCAGTAAGGAACGAGGACACAGGTTTGCAGTCTTTTTACCTTGTTTACTGAAGAATTCAGGCAGCCACAGTCTAGGGCACCAGATCACAGGGCAGGCAGGGTCCAGCTGTCTTGGAGGCAAGTTAGGAGTCCCTTTGTCCAGATGGAAATCAAAGCCTTCCTCTAGCGCCGTGGTGTTGTAATCCCTTACTGCCTATGGCTTCAGACACAACCTGTATGACTGGTGACTTGAGCCTGTTTATAGGGACTCTAGCATGCCCCGGGCTCTAAGGGTGTCACTGTGCCTCCTGGGTATTAAGGCAGACAGGTAACTTGGAGTTTAGCTGTCCTGCTGGTCTCTGATGAGGCAGGATGGGGGAGATCATATGGGGCAGAATGGATACTCATGAGGGAAGGATGGGAGAACATATTGAAACCCGACCCGATCCTGGTGTGGGATCGGCTATGCGGTCGGCGATCAGCGCGCCAAAGTCGCGTTTCGTATGACTCGTTCAGTGCCATTTTTCAGCCAATGAAGGAGAACGCAGAGTGTGGGCAGCGTGATGACATAGGTCTCGGTCCCCACCATCTTAGAGAAGGGCATGACAACCTTGGTGTTCTGACTACCGGTCTCTGCGCCTCAGAAGGAGGCAGCCTGCTCGTGGCTGGTCTCCTGCTGGTATCCTCTCCTGTGCTTCTCTCTCCTACACGCTCACTGCAATGTATTTGGCTTTCTGTAAGTTCTCTTTCCAGGAACTGCAGCACTGTGGTTACACAGCTCCGTACACCCTCTTCTGCCTCAGACTGCTCCAGTCTGTTTCCTGGCAAGAACTCACTGAATGATGTTCTTTCCTTCTCAGTTTCCTCTTTCTGCCAGGAGCTGCAGACCCCCACGTCTGCTCAGCTATTCTCCTATCGTACCAGCTTCACCTCAGCTGATGTTCAACGACAAGCTCCCTTCTGGCAATCTCTCTCTCTAGCACATCTTTCTGCTTCCTTCCCCTCTGTCTCTCTGACAGGAACTGACTCCTTTCCCTCCAGAACAGAATGTCTTTCTAGGGGAGTTCTGTTATGACCCCAATGGCAGAGGGTCTCAAAAGTACATACCAAGTCTGCAAACACAAAAAAACCAGCTCTTAGGGCAGTGGTAACTGGGCTGACCATATATCCAATCCTAGCACCACAAATAGCAGCAGCCGGGGAACGTGCCTACGTTGGTTCTAGACGTCTCGCGCCAGCCGGAGAACTAACTAACCCTAGAAGGGAAAAGATAGACCTTTCTTGCCTCCAGAGAAAAGACCCCAAAAGTTGGATACAAGCCCCCAACAAATAATAACGGTGAGGTAAGGAGAAAAGACAAACGTAAGAATGAACTAGATATTTAGCAAAGAGAGGCCCACTGACTAATAGCAGAATATAGTAAGATGACTTATACGGTCAGCAAAAACCCTATCAAAATTTCCACGCTGGATATTCAAGAACCCCCGAACCGTCTAACGGCCCGGGGGGAGAACACCAGCCCCCCAGAGCTTCCAGCAAAATCAGGAATCACATTTAGTACAAGCTGGACAAAAAATAAGAGCTATGCAAATAACCAAAAAACAAGGCAGCAGGACTTAGCTTAATTTTGCAAGATCCAGGACCAGCAGACAGGAGCAAACAGAAAGGAACTTATTACAACGATGCCAGGCACAGGACTGAGAATCCAGGAAGGTTATATAGCAACACCCCTGGACTAACGACCCAGGTGGGTGCCAAACTGAGGAAAGACAATCCCAGAGTCATATCACTAGTGACCACAAGAGGGAGCCAAAAAAGTCTAATTCACAACAGAGTTCACCTTAAACAGGTTTAGAGCTCCCCATTCTGGCCTGGAGTGTGAACATATTGCATGCTTGTGTTTACCTGGTGATAGTTATCCCTTCTTGCATCCAAACATAACATCACTCTCCCCGTGAGGAAAGCCATGCTACCGTGATGACCAGGACCCTGGGGCACCACATTACCACATGTACAGGTCCTTCTCAAAAAATTAGCATATAGTGTTAAATTTCATTATTTACCATAATGTAATGATTACAATTAAACTTTCATATATTATAGATTCATTATCCACCAACTGAAATTTGTCAGGTCTTTTATTGTTTTAATACTGATGATTTTGGCATACAACTCCTGATAACCCAAAAAACCTGTCTCAATAAATTAGCATATTTCACCCGTCCAATCAAATAAAAGTGTTTTTTAATAACAAACAAAAAAACCATCAAATAATAATGTTCAATTATGCACTCAATACTTGGTCGGGAATCCTTTGGCAGAAATGACTGCTTCAATGCGGCGTGGCATGGAGGCAATCAGCCTGTGACATTGCTGAGATGTTATGGAGGCCCAGGATGCTTCAATAGCGGCCTTAAGCTCATCCAGAGTGTTGGGTCTTGCGTCTCTCAACTTTCTCTTCACAATATCCCACAGATTCTCTATGGGGTTCAGGTCAGGAGAGTTGGCAGGCCAATTGAGCACAGTAATACCATGGTCAGTAAACCATTTACCAGTGGTTTTGGCACTGTGAGCAGGTGCCAGGTCGTGCTGAAAAAATGAAATCTTCATCTCCATAAAGCATTTCAGCCAATGGAAGCATGAAGTGCTCCAAAATCTCCTGATAGCTAGCTGCATTGACCCTGCCCTTGATGAAACACAGTGGACCAACACCAGCAGCTGACATGGCACCCCACACCATCACTGACTGTGGGTACTTGACACTGGACTTCAGGCATTTTGGCATTTCCTTCTCCCCAGTCTTCCTCCAGACTCTGGCACCTTGATTTCCGAATGACATGCAAAATTTGCTTTCATCAGAAAAAAGTACTTGGGACCACTTAGCAACAGTCCAGTGCTGCTTCTCTGTAGCCCAGGTCAGGCGCTTCTGCCGCTGTTTATGGTTCAAAAGTGGCTTTACCTGGGGAATGCGGCACCTGTAGCCCATTTCCTGCACACGCCTGTGCACGGTGGCTCTGGATGTTTCCACACCAGACTCAGTCCACTGCTTCCTCAGGTTCCCCAAGGTCTGGAATCGGTCCTTCTCCACAATCTTCCTCAGGGTCCGGTCACCTCTTCTCGTTGTACAGCGTTTTCTGCCACATTGTTTCCTTCCAACAGACTTACCATTGAGGTGCCTTGATACAGCACTCTGGGAACAGCCTATTTGTTGAGAAATTTCTTTCTGGGTCTTACCCTCTTGCTTGAGGGTGTCAATGATGGCCTTCTTGACATCTGTCAGGTCGCTAGTAGGGTTGAGCGACTTTCATTTTTTTAAGATCGAGTAGGGTTTTGGGAAACCCGATTTTGTCCAGAGTCGAGTCGAGTGCAGTCGGCCGATTATCGCTAAAAGTCGGGGATCGACCGAAACACGAAACCCAATGCAAGTCAATGGGGAAGCATAGTCGGCAGTGAGTGGAGGCCAGGAAAACACCTACAGTGCCCATTTTAATGCCAAAAACATCCATTCTTGTTTCTGAAGCTTGCCAATCTTAATTAACTGTATAATAATAGTTGGGCATAGGGAATTGGGGGAAAGTTGTGGGGGGAGTAGGGCTGGCTCAAGTTTTTCGTGGGCCCAGGAAATGCGGACTACGTCACGGCGGTGTTGCAGGGAAAGGTAAGTATTTAAACGTTGCAAGTGCTGTGATCCTGAGCAAGCAGGGGGGGGCCCACTCGTTCGCATTGGCACTGGCACAGGGCCCCTCAAAGTACGGCGGTGTGTTTGCATGGCGGGGGCGCCTCCCACCAGCAGCGACACTTTTGCGTACTCTGAGGGGCCCTGTGCCAGTGACGTCGCCAACGAGTATGCCCCCCCACCTGATGAAGGAACCTGCACTTTCATCTGCACCTTCCTCTTTGTCCTTGTGTAAGGTGGTATAACATGCGGGAAGGGGAACCTTACTTTCAGCAGGGTCAGATTCTGGCTGTGTAGAGTACAAGGGGAATGTAGTGGTCTAGGTCAATGTACCAGCAGACTCATTTAGCAGTGGCTGGGCAATGGGCAGGATGAGGAGGAAACAGATATAGGGCCAAAGAATAAAGTAGGCTAAGTGCAGTTCAAAATTGGTAACAGGACTAAACAGGCGGCATTGCTTTGTTCAGTGGAGTAGCAAACCCAAGAGCAGCAGACACTGTTTCAAGGGCCTAACCACACTAGTAGGCCAAATGCAGTTTAATATCTGATAGTATAGGGCGAAAGCCAGAATGTGGAAGCTCAGCTTTGTTCAGTTGAGGACAACACCAGGGAGGGGCAGACACCTTTAGTAGGCCGGAAAAGCCTATTGCATTTTTTAAAATGGTAATTTGGAGCAGAAGGTTGAAGCTCAGCTTTATTTAGTTGAGGACAACACCAGGCAGGGGCACACAGACAGACACCTTTAGTAGGCCGGAAAAGCCTATTGCATTTTTTAAAATGGTAATTTGGAGCAGAAGGTTGAAGCTCAGCTTTATTTAGTTGAGGACAACACCAGGGAGGGGCAGAAGCCGTTAGTAGGCCCTAACCACCATTTTTTTTTTTAAAAAACACTTAATGAGAGCCGGAAGGTTGAAGCTCAGCTTTATTTAGTTGAGGACAACATCAGGCAGGGGCACACAGACAGACACCTTTAGTAGGCCGGAAAAGCCTATTGCATTTTTTAAAATGGTAATTTGGAGCAGAAGGTTGAAGCTCAGCTTTATTTAGTTGAGGACAACACCAGGGAGGGGCAGAAGCCGTTAGTAGGCCCTAACCACCATTTTTTTTTTTAAAAACCACTTAATGAGAGCCGGAAGGTTGAAGCTCAGCTTTATTTAGTTGAGGACAACACCAGGCAGGGGCACACAGACAGACACCTTTAGTAGGCCGGAAAAGCCTATTGCATTTTTTAAAATGGTAATTTGGAGCAGAAGGTTTAAGCTCAGCTTTATTTAGTTGAGGGCAACACCAGGGAGGGGCAGAAGCCGTTAGTAGGCCCTAACCACCATTTTTTTTTTTAAAAACCACTTAATGAGAGCCGGAAGGTTGAAGCTCAGCTTTATTTAGTTGAGGACAACACCAGGCAGGGGCACACAGACAGACACCTTTAGTAGGCCGGAAAAGCCTATTGCATTTTTTAAAATGGTAATTTGGAGCAGAAGGTTGAAGCTCAGCTTTATTTAGTTGAGGGCAACACCAGGGAGGGGCAGAAGCCGTTAGTAGGCCCTAACCAAAGTTGAAGGCCAAATGAAGTTTAATTTCTGATACTATAGGCCGAAAGCCAGAAGGTGGAAGCTCCGATTTAGACAGTGGAGGACAATTTGAATTAGGGACTGCAGACAGACTTAGTAGGCTGTCCCCTGTGGACCATGCATCCACCACATTAACCCATTGCGCCGTAATGGACACGTAATCTTCCGTGGCCATGCCTACAGGTCCATGCGTCTGTTGTCAGGTGCACCTTTGTACTCACAGATTGCCAGAGTGCATGGACAATGCGGTCTTCTACATGCTGGTGGAGGGTTGGGATGGCTTTTCTCGCAAAAGAAGTGTCGACTGGTTAGCTTGTAGCGTGGTACAGCGTAGTCCATCATGGCCTTATTAATAGTAAATAAAATATATAACTAGGCTCTATGAACTTTTAAATAGGTTCCAGGGGTACACGGGCAGCATTGGTGTGGTCAGTGGAGGAGTATTGCAAGTAGGGGCCGCAGACAGGCTATCAAAGGCCTAAAATAACAAACAGTAGGCAGTCATGCCAGTTTTACATCGGTTACATGGATACACAGGCAGGCACTCCAGGCAGCATTGTGGTCAGTGGAGGAGTATTGCAAGTAGGGGCCGCAGACAGGCTATCAAAGGCCTAAAATAACAAACAGTAGGCAGTCATGGCAGTTTTACATCGGTTACATGGATACACAGGCAGGCACTCCAGGCAGCATTGTGGTCAGTGGAGGAGTATTGCAAGTAGGGGCCGCAGACAGGCTATCAAAGGCCTAAAATAACAAACAGTAGGCAGTCATGGCAGTTTTACATCGGTTACATGGATACACAGGCAGGCACTCCAGGCAGCATTGTGGTCAGTGGAGGAGTATTGCAAGTAGGGGCCGCAGACAGGCTATCAAAGGCCTAAAATAACAAACAATAGGCTCATTGCAGTTTTACAGCGGTTACATGGATACACAGGCAGCTAGGTGGTGAGTGGAGGAGTATTTAAAGTAAGGACCGCAGACAGGCTATCAAAGGCCTAACATAACAAACAATAGGCTCATGGCAGTTTTACAGCGGTTACATGGATAGACGGGCAGGCAGCTTGGTGGTGAGTGGAGGAGTATTTAAAGTAGGGACCGCAGACAGGCTGTCAAAGGCCTAACATAACAAACAATAGGCTCATGGCAGTTTTACAGCGGTTACATGGATACACGGGCAGGCAGCTTGGTGGTCAGTGGAGGAGTATTTAAAGTAGGGACCGCAGACAGGCTTCAAAGGCCTAACATAAGAAAATGGGCTGGCTGTAGGCACTTTATAATTGGTTCCAGGGGTACACGGGCAGCAGTGGTCTGGCCAGTGGAGGACTAGTGGAAGGAGGGACCGCAGACAGGCTTCAAAGGCCTAACATAAAAAAATGGGCTGGCTGTAGGCACTTTATAATTGGTTCCAGGGGTACACGGGCAGCAGTGGTCTGGCCAGTGGAGGACTAGTGGAAGGAGGGACCGCAGACAGGCTTCAAAGGCCTAACATAAAAAAATGGGCTGGCTGTAGGCACTTTATAATTGGTTCCAGGGGTACACGGGCAGCAGTGGTCTGGCCAGTGGAGGACTAGTGGAAGGAGGGACCGCAGACAGGCTTCAAAGGCCTAACATAAAAAAATGGGCTGGCTGTAGGCACTTTATAATTGGTTCCAGGGGTACACGGGCAGCAGTGGTCTGGCCAGTGGAGGACTAGTGGAAGGAGGGACCGCAGACAGGCTTCAAAGGCCTAACATAAAAAAATGGGCTGGCTGTAGGCACTTTATAATTGGTTCCAGGGGTACACGGGCAGCAGTGGTCTGGCCAGTGGAGGACTAGTGGAAGGAGGGACCGCAGACAGGCTTCAAAGGCCTAACATAAAAAAATGGGCTGGCTGTAGGCACTTTATAATTGGTTCCAGGGGTACACGGGCAGCAGTGGTCTGGCCAGTGGAGGACTAGTGGAAGGAGGGACCGCAGACAGGCTTCAAAGGCCTAACATAAAAAAATGGGCTGGCTGTAGGCACTTTATAATTGGTTCCAGGGGTACACGGGCAGCAGTGGTCTGGCCAGTGGAGGACTAGTGGAAGGAGGGACCGCAGACAGGCTTCAAAGGCCTAACATAAAAAAATGGGCTGGCTGTAGGCACTTTATAATTGGTTCCAGGGGTACACGGGCAGCAGTGGTCTGGCCAGTGGAGGACTAGTGGAAGGAGGGACCGCAGACAGGCTTCAAAGGCCTAACATAAAAAAATGGGCTGGCTGTAGGCACTTTATAATTGGTTCCAGGGGTACACGGGCAGCAGTGGTCTGGCCAGTGGAGGACTAGTGGAAGGAGGGACCGCAGACAGGCTTCAAAGGCCTAACATAAAAAAATGGGCTGGCTGTAGGCACTTTATAATTGGTTCCAGGGGTACACGGGCAGCAGTGGTCTGGCCAGTGGAGGACTAGTGGAAGGAGGGACCGCAGACAGGCTTCAAAGGCCTAACATAAAAAAATGGGCTGGCTGTAGGCACTTTATAATTGGTTCCAGGGGTACACGGGCAGCAGTGGTCTGGCCAGTGGAGGACTAGTGGAAGGAGGGACCGCAGACAGGCTTCAAAGGCCTAACATAAAAAAATGGGCTGGCTGTAGGCACTTTATAATTGGTTCCAGGGGTACACGGGCAGCAGTGGTCTGGCCAGTGGAGGACTAGTGGAAGGAGGGACCGCAGACAGGCTTCAAAGGCCTAACATAAAAAAATGGGCTGGCTGTAGGCACTTTATAATTGGTTCCAGGGGTACACGGGCAGCAGTGGTCTGGTCAGTGGAGGACTAGTGGAAGGAGGGACCGCAGACAGGCTTCAAAGGCCTAAAATAACAAACAATAGGCTCATGGCAGTTTTACAGCGGTTACATGGATACACGGGCAGCTTGGTGGTGAGTGGAGGAGTAGTGCAAGGAGTGTCTGTCCCAGTACTCCCAAAATATAAATAGATGTTAATGTCTCGCAAAACAACCAAAACAAAAAAAAGGTGGCATACTTAGGTACAGGGGTGGGCTCATCTGCTGAGTTTCTGACATAGTAATTTGGCAGTAACTATTTAATGGTGCCAATATAGGACACAGACACAGACTACTTTAAGTTGCATCATAGATGTCTACAAATTTGTATTGTCAGTGCCAGACATTGAATGATGTCAGCGAATAGACTAAAGATTGGTGGAGCTGTGCGACATAATTTTGCACGTGGTAGAGCACATTTTGAGCTGGGGTAGGGGGGAACTCTCTTGAGGCCGGCGGGACCGCCCCAGGGCCCCTCATGTTACAACGGTGTGTCTGACGTTGGGTGCGCACCACCACCGCCAGAGACACTACATTGTACTATGAGGGACCCAGTAGCAATGCCGTCAACCAAAAGCGAGCACACCCACCTCTTCAGACAAACAGCAGTCTCACGGGTGCTTGCGCCAAGTCGCGATACCACGGCCCCGTGTGGGGAGTTTGGCCATTTAGGGAGGTGTAAACATGTCGTATGCTGTACAATCAGCTGCAGCAAATTAGACATTAGAAAAGTAATTCACAGGCAAGAGCTTTTCATAGGAAAGCTAGGTGTCGGCCGGGCAAGGTGGGGCAAAAGATTTCGAAATCCAGTTGTGGTTCATTTTAATGAATGTTAGATCGTCAACATTTTGGGTAGCCAGACGAGTCCTTTTTTCGGTTAATATTGAACCTGCAGCACTGAATACTCTTTCTGATAGGACACTTGCTGCCAGGCAAGCAAGCTCCTGCAATGCATATTCTGCCAATTCTGGCCAGGTGTCTAATTTGGAGGCCCAGTAATCAAATGGGAATGACGGTTGAGGGAGAACATCGATAAGGGATGAAAAATAGTTAGTAACCATACTGGACAAATGTTGTCTCCTGTCACTTTCAATTGATGCAGCAGTACCTGTCCTGTCTGCGGTCATAGCAAAATCACTCCACAACCTGGTCAGAAAACCCCTCTGTCCAACGCCACTTCTGATGTGTGCACCCCTAACACTCCTAGTCTGCTGCCCCCTGGAGCTCGTGTGAGAACGATCACGTGCGCTGTGTGCTGGGAATGCCTGAAGCAAACGGTCAACAAGAGTTGATTGTTTGGTTGCTAATATTAGTTCCAAGTTCTCATGTGGCATAATATTTTGCAATTTGCCTTTATAGCGTGGATCAAGGAGGCAGGCCAACCAGTAATCGTCATCGTTCATCATTTTCGTAATGCGTGTGTCCCTTTTTAGGATACGTAAGGCATAATCCGCCATGTGGGCCAAAGTTCCAGTTGTCAAATCTCCGGTTGTGATTGGTTGAGGGGCAGTTGCAGGCAAATCTACGTCACTTGTGTCCCTCAAAAAACCAGAACCCGGCCGTGACACGCAACCAATTTCCTGTGCCCCCGGGAAAGGTTCGGCATTAAAAATATACTCATCCCCATCATCCTCCTCGTCCTCCACCTCCTCTTCGCCCGCTACCTCGTCCTGTACACTGCCCTGACCAGACAATGGCTGACTGTCATCAAGGCTTTCCTCTTCCTCTGGTGCAGACGCCTGCTCCTTTATGTGCGTCAAACTTTGCATCAGCAGACGCATTAGGGGGATGCTCATGCTTATTACGGCGTTGTCTGCACTAACCAGCCGTGTGCATTCCTCAAAACACTGAAGGACTTGACACATGTCTTGTATCTTAGACCACTGCACACCTGACAACTCCATGTCTGCCATCCTACTGCCTGCCCGTGTATCCTCCCACAAATAAATAACAGCACGCCTCTGTTCGCACAGTCTCTGAAGCATGTGCAGTGTTGAGTTCCACCTTGTTGCAACGTCTATGATTAGGCGATGCTGGGGAAGGTTCAAAGACCGCTGATAGGTCTGCATACGGCTGGCGTGTACAGGCGAACGTCGGATATGTGAGCAAAGTGCACGCACTTTGAGGAGCAGGTCGGAGAACCCAGGATAAGTTTTCAATAAGCACTGCACCACCAGGTTTAAGGTGTGAGCCAGGCAAGGAATGTGTTTCAGTTGGGAAAGGGAGATGGCAGCCATGAAATTCCTTCCGTTATCACTCACTACCTTGCCTGCCTCAAGATCTACTGTGCCCAGCCACGACTGCGTTTCTTGTTGCAAGAACTCGGATAGAACTTCCGCGGTGTGTCTGTTGTCGCCCAAACACTTCATAGCCAATACAGCCTGCTGACGCTTGGCAGTAGCTGGCCCATAATGGGACAACTGGTGTGCAACAGTGTCATCTGCCGATGGAGTGGTTGGCAGACTGCGTTCTGTGGAAGAGCTGTAGCTTCTGCAGGAGGACGAGGAGGAGGAGGAGGAGGGGGTGCGAACGCCTACAGCCAACTGTTTCCTAGACCGTGGGCTAGGCACAACTGTCCCTAAATTGATGTCGCCTGTGGACCCTGCATCCACCACATTCACCCAGTGTGCCGTGATGGACACATAACGTCCCTGGCCATGCCTACTGGTCCATGCATCTGTAGTCAGGTGCACCTTTGTACTCACAGATTGCCTGAGTGCATGGACGATGCGCTGTTTAACATGCTGGTGCAGGGCTGGGATGGCTTTTCTGGAAAAAAAGTGTCGACTGGGTAGCTCGTATCGTGGTTCAGCGTACTCCATCAGGGCTTTGAAAGCTTCGCTTTCAACTAACCGGTAGGGCATCATCTCTAACGAGATTAGTCTAGCTATGTGGGCGTTAAAACCCTGTGTACGCGGATGCGAGGATAAGTACTTCCTTTTTCTAACCAGAGTCTCATGTAGGGTGAGCTGGACTGGAGAGCTGGAGATCGTGGAACTTTCGGGTGTGCCGGTGTACATGGCAGACTGAGAGACGGTTGGAGACGGTATTGTTTCCGCCGGTGCCCTAGATGCAATATTTCCTCCTACAAAACTGGTGGTTCCCTGACCCTGACTGCTTTTGGCTGGCAAAGAAACCTGCACAGATACTGCCGGTGGTGCGGAAAATGGTGGCCTTACAGTGACGGAAGGGATGTTGCGTTGCTGACTAGCTTCATTGGCCGAGGGTGCTACAACCTTAAGGGACGTTTGGTAGTTAGTCCAGGCTTGAAAATGCATGGTGGTTAAGTGTCTATGCATGCAACTAGTATTTAGACTTTTCAGATTCTGACCTCTGCTTAAGCTAGTTGAACATTTTTGACAGATGACTTTGCGCTGATCAGTTGGATGTTGTTTAAAAAAATGCCAGACTGCACTCTTCCTAGACTCGGATCCCTTTTCAGGGATTGCAGACTGAGCTTTAACCGGATGGCCACGCTGTCCTCCAACAGGTTTTGGCTTTGACACGCGTTTTGGGCCAGATACGGGCCCGGCAGATGGAACCTGTTGCGATGTTGATGCCTGCTGCGGCCCCTCCTCCACCTCCGCTTCTGAACTACTGCCGCCTGCACCCTGTTCCCCCAATGGCTGCCAATCGGGGTCAATAACTGGGTCATCTATTACCTCCTCTTCGAGCTCGTGTGCAACTTCGTCTGTGTCACTGTGTCGGTCGGTGGTATAGCGTTCGTGGCGGGGCAACATAGTCTCATCAGGGTCTGATTGTGGATCTGTACCCTGAGAGGGCAATGTGGTGGTCTGAGTCAAAGGAGCAGCATAGTACTCTGGCTGTGGCTGTGCATCAGTGCACTCCATGTCAGAATATACTTGTAATGGGCATGGCCTGTTAAATGTTTCACTTTCTAAGCCAGGGACGGTATGTGTAAAGAGCTCCATGGAGTGACCCGTTGTGTCGCCTGCTGCATCCTTCTCTCTTGTTGTAGTTTTTGCTGAGGAGGACAAGGAAGCGACTTGTCCCTGACCGTGAACATCCACAAGCGACGCGCTGCTTTTACATTTACCAGTTTCGGAAGAGGAGGCAAAAGAGCTAGAGGCTGAGTCTGCAATGTAAGCCAAAACTTGCTGTTGCTGCTCCGCCTTTAAAAGCGGTTTTCCTACTCCCAGAAAAGAGAGCGTTCGAGGCCTTGTGTAGCCTGACGACGAAACTGGCTCCACAGCTCCAGACTTAGGTGGAATATTTTTATCCCCACGACCACCTGATGCTCCACTACCACTACCATCATTACCAGCTGACAATGAACGCCCACGACGACCTCTTGCACCAGACTTCCTCATTGTTTTAAAATCTTAACCAAAGTAACTTTATTTGTTGCTGTCAAACAACTTACACGGTGAGCTATAACTTCAGTATGATTTCAATATCCCTTAACAGGTTGGTGAGACCACAAGGAAAATCAGGCACAATGTTACACACTGTTTTCTGTGGCACAAAATCACAGAGATGACACACACGCAGGACTGTCACTCAAGCACTAATGTCAATATTAATCTCCCACCTAATTTAGTTTTTTTTTTTTCTCAGGGAGACTTTAGAAACCAAATAATATTAAAAAAACCAAAAAAATAAATAGGCTTTCTATGGCCCACTGAATGAGAGGGAGAGAGGTGGCACACCCAGGAGTCAAGACTGGCACACAAGCTGAAAGGGCAATATTACTCTCCCACTGTTTTTTTATGTATTTTTTGTTTTTTAAGGGAGACTTTAGAAACCCAATAATATTTTAAAAAAAAAATAAATAGGCTTTCTATGGCCCACTGAATGAGAGGGAGAGAGGTGGCACACCCAGAGTCAAGACTGGCACACAACCTGAAAGGGCAATATTAGTCTCCCACTGTTTTTTTAGGTTTTTTTTTTTTTTTCAGGGAGACTTTAGAAACCAAATAATATTAAAAAAACCAAAAAAAAAAATAGCCTTTCTATGGCCCACTGAATGAGAGAGAGAGGTGGCACACCCAGGAGTCAAGACTGGCACACAAGCTGAAAGGGCAATATTACTCTCCCACTGTTTTTTTATGTATTTTTTGTTTTTTAAGGGAGACTTTAGAAACCCAATAATATTTAAAAAAAAAAATAAATAGCCTTTCTATGGCCCACTGAATGAGAGGGAGAGAGGTTGCACACCCAGGAGTCAAGACTGGCACACAAGCTGAAAGGGCAATATTACTCTCCCACTGTTTTTTTATGTTTTTTTTGTTTTTTAAGGGAGACTTTAGAAACCCAATAATATTTTAAAAAAAATAAATAAATAGGCTTTCTATGGCCCACTGAATGAGAGGGAGAGAGGTGGCACACCCAGGAGTCAAGACTGGCACACAAGCTGAAAGGGCAATATTACTCTCCCACTGTTTTTTTATGTATTTTTTGTTTTTTAAGGGAGACTTTAGAAACCCAATAATATTTTTTTAAAAAAATAAATAGGCTTTCTATGGCCCACTGAATGAGAGGGAGAGAGGTGGCACACCCAGGAGTCAAGACTGGCACACAAGCTGAAAGGGCAATATTACTCTCCCACTGTTTTTTTAGGTTTTTTTTTTTTTTTCAGGGAGACTTTAGAAACCAAATAATATTAAAAAAAAAAAAAAAAAAATAGCCTTTCTATGGCCCACTGAATGAGAGATAGCACACACAGCAGTGGCACACAAGCCCTGACTGAGGCCAATATTTTTCTCCCACTGATTGATGTAGTGTTTTTGTGTTGAGGTAGATTTTAGAACACAAATCAAGGAAAAAAAAAAAAATGCTTTCTATGGCCCACTGAATGAGAGAGAGGTGGCACACCCAGGAGTCAAGACTGGCACACAAGCTGAAAGGGCAATATTACTCTCCCACTGTTTTTTTATGTATTTTTTGTTTTTTAAGGGAGACTTTAGAAACCCAATAATATTTAAAAAAATAAATAAATAGGCTTTCTATGGCCCACTGAATGAGAGGGAGAGAGGTGGCACACCCAGGAGTCAAGACTGGCACACAAGCTGAAAGGGCAATATTACTCTCCCACTGTTTTTTTATGTATTTTTTGTTTTTTAAGGGAGACTTTAGAAACCCAATAATATTTAAAAAAATAAATAAATAGGCTTTCTATGGCCCACTGAATGAGAGGGAGAGAGGTGGCACACCCAGGAGTCAAGACTGGCACACAAGCTGAAAGGGCAATATTACTCTCCCACTGTTTTTTTATGTATTTTTTGTTTTTTAAGGGAGACTTTAGAAACCCAATAATATTTTTTTAAAAAAATAAATAGGCTTTCTATGGCCCACTGAATGAGAGGGAGAGAGGTGGCACACCCAGGAGTCAAGACTGGCACACAAGCTGAAAGGGCAATATTACTCTCCCACTGTTTTTTTAGGTTTTTTTTTTTTTTTCAGGGAGACTTTAGAAACCAAATAATATTTAAAAAAAAAAAAAAAAAAAATAGCCTTTCTATGGCCCACTGAATGAGAGATAGCACACACAGCAGTGGCACACAAGCCCTGACTGAGGCCAATATTTTTCTCCCACTGATTGATGTAGTGTTTTTGTGTTGAGGTAGAATTTAGAACACAAATCACGGAAAAAATAAATAGGCTTTCTATGGCCCACTCAGTGAGAGATGGCACACACAGGGATGGCACTGTAGCAGAAATGCCAATCTTAATCTCCCACAAAAAAAAAAAAAAAAAAACAGGGACTGTCCTACAATTACTATCTCCCTGCAGTAATCTAAGCCAGGTATGGCAGGCAGCAATAGGAGTGGACTGATGCACAAATTAAATAAAAAGTGTGGACAAACAAAAAAGATAGCTGTGCAGAAAGGAACAAGAGGATATGTGCTTTGAAAAAAGCAGTTGGTTTCCACAGTGGCGTACACACAGCAATACAGCTATCACGGAGCCTTCTAGGGCAGCCCAATGAGCTACAGCGCTGAGGAAAAAAAAAAAAAAAAATAGCTTCCACAGTCCCTGCACACCGAAGGTGGTGTTGGACAGTGGAAATCGCTGCAGCACAAGCGGTTTGGTGGTTAGTGGACCCTGCCTAACGCTCTCCCTGCTTCTGACGAAGCGGCAGCAACCTGTCCCTAAGCTCAGATCAGCAGCAGTAAGATGGCGGTCGGCGGGAACGCCCCTTTATAGCCCCTGTGACGCCGCAGACAGCAAGCCAATCACTGCAATGCCCTTCTCTAAGATGGTGGGGACCAGGATCTATGTCATCACGCTGCCCACACTCTGCGTTCACCTTCATTGGCTGAGAAATGGCGCTTTTCGCGTCATTGAAACGCGACTTTGGCGCGAAAGTCGCGTACCGCATGGCCGACAAGCACAGGGGTCGGATCGGGTTTCATGAGACGCCGACTTAGCCAAAAGTCGGCGACTTTTGAAAATGATCGACCCGTTTCGCTCAACCCTAGTCGCTAGTCTTACCCATGATGGGGGTTTTGAGTAATGAACCAGGCAGGGAGTTTTTAAAAGCCTCAGGTATCTTTTGCATGTGTTTAGAGTTAATTAGTTGATTCAGAAGATTAGGGTAATAGGTCATTTAGAGAACCTTTTCTTGATATGCTAATTTATTGAGACAGGTTTTTTGGGTTATCAGGAGTTGTATGCCAAAATCATCAGTATTAAAACAATAAAAGACCTGACAAATTTCAGTTGGTGGATAATGAATCTATAATATATGAAAGTTTAATTGTAATCATTACATTATGGTAAATAATGAAATTTAACACTATATGCTAATTTTTTGAGAAGGACCTGTATGTACACCGCATACATGTTGGCACATGACCACTTGCATGCACTGGCATTACCGTGGAATCATGACAATGTGCGCATCCAGAAGTTTGCTGTCACAATGAATGACTGCAGACTTTCCTCTCAAACCTGGACAACCCCTTTAATTCAATTTTTAGATGTCAGTATTAGGTATGAGGTCACATTTCATGGCGATGTTTAGCACCTTAAAACAGGGCTGCTACCAGGGATTTCAGGACTCCATGCTGGCCAAATTTTCGGGTCACCCTGAGACTCCGCCCAAGCTCCACCCCAGCTCTGTCTCCTTTCCAGATCTACTTCCAACCCTTGAACCTTTCACAGTCCCGCAGCCCTTTTTTGGAAAAACTTCACTTCTGTCCTCATCAATCACACATTAACAGTTCCCGACAAACACTATATTACATACATAGCCATCAGCTTTTGTTTTGGTCAAAATATTTTTTAAGACTGCCACCACAACAAGGTAGACTCTTTTGGACAGGCCCTACTCTACTATTGCCTATTAAAAATTTCTTAAAATATTCAATACACTTTTTAGGTATATTTTCTTTATATTTCTTTAAAAGAAACACTATTTGGCTAAATTTTGTGCAAAGCGTCTCATAAATAATTTTCCTAATGTTCAAAAGCCATTTTGCTATTCATATTTCATGTATTTCATATTAGACTTGCTTTGGCACGATAGCGTGCAACCTTTTTTTGTATATTGTATATGGAGGTAGCAGCTCCTGGTATGCACCTATTCACACTAGTTTGGAAGTGTCAGTCGTTTTTCTGTCATTTCTATGATAGCTTACTGACTGAGCACTCCTCCCTTCACCATGTGGTTTTCAATTACATCTAATCATATTTGGTTCCGGCCAACCCATATATGTAGGCTTTACTGAGAGAGGTGTCCACATTCACCAATGCATTCAGACATTATCCTTAGGTAAGAGTCCACGCTTGGATAGGGAGGTCAGGGACCCATCAGATTAATGAGGCCACCTTGAAGATGGATGATGGGCTCACACTATTTGGCTAAATTTTGTGAAAAGCATCTCATAAATATTTTTCCTAATGTTCAAAAGCCATTTTGCTACTCATATTTCATGTATTTCATATTAGACTTGCTTTGCCACGATAGAGTGCAACCTTTTTTGTATATTGTAAATGGAGGTAGCTGCTCCTGGTATGCACCTATTCACACTAGTTTGGATGTGCCAGTCGTTTTTCTGTTATTTCATAGTTATCTCGAGCTCCGATTGCAGAACACATTACTTAATTTTTCCCAACTTCTACATTACACCACATGAAGAAAAAAAGTCAACATAGTATCATTTAAAACAGTATACTCAAAAAATAAATACATCACTGCAGTAATAATATCCCTTAATTAGCCCCTATGATAATATCCCTCATCCTGGCCCTATGTATTTCATTCCTGGCTTCAGCCATATGTTGTCCCATCCTGCCCTCATGAGTATCCATTCTGCCCCATATGATCTCCCCATCCTGCCTCATCTGTCTCCATCCTGCCCCATGATCCTGCACGATCTGTCTCCAATCCTGCCCCATGTCTCCAATCATGCCCCGTATCTCCATTCTGCCCCCTATGTCTGCAATCCTGCCCCATCTGTCTCCAATCTGCCCCATTTGTCTCCAATCCTGCCCCATCTGTCTGCAATCCTGCCCCATCTGTCTCCAGCATTCTGCCTCCAGTGTGTCCAGCATTTCTACCCCCAGTGTGTCCAGCATCTGCCCCCAGTGTGTCCAGCATTTCTGCCCCCAGTGTGTCCAGCATTCTGCCCGTCCAGCATTCTGCCCCACCACCTCCACCACCACCTCCCACCGTGTCTCCAGCATTCTGCCCCGAGCCCCCCAGATCGCTGCTCTCAATAAATTAAAAGAAAAAAAATGAGTTCTTCTTACCTGGCCGCGCTCCTGAGGTCGAAACTCCCTCCACGCAGCTGAAGCGCGCACTCGCCGGCGACTGACAATAACATCAGACGCCGGCGACGTGCGCTCTGCGGCTGACGTCAGCTGCCAGCCTCAGATTGGCTGGCGGCTGTTAACTATTGACGTGTGGGCTCTGGCCCGCACCAGCACGTCAATATCGTTAAACTGCCGCTGCGCCGGTAAGTGCCTGGTGAGCAGATGCGGGCCCCCTCTGTCCACCGGGCCCCATATGCCAGTCAGAGCAGTAATGCCCTGATGGCGGCTGAGGTCAATCTGAGCGGTAGCCCAGGCCCCCCCACACCACTGGACCCCAGGCTACCACCCAGATTGACCTCATTATAATCCGCCACTGGCTGTAGCCCATCCCACAGTCTCAATAATTAATCATTATTTACTCTTCCACACTCCCATACTCAATTCATCACTATTTCCTGTCCCCACCCCGATCTCAATTCATCACCATTTGCTGTTTCCACACCCCAGTCTCAATTCATCATTATTTACTCCCCCCCACACCACCATATTCAATCAATAATTGATTGCTGTCCCCACCCCCAGGCTCAAGTCATCACCATTTGTTGACCTCACCCCCGGTCTCAATTCATTACCATTTGCTGTACCCCATCGCGTACACACAGTCACTATTGTGTCACAGATGAGGCTGAGGGAACTCTGGAGTTGCTCGGCCGTTCTGCATTGATGGCTGTGCAGCACCAGACAGGAAAGCGCCTGTGCCTTGTACCAGCACACAGTATATTATACAACCTATCCTTTCCTTCTGCTCACCCGGCCCAATACAGCAGTAAAGGCAGTAATGCCCTGATTCCGGCCCTGCCTTCAAATGTTGCAAAATGTGTGCACAATACTAAATTGTACAAAAAATTTATGACATTTTTCGTTCTCATAGCTCCAACAAAATGAGAGAAGCTGAGCAGTGTTTTGCATGACAAAGCCTGCCAGACAAATTCATGAAAAGTTGTGATATACCTTATGCCAGAAATGTGTCTCCAGAACCTAACTGTAGTAACTTTTCTGTCAGAGGATCAAGGAGGCGCAGACCCCTGTAAGATGTGCCTAATTTGTTAAGAGGTTTTTATCTCTTAGGGCTTGTGCACATGTTGCAGATCTGGTGTGTTTTTGCTCCTTTTTTGTCATGCAGACTTGCTAGCAAAACCTGAAACAATCTTGATGCCAGCAAAGTGAATGAGAATCCCAAAGTGTCATGCACACGTTGAGTATTTTTGACCTGCAGACTTGGTGCAGAAAATAATCTGTAACGTGTCAGTTCTCTGTGCATTTTTGCCCTTCGTTTTTTACCATTGACATAATTCCAATCAGTAAAGAAATCACAGACAACAATGCATAAAAAATGTCAGTTTTTTCAGCTGTGTTTTTCCCACGAAGAGATGCAGAAATTTCTGCATCCGTTTACTGAAAGTGTGCACATAGCCTTAGGCTGTGTGCTCTTAATGAGTTTTTGGTGTGTATTTTCAATGTGTCAAAGATGCAGTGTCTTATAGTCCTAGCAACATGGAGGGGATTTATAGGGATTTCATGCCCACTGTGCTTCTTTTTACTCATCGTCAACTCACCTGTGGTGTGCGTTTCAATTCTGCAACAAAAACAAGTCAATTTCTCTTGTGGGTACACAGAGTTTTATGTGCAGATTTTCCCCATAGACTTACATAAGATTTGGAAAATCCGCAAGTAAAAAACACACATGCTTTTTTAGTGTATGTACACAGCGGAAATGCACTAAAATCTCATATAATTCGCACATGACTATATCGATAAAGTTTTGTCACAGCCAAATACAAGGAAGTATCAAAAACAAAGCAGCTTTATTTCAAATATAACATAGCATCAAGAGACAAAAACCTGCAGCCTACAAAACTTGATAAAAACGGATGTAGAAAAACAAAATGAAAAGACGCAAATAAGCTAATTTACTTAAAGGGAACCTGTCACCACGTTTTTGGAAGATGGGATAAAAATAGCGTTAAATAGGGGCAGAGGTGGGCGTTACATTAGTGTGTGTGTTATGCGTTTATTACCCACCTAAGTTGCCGAAATAACTTTGCAAAGTCTCCGTTTTCGCCTGTCAATCAGGCTGGTCAGGTCGCATGGGCGTTGTCTTCCCCCAGATTTGGCGTAGTTTTCCGTTGGTGGCGTAGTGGTGTGCGCATGCCCAAAGTCCGGAATCCTCTTCCAGGGGATTTAAAATAGCGCGGTGTTCGTTATTGCATTGGTGATCGGTGGGCGCGGCCATCTTCCTTTGGCCGCGCGTGCGCAGAAGCGGCGCTCTGCTGGCCGCGGCTTCAGGAAAATGGCCGCCGCGATATCCATCTGCGCACGCGCGGCATCCCGCGGCCATTTTCCTGAAGCCGCGGCCAGCAGAGCGCCGCTTCTGCGCACGCGCGGCCAAAGGAAGATGGCCGCGCCCACCGATCACCAATGCAATAACGAACACCGCGCTATTTTAAATCCCCTGGAAGAGGATTCCGGACTTTGGGCATGCGCACACCACTACGCCACCAACGGAAAACTACGCCAAATCTGGGTGAAGACACCACGCCCATGTGACCTGACCAGCCTGATTGACAGGCGAAAACGGAGACTTTGCAAAGTTATTTCGGCAACTTAGGTGGGTAATAAACGCATAACACACACACTAATGTAACGCCCACCTCTGCCCCTATTTAACGCTATTTTTATCCCATCTTCCAAAAACGTGGTGACAGGTTCCCTTTAATAGGTGCAGAAATGGTGCAGAAAATCTGCAACATCAAGTACTCAATCAGACTGAGTGTGCATGCTGCTCTTAATGATTGTGACCGCTGGAGCAAGATGAAACTAATTCTTTAACCCCTTAAGCCCCAAGGGTGGTTTGCACGTTAATGACCAGGCCAATTTTTACAATTCTGACCACTGTCCCTTTATGAGGTTATAACTCTGGAGCGCTTCAACGGATCCTGATGATTCTGACACTGTTTTCTCGCAATATACTGTACTTCATGATAGTGGTAAAATTTCTTCGATAAGACTTGCGTTTATTTTTAAAAAAAATGGAAATTTGGTAAAAATTTTGAAAATTTCGCAATTTTCCAAATTTAAATTTTTATGCCCTTAAATCACAGAGAAATGTCACACAAAATACTTAATAAGTAGCATTTCCCACATGTCTACTTTATATCAGCTCAAATTTGGAACCAACATTTTTTTTTGTTAGGGAGTTATAAAGGTTAAAAGTTGACCAGCAATTTCTCATTTTTAAAACACTATTTTTTTTTAGGGACCACATCTCATTTGAAGTCATTTTGAGGGGTCTATATGATAGAAAATAAGTGTGACACCATTCTAAAAACTGCACCCCCTCAAGGTGCTCAAAACCACATTCAAAAAGTTTATTAACCCTTCAGGTGTTTCACAGGAATTTTTGGAATGTTTAAATAAAAATGAACATTTAACTTTTTTTCACACAAAATTTAATTCAGCTCCAATTTGTTTTATTTTACCAAGGGTAACAGGAGAAAATGGACCCCAAAAGTTGTTGTACAATTTGTCCTGAGTATGCCGATACCCAATATGTGGGGGTAAACCACTGTTTAGGCGCATGGCAGAGCTCGGAAGGGAAGGAGCGCTATTTGACTTTTCAATGCAAAATTTACTGGAATTGAGATGGGACGCCATGTTGCGTTTGGAGAGCCCATGATGTGCCTAAACATTGAAACCCCCACAAGTTACACCATTTTGGAAAGTACACCCCCTACGGAACTTATATAGATGTGTTGTGAGAGCTTTGAACCATAGCATGTTTCACTACAGTTTATAACGCAGAGCTGTGAAAATAAAAAATCCTTTTTTTTTCCACAAAAATTATTTTTTAGCCCCCAGTTTTGTATTTTCCCAAGGGTAACAGGAGAAATTGGACCCCAAAAGTTGTCCAATTTGTCCCGAGCACGCTGATACCCCATATGTGGGGGGGAAACCGCGGTTTGAGTGCATGGCAGAGCTCGGAAGGGAAGGAGTGCCATTTGGAATGCAGACTTAGATCGATTGGTCTGCAGGCATCACATTGCATTTGCAGAACCCCTCATGTACCTAAACAGTAGCAACCCCCACAAGTGACCCCATATTGGAAACTAGACCCCACAAGGAACTTATCTAGATGTGTTGTGAGAACTTAGAACCCCAAGTGTTTCACTACAGTTTATATCGCAGAGCCGTGAAAATAAAAAATCTTTTTTTTCCACAAAAATTATTTTTAGCCCCCGGTTTTGTATTTTCCCAAGGGTAACAGGAGAAATTGGACCTCAAAAGTTGTCCAATTTGTCCTGAGTACGCTTATACCCCATATGTTGGGGTAAACCCCAGTTTGGGCGCACGAGAGAGCTCGGAAGGGAAGGAGCACTCTTTTACTTATTCAACACAGAATTGGCTGGAAATGAGATCGGATGCCATGTCGCATTTGGAAAGCCCCTGATGTGCCTAAACAGTGTAAACCCCCAATTCTAAATGAAACCCTAACCCTAGCCCCAACCCTAACCCTAGCCCCAACCCTAACCTTAACCCTAGCCCTAACCCTAACCCTAGCCTTAACCCTACCCCTAACCCTAACACTACCCCTAACCCTAGCCCTAACCCTAACCCTAGCCCTAACCCTAGCCCTAACCCTAACCGTAATCCTAACCCTAGCCCTAGCCCTAACCCTAATGGGAAAATGAAAATAAATACATTTTTTTTATTTTATTAAGGGGGTGAAGAAGGGGGGGTTGATTTATTATTTATAGCTTTTTTTAGCGGATTTTTATGATTGGCAGCCATCACACACTAAAAGATGCTTTTTCTTGCAAAATCTAGTTTTTACATCACCATATTTTGAGAGCTATAATTTTTACATATTCCTTCCAACAGAGTCATATGGGGGATATTTTTGTAGGACGAGTTCAACCTGTAGATCCAATAAATGTCCTTCTTTTTGAGGATCTCAATCCGGTTGGGGTTTTCAAGGGGTATAAACTCAATTGGGACAATAGAAATACATTCAGTGTCTTTGCCATGTCCATTGGTACAATGTCTGGAGAGACCATGATACATGAAGCTTTTAGCTATATTAGCTGGGTGTGAGTTGAGCCTCTTATGTAATATTTGCTTTGTACTACAAACGTACTGCAGCCTTCCTTTACACTCAATAAGGTAGATTATGAATTGGGTATGAGAGGTCATGTACATTTTTAAAGGGAATGTTTCCCCTGTTTTACTTGAGATGAAGAATTGTGTATTGCGCAAAATGCATTTGCAGCAGATACATTTTTTTATTTGCATTTAATACTGCCAGGGGGCTGCATGTTCAAGGTCTTCTGTGTCAAGTTACTTTCAAAGGACTTCAGTCAACTTGGTACTCGTAAGTTTCTCAAAGTAGGTACCTGAAAAGTAACGTGCGGTTGGTGAGGGATGGGGGAACCAAGTATAGGATCTTTTTGTAAAATGTGAAAAAGCTTTTGTAGCACTTTCCTTAGAGGGAAATGAACTGAATTGAATGTTATTATAAAGTTTCTTGCAAACTCAGTTGTTTTCTTTTTATGGTTCTGGGATCTGGGTCTCAAACATTGTTGATGTGTGAGCCCCCTTGTCCTTTGATAGGCTCTCTTGGTTAAGCTTTCAGGATATCATTGGTTAGTAAATCGCTCCCTAAGAGTATCAGCTTATTGATCAAAGTTGCTTAAATTACTGCAATTGAGCCTAGTCCACCGATATTTGTTATTAGGAATTTTTGTTTGCTGTTTCTTGTAGTTACTACTAGAGAAAAGGATGTAACCATTAATATCTACTTCCTTGAAATTCATTTTGGTTATGATGGAGTTTTCCTGATGGGAGATGTTTAAATCCAAAAATTTAATGGAATAGACGGGGTGAATGAAATGGCCCAATTATTAGAATTGAATCCCTCTATAAACTGGGAAATTTCATTGGGATTACCTTTCCATATAAAAAATATCATCAATGTATCTTTTATAGACTGAAATATTCTTAAAATATTTGGATTGGTAGATGTGTAGCTCTTCAAATACTCCATTAAATATATTGGCATAACTTGAGGCTACCCTTGTCCCCATTGCAGTGCCACATTTTTGGTAGGAGGCCTAATTGTGTAATAAAAAATAATTGTTGCATAAAATGAACTCAAGGCTTTCAAGGATGAAAGCTTTATGTTCTTCACTAAGTTTTTGGTCTTATTTATTAGAACTGTGTTGGTACACTATTGGACAATACTGTGTTTGATATTAGTGAAAAAGTGCTGAGACATCTAAAGTAAGACATATGAATGATTCTTCCCAATGAGCTTCCTATAAAATTCTGATGAGATGGGCAGTGTCTTGCAAATCTCTGACAATGGCGTTTATCACGCCCTTGCCAGGGAGCATGCTATTCCACCCAGCCAGAAGCACACCTGTGATGCGACCTCGGAATGCTGATGGGTTGCCATGTGTCATGAATCCCCAATGGCTAGGGATAGCACAGGACAAGCAAAGTACAAATAAATAACGGACGAGCTCTAGGGTGATGGAACCTGGGCTGACCGCTGCCCTACGCCTGACAAACGCAACTAGAGATAGCCAGGGAGCGTGCCTACGTTGGTTCTAGACGCCACGCACCAGCCTAAGAGCTAACTAGTACTGCAGAGAAAATAAAGACCTCACTTGCCTCCAGAGGAATGAACCCCAAAAGATATAGTTGCCCCCTCACATGTATTGACGGTGAAATGAGAGGAAGGCACACACATAGAGATGATATATATAGATTCAGCAAATTGAGGCCCGATGTAAACTAGAAAGCAGAACGATACAAAAGGGGACTGAGCGGTCAGCAAAAAACCCTAATCAAAAAACCATCCTGAGATTACAAGAACCCATGTGCCAACTCCTGGCACATGGGGAGAACCTCAGTCCACTAGAGCTACCAGCTAGCATAGAGACATAATAAGCAAGCTGGACAAAAAACCAAACAACTGAAAATCAGCACTTAGCTTATCCTGAAAGATCTGGGAGCAGGTAGGCAGGAACCAAACAGAGCACATCTGAATACATTGATAGCTGGCAAGGAAATGACAGAAAGGCCAGGTAAAATAGGAAACACCCAGCCTCTGATGGACAGGTGGAAACCAAAGGCTGCAACCCACCAAAGTCACCCAGTACCAGCAGTAACCACCAGAGGGAGCCCACAAACAGAATCCACAACAGTACCCCCCCCTTGAGGAGGGGTCCCCGAACCCTCACGAGAACCCCCAGGGCGATCAGGGTGAGCTCTATGGAAGGCGCGAACCAAATCAGTCGCATGAACATCGGAGGCGATCACCCAGGAATTATCCTCCTGACCATAACCCTTCCACTTAACCAAATACTGGAGTTTGCGTCTGGAAACACAAGAATCCAAGATCTTCTCAACAACATACTCCAATTCTCCCTCCACCAGCACCGGAGCAGGAGGCTCAACCGAAGGAACAACGGGCACCTCATACCTCCGCAACAACGACCGATGGAACACATTATGAATAGCAAACGATGCTGGGAGATCCAAACGAAAAGATACAGGGTTAAGAATCTCCGAGATCCTATAAGGACCGATGAACCGAGGCTTGAACTTAGGAGAAGAGACCTTCATAGGGACAAAACGAGAAGACAACCACACCAAATCCCCAACAAGAAGTCGGGGACCCATGCGGCGACGGCGATTAGCAAACTGCTGAGTCTTCTCCTGAGATAACTTCAAATTGTCCACCACCTGATTCCAAATCTGATGTAGCCTGTCCACCACCATGTCCACTCCAGGACAATCCGAAGACTCCACCTGACCAGAGGAAAAACGAGGATGAAACCCCGAATTACAAAAAAAAGGAGAGACCAACGTGGCAGAACTAGCCCGATTATTAAGAGCAAATTCGGCCAGTGGCAAAAAAGCAACCCAGTCATCTTGGTCAGCAGAAACAAAACACCTCAAATAAGTTTCCAAGGTCTGATTAGTTCGCTCCGTCTGGCCATTCGTCTGAGGATGGAATGCAGACGAGAAAGACAAATCAATGCCCATCTTGGCACAAAACGTCCGCCAAAATCTAGACACAAACTGGGATCCCCTGTCAGAAACGATATTCTCCGGAATCCCATGCAAACGAACCACGTTCTGAAAAAATAAAGGGACCAACTCAGAGGAGGAAGGCAACTTAGGCAAGGGCACCAAATGAACCATCTTAGAAAAGCGGTCACACACAACCCAGATAACGGACATTTTCTGTGAAACCGGGAGATCAGAAATAAAATCCATGGAAATGTGCGTCCAAGGCCTCCTCGGGATGGGCAAGGATAACAACAACCCACTGGCCCGAGAACAGCAAGGCTTAGCTCGAGCACACACTTCACAAGACTGCACAAAGGTACGCACATCCCTAGACAAGGAAGGCCACCAAAAAGACCTGGCCACCAAGTCTCTAGTACCAAATATTCCAGGATGACCAGCCAACACAGAAGAATGGACCTCGGAGATGACTCTACTGGTCCAATCATCCGGAACAAACAGTCTTTCTGGTGGACAACGATCCGGTTTATCCACCTGAAACTCCTGCAATGCACGTCGCAAGTCTGGGGATACGGCGGACAATATTACCCCATCCCTAAGGATACCAGTAGGCCCAGAGTCTCCAGGAGAGTCAGGCACAAAACTCCTGGAAAGAGCATCTGCCTTCACATTCTTTGAACCTGGCAGGTATGAAACCACGAAATTGAAACGAGAAAAAAACAACGACCAACGAGCCTGTCTAGGATTCAAACGCCTGGCAGACTCAAGGTAAATGAGATTCTTGTGATCAGTCAAGACCACCACACGATGTTTAGCACCCTCAAGCCAATGACGCCACTCCTCAAATGCCCACTTCATGGCCAAAAGCTCCCGATTACCCACATCATAATTGCGCTCGGCGGGCGAGAATTTTCTAGAGAAGAATGCACATGGCTTCATCACCGAGCCATCAGAACTTCTCTGTGACAAAACCGCCCCCGCTCCAATCTCGGAAGCATCAACCTCAACCTGAAAAGGAAGTGAAACATCTGGTTGACACAACACAGGAGCAGAAGAAAACCGGCGCTTAAGTTCCTGAAAGGCCCCCACAGCCGCAGGAGACCAATTAGCAACATCAGCACCCTTTTTAGTTAAATCAGTCAAAGGTTTAACAATACTGGAAAAATTTGCAATGAACCGACGATAAAAATTAGCAAACCCCAAGAACTTCTGTAGGCTCTTAACAGATGTAGGTTGTGTCCAGTCACAAATTGCCTGAACCTTAACGGGATCCATCTCAATAGTAGAAGGAGAAAAAATGTACCCCAAAAAAGAAATCTTCTGGACTCCGAAGAGACACTTTGAGCCCTTCACAAACAGAGAATTGGCCCGCAGAACCTGAAACACCTTCCTGACCTGTAGAACATGAGACTCCCAGTCATCAGAAAACACCAAAATATCATCCAAATACACAATCATAAACTTATCCAGATATTCACGGAAAATATTGTGCATAAAGGACTGAAAGACTGACGGAGCATTGGAGAGTCCAAAAGGCATTACCAAATACTCAAAATGGCCCTCAGGCGTATTAAATGCGGTTTTCCACTCATCACCTTGTTTTATCCGCACCAGATTATACGCACCGCGAAGATCTATCTTAGTGAACCACCTAGCCCCCTTAATGCGAGCAAACAAGTCAGTCAATAATGGCAATGGATACTGATATTTGACTGTAATCTTATTCAGAAGGCGATAATCTATACAAGGCCTCAGGGAACCCCACCATAATATCCTTAATGGCCTCAGAAAGACCATTTCTGAAGTTTGCAGCCAGGGCGCACTCATTCCACTGAGTAAGCACCGACCATTTCCGAAATTTTTGACAATATATTTCCGCTTCATCATGCCCCTGAGAGAGGGCTAATAAAGCCTTTTCAGCCTGAATCTCCAGGTTGGGTTCCTCATAGAGCAATCCCAATGCCAGAAAAAACGCATCCACACTGAGCAATGCAGGATCCCCTGGTGCCAATGCAAATGCCCAATTCTGAGGGTCGCCCCGCAGGAAAGATATTACAATCCTGACCTGTTGAGCAGGGTCTCCAGAGGAGCGAGATTTTAAAGAAAGAAACAATTTACAATTGTTCCTGAAATTCAGGAAGGTAGATCTATCTCCAGAGAAGAACTCTGGAATAGGAATTCTAGGTTCAGACATGGGAGTGTGAACAACAAAATCCTGTATGTTTTGAACTTTTGCCGCGAGATTACTCAGGCTGGAAGCCAAACTCTGGACATCCATGTTAAACAGCTAAGATCAGAGCCATTCAAGGGTTAAGAGGAGATAAGAAGCAGCTAGACAGCAATTAAGGGCTAGGCAGCAAAACTCTGAAGGGGGAAAAAAAAAAAAAAAAAAAAAATTTCCCTTAACCCCTTCATGACCCAGCCTATTTTGGCCTTAATGACCTTGCCGTTTTTTGCAATTCTGACCAGTGTCCCTTTATGAGGTAATAACTCAGGAACGCTTCAACGGATCCTAGCGATTCTGAGATTGTTTTTTCGTGACATATTGGGCTTCATGATAGTGGTAAATTTAGGTCGATAATTTCTGAGTTTATTTGTGAAAAAAACGGAAATTTGGCGAAAATTTTGAAAATTTCGCAATTTTCACATTTTTAATTTTTATTCTGTTAAACCAGAGAGGTATGTGACACAAAATAGTTAATAAATAACATTTCTCACATGTCTACTTTACATCAGCACAATTTTGGAAACAAATTTTTTTTTTGCTAGGAAGTTATAAGGGTTAAAATTTGACCAGTGATTTCTCATTTTTACAACAAAATTTGCAAAACCATTTTTTTTAGGGACCACCTCACATTTGAAGTCAGTTTGAGGGTTCTATATGGCTGAAAATACCCCAAAGTGACACCATTCTAAAAACTGCACCCCTCAAGGTGCTCAAAACCACATTCAAGAAGTTTATTAACCCTTCAGGTGTTTCACAGCAGCAGAAGCAACATGGAAGGAAAAAATGAACATTTAACTTTTTAGTCACAAAAATGATATTTTAGCAACAATTTTTTTATTTTCCCAAGGGTAAAAGGAAAAACTGGACCACGAACAATGTTGTCCAATTTGTCCTGAGTACGCTGATACCTCATATGTGGGGGTAAACCACTGTTTGGGCATACGGCAGGGCTTGGAAGGAAAGGAGCGCTATTTGACTTTTTGAATGAAAAATTGGCTCCAATCTTTAGCGGACACCATGTCGCGTTTGGAGAGCCCCCGTGTGCCTAAACATTGGAGCTCCCCCACAAGTGACCCCATTTTGGAAACTAGACCCCCCAAGGAACTTATCTAGAAGCATAGTGAGCACTTTAAACCCCCAGGTGCTTCACAAATTGATCCGTAAAAATGAAACAGTACTTTTTTTTCACAAAAAAATTATTTTAGCCTCAATTTTTTCATTTTCACATGGGCAACAGGATAAAATGGATCCTAAAATTTGTTGGACAATTTCTCCTGAGTACACTGATACCTCACATGTGGGGGTAAACCACTGTTTGGGCACATGGTAAGGCTCGGAAGGGAAGGAGCGCCATTTGACTTTTTGAATGAAAAATGATCTCCATCGCTAGCAGAGACCATGTCACGTTTGGAGAGCCCCCGTGTGCCTAAACATTGGAGCGCTCCCACAAGTGACCCCATTTTGGAAAGTAGACCCCCCAAGGAACTTATCTAGAAGCATAGTGAGCACTTTAAACTCTCAGGTGCTTCACAAATTGATCCGTAAAAATGAAAAAGTACTTTTTTTTCACACAAAATTTCTTTTAGCCTCAATTTTTTCATTTTCACATGGGCAACAGGATAAAATGGATCCTAAAATTTGTTGGGCAATTTCTGCTGAGTATGTTGATACCTCATATGTGGGGGTAAACCACTGTTTGGGTGAACGGCAAGGCTCGGAAGGGGAGGCGTGCCATTTGACTTTTTGAATGGAAAATTAGCTCCAATCGTTAGCGAACACCATGTCGCGTTTGGAGAGCCCCTGTGTGCCTAAACATTGGAGCTCCCCTACACGTGACCCCATTTTGGAAACTAGACCCCCCAAGGAACTTATCTAGATGCATAGTGAGCACTTATAACCCCCAAATGCTTCACAGAAGTTTATAACGCAGAGCCGTGAAAATAAAAAATAATTTTTCTTTCCTCAAAAATGATTTTTAGCCCAGGATTTTTTAATTTTCCAAGGGTAATAGGAGAAATTGGACCCCAAATGTTGTTGTCCAGTTTGTCCTGAGTATGATGATACCCCATATGTGGGGGTAAACCACTGTTTGGGCACACGGCAGGGCTCGGAAGGGAAGGCACGCCATTTGGCTTTTTGAATGGAAAATTAGCTCCAATCATTAGCGGACACCATGTCACGTTTGGAGAGCCCCTGTGTGCCTAAACATTGGAGCTCCCTAACAAGTGACCCCATTTTGGAAACTAGACCTCCCAAGGAACTAATCTAGATGTGTGGTGAGCACTTTGAACCCCCAAGTGCTTCGCAGAAGTTTATAACGCAGAGCTGTGAAAATAATAAATGTGTTTCCTTTCCTCAAAAATATTTTTTTAGCCCAGAATTTTTTATTTTTGCAAGGGTAACAGGAGAAATTGGACCCCAAAAGTTGTTGTCCAGTTTCTCCTGAGTACGCTGATACCCCATATGTGGGGGTAAACCACTGTTTGGGCACATGCCGGGGCTCGGAAGGGAAGTAGTGACGTTTTGGAATGCAGACTTTGATGGAATGCTCTGCGGGCGTCACGTTGCATTTGCAGAGCCCCTGATGTGCCTAAACAGTAGGAACTCCCCACAAGTGACTCCATTTTGGAAACTAGACCCACCAAGGAACTTATCTAGATGTGTGGTGAGCACTTTGAACCCCCAAGTGCTTTACAGAAGTTTATAACGCAGAGCCGTGAAAATAATAAATGTGTTTCCTTTCCTCAAAAATATTTTTTTAGCCCAGAATTTTTTATTTTTGCAAGGGTAACAGGAGAAATTGGACCCCAAAAGTTGTTGTCCAGTTTCTCCTGAGTACGCTGATACCCCATATGTGGGGGTAAACCACTGTTTTGGCACACGTCGGGGTTCGGAAGGGAAGTAGTGATGTTTTGGAATGCAGACTTTGATGGAATGGTCTGCTGGCGTCACGTTGCATTTGCAGAGCCCCTGATGTGCCTAAACAGTAGAAACACCCCACAAGTGACCCCATTTTGGAAACTAGACCCCCCAAGGAACTTATCTAGATGTGTGATGAGCACATTCAACCCCCAAGTGCTTCACAGAAGTTTACAACGCAGAGCCGTGAAAATAAAAAATCATTTTTCTTTCCTCAAAAAAGATGTTTTAGCAAGCAATTTTTTATTTTCACAAGGGTAACAGGAGAAATTGGGCCCCAATGTTTGTTGTGAGTACAGTGATACCCCATATGTGGGGGTAAACCACTGTTTGGGCGCACGTCAGGGCTCGGAAGGGAAGTAGTGACATTTGAAATGCAGACTTTGATGGAATGGTCTGCGGGCGTCACGTTGCATTTGCAGAGCCCCTGATGTGCCTAAACAGTAGAAACACCCCACAAGTGACCCCATTTTGGAAACTAGACCCCCCAAGGAACTTATCTAGATGTGTGATGAGCACGTTCAACCCCCAAGTGCTTCACAGAAGTTTACAACGCAGAGCCGTGAAAATAAAAAATCATTCTTCTTTCCTCAAAAATTATGTCTTAGCAAGTAATTTTTTATTTTTGCAAGGGTAACAGGAGAAATTGGACCCCAACAGTTGTTGCCCAGTTTGTCCTGAGTATGCTGGTACCCCAAATGTGGGGGTAAACCACTGTTTGAGCACACGTCGGGGCTTGGAAGGGAGGGAGCACCATTTGACTTTTTGAATGCAAGATTGGCTGGAATCAATGGTGGCGCCATGTTGCGTTTGGAGACCCCTGATGTGCCTAAACAGTGGAAACCCCTCATTTCTAACTTCAACACTAACCCCAACACACCCCTAACCCTAATCCCAACTGTAGCCATAACCCTAATCCCAACCCTAACCCCAACACACCCCTAACCACAACCCTAACCCCAACACACCCGTAACCCTAATTCCAACCCTAGCCCTAATTCCAACCCTAACCCTAAGGGTATGTGCCCACGTAGCGGATTCGTGTGAGATTTTTCCGCACGACTTTTGAAAAATCTGCAAGTAAAAGGCACTGCGTTTTACCTGCGGATTTACAGCAGATTTCCAGTGTTTTTTTGTGCGGATTTCACCTGCGGATTCCTATTGAGGAACAGGTGTAAAACGCTGCGGAATCCGCACAAAGAATTGACATGCTGTGGAAAATACAACGCAGCGTTTCTGCACGGAATTTTCCGCATTATGGGCACAGCGGATTTGGTTTTCCATAGGTGTACACGGTACTGTAAACCTGATGGAAAACTGCTACGAATTCGCAGCGGCCAATCCGCTGCGGATCCGCGGCCGATCCGCTGCGGATCCGCGGCCGATCCGCTGCGGATCCGCGGCCGATCCGCTGCGGATCCGCGGCCGATCCGCTGCGGATCCGCTGCCAAATCCGCACATGCCATAACCCTAACCCTACCCGTAACCCTAACCCTAGTTCTAACCCTAACCCTAGTTCTAACCCTAACCCTAGTGGAAAAAAAAAAATATATATTTTCTTTATTTTATTATTGTCCCTATCTATGGGGGTGATAAAGGGGGGGGTTTATTTATTATTTTTTTTATTTTGATCGCTGTGGTAGAACCTACCACAGCGATCAAAATGTACCTGTAAGGAATCTGCCGGCCGGCGGGCGTACTGAGCATGCGCCCGCCATTTTGGAAGATGGCGGCGCCCAGCGAGGAGACGGCCGGACACCGGGAGGATCGGTAAGTATGAAGGGGTGGTGGGGGGGTGGATCTGAGCACAGGGGGGGTGATCGGAGGACGGGGGGAGCGGACAGCAGGACGGGGGAGCGGGCAGGAGCACGGGGCAGCGGAGCACAGGACGGAGGGGACCGGACCACGCACCGGAGCACTGGGGGGGCGATCGGTGGGGTGGGGGGTGGTCACTTCAGGTTTTCCAGCCATGGCCGATGATATTGCAGCATCGGCCATGGCTGGATTGTAATATTTCACCTGTTTTTTAGGTGAAATATTACAAATCGCTCTGATTGGCAGTTTCACTTTCAACAGCCAATCAGAGCGATCGTAGCCACGGGGGGGTGAAGCCACCCCCCCTGGGCTGAAGCACCACTCCCCCTGTCTCTGCAGATCGGGTAAAATGGGAGTTAACCCCTTCACCCGATCTGCAGGGACGCGATCCCTCCATGACGCATACGCTGCGTCATAGGTCGGGAAGGCACAGACTTTCATGACGCAGCGTATGCGTCAAAGGTCGGGAAGGGGTTAAACACTTCTTTTTCTCCTGCTTCAGCCCAAACAATTAACACTTTGTGGGCCGGCTATACTGTCATGAATCCCCAATGGCTAGGGATAGCACAGGACAAGCAAAGTACAAATAAATAACGGACGAGCTCTAGGGTGATGGAACCTGGGCTGACCGCTGCCCTACGCCTGACAAACGCAACTAGAGATAGCCAGGGAGCGTGCCTACGTTGGTTCTAGACGCCACGCACCAGCCTAAGAGCTAACTAGTACTGCAGAGAAAATAAAGACCTCACTTGCCTCCAGAGGAATGAACCCCAAAAGATATAGTTGCCCCCTCACATGTATTGACGGTGAAATGAGAGGAAGGCACACACATAGAGATGATATATATAGATTCAGCAAATTGAGGCCCGCTGTAAACTAGAAAGCAGAACGATACAAAAGGGGACTGAGCGGTCAGCAAAAAACCCTAATCAAAAAACCATCCTGAGATTACAAGAACCCATGTGCCAACTCATGGCACATGGGGAGAACCTCAGTCCACTAGAGCTACCAGCTAGCATAGAGACATAATAAGCAAGCTGGACAAAAAACCAAACAACTGAAAATCAGCACTTAGCTTATCCTGAAAGATCTGGGAGCAGGTAGGCAGGAACCAAACAGAGCACATCTGAATACATTGATAGCCGGCAAGGAAATGACAGAAAGGCCAGGTAAAATAGGAAACACCCAGCCTCTGATGGACAGGTGGAAACCAAAGGCCGCAACCCACCAAAGTCACCCAGTACCAGCAGTAACCACCAGAGGGAGCCCACAAACAGAATCCACAACAGCCATGACATCCAAGGGTCTGTTGAAGACCAGCATTAAAAATTAAACAATTAAACATATAATGTTTATTAAAATGCAGTAAGAGGCGAATAAAACATTGTATCTAACCCAAAATAGTGTCAATAAAAATGTTGGCTCAGGGTGCAAAAAATAAGCCCTCACGCTGCCCCATATTCCGACAATTTATGGGTCTCGTAAAATGGTGACAAAAGCTATTTTTTTTAACAGATTTCCGATTTTGCTTCTTACCATTTAAATGAAAAAATTAACTATATATGTTTGTTATCTGGATAATTATACTGACCTGTAGAATTATATTGCTAGGTCAGTTTTATCTTATAGTGAATGTGGTAAATAAAAAAATATAGCAAAATTGACTTTTTTTTGCAATTTCAACGCAGTTGGATTTTTTTTCCCACTTTCACGTGCATTGCATGATAAAAGTACAACTTGTCTCACAAAAAACAAGCCCTAACGCGGACTTAGATATCCCTACTAATAGGCTTGATTCTTATATGAGGACATTGAAAAACCTTTGGATTAAAGAACTCAACACATGGTGGGACAGCACCATGTTAAACTCCTATTTGGAAAAAACACATGATTCCACGTGGATTTCGTTTTAAAAAAATCCAGCTACTATGTTTTCAGAGGAATTTGCTAAGAAGTGGTGCAACATATTGGATCAATGTTCACACCAACTGAGGCAATTGATTGCTTCATATGAAGAGGAATCTTTGACCACCGTTCAAACAGAAATACAACAGGTCAAAAAGAATCTTATTTCCTTTGTTAAATCTAAAGAATATGAAACACTGGATCAAACTATTAAGAATAAAATTGCTCAGTTGGAGGATAAAATCATGAACATAAAAAATAAGTGAAAGGGATCTTATGGACTATATGAATAATGAAGTATACTGCATATGTGGAAAAGGAATAAAGATAAAATATGGCAAAATAACAAAGTTATTTTAAGGAGAAATGGAGACAAAAAATTCATGCATTTTTTTAAGAGTCAGTTTCACAGACATTGATTCTTCATTGGATATCTCAGATGGTGTGACATCGGAAGATTTTTCGGATTCTTCAGCAGAGAATTAAGGGGGTACTACCAGAAGAAATACAGTATACATTAAAAATTCTAATAAATATGACTTTGAGAATATGGAACATTCAAAAAACTTAAAAAGAAGACACAGAGGTGGTAGTAAACATAAGGGATACGAACAAACAGGTTACAAATAAAAAGGTACAGAACAAGTAGTTATTAACCTGTCTTTATTACATTCTCAGTGAACCCCAAATCTCCTTCTTGTCAAAAGGGTTATGATTTTCCCCTACCAGTGAATTTGATGTGTACAAAACGATCCTAGATGTTAATAAGTTTGCCAGATCCTTGACTCTTTGTTGTTATTTTGATCACTCAGCTGAACAGAATGGCAGAAATGATCCGATTCCAGTGTCCACACATCTACCAGATATAATGGATGTTGGTTGATTTCAGGAACAATGTTCAATTTACAATTTAAGAATATTATCCCGTGAGGGACAACAAGATACTATGAATTTAAACTCCTTATCTTCTTAAAAAAAAACTTATTTCTATCGTATTCAATCACAACCCCTTATCTTGGACATTTTTCAGAAAACGAACAAGAACTACATAGTTTAAAAAATTATTTGAAAACGCACCATGAGAATTCCAATATTATTATTATTATTATTATTATTATTATTATTATTATTATTATTATTATTAATATTATTATTATACAGGGTGGGCCATTTATGTGGATGCACCTAAATAAAATAGGAATGATTGGTGATATCAACTTCTTGTTTGTGGCACATTAGTATATGGGATAGGGGAAACTTTTCAAGATGGGTGGTGACCATGGCGGACATTTTGAAGTCAGCCATTTAGGATCCAACTTTATTTTTTCCAATGGGAAGAGGGTCATGTGACACATCAAACTTATTGAGAATTTCACAAGAAAAACAATGGTGTGGTAGGTTTTAATGCAACTTTATTTTTTCATGAGTTATTTACTAGTTTATGACCACTTATAAAATGTGTTCAAACTGCTGCCTATTGTGCTAGATTGTCAATGCAACCCTCTTCTCCCACTCTTGACACACTGATAGCAACATCGCAGAAGAAATGCTAGCACAGGCTTCCAGTATCAGTTGTTTCAGATGCTGCACATCTCCTATCTTCACAGCATAGACAATTGCCTTCAGATGACCCCAGCATCTGAAACAACGCATAATGGAAGCCTGTGGTAGCATTTCTTCTGCGGTGTTGCTATCAGTGTGTCAAGAGTAGGAGAAGAGGGTTGAGTTGACAATCCAACAATGGGCAGGACTTTGAACATGTTTTATAACTGGTCATAAACTTGTAAATAACTCATGAAAGAATAAAGTTACGTTAAAACCAAGCACACCATTGTTTTTCTTGTGAAATTCTCAATAAGTTTAATGCGTCACATGACCCTCTTCCAATTGGAAAAAAAAAGTTGGTCACCATGGTCACCACCCATCTGGAAAAGTTTCCCCCATCCCATATACTAATGTGCCACAAACAGAATGTTGATACCACCAACTATTCCTATTTTGTTTAGGTGTATCCATATAAATGGCCCACCCTGTACATTTATATAGCGCCATTTATTCCATGGCTCTTTACATATGAAAGGGGCAAATATAGACAAGCACAATAGACATAAGCAATACAAGGCACACACAAGTACAGGAGAGAGGACCCTGCCCGTGAGGGCTCACAGTCTACAGGCGATGGGTGAGGATACACGAGGAGAGGGTAGAGCTGGTCTTGAGGTGGTTCAGCAGACTAAGGATCACTGCAGGTTTTAGGCTTGTCGGAAGAGGTGGGTTTTGAAGTTCTTTGTGAAGGTTTCTGTGGTAGGTGAGAGTCTGATGTGTTGGGGTAGAGAGTTCCAGAGTATGGGGGAAGCACGAGAGAAGTCTTGTATGTGGTTGTGGGAAGAAGAAATAGGAGGGAGTAGAGAAGGAGATCTTGAGAGGAACAAAGGTTGCGTGTGGGTAAGTACCGGGAGACCATGTCACAGATGTATGGAGAAGACAGGTTGTGGATGGCTTTGTATGTCATAGTTAGGGTTTTGAACTGGAGCCTCTGGACAATAGGAAGCCAGTGGAGGGCTTGGCAGAGAGGAGAGGCTAGGGAACAACAGGAAGACAGGTGGATAAGTCGGGCAGAAGAGTGTAGGATGGATTGGAGTGGTGCCAGAGTGCTAGAGGGGAGGCCAGAGAGTAGGAGGTTGCAGCAATCGAGGCGGGAGATGATAAGGGTGTGCGCTAGCGTTTTTGTGATTTCATGGTAAAGGAATGAACAGATCCAGGAAATATGTTTGAGTTGGCAGGAGGAGGCAAGGGATTGGATATGAGGCTTGAAAGAGAGGGCAGAGTCGAGAATCACCCCGAGGCACCGAGCACTGAGGAAAGTGAGCAGCCATTGACATTGATGGATAGGTCTTGGGGGGGCAGAGTGAGATGGGGGAAAAATGATGAATTCTGTTTTGCCCATGTTCAGTGTGAGAAAGCGAGCAAAAAAGAAAGCTGAAATAGCAGACAGGCATTGTGGGACTTTGGTCAGTAAGGACATGAGGTCGGGTTCAGATAGGTAGATCTGTGTTGTGAATTTGGATTCTGGGCTCCCCCGGTGGCTACTGGTGGAATTGAACTGGTGTCTTCATCTTCTCTGTTCACCTGTTCCGATCAAGATGTGGGAGTCGCTATATAACCTTGCTGCTCTGTTAGTTGCTTGCCGGTCATCAATGTTATCAGAAGCCTCTCTGTGCTTGTTCCTGCTCCTAGACAACTACTAGATAAGTTGGACTCTTGTCCATGTTTGTTTTTGCATTTTGTTCCAGTTCACAGCTGTAGTTTCGTTACTGTGTCTGGAAAGCTCTTGTGAACGGGAATTGCCACTCTGGTGTTATGAGTTAATGCCAGAGTTTTAAAGTAATTTCTGGATGGTGTTTTTTGATAGGGTTTTCAGCTGACCATGAAAGTGTCCTTTCTGTCTTCTGCTATGTAGTAAGTGGACCTCAAATTTGCTAAACCTATTTTCATACTACGTTTGTGATTTCATCTCAACTCACCGCCAATACATGTGGGGGGCCTCTGTCTCCTTTCGGGGTATTTCTCTAGAGGTGAGCTAGGACTAATATTTTCCTCTGCTAGCTTTATTTAGTCCTCCGGCTGGGCTGGGCATCTAGAATCAACGTAGGCATGCTACCCGGCCACTGCTAGTTGTGCGTTAGGTTTAGTTCATGGTCAGCTCAGTTCCCATCTTCCAAGAGCTAGTTCCTATATATGCTTATGCTATGTTCTCTTGCCATTGAGATCATGACAGTTTGACCGGCCCGCAAAGTGTTAATTGTTTGGGCTGAAGCAGGAGAAAAAGAAGTGTTGAAGGGAAATTTTTTTTTTTTCCCCTCAGAGTTTGGCTGCCTAGCCCTTAATTGCTGTCTAGCTGCTTCTTACCTCCTCTTAACCCTTGAATGGCTCTGTGTCCACCTGTTTGTAATGGATCTTCAGAGTGTAACTGCAGGTTTGAATAATCTCGCCACGAAGGTACAAAATTTGCAAGATTTTGTTTGTCATGCACCTGTATCTGAGCCGAGAATTCCTTTGCCGGAATTTTTCTCGGGGAATAGATCCGGGTTTCAGAATTTTCGAAATAATTGCAAATTATTTTTGTCTCTGAAATCTCGCTCTGCCGGAGACCCTGCACAGCAGGTCAGGATTGTGATTTCCTTGCTCCGGGGCGACCCTCAAGACTGGGCTTTTTCATTGACACCAGGGGATCCTGCGTTGCTCAATGTGGATGCGTTTTTTCTGGCCTTGGGGTTGCTTTATGACGAACCTCATTTGGAGCTTCAGGCAGAAAAAACTTTGATGTCCCTATCTCAGGGGCAAGATGAAGCGGAAATTTACTGCCAAAGATTCCGTAAATGGTCTGTGCTTACTCAGTGGAATGAGTGTGCCCTGGCGGCGACTTTCAGAGAGGGTCTCTCTGATGCCATTAAGGATGTTATGGTGGGGTTCCCTGTGCCTGCGGGTCTGAATGAGTCCATGACAATGGCTATTCAGATCGATAGGCGTTTGCGGGAGCGCAAACCAGTGCACCATCTGGCGGTGTCCACTGAGAAGTCGCCAGAGAGTATGCAGTGTGATAGAATTCTGTCCCGAAGCAAGCGGCAGAATTTTAGACGGAAAAATGGGTTGTGTTTCTATTGTGGTGATTCTACTCATGTTATATCAGCATGCTCTAAGCGCACTAAAAAGCTTGGTAAATCTGTTTCCATTTGCACCTTACCGTCTAAATTTATTCTATCTGTGACCCTGATTTGCTCTTTGTCATCTATTACCACGGACGCCTATGTCGACTCTGGCGCCGCTTTGAGTCTTATGGATTGGTCCTTTGCCAAACGCTGTGGGTATGATTTAGAGCCTTTGGAGACTTCTATTCCTCTGAAGGGGATTGACTCCACCCCGTTGGCTAATAATAAACCACAATACTGGACACAAGTAACTATGCGTATTAATCCGGATCACCAGGAGATTATTCGCTTTCTGGTGCTGTATAATCTACATGATGATTTGGTGCTAGGATTGCCTTGGCTGCAATCTCACAACCCAGTCCTCGACTGGAGAGCTATGTCTGTGTTGAGCTGGGGATGTAAGGGGGCTCATGGGGATGTACCTGTGGTTTCCATTTCATCATCCATTCCCTCTGAAATTCCTGAGTTCCTGTCTGACTATCGTGACGTCTTTGAAGAATCCAAGCTTGGTTCGTTACCTCCGCACCGAGAGTGCGATTGTGCCATAGATTTAATCCCGGGTAGTAAATACCCAAAGGGTCGTTTATTTAATCTGTCTGTGCCTGAACATGCTGCTATGCGAGAATATATAAAGGAGTCCTTGGAAAAGGGACATATTCGTCCATCGTCATCTCCCTTAGGAGCCGGTTTTTTCTTTGTGTCAAAAAAAGACGGCTCTTTGAGACCATGTATTGATTATCGGCTTTTGAATAAAATCACTGTTAAATATCAATACCCATTGCCGTTGCTGACTGATTTGTTTGCTCGCATAAAGGGGGCCAAGTGGTTCTCTAAGATTGACCTTCGTGGGGCGTATAATTTGGTGCGAATCAGGCAGGGGGATGAGTGGAAAACCGCATTTAATACGCCCGAGGGCCACTTTGAGTATTTAGTGATGCCTTTTGGTCTTTCTAATGCTCCGTCAGTTTTCCAGTCCTTTATGCATGATATTTTTCGCGATTATTTGGATAAATTTATGATTGTGTATCTGGATGATATTCTGATTTTTTCGGATGACTGGGACTCTCATGTCCAGCAAGTCAGGAGGGTTTTTCAGGTTTTGCGGTCTAATTCTTTGTGTGTGAAGGGTTCTAAGTGTGTTTTTGGGGTACAGAGGATTTCCTTTTTGGGATATATTTTTTCCCCCTCTTCCATTGAAATGGATCCTGTCAAGGTTCAAGCTATTTGTGATTGGACGCAGCCCTCTTCTCTTAAGAGTCTTCAGAAATTTTTGGGCTTTGCTAACTTTTATCGTCGATTTATTGCTGGTTTTTCGGATATTGCTAAGCCATTGACCGATTTGACTAAGAAGGGTGCTGATGTTGCTGATTGGTCCCCTGATGCTGTGGAGGCCTTTCGGGAGCTTAAGCGCCGTTTTTCCTCTGCCCCTGTGTTGCGTCAGCCTGATGTTGCTCTACCTTTTCAGGTTGAGGTCGACGCTTCTGAGATCGGAGCTGGGGCAGTGTTGTCGCAGAAAAGTTCTGACTGCTCCGTGATGAGGCCTTGTGCCTTCTTTTCCCGTAAATTTTCGCCCGCTGAGCGGAATTATGATGTTGGGAATCGGGAGCTTTTGGCCATGAAGTGGGCTTTTGAGGAGTGGCGCCATTGGCTCGAGGGGGCCAGACATCAGGTGGTGGTATTGACTGACCACAAAAATTTGATTTATCTTGAGACCGCCAGGCGCCTGAATCCTAGACAGGCGCGCTGGTCATTATTTTTCTCTCGGTTTAATTTTGTGGTGTCATACCTACCGGGTTCTAAGAATGTTAAGGCGGATGCCCTTTCTAGGAGTTTTGAGCCTGACTCGCCTGGTAACTCTGAGCCCACAGGTATCCTTAAGGATGGAGTGGTATTGTCAGCCGTTTCTCCAGACCTGCGGCGGGCCTTGCAGGAGTTTCAGGCGGAGAGACCTGATCGTTGCCCACCTGATAAACTGTTTGTTCCTGATGATTGGACCAGTAGAGTCATCTCTGAGGTTCATTCTTCTGCGTTGGCAGGTCATCCTGGCATTTTTGGTACCAGGGATTTGGTGGCAAGGTCCTTCTGGTGGCCTTCCCTGTCACGAGATGTGCGAGGCTTTGTGCAGTCTTGTGACGTTTGTGCTCGGGCCAAGCCTTGTTGTTCTCGGGCTAGTGGATTATTGTTGCCCTTGCCTATTCCTAAGAGGCCTTGGACGCACATCTCGATGGATTTTATTTCAGATCTGCCTGTTTCTCAGAAGATGTCTGTCATCTGGGTGGTGTGTGACCGTTTTTCTAAGATGGTCCATTTGGTTCCTCTGCCCAAGTTACCTTCTTCTTCCGAGTTGGTTCCTCTGTTTTTTCAAAATGTTGTTCGTTTGCATGGTATTCCTGAGAATATCGTTTCTGACAGAGGGACCCAATTCGTGTCTAGATTTTGGCGGGCATTCTGTGCTAGGATGGGCATAGATTTATCTTTTTCGTCCGCTTTCCATCCTCAGACGAATGGCCAGACCGAGCGGATTAATCAGACCCTGGAGACATATCTGAGGTGTTTTGTGTCTGCTGACCAGGATGATTGGGTTGCTTTTTTGCCATTGGCGGAGTTCGCTCTCAATAATCGGGCCAGCTCTGCCACTTTGGTGTCCCCGTTTTTCTGTAATTCGGGGTTTCATCCTCGATTTTCCTCTGGTCAGGTGGAATCTTCGGATTGTCCTGGAGTGGATGCTCTGGTGGAGAGATTGCATCAGATCTGGGGGCAGGTGGTGGACAATTTGAGGTTGTCCCAGGAGAAGACTCAGCTTTTTGCCAACCGCCACCGTCGTGTTGGTCCTCGGCTTTCTGTTGGGGATTTGGTGTGGTTGTCTTCTCGTTTTGTCCCTATGAGGGTCTCTTCTCCTAAGTTTAAGCCTCGGTTTATCGGCCCGTATAAGATATTGGAGATTCTTAACCCTGTTTCCTTCCGTTTGGACCTCCCTGCATCCTTTTCTATTCATAACGTTTTTCATCGGTCATTATTGCGCAGGTATGAGGTACCGGTTGTGCCTTCCGTTGAGCCTCCTGCTCCGGTGTTGGTTGAGGGTGAGTTGGAGTACGTTGTGGAGAAAATCTTGGACTCTCGTGTTTCCAGACGGAGACTCCAGTATCTGGTCAAGTGGAAGGGATATGGCCAGGAGGATAATTCTTGGGTGAATGCATCTGATGTTCATGCCTCCGATCTGGTTCGTGCCTTTCATAGGGCCCATCCTGATCGCCCTGGTGGTTCTGGTGAGGGTTCGGTGCCCCCTCCTTGAGGGGGGGGTACTGTTGTGAATTTGGATTCTGGGCTCCCCCGGTGGCTACTGGTGGAATTGAACTGGTGTCTTCATCTTCTCTGTTCACCTGTTCCCATCAAGATGTGGGAGTCGCTATATAACCTTGCTGCTCTGTTAGTTGCTTGCCGGTCATCAATGTTATCAGAAGCCTCTCTGTGCTTGTTCCTGCTCCTAGACAACTACTAGATAAGTTGGACTCTTGTCCATGTTTGTTTTTGCATTTTGTTCCAGTTCACAGCTGTAGTTTCGTTACTGTGTCTGGAAAGCTCTTGTGAACGGGAATTGCCACTCTGGTGTTATGAGTTAATGCCAGAGTTTTAAAGTAATTTCTGGATGGTGTTTTTTGATAGGGTTTTCAGCTGACCATGAAAGTGTCCTTTCTGTCTTCTGCTATGTAGTAAGTGGACCTCAAATTTGCTAAACCTATTTTCATACTACGTTTGTGATTTCATCTCAACTCACCGCCAATACATGTGGGGGGCCTCTGTCTCCTTTCGGGGTATTTCTCTAGAGGTGAGCTAGGACTAATATTTTCCTCTGCTAGCTTTATTTAGTCCTCCGGCTGGGCTGGGCATCTAGAATCAACGTAGGCATGCTACCCGGCCACTGCTAGTTGTGCGTTAGGTTTAGTTCATGGTCAGCTCAGTTCCCATCTTCCAAGAGCTAGTTCCTATATATGCTTATGCTATGTTCTCTTGCCATTGAGATCATGACAGATCTGCGTATCATTGGCGTAGCAATGATACTGCAAACTGTGGGATTCTATGAGCTGTCCCAGGCCGAAGGAGTAGATGGAGAAGAGCAGGGGCTCTAGGACTGAGCCTTGGGGAACACTGACAGACAGGGGGCAAGGTGAGAAGGTGATGTGGGAGAGGGAGACACTGAAAGTTCGGTCTGTTAGATATGATGAGACCCAGGATAGGGCCAAGTTTGTGATGCCAAGAGATAAGAGAATCTGTTGTTGGAGGGAATGGTCGACAGTGTCGAAGGCAGAAGACATGTCCAGAAGAAGGACAACTGAGTAGTGTCGCTTCCTCTTGGCAGTTAGTAGGTCATTGGTGACTTTAGTTAGGGCAGTGTCATTTGAGTGATGGGGTCTGAATCCAGATTGCAACCGGTCAAAGAGGGAGCAGGAGGAGAGGTAGGAGGACAGTTCAAGATGGACATGCTGTTCCAGTAGTTTTGAGGCATAAGGGAGAAGAGATATTGAGCAATAGCTAGACACAGAGGATGGGTCGAGGGAGGGCTTTTTGAGGATGGGTGTGATCTTGGTATTCCAATCTAACTAAAGACATAAAATGACTATTAGAGAATTAAACAATAACAAGGGTTCATTGATTCGACAAGCAGATAAGGCGGGTGAAATTATTTTATTGAATGCAAGTCTTTATGAACAATTGAACCTACAGATGCTCCAAGATCATAATATTTATCAAGAGATAAGTTATAATCCGACAAACAAATGTAAAGAAGAGTTGGGAAGAATTCTAAGTGAAGGTATTTCTATAGGTGTTCTGAATAAAAAACTGTCTGATGACCTTAAAGTAGAATTTCCAATTGTTCCAATTTTCCACTCTTTACCTAAAATACATAAAGAGTAATTCCCTCCTTTACTAATAACTATAGTGGCAGGTATAGGTAGGTTAAAAGAACCACTTAGTTTATGGTTGGATCGCCACCTGCAACCATTAGTTAGAAGTCTTCTTACTTTTCTAAGGGATACCAAATATATTATTACATTACTAGATAATAAAGAGTTGCCTATGGGATGTATATGGTTATGTTGTGATGTGATTAGTTTGTATCCTAGTATACCATATAATAGAGCAATTTTGACACTCTCAAAACGTCTTAAACTGTACAGTAGGTACCCAAATGAACCCAAGAATTTATTCTTATGGCAGTTGAATTTTACTTAAAAAAAACTATTTCTTCTTTAATAATTTATTCTTTGTTCAAAAACAAGGTGCCCCTGAGTTTCTCACCATCGTTGGCAAATATTTATATGTTCTGCTGGGAGGTATCATTTATTTTCTCTGATTCTGCTCCTTTTTCCTCCCATATCAGGTGGTATGGTCAGTTTCTCGACGACATCCTCCTCATATGGGGAGGAACTATTAGTTCAGCAGGATTTTGTGAAATATCTTAATAGTAATTACATGAATTTAAAATTTATTTCTAATATACAACTAGAAAATATTGATTTTTTTTAACATTATCCTCAGTAATAGTATGCCTACATTCATTACAGTAGCCCCTTATAGAAAAAATATGGCCACAAATTCAACTCTTCTAGCTTCGTTACATCATTCTAAACAAGTGATCAAAAATGTTCCCATAGGAGAACTGATACGTTTAAAACGCAATACCAGCATAGATAAAAAATCAAGAGAAGAAATATCACTCATAAAACAGAAACTGGAAGAATGAAAATACCCTAATTGAATGTTAACAGGGGCACATAGAATTGGCGATGATATTCCAAGACAAGAAATTCTTATGAATAAAAAGCATAAAAAATACTCTACCTATAATAAGGATATTACATTCGTATCTACTTATAGCCTTCAGTTTCCAGCAATAAAACAAATTATAAATAGACATATACCTATGCTGTACCAGGATGAAAAATTAAAAACATATCTTAGATAACCCTGCTAGATTTTTGGCTAAAAGAGCACCTACTTTAGGCAATGTATTATCTCCAAGCCTATGTTTAAATCAAAATTCTATCGGAAAAACACATGGCTTCATATAACAGAATTTTATAAATGCGGGCACAATATCTGTAATTGTTGAAAACATGTTGAAAATACTACTACCTTTTACCTCTTTAACAACCAACAAAATTTACCATATAAAGCACTTCATTAATTGTAAATCATCATATATAATTTATCTTATAACACACAATATTTGCTGTATCAAATATATGGCTTTCACTTCTAATACACTGAAAACACGCACTTGGAGACACCTGTCTGACGCAGCCAGCAAATTAATTACGAAATGTTCAGCAGCCTCTAAACATTTTAGTGCAGCGCCCCAGAGTCCTGGTCGTGCAGTATTGTCGCTCTTCCACCAAGGGGAGTGATGGTACGTCTGATTGTACTAAAGGAGTTCACCTGACCAGGCATCACAGTCACACACTACACTTCACACTCCGGCCACCAGGGGGAGCAAAAGGTTCTATCTATTAGGCCACTCCTCACACACGGGTAAAACTGGTTGTCGGATAGGAAGTTAGGGAGAAGCTGACTGGGCTCTGTCCCGGTAACACCGAGTCAGAGAGAGAAAGCTGACTGGCGAGACCCAGGTAGGTCCCTGTCATGGGTGGGATCCTGACAGTGGCCTAGCAAGAGATAGAGCGTTACGGAGCTGCACCTGCACCTCATTGCGGCAGCATCCTAAGAAAGAACAAGAAGCAAAGTATATTGTGGAGAAGTGAGAAACAAGATCACAGCACTAGGAGATAATACCAGGAGGAGTCCTACCTTAAGATCACGAAAACATCCTTCTGAGGCGCGTAGCCGGTGGCCGGAACACCAAGGGAGTACTGACTCTACGCATTACTCCAGACAATGGCAGGGCAGTTAACTCTAGGTTGGCTGTCTCACCTTTACACCTAATGAAGACAACGGAGGCAATTGTGGGAGAGGGGTGTCTCTAGGGTCCCTATAAATTAACTCCAGGCCTACCCCGTCATACGGGTGCGTCCTATCCATACCATCTGGGGGGACGGAGAGAAGATCAGAAACATACACGACAGTTGTGAGGACCATCCTGGGGGCTCAGCAGGGAGGTACTACAACACACAGGCGCTAGTAGGAAAGCTACTGATTTCCACCTGCAAAGGGAACTCTGGATGTGCCTTCGGACCGGCCGGATTCAGCCAGCCCTGTTAGTAGTGCTCTGGATTGTGGATGCTGAAGTCTACAGTAAAAGGTAAAGAGACTGCAACCCTTGTGTCTTCATTATTCACTGCGACTTACACCATCATCATCTACCTTACTGGGAAGCCCTGGGGACATACTTCATCTGTGGGAAGGTACACCATCTAGCTGCCATTCCATCACCCCAGCGGACCCCTAAGCAGCGTCGGTCATCCTGAGCGAATAACACAGGTGGCGTCACGAACACTTGACAAACTTTCCTCTACACCTTTAATTGGGCGCCCCTTAGCAGGGCCACGGACCGGGTCGGGCCACCGTGACATCCCCAGAACCGAGACAGAGGGACCCGGTACCGAGTACCCCGCTGCCCTGCGCCTGGGGGCGATCCATTAGTCTGAAACATAATGATGACACTATATCATGTGTTGTTACAGGAATAGAAAAAATAAGAAAATCGTATAGAGGTGGAGATCACCAGAGAAAATTATTAAATCGTGAATCGAGGTGGATCTATGAATTGAACACAAGGGTCCCACATGTAATGAATATCAGTTTTGTCACCATCCATATCTGTTTAACCCCTTAGATGCTGCTGTCAAATAATGACTATATCATATAAATGTTTAAAAGAGTGTGACTTTTCCCTTTTTATCTCCATCGGCACCCTGAGGTCACGATTGTGTGGTCATGATGTTTGCCATGGTAATTCACGACCAAATAGCGGCCTTAGAGTCTGCCGGCTACACTGACCTGTTCAGAAGTCAGCGACATTCAGGTGGTAAAAATACACTTTTTATTTCTGTCATGTCACTTTACATTAAATCACCTGAAGGGTTAATAAACTATGTGACAGCAAATTTTAATATGTCGAGGGGTGTTGTTTTTAAAATGGTATCACTTTGGGGGGTTTTCCAATATATAGGACCCTAAGGCTAGGTTCACATTGCGTTAGTGGGTATCCGCTAATGGAATCCGTTACATAGCGGCACTAACGCAATGTAACGGGTCTGTTAGCGCACCCATTGACCGCAATGTATGTAACGCATCCCTAACGCATGCCATTTTTGGCATGCGTTAGCGATGTGCCGTTATTTTGTGATGGACCTCGAACGCTGTCTTACAGCAATTGAAAAAAATGTAAAGAATTAATGTTTACATTTTCTTAAAAAATATTATCATTTGTTTATAATTTAGTAAAATATTAAAAATAATTTGAAAAGTTTTGGAATTTCCACTTTTAAACACTAGGGGGAGCAGCTGCTGAAATTTCACAAAAACCTAGTGTACAAATAGCTCACATTACAGCACTGCAGTAATTATGGGCGGAGTCTGCTGACATGGGTGTGATGTCACTCCTCTCCTCCCCTTCTGGGTGTTTGCTAAGGGATAAGAGAGGATGATATTCAGGAACCCAGTGAGCAGCCATTTTGTTGGTGACTGCAGAGTTATACTGACAAGTAGACAGTCACAGAGGATGGCAGGCAGCAAGGATTCTGGGAGATATATGGTGGAGGGAGCAGGGTGACAGCAGCACAGAGTATTCAGGAGAGCAGTGTGCTGGTCTATGGGGAGGGCACCCTGTTCGGTGCGCGGAGCAGCCAGGGATTGTACATAGAGCGCTGTCTTTTATACACATGGATGGACCATCTGCTTGTCTGCTCCACAGAAATCCAGGAAACATTTCTGTGGATTGATGGCCTGTTCTGATCTAGACTTTGCATGCAGACCCCATTCCCCTCCTCAGATCCTGTCCTGGCAATGTGTGAAAGCGAGGCAACAGGCAAAGTATGGGGTGACGCTGGGAAGGAAATGTAGCCATATAGTAACAATAAAAATGAGACCCCTCTCTTCAGCTGCCTCACCAGCCTTCCCCTGACTGCACCTAACTGGAGGTCATGCTGCCCCCTCTATTACCCCAGACCCGTGTGCAGGTGCTCAGCCAGAACCACCATAGAATGGGTCCCCTTTCTGAAGATAATACTGCCATATTGTTCTCACATAATACCGCCATGTAGATCACACATAATACCGCCATATAGATCACACACAATACTATCAAATAGATCACACAATACTGTCATACAGTTCTCACATAATACCACCATATAGATTACACATAATACTGCCAGTGTTCTCACATACCGCCATATAGATCACACATAATACCACCATATAGATCACACATAATGTTGCCAGTGTTCTCATATAATACTGCCATATAGATCACACAATACCGCCACATACTTCTCACAATGCCGCCACATCAATCTCACATAATACCGCCATATATATCACACAATACCGCCACATACTTCTCACAATGCCGCCACATAGATCTCACATAATACCACCATATAGATCACACACAATACCACCATATAATTCTCACAATACTGATCAAGCATAACACCACCATTCAGATCACATAATACCGTCATATAGATCTCACATAATGCCATAATACAGCATGACCCCTGCAGCTCCTGTTATCGCACGCATTGAGTTGTGTGTGCAATGGAGAAAGACATGCAGGGGGGAGAGGAGTGCATAGGAGAGGATTAGATACACGGTTCACCAGACAGTATCACACAGGATAGGATTAGATACACGGCTCAGCACAGTATCACACAGGATAGGATTAGATACACGGCTCAGCAGACAGTATCACACAGGAGCGGATTAGATACACGGCTCAGCAGTCAGTATCACACAGGAGAGGATTATTAGATACACGTCTCACCAGACAGTATCACACAGGATAGGATTAGATACACGGCTCAGCACAGTATCACACAGGATAGGATTAGATACACGGCTCAGCAGTCAGTATCACACAGGAGAGGATTAGATACACGGCTCAGCACAGTATCACACAGGATAGGATTAGATACATGGCTCAGCACAGTATCACACAGGATAGGATTAGATGCACGGCTCAGCAGTCAGTATCACACAGGAGCGGATTAGATACACGTCTCACCAGACAGTATCACACAGGATAGGATTAGATACACGGCTCAGCAGACAGTATCATACAGGATAGGATTAGATACATGGCTCAGCAGACAGTATCACACAGGAGAGGATTAGATACACGGCTCAGCACAGTATAGTGATAGATACACGGTCTGATGTCCTGATGAGGAGCTACAGTGAGAGGCAGGGTCGGAGCAGCACAGATATTCTCCCCATCCCCCTCTGTTACCTCTCTGCAGCTCCTGATAAGAGGACATCAGACCTCAGCACTTCATCCTCTCTAGCGATTCTAGAGATTAGAGCCAGGGCACCAGGCAGCATAGAAGAGGACAGGGAATGGCCACTGCTGACAGTGTGAGAGGGGAGACAGATGGAGTTGCCCCTCCAACAGCGCAGCTCTCAAGTCATAGTGGAGCTCACAGATACACTGTGGGCTGAAGAAAGATGGCGCCGACCTCCTGCCTCTGCTGTGATGTGGAGACAGCCCAGGGGGCATGGCCAGATCACAGCAGGGAGCAGCTCAATGATAGGTATGGGGTCGGACACTGACCACAGTCTCCTATGCCCAGGGCTGCCGTATTTGCAGAGTGTAAGTGTCGTGCTGGGACTCTTACACTCCTGCAAAAATAATTAATAATAAAAAAGATATTAAAGTAAAAAAAATAATTTTGTATTAAAAATAATTGTTTATATAAACAATCATTTTTAATACAAAAGCAAAATTGCGGCACCTTCCCTTTAAAGTCACTTCAAACGTGGATAGGTCCCTAAAAAAAAGTATTTTGTAAATTTCCATGAAAAAATGAAAAATTGCTGCTACATTTTTAAATCTCCTAAAATGCAAACAATATAAATTACATTTTACAAATGGTGCTGATGTAAAGCCGACATGTGGGAAATATTATTAATTTTTTTCTGTTGCATGACTATCTATGAATTAAAGGGATAATCAGTCAAAGTTTGAAAATTGCTATTTTTTAAAAAATTTTGTCAAATTTTTGACATTTTTTATAAATAAGCATAATATATCAACCTAAATTTACCATTATCATAAAGTATAGTATGTCACGAAAAATCACTGGAATTTGTCTAAGCGTTCCAGAGTTATTACCACATAAAGTGACACTGGTCAGATTTTTAAAATTTGGCTTTGTCTCTAAGGGGTTAAGAAGCACTCTCACTAACATATTTATTGTTTAAATGTGTCTGTGTGTGTGTGTGTGTGTGTGTGTGTGAGCATGTAACCTAGTGAGCCAATCGATTTGATGCAAGTCTAATTTGTGTCAATTTTTTAGGAATTCACTGAATTCTGCGAACTTGAAAAATTTGCAATTCTGTTTGCAAAAAATGGCCATTAACATTTTACACATTGGGTCAAAAGCTAGGTGCACTTTTGTTGTCTAGTGCCCCTTTAAATTCTATGGATATACTAGCTCTTGTTGGTCAGGATGATTTTCCCATTAAGAGACAGCAAAAGGAATGTGGGTGGACACCTGCAGCAGCTCAATAAGATTTTACCCACTGGGAGGCAACACGCTTGTTACAAAGTCTCTTTAGGAGGCAAAAAGCGTGAACAGAAGAAGACAGTTGGTGTTCACCAATGAAATTACATTTGTGAATCTAGTTGTACTATTTGTATCATGCTATCAAGTGAGATGCCTGTGTAGGATCATCGTACTGTGTAAGTGTCTGCTTGGACATCATATTGACTATAGAGGGGCATTACACTGTCTGTGGGGGGCTGTTGGGGTAACATACTATGTGTGTAGGAATCTACTGTGGGGGCATTATACTGTGATTGGGGACACTGAAATGGGGAACTATACTGTGTGAGAACACTAAGGGTCTTCCATATAAGAACTATTTCTATGTGGGTGCATATATACAGTAGAGCTAGGTGATGTTGAGGTACAGCCTTAGTATATGTGTTTGCAGTATGTGTCCCACTTCTTTATCTTTCAAAGAAGGGAAGTATGGTGGATGGGCTCTTCACTCATCGGATTAGGTAAGTATGATCTCCTCTGTAGTGACAAAACTTGCGCTCGCTCATACATGTCCCTTATCTAGACAAAGTACATTAGCTGCAGTACAGGCTGGAGATTCTTGCGTGTTCCGCTTCTTATATCCTCACTCTCACTAGTTTCCATTGATGGCAAACCGAATGGCAAATGTTGCTCACCCCCTCTATTATGCATTTTTCCCCTTGCCATTCTCCTCTCCTGTTTCTTCCTTTCTACTTTATACAAAAAGAATCACTGGAACGTCTAAGCCCATTCAGGGGCGGACACAGGCAGCTTGGGGCCCCTGTGCAGGAAATCTGTCTGGGCCCTCCCTTTTAAGGCGACAAAGCTACATATATATATATATATATTTATATATATATATATATATATATATATAGCTACCCACACATACATGTATATATTACATAGTCTCCTTTATTATGTATATTGCTGTCCCTTATTATACAGTGCCCTCTCTTGCTATGTAGAGCACCGTCCCTTACATATTGGATTTTATAGAGCCCTGTTTTTTATTACATACCATCCTGTCTTGTTAGCTGTATAATGCAATGATGGCTGATGGAGCATGGGAAAGCTTATTTTCTAAAGGTGGAGCAGATGAACTAGTAGACTGGTCACTGGCTCCTCCACCAGTAGTAATTTTATATCAAACAAGAGAGGGGACTATGTAATAAAAGAGTGCACTGTGAACAACAAAAATAACAAGAATGCACTATGTAAGAGACAGCACTGTACATAACAGCAGAGGAAGCTATATAATAAGGAAGGGCATCATATATAACTAGAGAGGATGGTACATAATAAGAGACAGTGTTATACATAACAAAAGAGGAAACTAAGGATGGTGTTATACTTAATAAGTGAGTACACTATACACTAAGGGACTGTGCTATACATAATTGAGTACACTGTACTAAGGGACTGTGCTATACATAATAAGTGAGTACACTTTATATTAAGGGACTGTGTTAGACTTAATAATCGATAATAACGTCTTCCTCCACTTCCCCCTGTTCCTAAATCCATTATAAATCCCCCTTCCTCCCATCCCAATCCTCCACACCCCTCATTGTCCTCCCCCATATCCCATTATTGTCCTCTCCCCACCCCCATGATTGCCCTCTTCACCACCTCCAACATTGCTTTCTCTCCCCACTCCATTATTGCCCATTCCACCACCTCATCATTGCCTCCTCCTACCCACCACCCCCATCATTGTCCTTTCCACTGCCACCATCATTGCCTTCTCCCCACCATTCCATCATTACCGATTCCACCACCTCCATCATTGCCTCCTCCTCCCCACCACCCCCATCATTGACCTTTCCGCTGCCACCATCATTGCCTTCTCCTCCACCACCCCATCATTACTGATTCCACCACCTCCATCATTTCCTCCTCCCCCCACCACCCCCATCATTGTCCTTTCCACCACCATCATCGTCTTCTCCCCCACCATCCCGATCATTACTTATTCCACGACCTCCATCATTTCCTCTTCCCCCACCATGCCCACATTGCCCCTTCCACCAACCACCATTATTGTCTTTTCCCCCACCACCCTATCATTGCCCATTACACTGCCTCCATCATTTCCTCCTCCCCACCACCCCCATTATTGTCCATTCACCACCTCCATCATTTCCTTCTCCCCACCACCTCCGCTATTGCCCTTTCCACCACCCCATTATTGCTTTCTCCCCTACACCCTATCATTGCCCTCTCTGTCATCCCAATCATTGCCTTGTGGACCCATCACCCACATCATTGCCCTCTCTGTCCCCCCAATCATTGCCTTTTGCCCCATCACCCACATCATTTCCCTCTCTGACAACCAAATCATTGCCTTCTGCCCCATCACCCCATCATTGCCCTCTCCGTCAACCCAATCATTGCCTTCTGCCCCATCACCCCATCATTGCCCTCTCCTCCACACACAGACACACACAGCACCATTTACCTCTGCATACACATGTACATACAAATCACCTCACCTCTGCACATGGTATCTTGAAGCTGCACCATCGCCGGCAGCTTCCTTTCTTGCACAGTTGCGGCACTGAATGATGATGTCATTCAGCTGCTGCTGTGTGAGACAGGAAGCATGGGCAGGAAGCAGGACGGATCCCTGCAGCTCCACTCCCCTGCCATTTTCTCTTGCAGGAAGCGGAGTTGCAGGAATTGCTCAGGGCAATCTGGCCAGGGGCCCCCCGGAGCCTCGGGGCTGGATAAACTGGCCACATTACCCTCATTATTAGCTGCCCTGCAGGGGCCTCCTGGAGCCTCTGTGCCCTGGTGCAGCTGCATCGGTTCAACAAGCGGTATGTCCGCCAATGGCCCCTGTACATTCCCCGGGTGCATTTGAAACGGCAAACTTAAGATTTGAAAGTTAGTTGCATCATTTCTTAGATATTTTCCCCTTAGAAAATCACTTTGACCAGAACACCTTAAACATGACACAAATTTGTCTAAGCTAACAAAGAGGGGCATTGTATGAATCTCCAAAGTCACAACACTTACTAATGCACATACATGTTCATGAAGAATGCTTTTGTATGATTTTTAGTGGCAAGGTAAATTGCTGCACTTGTGCATATAAATACAGTTGTCCTCAAAATTTTACATATCCCGGCAGAATTTTTGCTTTCCTGGCCTTTTTTCAGAGAATATGAATCATAACACCAAAACTTTTTCTCCACTCATGGCTAATGGTTGTCAAACTACTGTGTTTTCTCTTTTTAAATCATAATGACAACCAAAATCATCCAAATGACCCTGATCAAAAGTTCAAATGCCCTGGTGATTTATGCCTGATAACATGCACAGAAGTTGACACAAATGGGTTTGAATGGCTACTAAAGGCCCCGTCTCACATAGCGAGATCGCTAGCGAGATCGCTGCTGAGTCACAAGTTTTGTGACGCAACAGCGACCTCCATAGCGATCTCGCTATGTGTGACACGTACCAGCGATCAGGCCCCTGCTGCGAGATCGCTGGTCGTGTCGGAATGGCCTGGACCTTTTTTTGGTCGTTGAGGCCCCGCTGACATCGCTGAATCGGTGTGTGTGACACCGATCCAGCGATGTCTTCACTGGTAACCAGGGTAAACATCGGGTTACTAAGCGCAGGGCCGCGCTTAGTAACCCGATGTTTACCCTGGTTACCAGCGTAAATGTAAAAAAAAAAAAACAATACATACTCGCCTTCTGATGTCCGTCAGGTCCCTTGCCGTCTGCTTCCTGCTCTCACTGACTGCCGGCCGTACAGTGAGAAGTGAGAGCACAGCAGTGACGTCACCGCTGCGCTCTGCTCTCACTGTACGGCCGGATCTCAGTCAGAGCAGGAAGCAGACGGCAAGGGACCTGGACACCGAAAGGCGAGTATGTACTGTTTGTTTTTTTTGGTAACCAGGGTAAACATCGGGTTACTAAGCGCGGCCCTGCGCTTAGTAACCCGATGTTTACGCTGGTTACCCGGGTGCTGCAGGGGGACTTCGGCATCGTTGAAGACAGTTTCAACGATGCCGAAGTTGTTCCCCTGATCGTTGGTCGCTGGAGAGAGCTGTCTGTGTGACAGCTCCCCAGCGACCACACAACGACTTACCAACGATCACGGCCAGGTCGTATCGCTGGTCGTGATCGTTGGTAAATCGCTTAGTGAGACGGGGCCTTAAAGGTAACATCATCACCTGTGACCTGTTTTCTTGTAATGATTGTGTGTGCATAAAAGCTTAGTGAGTTTCTGGTATCTAGGCAGACTCTTGGATCTTTCATCCAGCCACTGACATTTCTGGATTGTGAGTCATGGAGAAAGCAAAAGAATTGTCAGCGGATCTACGGGAAAAGGTAGTTGAACTGTATAAAACAGGAAAGGGATACAAAAAGATATCCAAGGAATTGATAAGTTCTTGAACAAAAATGGGCTGCATGGTCGAGTCGCCAGAAGAAAGCCTTTACTGTGAAAAAGCCACAAAGTATCTCACCTACAATACCCAAAACAACACAGAGGCAAGCCTCAAAACTTCTGGAACAAGGTAATTTGGAGTGAGGAGCCCAAAATTGAACTTTTTGGCCACAACCATAAACGTTACATTTGGAGAGAGTTCAACAAGGCATATGATGAAAGCAACACTATAACTACTGTAAAGCACAGAGGTGGATTGCTGATGTTTTGGGGATGTGTGAGCTACAAAGGTACATGAAATTTGGTCAAAGTTGAAGGAAACATGAAAGCAGCACATTATCAGCAAGTGCTGGAGGCAAATTTGTGACCATCAGCGCAGAAGCTGCACATGGGAATTACTTGGACGTTCCAATATGACAACAATCCAAAACACAAGGCCAAGTCAATCTGTCAATGGCTACAGCAGAGCAAAGTGAAGGTTCTGGAGTGGCCCTCTCAGTCTCCTGACCTCAATATCATTGAGCCAATCTGGGGAGATCTCAAGCGCACAGCTCATGCTAGACAGCCCAGGAATTTACAGGAACTGGAGGCTTTTTGCCAAAAAGAGTGGACAGCTTTACCATCTGAGAACATAAAGAACCTCATCCACAACTACCATAAAAGACTTCAAGATGTCATTGATAAGAGGGCAATACACGGTATTAAGAAATGGGGTATGTGAACTTTTGATCAGGGTCATTTGGATGTTTTGGATTGTCATTATGATTTAAAAAGAGAAAACAGTAGTTTGACACTAAATAGCTTCACCAAACAACTAACCGTGAGTGGAGAAAAGTTTTGGTGTTATCATTCATATTCTCTGAAAAAGGCCAAGAAAGCAACATTTCTGCCAGAGTGTGTAAACTTTTGAGCACAAGTGTGTGTGTGTATATATATATATATATATATATATATATATATATATATATATATATATATATATATAAACACCAGGTTGTCTAATGGTTAGACGGAGACCTGGAGAGGTGTACAAACCACAGTGTCTTGCACCCATTGTGAAATTTGGTGGAGGATCGGTGATGATCTGGGGATGCTTCAGCAAGGCTGGAATTGGGCAGGTTTTCTTTGCAAAGGATGTATGAATCAAGCCGCATACAAGGTTATCCTGGAAAAACAGTTGATTTCTTCTGCTCAGGAAATGCTACCCATCTCTGAGAACTGAATTTTCCAACAGGACAATGGCCATGCCACACAGCTAGGTCAATCAAGGTGTGGATGAAGGACCAACACATCAAATCCCTGTCATGGCCAGCCCAATCTCCAGAACTGAACCCCATTGAAAACCTCTGGAATGTAATCAAGAGGAAGATGGATAGTCACATGCCATCAAACAAAGAAGAACTGCTTAAATTTTTGTACCAGGAGTGACATAAGGTCACCCAAAAGCAGTGTGAAAGACTGGTGGAAAGCATGCCAAGAGTCATGAAAGCTGTGATTAAAAATAATGGATACTTCACAAAATATTGATTTCTGAGCTCTTCCTGAGTTAAAACATTAGTATTGTTGTTTCTAAATGATTATGAACTTCTATTGAATTTCTCATTTTCAGAAAATAAATACAAAATTTATTGCTTGGAACTTCGAAGACATGTTATCAGTATTTTATAGAATAAAAGAACAATTTACATTTTATTCAAAAATACAGCTATAAAGAGAAAAATCAGACAAACTGAAAATTTTAAATTTTGCAGTGGTCTTTTAATTTTTGCCAGAGCTGTGTATATATATATATATATATATATATATATATATATATATATATATATATATATATATATTCAAAGCCATGTGTGAGAAAAAAGAGAGAAGGCACTCACCATAATGAAAATCCCAATCTTTAATCAATCTTCATATAAAAAATCCCATGGCCGGGGGAGTGAGGTATGGAGCTTTTGTGAGCAGGAGACGAAATGGCCGTCGTCGTCTCCTGCTCACAAAAGCTCCATACCTCACTCCCCCGGCCATGGGATTTTTTATATGAAGATTGATTAAAGATTGGGATTTTCATTATGGTGAGTGCCTTCTCTCTTTTTTCTCACACATGGCTTTGAAAGTATTTGTTTTTCCAAGAAGAGCAACCGGATTTATGATGTGCGGCTGATTTTTACATGAATTGTGGATCGACACCTGAGTCTCATGTTGAGATTACCTCGATTCTCCTGATAGTGCCGTCCTACAAACTTTTTGCCTCTTTTTGTGGATTTTGGATGAATATATATATATATATATATATATATATATATATATATATATATATATATATATATATATATATATATACAGCTCAAAAAAATAAAGGGAAAACTGAAATCTCACATCCTAGAAATCACTGAATGAAATATTCCAGTTGCAAGTCTTTATTCATTGCATAGTGGAATGTATTGAGAACAATAAAACCTAAAAATGATCAACGTAAATCATAACTAATATCCCATGGAGGTCTGGATTTGGAATGATGCTCAAAATCAAAGTTGAAAATGAAGTTACGGGCTGATCCAACTTCAGTGGAAATGTCTCAAGACATGGAAATGATGCTCAGTAGTGTGTGTGGCCTCCACGTGCCTGTATGACCTCCCTACAACGCCCGTGCATGCTCCTGATGAGGTGGCGGATGGTCTCCTGAGGGATCTCCTCCCAGACCTGGACTAAAGCATCTGCCAACTCCTGGACAGTCTGTGGTGCAATGTGACATTGGTGGATGGTGAGACACGTGATGTCTCAGATGTGTTCAATTGGATTCAGGTCTGGGGAACGGGCGGGCCAGCCTATAGCTTCAGTGCCTTCATCTGGCAGGAACTGCTGACACACTCTAGCCACATGAGGTCTGGCATTGTCCTGCATTAGGAGGAACCCAGGGCCAATTGCACCAGCATATGGTCTCACAAGGGGTCTGAGGAACTCATCTAGGTACCTAATGGCAGTCTGGCTACCTCTGGTGAGCACATTGAGGGCTGTGCGGCCCTCCAAAGAGATGCCACCCCACACCATTACTAACCCACTGCCAAACCAGTCATGCTGAAAGATGTTGCAGGCAGCTGATCGCTCTCCACGGCATCTCCAGACTCTGTCAAATCTGTCACATGTGCTCAGTGTAGACCTGCTTTCATATGTGAAGAAAACAGGGCACCAGTGGCGAATTTGCCAATCCTGGTGTTCTGTGGCAAATGCCAAGCATCCTGCACGGTGTTGGGCTGTGAGCACAACCCCCATCTGTGGACGTCGGGCACTCAGACCATCCTCATGGTGTTGGTTTCTAACCGTTTGTGCAGAAACATGCACATTTGTGGCCTGCTGGAGGTCATTTTGCAAGGCTCTGGCAGTGCTCCTCCTGTTCCTCCTTGCATAAAGGCAGAGGTAGCGGTCCTACTGCTGGGTTGTTGCCCTCCTACGGCCCCCTCCACATCTCCTGGTGTACTGGCCTGTCTCCTGGTAGCACTTCCAGCCTCTGGACACTATGCTGACAGACACAGCAAACCTTCTTGTCACAGTTCACATTCATGTGCCATCCTGGATGAGCTGCACTACCTGAGCCACTTGTGTGGGTGGTAGAGTCTGTCTCCTGCTCCCACGAGTGTGAAAGCACAACAAACATTCAAAAGTGACCAAAACATCAGCCAGAAAGCATTGGTACTGAGATTTCGTCTGTGGTCCCCTCCTGCAGAACCACTCATTTATTGAGTGTGTCTTGACAATTGGCAACAATTTTCATCTGTTGTCTATTCCATTTGCACAACAGCATGTGAAATTGATTGTCAAACAGTGTTGCTTCCTAGGTGGACAGTTTGATTTCAGAGATGTTTGATTTACTTGGAGTGATATTCTGTTGTTTAGGTGTTCCCCTTTATTTTTTTGGGCAGTGTGTATATATATATATATATATATATATATATATATATATATATATATATACACTCACGGGCCACTTTATTAGGTACACCTGTCCAACTTCTTGTTAACACTTAATTTCTAATCAGCCAATCACATGGCGGCAACTCAGTGCATTTAGGCATGTAGACATGGTCAAGACAATCTCCTGCAGTTCAAACCGAGCATCAGTATGGGGAAGAAAGGTGATTTGAGTGCCTTTGAACGTGGCATGGTTGTTGGTGCCAGAAGGGCTGGTCTGAGTATTTCAGAAACTGCTGATCTACTGGGATTTTCACGCACAACCATCTCTAGGGTTTACAGAGAATGGTGAGCGGCAGTTCTGTGGGCGGAAATGCCTTGTTGATGCCAGAGGTCAGAGGAGAATGGGCAGACTGGTTCGAGCTGATAGAAAGGCAACAGTGACTCAAATCGCCACCCGTTACAACCAAGGTAGGCCTAAGAGCATCTCTGAACGCACAGTGCGTCGAACTTTGAGGCAGATGGGCTACAGCAGCAGAAGACCACACCGGGTACCACTCCTTTCAGCTAAGAACAGGAAACTGAGGCTACAATTTGTACAAGCTCATCGAAATTGGACAGTAGAAGATTGGAAAAACGTTGCTTGGTCTGATGAGTCTCGATTTCTGCTGCGACATTCGGATGGTAGGGTCAGAATTTGGCGTAAACAACATGAAAGCATGGATCCATCCTGCCTTGTATGGAGCATCTTTGGGATGTGCAGCCGACAAATCTGCGGCAACTGTGTGATGCCATCATGTCAATATGGACCAAAATCTCTGAGGAATGCTTCCAGCACCTTGTTGAATCTATGCCACGAAGAATTGAGGCAGTTCTGAAGGCAAAAGGGGGTCCAACCCGTTACTAGCATGGTGTACCTAATAAAGTGGCCGGTGAGTGTATATATATATATATATATATATATATATATATATATATATATAGGGTGGGCCATTTATATGGATACACCTAAATATAATGGGAATGGTTGGTGATGTCAACTTCCTGTTTGTGGCATATTACTATATATATTACTATAAAACTTTTCAAGATGGGTGGTGATCATGACGGCCATTTTGAAGTCAACCATTTTGAATACAACTTTATTTTTTCCAATGGGAAGAGGGTCATGTGACACATCAAACTTATTGGGAATTTCACAAGAAAACAATAGTGTGCTTGGTTTTAGCGTAACTTTATTCTTTCATGAGTTATTTACAAGGTTATGACCAGTTATAAAATGTGTTGAAAGTGCTGCCCATTGTGTTGGATTGTCAATGCAACCCTCTTCTCCCACTTTTGACACACTGATAGCAACACTGAAGAAGAAATGCTAGCACAGGCATCCAGTATCCGTTGTTTCAGATGCTGGGTGTTATGACCCCAGTGGACAGGGTCTCAGAGGAACGTGTAAGTCTGCAAGATACAAAAATCCAGCTCATAGGGCTGTGGTAACTGGGTTGACCAAATAGCTACTCCTAACGCCAACACTAGAAGTAGCTGGGGATCATGCCTACGGTGATCGCTAGATGACTCGCGCCAGCCGGAGAATCTAACTACCCCTAGGAGAAGAAAACAAAGACCTCTCTTGCCTCCAGAGAAAGGGACCCCAAAGCAAGATACAAGCTCCCCACAAATAATAACGGTGAGGTAAGAGGAAATGACAAACACAGAAATGAACCAGGTTCAGCAAAGAGAGGCCAGCTTACTAATAGCAGAATAAAGCAAGATAACTTATCTGGTCAACAAAAACCCTATAAAAATCCACGCTGGAGATTCAAGAACCCCCGAACCGTCTAACGGTCCGGGGGGAGAACACCAGCCCCCTAGAGCTTCCAGCAAAGGTCAGGATACAGATAGGAACAAGCTGGACAAAAATACCAAACAAAACAAAAGCAAAAAGCAAAGAAGCAGACTTAGCTTGAAAAACAGGAACCAGGATCAGAGGACAAGAGCACAACAGATTAGCTCTGATTTCAACGATGCCAGGCATTGAACTGAAGGTCCAGGGAGCTTATATAGCAACGCCCCTGAACTAACGGCCCAGGTGAGGATATAGGAAAAGACAGACGCTCCAGAGTCAAATCACTAATGACCACTAGAGGGAGCAAAAAGCAAAATCACAACAGTACCCCCCCCTTAGTGAGGGGTCACCGAACCCTCACCACGACCACCAGGGCGATCAGGATGAGCGGCGTGAAAGGCACGAACTAAATCGGCCGCATGAACATCAGAGGCGACCACCCAGGAATTATCTTCCTGACCATAGCCCTTCCACTTGACCAGGTACTGAAGCCTCCGCCTGGAGAGACGAGAATCCATGATCTTCTCCACCACGTACTTCAACTCGCCCTCAACCAACACCGGAGCAGGAGGCTCAGCAGAAGGAACCACAGGCACAACGTACCGCCGCAACAAGGACCTATGAAACACGTTGTGGATAGCAAACGACACAGGAAGATCCAGGCGAAAGGACACAGGATTAAGAATTTCCAATATCTTGTAAGGACCAATAAAACGAGGTTTAAATTTGGGAGAGGAAACCTTCATAGGAACAAAGCGGGAAGAAAGCCACACCAAATCCCCAACACGTAGTCGGGGACCCACACCGCGGCGGCGGTTGGCAAAGCGCTGAGCCCTCTCCTGTGACAACTTCAAGTTGTCCACCACAAGATTCCAGATCCGCTGCAACCTATCCACCACAGAATCCACCCCAGGGCAGTCAGAAGGTTCCACATGACCCGAAGAAAAACGAGGGTGGAAACCAGAGTTGCAGAAAAACGGCGAAACCAAGGTGGCGGAACTAGCCCGATTATTAAGGGCAAACTCAGCTAACGGCAAGAAGGTCACCCAATCGTCCTGATCAGCAGAGACAAAACACCTCAAATAAGCCTCCAAAGTCTGATTAGTTCGCTCCGTCTGTCCATTAGTCTGAGGATGGAAAGCAGACGAAAACGACAAGTCAATGCCCATCCTACTACAAAAGGATTGCCAGAATCTGGAAACGAACTGGGATCCTCTGTCTGACACAATATTCTCAGGGATGCCGTGCAAACGAACCACGTTCTGGAAAAACACAGGAACCAGATCGGAAGAGGAAGGCAGTTTAGGCAAAGGAACCAAATGGACCATCTTGGAGAAGCGATCACATATCACCCAGATAACAGACATGCCCTGAGACACCGGAAGATCAGAAATGAAATCCATGGAGATATGTGTCCAAGGTCTCTTAGGGACAGGCAAGGGCAAGAGCAACCCGCTGGCACGAGAACAGCAAGGCTTAGCTCGAGCACAAGTCCCACAGGACCGTACAAATGACCGCACATCCCTAGACAAGGAAGGCCACCAAAAGGATCTGGCCACCAGATCTCTGGTGCCAAAAATTCCTGGGTGACCTGCCAACACCGAGGAATGAACCTCGGAAATGACTCTGCTGGTCCACTTATCAGGCACAAACAGTCTGTCAGGTGGACAAGAATCAGGCCTATCAGCCTGAAATCTCTGCAACACACGTCGCAGATCTGGAGAAATAGCTGACAAGATAATACCATCCTTAAGAATACCAACAGGTTCAGCGACTCCAGGAGCATCAGGCACAAAGCTCCTGGAAAGAGCATCGGCCTTCACATTCTTTGAACCTGGTAAATACGAGACAACAAAGTCAAAACGGGAGAAAAACAATGACCAGTGGGCCTGTCTAGGATTCAGGCGTTTAGCAGACTCGAGATACAACAGATTTTTGTGATCAGTCAAGACCACCACACGATGCTTAGCACCCTCGAGCCAATGACGCCACTCCTCAAATGCCCATTTCATGGCCAACAACTCCCGATTGCCCACATCATAATTTCGCTCCGCAGGCGAAAACTTCCTAGAGAAAAAGGCGCAAGGTCTCATAACAGAGCAACCAGGGCCTCTCTGCGACAAAACGGCCCCTGCTCCAATCTCTGAAGCATCCACCTCAACTTGAAAGGGAAGCGAGACATCAGGCTGGCACAAAACAGGCGCCGAAGTAAACCGACGTTTCAACTCCTGGAAAGCCTCCACGGCAGCAGGAGCCCAATTAACCACATCGGAGCCCTTCTTGGTCATATCCGTCAAAGGTTTCACAATGCTAGAAAAGTTAGCGATAAAACGACGGTAGAAGTTAGCGAAACCCAAGAACTTCTGAAGACTCTTAACTGACGAGGGCTGAGTCCAATCAAGAATAGCTCGGACCTTGACTGGGTCCATCTCCACAGCAGAAGGGGAAAAAATGAAACCCAAAAAGGGAACCTTCTGTACACCAAAAAGACACTTTGAGCCCTTGACAAACAAAGAATTTTCACGCAAAATTTTAAAGACCATCCTGACCTGCTCCACATGCGAGTCCCAATTATCAGAAAAAACCAGAATATCATCCAGATAAACGATCAGAAATTTATCCAGATAGTTCCGGAAAATGTCATGCATAAAGGACTGAAAAACTGAAGGGGCATTAGAGAGCCCAAAAGGCATCACCAAGTACTCAAAATGACCTTCGGGCGTATTGAATGCGGTTTTCCATTCATCCCCTTGCTTAATACGCACAAGGTTGTACGCACCACGAAGGTCTATCTTGGTAAACCACTTGGCACCTTTAATCCGGGCAAACAAGTCAGACAACAGCGGCAAAGGATACTGAAATTTGACAGTGATCTTATTTAAAAGCCGATAGTCAATACAAGGCCTCAAAGATCCGTCCTTTTTAGCCACAAAAAAGAATCCCGCACCAAGAGGGGAAGAAGACGGACGGATGTGTCCTTTCTCCAGAGACTCCTTGATATATAACGCATAGCGGTATGTTCAGGTATCGACAGATTAAACAGTCTTCCCTTAGGAAACTTACTGCCTGGAATCAAATCTATTGCACAGTCACATTCCCTATGAGGAGGCAATGCACTGGACCTGGACTCGCTAAAGACATCCTGATAATCAGACAAGTACTCCGGAACTTCCGAAGGCGTAGAAGAAGCAATAGACACAGGCAGGGAATCCTCATGAATACCACGACAGCCCCAACTAGACACTGACATAGCCTTCCAGTCAAGGACTGGATTATGGGTCTGTAACCATGGCAGCCCCAAAACAACCAAATCATGCATTTTATGTAGAACGAGAAAACGTATCACCTCGCGGTGTTCAGGAGTCATGCACATGGTAACCTGTGTCCAATACTGCGGCTTATTTTCTGCCAATGGCGTAGCATCAATACCCCTAAGAGGGATAGGATTTTCTAATGGTTCAAGAACAAAACCACAGCGCTTAGCAAATGAGAGATCCATAAGACTCAGGGCAGCACCTGAATCTACAAACGCCATGACAGGATAAGATGACAGTGAGCAAATCAAAGTTACAGACAGAATAAACTTAGGATGCAAATTACCAACGGTGACAGGACTAACAACCTTAGATATACGTTTAGAGCATGCTGAGATAACATGTGTAGAATCACCACAGTAGTAGCACAAGCCATTCCGGCGTCTATGAATTTTCCTCTCATTTCTAGTCAGGATTCTATCACATTGCATCAAATCAGGTGTCCGTTCAGACAACACCATGAGGGAATTAGCGGTTTTTCTATCACATTGCATCACATCAGGTGTCTGTTCAGACAACAACATGAGGGAATTTGCGGTTTTGCGCTCCCGCAACCGCCGGTCAATTTGAATAGCCAGGGACATGGTATCATTCAGACCTGTGGGAATGGGAAAACCCACCATAACATTCTTAATGGCCTCAGAAAGGCCATTTCTAAAATTAGCGGCCAGTGCACACTCGTTCCAATGTGTCAGCACGGACCATTTCCGAAATTTTTGGCAATACACCTCTGCCTCGTCCTGGCCCTGAGACATAGCCAGCAAGGCTTTCTCTGCCTGAATCTCAAGATTGGGTTCCTCATAAAGTAAACCGAGCGCCAGAAAAAACGCATCAATATCAGCCAATGCCGGATCTCCTGGCGCCAACGAAAAAGCCCAATCCTGAGGGTCACCCCGTAAGAATGAAATAACAATTTTTACTTGTTGAGCAGAGTCTCCAGACGAACAAGGTTTCAGGGACAAAAATAATTTACAATTATTCCTGAAATTCCTAAACTTAAATCGGTCTCCTGAAAACAGTTCAGGAATCGGAATCTTGGGTTCAGACCTAGGATTTCTGGTAACATAATCTTGTATACCCTGCACACGAGCGGCAAGCTGGTCCACACTTGTAATCAAGGTCTGGACATTCATGTCTGCAGCAAGCTTAAGCCACTCTGAGGTAAAGGGGAAAAGAAAAAAAAAAATGAGAGAGGGAAAAAAAAAACTCAAAATTTTCTTTCTTATAATCCCACTTCTGCAATGCATTAAACATTTAATACTGGCCTGGCATACTGTTATGACCCCAGTGGACAGGGTCTCAGAGGAACGTGTAAGTCTGCAAGATACAAAAATCCAGCTCATAGGGCTGTGGTAACTGGGTTGACCAAATAGCTACTCCTAACGCCAACACTAGAAGTAGCCGGGGATCATGCCTACGGTGATCGCTAGATGACTCGCGCCAGCCGGAGAATCTAACTACCCCTAGGAGAAGAAAACAAAGACCTCTCTTGCCCCCAGAGAAGGGGACCCCAAAGCAAGATACAAGCCCCCCACAAATAATAACGGTGAGGTAAGAGGAAATGACAAACACAGAAATTAACCAGGTTCAGCAAAGAGAGGCCAGCTTACTAATAGCAGAATAAAGCAAGATAACTTATCTGGTCAACAAAAACCCTATAAAAATCCACGCTGGAGATTCAAGAACCCCCGAACCGTCTAACGGTCCGGGGGGAGAACACCAGCCTCCTAGAGCTTCCAGCAAAGGTCAGGATACAGATAGGAACAAGCTGGACAAAAATACCAAACAAAACAAAAGCAAAAAGCAAAGAAGCAGACTTAGCTTGAAAAACAGGAACCAGGATCAGAGGACAAGAGCACAACAGATTAGCTCTGATTTCAACGATGCCAGGCATTGAACTGAAGGTCCAGGGAGCTTATATAGCAACGCCCCTGAACTAACGGCCCAGGTGAGGATATAGGAAAAGACAGACGCTCCAGAGTCAAATCACTAATGACCACTAGAGGGAGCAAAAAGCAAAATCACAACAGCTGGGGTCATCTGAAGGCAATTGTCTATGCTGTGAAGATACAAGATGTGCAGTATTTGAAATACAAACATATGTATATATCTTGAGTGAACAACTTTCCAATTTTCTTTTTTGCTCTCATATTCTCTTAATATATTGCAGTCATCATATTATATAGCACTGTGTACTTACAATTGCTCATTTTGCCTTTCGACCCAAGTAATTCTCTGCTCTATGTAGAAACAGGAAGTCTCTTATCCCCACATTTGTCATTCCACTCTTCAACTCCTGACCCAGCTGCTCCACTACTCCCCCTGCCAGGGATTTATGCAAGGACTCATGACTCATACAGGGAAAATGTACTTCCTGTTTCTACATAGAGCTTAGAAGGATTCAGTCAGGATTCAGTTTTTAATCAAATGATGTCTTAGACCTAATGGAAAAGAGAAGGATTAGCTGGATAAATTAACAATTGTAAGTACTGTGAGATAGCGCTACCTGAGTGGGTTGGGGGACACTCACTTGGCAATGGGATTAAAGCACTCCGGCACGGTTCTCTCAAAAAACAGTCTATTCCTGTTTATTTAGCCTCATAAAACGCGTCACAATCACAAACAGTTCATCATATACATCAATGGAACACACTAACCACCAACAGTCTGTTCCAATGGCAGATACTTCTCTGCCCATAACCCCCTTTATCTGGAGTTACCTTACAGGAGCTCTGGCTCCACACACTGACTCTGGTCAGTCCTGGTTCCCAGGGAAGCTGCCAAACTGGGATCACCGTCCTTGTGATCAGGGCACTTCAGATAGTCCAGACCCGCAGATGGAACTGTAGCTTCCCAACACAGTAGCCATCACAGGCCCTGCAGATATGGCCTCTCCGTGCGTTATTCAGGAAGTCCAGACCTAGGCACTTCCAACACACAGTCCTTCAGTCCATGGCCTCACCATGTGCTTCGAGGAATCCAGTCCACCCCAGGACATTCCAACACATAGACTATCCAGAACTTTACACACTGACCATTCCGGTCCATACGCTCTGAACCATGTGACCAAACCCTGGTCACATTATGTACCTGTAACCACCCCCAAAGGTGGGAGGTGTGTGTATTCAGCCAGTCCTGCCCAGCTCTCCGACTAACCCTGCAAGCCTCCATTTTAAGTATACAAATACGTGTGGGACTACAGGTCCCAGAACAACAATACTACAGGCTTACAGTGCAGACTCCCTCTTCGACACATACCGGCCTTTTACTATCATGCCGGACACTGTTTCATTATTACCATGACAGATACGCCTCCATGCGTATCCTGAGGAGCACATACAGTGCCCCCTGGCTGTAACATGGGTCACTGCATCACAGTACACTCTGCTATATAATATGATGATTGCAATATATTAATAGGATATAAATTTTGTTGGGAGTGCTTTTTAAAGTGTCATTGTTATCTTATTTCAAGAACCGTGCATGCATATATGAAAAATGCTAAAATTAATTACCAAAACAAAAAAAGTCCAAAAATCAGGCACTGTATGTAATTTAAAAACACAAAATACATTCACCTCTTTTTATACTTGGCATGATGTTCTTAGATTTATAGTAATCCACAAGTACAATTCCAATGGTGGATTGACAGATAAAAGTACACAGACAGTGAAAATAATCGTAAGGTTTAATAAATATAATGATGATCTGGAGAATCAGATGACCTCTCAATGGAGATTATTAGAGTTTTCCTGTATTTGTATAGAGGCAGAATATTGACAAATCTTCATGCATGCTTCCACATTGAATGATTTTGCTGATTTCTAACCCTAAAATGCTTTGATGTGACATCTGCATGTAAAGAGTAATATGCAATGAACAAGACATTTAAGACATTAAGTTTAAAGTTTTAATTTCTCTCATTTGAATATCCATTTGCATGCTTTAATTTACTAACGTGTTCTATTTTGCTTACACAAATTATGGCAATTTGGAAAACATGGATTTCCATCTGTTTTCATATATTTCATGCCATTCTTACATAACAGATGTGTTCATACTGTATGTGTAAACTCGAGTACCGAATTACTAAGTATACAAAAAACTGAAGACATATTGCTTTGTGTGTTCTTGTTTGCAGAAATGATGGAAGTCCTGACAAAAGACATCATGCTTCGGAGAAAAACAAGACACGGTCTCAAAAAAATGGTCCAGTGCAAAGTGATCCCAACGGTCCATGTGTTCCTCCAATTCATCCCGAGAGGTTGAAGGACTTTGTGGAAGATGAATACCTAAATGGAAACTTGACCACGTGGGAAATGAAGATTTCTGGAACCCCAGAGCAACCATTGAGAGATGCTGTTGAACCTGTTGCTTCAACAGTTCGAAAAACAAGTGTACGGCCAAAGAATGAGTTCCTGAGATTTGAAGATATCAGTGCAGCAGCCTTTAAAATTCAATGTGGTGTTCAAAGGACCCCCTGTATGGTACGAATCACAAGTATATCATTGCACAACAAGGTGGTGTTATCATGATTTTAAAAAGATGCAGGTTCCCTCTGGAGTGAGGGAGGAGATGGATGAGGGGATGGGCAAACCTTAGAACTTTTTCCCTTTTATCCAGAGGCCGGACAAAAATTTAGAACTTTATTTTTCTCTAATGATCCAGAGGATGGGCAAAAAAAAACAGAAAACGAAAGGCATGAGTCATTCTTCTGTAACATGTAAACATTCTCCTCTTGTTTTAAAGTACTAATCAGATAGAATTAACATTTAAACAAGAATACCTTATATAGGTTAAGCCCTTCACGTACCATGGCATACATGTACGTGACGGCTAGGGTACACGTTTATGAAGCAAACTCAGGAGCTGTGCAACCACATACAGGGCAGATGTAATATATATCCATCATCTGCCTGTAACAACACTAACAACTGTCATTCACTTACAGAAGCATATAACCCCTTAATGACCACCGATATGCCTTTTAATGGCAGCAGTTAAGGGTACTTAAACCACAACACTGTTAATTAATGGCGTTGTGGAAAAAATGTATAGCGCTTCCCAGAGTCAGAATTTCTCTGTGGTCTCGGCTACCTCCGATAGCCGAGACCCCAGAGAACATGATTCGGGTAGGTTTTTACCCACCCAGGAGTCACCATTATTAAGAGTATAACAAGGCCCGCAAAAATGAAAAAATCAGATTTTCCATTTAATTTCTCCTCTGATGTGATCGCATCAGAGAAATATGGCCCCTCGTACCCCGATCACCCCCGGTACCTCTGATGTCCGTGCATGACTCCGTGATGTCCCCCCTGCCGCCGGCGTCTTCTTCTGGGAGAAAATGTCGGGCACATGCGCAGTGCACCTGCCGAGATCTGCCGGCTGGCAACTGGCAACAATAGGAAATTTTTCCTATTGGTTTATTTTGATCACTGTGATAGTCTATCACAGTGATCAAAATTAAAAAGAATAGTGAATAAAAACCTCATTTATCACCCCCTTAGTTAGGGAAAAAATAAAAAAATGTATTTATTTCCATTTTTCCATTAGGGTTAGAGTTGGGCTAAAGTTAGTTGGGCTATAGTCAGGGTTAGGGTTGGGCTAAAGTGATTTGGGCTAAAGTTAAAGCTAGGGCTATGGTTAGGGTTAAGGCCAGGGTTTGGGCTAGGGTTAGGATTACGGTTAGGGTTGGGATTAGGGTTAGGGGTGTGCTGGGGTTAGGGTTTGAGTTAGAATTGGCGGGTATCAACTGTTTAGGTACATCAGGGGATCTCCAAACACAACATGGCGCCACCATTGAGTGCTCCCCTTCCTTCTGAGCTCTGGTATGCACCCAAACAGTGGCTTTCACCACATATGGGCTAACGGCGTACTGAAGAGAAATTGCACAACACATTTTTTGGTCCATTTTCTCGTGATACCCTTGTGAAAGTGAAAAAAATTGGTTCCAAAATAAAAAATTTTTGAAAAAAGTAAAATGTTCATTTTTTCCTTCCTCATTGCTTTAGTTCTCGTAAAGCACCTGAAGGGTTGATAAACTTCTTGAATGTGGTTTTGCGCACCTTCAGGAGTGCAGTTTTTTGAATGATGTCACTTTTGTGTATTTTCTGTTATATTGACCCAAAGTCACTTCAAATTTTCAAAATTTTCACCATATTTCTGTTTTTTTCATAAACGCAAGTCATATCGAAGAAATTTTACCAACATGAAGTAAAATAATGTATGTAATTTTTGTGACAATCTCAGAATCAGTGGGATCCATTGAAGCGATGCAGAGTTATAACCACATAAAGTGACAGTGGTCAGAATTGTAAAAATTGGCCTTGTCATTAAGCACAAAATTGGCGCGGTCACTATGGGGTTAAATAGTGGGATTGCTGGTGTGTGCTATCACCAGCACTCGACATCCCCTTATGACGTAATCATAGAGGTACTGTTACGCTCGCACCCTGACTGGGTGGCGTGAGCATGGGATTCTGGCCCCACTGTGCCAAAAACCAGACGACCCTGGAAGGGGCCTGGCTAAGCAGCTACCTTGGTGTTCAATGGAGCCTTTCATGGTGAGGTCAGGCTTGCGCGGCAGGTTGCTACCAGGTACCACCACAGGGTGGTGTCTGGCTGCGGCAGCTGATACTCTGGTGGGCACGGCTGGCACTCTAGCAGGCGGGCATGGCTGGCACTCTGGCAGGCAGGAAGGCACAGCTGGCATTCAGGCAGGCAGGTGCGCACAGCTGGCACTCTAGCAGGCAGGCGGGTATGGTGGCACTCTGCCAGACAGGCGGGCATAGCAGGCACACTTGGCAGGCATGGCTGGCACTCTGGGCAGGCAGGTGGGCATGGATGGCACGCAGGCAGGCGAGCATGGCTGGCACTCTGGCTGGCAGGTGGTCACGGCTAGCACTCTGGCAGGCAGTCGGGCATGGCTGGCACTCTGGCAGATGGGCACAGCTGGCACTCTGGCAGGTGGGCACAGATGGCACTCTGGCAGGCAGGTGAGCCTGGCTGGCACTCTGGCAGGCGGGCATGGATGGCACTCAGGCAGGCACACATGGATGGCACTCAGACCGGCAGGCACAGCTGACACTCTGGCATGCAGTTGGGGATGGCTGGCATTCTGGCAGGCAGGCGGGATCAACAGGCACACTTGGCAGGCACGGCTGGCACACTTGGCCAGCATGGCTGGCACTCTGGGCAGACAGGTGGTCATGGCTGGCAGGCGAGCATGGCTAGCAGGACTAGAACTGGTTCGGGTAGGACAGAAACATAGGCAGGTATGAGTAAGGAACAGATAGGAACCAGTTCAGACTGGAGGGACAGGAACTGTTTCAGGAGACACGGGAACATAGGCTGGAATGAGTAGGATAAGGGAGCAGGTAGGAATCAGTACAGGCTGGAGGGACAAGGACACCCCGGTCAGTGGGGCGGGAGCAGAGCAAAGCCACATGATGTGGAGAGCAGGACTGAGCCGCAGGAGGCAAGATGGGAGCAGAGCAGAACCACAGGTGGCAGAGCAGAGCAGAACCACAGGAGGCGGAGCAGAGCAGAACCGCAGGAGGTGGAGCAAAGAGCAGAATCGCAGGAGGCAGAACAAAGAGCAGAGCCACAGGAGGCGAGGCAAAGAAAAGAGCCGCATGAGGTGGAGCAAAGAGCAGAGCTGCAGGAGGTGGAGCAAAGAGCAGAGCCACAAGAGGCAGAGCAAAGAGCAGAGCCACAGGAGGAGGAGCAAAGAGCAAAGCCGCAGGAGGCGGAGCAAAGAGCAGAAGGAGTGAACACAAGGAAACACTCAGTGGAATAGGATAGTCTGCAGACTGGGATACAAACGGACACGGGTATAGGACTAAGTTCAGACAAGATCAGGAACTGGACAAGGCAGAGAAACAAGGATTCATACCAGGGTACGAAGCCCCACTGGGTTGCTGAAACGAGAGACACAGGTACAGGCCAGGGTACGAAGCCCCCTGGGTGGCTGAAACGAGAGACACAGCAAGACAGGACCTGGCAACTCAGCAGCATGACATTAACTGAGTAAATATGTTGCTCGAGCATCCCTCTAGGGGAGGGAATGCCTTAAGTACCTGATGCCTCTTGGTAATTGACATGGGACACCTTAAGAAGGTGCACACAGTCACTATAAGAAACAGGAAGTGCCACCGCCCTAAGCATACAGCCAGGAGGTATTAAACAAGCAAGGACATGAGGCCCAGAGCATGGAGCCGGCAGAGGACAGAACTCACAGCATAGCCAGGAGTGGTGAGTAAGAGGGGAGATGGGAATCCATACAGCAATGCCGGCAGGGATGTTACAGATACGATGAGTTAAGATGACAGTCAAGAGCCTGCTGAAGGCCCCCTAAACTATCATTTTTGATACTCCTCTGAAGGTCAGCTATAGGTTGTGCAGGATATGACTAGGATCATTATTGTTATTTCATATATTATTTTGTAATGGGTGCATCCCAGCCATGATATTGCTGCTTTTAAGCACCCAAGCATCCATACCTACAAGGCCAAATATAGCCAAACGCCTCACCAAAAAGGTAACTTGAATCTTACAAAGTCATTAGTACTAATTATATTAGTAGTCCCTGGGGCAGGGACACTTTTGGATCACATTTGGTTCCAAACTGTGACTATGTTTATACGCCCCTGGGCTTTACATGTGCAACGGAAGAGTCATTCCTGTTTAAAGGGAGCCTGTCAGCAGGATTGTGCTGAGTAACCTACAGACACTGTCAGGTCGGCGCAGTAATACTGATTAAAGCTATACCTGGGTTGATGAAATCCATCTTGTGGTTGCTGTTTAATCTTTATTTTCAATTTTCCATTAATGAGATTCTGGTGCTTGTTTGCAGGGCTTTATGTGGTGCTCTGCTTATCCTTATACTCACCCTTATGGGCTTATGACATTTATTCCTCAGTGACCTGCCCACTATTTTACATGTATAAGGTGCATCTAATTCTTTTATTTGCTGATAAAAATTTATTCAGAAAAAATAAATCTGTCTCAAAATGGCTCCAACAAGATGGCACCAGCGGCGCCTGCGTAGTAGCATCTATCGGATCGCCGATAGATGCTACAGTGCAGGCGTGGATGACGTCATCTTGGTGGAGACAATTTATTTTTTTTCTGAATAACTTTATATCAGCAAATAAAATGATTAAATGAATATTATACAGTATATGCGATCATGAAAATCCATCAGTATTACCTAAATCAATGATATTGACAGGGGCATATGGAAATAACCACTTATAAAGTACTGTATTTGTCTAAAAGTTACATAATTTTATTAAACATTCTAAAAACACATATATTCAATTAGAAAGGTTAACAAGATGCCTCTTGTGTGAGGGAGGCCTGCCAGAAAAAGCCGCATATATATTATGGAGACTAGATGGCAGCCCGATTCTAAAGAATCGGGAGTCTAGAATCCATATATACTTTATTTATTCAAATGTAAGAATAATACAATTAATAAATAATAGTAAGAAAGAACAAAAAATGGCTGCACTCACCAGCTCTTGACAATTCTTGACAGTACGGCACATTTCTGATTGGTCGCTCGCGGCAGGCGGCAACCAATCAGAAAAGTGCCGCGCACCACGAAGGCATATATCTTTGTCCACCCTGAGCGGGTGTAGGACGCTGGTGACGTCACTTATCTCCGGACATTATCTCCGGACAAAGCCACGGAAGTTGGCACAAATTGCCGGAAGTAGTATTCTAGGCAATTATATATTAGATTTTAATGTTATCAGTGTTTACCTTTGAACGTTTATATTGTATTGTCCTGTCACCAGCCATGTGTAAGATTATCGGCCGAAAGCCTCTCTGGAACCAATAATCACCCCATGTAAAGGTATCTTTATAAGTTAAAGATTCAGAATACTATGACTTTTATCATATCCTGAACAGTCAAGTTTTTTATGAACCGTTAAGGTTTTCTGGTTGAAGTAAAAAAAACTCTGAGTGTTTACAGTTTGAAACCATAAAATGTTGAAAAATTATGTCATTCTTGAGTATATCACTCAATGGTGCTCATAAACGTGTCAAATTTGATCTATAATATACTTTAATATACGTTACTTTAATCTTTAATATACTTAAGAACAGGGCCCCAGACATCACACAGGGGGTCTGAAACACCGCACAGTGGTCCAAAATATCGCTGTGCTCTGCCTGGGGCCCCATATACTGCCTGGGGCCCCTGTGCTCTGCCTGGGGCCCCATATGCTGCCTGGGGCCCCTGTGCTCTGCCTGGGGCCCCATATACTGCCTGGGGCCCCTGTGCTCTGCCTGGGGCCCCATATGCTGCCTGGGGCCCCTGTGCTCTGCCTGGGGCCCCATATGCTGCCTGGGGCCCCTGTGCTCTGCCTGGGGCCCCTGTGCTCTGCCTGGGGCCCCATGTTCTGCCTGGGGCCCCTGTGCTCTGCCTGGGGCCCCATGTTCTGCCTGGGGCCCCTGTGCTCTGCCTGGGGCCACTGTGCTCTGCCTGGGGCCCCATATGCTGCCTGGGGCCCCTGTGCTCTGCCTGGGGCCCCATATGCTGCCTGGGGCCCCTGTGCTCTGCCTGGGGCCCCTGTGCTCTGCCTGGGGCCCCATATGCTGCCTGGGGCCCCTGTGCTCTGCCTGGGGCCCCTGTGCTCTGCCTGGGGCCCCATGTTCTGCCTGGGGCCCCTGTGCTCTGCCTGGGGCCACTGTGCTCTGCCTGGGGCCCCATATGCTGCCTGGGGCCCCTGTGCTCTGCCTGGGGCCACTGTGCTCTGCCTGGGGCCCCATATGCTGCCTGGGGCCCCTGTGCTCTGCCTGGGTGTAGGACACTGGTGACGTCACTTATCTCCGGACATTATCTCCGGACATTATCTCCGGACATTAGCTCCGGACATTATCTCCGGACATTAGCTCCGGACAAAGCCACGGAAGTTGGCACAAATTGCAGGAAGTAGTATTCTAGGCAATTATATATTAGATGGGCATTTCCTGAAGGAAATACATGGTGCTTGAACAGCGCTACCAGCTTTACAGCAGCACTTTTCACACACGGGACTGGGGGGCGCGCTTACTTTTGCACCCGGGGCCGGGGGCGCGCTTACTTTTGCACCCGGGGGCGCACTTACTTTTGCACCCGGAGGCGCACTTACTTTTGCACCCGGGGGCGCACTTACTTTTGCACCCGGGGGCGCACTTACTTTTGCACCCGGGGGCGCACTTACTTTTGCATACGGGGGCGCACTTACTTTTGCACCCGGGGGTGCACTTTAGCACCCGGGGGCGCACTTACTTTTGCACCCGGGGGCGCACTTACTTTTGGGGCCGCACTTACTTTTGGTGGGCGGGGCTCCTCTGCCTCCGATTTGGTTGGTGGGGCCCCTCGTCCTCCGATTTGGTGGGTGGGGACCCTCGGCCTCCGATTTGGTGGGCGGGGACCGGCCTCCGATTTGGTGGGCGGGGACCCTCGGCCTCCGATTTGGTGGGCGGGGACCCTCGACCTCCGCTTTGGTGGGCGGGGACCCTCGGCCTCCGCTTTGGTGGGCGGGGCCCCTCGGCCTCCGATTTGGTGGGCGGGGTCCCTCTGCCTCCGATTTGGTGGGCGGGGACCCTCGGCCTCCGCTTTGGTTGGCGGGGCCCCACGGCCTCCGATTTGGTTGGTGGGGCCCCTCGTCCTCCGATTTGGTGGGTGGGGACCCTCGGCCTCCGATTTGGTGGGCGGGGACCGGCCTCCGATTTGGTGGGCGGGGACCCTCGGCCTCCGATTTGGTGGGCGGGGACCCTCGACCTCCGATTTGGTGGGCGGGGACCCTCGGCCTCCGCTTTGGTGGGCGGGGCCCCTCGGCCTCCGATTTGGTGGGCGGGGTCCCTCTGCCTCCGATTTGGTGGGCGGGGACCCTCGGCCTCCGCTTTGGTTGGCGGGGCCCCACGGCCTCCGATTTGGTGGGCGGGGTCCCTCTGCCTCCGCTTTGGTGGGCGGGGCCGCTCGGCCTTCGATTTGGTGGGCGGGGCTCCTCGGCCTCCGATTTGGTTGGTGGGGCCCCTCGGCCTCCGATTTGGTGGGCGGGGCCCCTTATCCTCCGATTTGGTGGGCAGGGACCCTTGGCCTCCGATTTGGTGGGCGGGGCCCCTCGGCCTCCGATTTGGTGGGCGGGGCCCCTCGGCCTCCGATTTGGTTGGCGGGGCCCCTCGGCCTCCGATTTGGTGGGCAGGGACCCTCGGCCTCCGATTTGGTGGGCGGGGCCCCTCGGCCTCCGATTTGGTTGGTGGGGCCCCTCGGCCTCCGATTTGGTGGGCGGGGACCCTCGGCCTCCGATTTGGTGGGCGGGGACCCTCGGCCTCCGATTTGGTGGGAGGGGACCCTCGGCCTCCGATTTGGTGGGCGGGGACCCTCGGCCTCCGATTTGGTGGGCGGGGACCCTCGGCCTCCGATTTGGTGGGCGGGGACCCTCGGCCTCCGATTTGGTGGGCGGGGACCCTCGGCCTCCGATTTGGTGGGCGGGGACCCTCGGCCTCCGATTTGGTGGGCGGGGACCCTCGGCCTCCGATTTGGTGGGCGGGGACCCTCGGCCTCCGATGTGGTGGTCGGGGCCCCTCGGCCTCCGATTTGGTGGGCGGGGCCGGGCCCCTCGGCCTCCGCTTTGGTGGGCGGGGCCGCTCGGCCTTCGATTTGTTGGGCGGGACTCCTCGGCCTTCGATTTGGTTGGCGGGGCCCCTCGGCCTCCGATTTGGTTGGCGGGGCCCCTTATCCTCCGATTTGGTGGGCAGGGACTCTCGGCCTCCGATTTGGTGGGCGGGGACCCTCGGCCTCCGATTTGGTGGGCGGGGCCCCTCGGCCTCCGATTTGGTTGGCGGGGCCCCTCGGCCTCCGATTTGGTGGGCGGGGACCCTCGGCCTCCAATTTGGTGGGCGGGGCCCCTCGGCCTCCGATTTGGTGGGTGGGGCCCCTCGGCCTCCGATTTGGTGGGCGGGGCCCCTCGGCCTCCGATGTGGTGGTCGGGGCCCCTCGGCCTCCACTTTGGTGGGCGGGGCCGGGCCCCTCGGCCTCCGCTTTGGTGCGCGGGGCCGCTCGGCCTTCGATTTGTTGGGCGGGGCTCCTCGGCCTCCGATTTGGTTGGCGGGGCCCCTCGGCCTCCGATTTGGTTGGCGGGGCCCCTTATACTCCGATTCGGTGGGCGGGGACTCTCGGCCTCCGATTTGGTGGGCGGGGACCCTCGGCCTCCGATTTGGTGGGCGGGGCCCCTCGGCCTCCGATTTGGTTGGTGGGGCCCCTCGGCCTCCGATTTGGTGGGCGGGGCCCCTCGGCCTCCGATTTGGTTGGTGGGGCCCCTCGGCCTCCGATTTGGTGGGCGGGGACCCTCGGCCTCCGATTTGGTGGGCGGGGACCCTCGGCCTCCGATTTGGTGGGCGGGGACCCTCGGCCTCCGATTTGGTGGGCGGGGACCCTCGGCCTCCGATTTGGTGGGCGGGGACCCTCGGCCTCCGATTTGGTGGGCGGGGCCCCTCGGCCTCCGATGTGGTGGTCGGGGCCCCTCGGCCTCCGATTTGGTGGGCGGGGCCGGGCCCCTCGGCCTCCGCTTTGGTGGGCGGGGCCGCTCGGCCTTCGATTTGTTGGGCGGGACTCCTCGGCCTTCGATTTGGTTGGCGGGGCCCCTCGGCCTCCGATTTGGTTGGCGGGGCCCCTTATCCTCCGATTTGGTGGGCAGGGACTCTCGGCCTCCGATTTGGTGGGCGGGGACCCTCGGCCTCCGATTTGGTGGGCGGGGCCCCTCGGCCTCCGATTTGGTTGGCGGGGCCCCTCGGCCTCCGATTTGGTGGGCGGGGACCCTCGGCCTCCGATTTGGTGGGCGGGGCCCCTCGGCCTCCGATTTGGTGGGCGGGGCCCCTCGGCCTCTGATGTGGTGGTCGGGGCCCCTCGGCCTCCACTTTGGTGGGCGGGGCCGGGCCCCTCGGCCTCCGCTTTGGTGGGCGGGGCCGCTCGGCCTTCGATTTGTTGGGCGGGGCTCCTCGGCCTCCGATTTGGTTGGCGGGGCCCCTCGGCCTCCGATTTGGTTGGCGGGGCCCCTTATACTCCGATTCGGTGGGCGGGGACTCTCGGCCTCCGATTTGGTGGGCGGGGACCCTCGGCCTCCGATTTGGTGGGCGGGGCCCCTCGGCCTCCGATTTCGTTGGCGGGGCCCCTCGGCCTCCGATTTGGTGGGCGGGGACCCTCGGCCTCCGATTTGGTGGGCGGGGCCCCTCGGCCTCCGATTTGGTTGGTGGGGCCCCTTGGCCTCCGATTTGGTGGGCGGGGACCCTCGGCCTCCGATTTGGTGGGCGGGGACCCTCGGCCTCCGATTTGGTGGGCGGGGACCCTCGGCCTCCGATTTGGTGGGCGGGGACCGTCGGCCTCCGATTTGGTGGGCGGGGACCCTCGGCCTCCAATTTGGTGGGCGGGGACCCTCGGCCTCCGATTTGGTGGGCGGGGACCCTCGGCCTCCGATTTGGTGGGCGGGGCCCCTCGGCCTCCGATGTGGTGGTCGGGGCCCCTCGGCCTCCGCTTTGGTGGGCGGGGCCGTGCCCCTCGGCCTCCGCTTTGGTGGGCGGGGCCGCTCGGCCTTCGATTTGGTTGGCGGGGCCCCTCGGCCTCCGATTTGGTGTGTGCTCTGCCTGGGGCCACTGTGCTCTGCCTGGGGCCCCATATGCTGCCTGGGGCCCCTGTGCTCTGCCTGGGGCCCCATATGCTGCCTGGGGCCCCTGTGCTCTGCCTGGGGCCCCTGTGCTCTGCCTGGGGCCCCATGTTCTGCCTGGGGCCCCTGTGCTCTGCCTGGGGCCACTGTGCTCTGCCTGGGTGTAGGACACTGGTGACGTCACTTATCTCCGGACATTAGCTCCGGACATTAGCTCCGGACATTAGCTCCGGACAAAGCCACGGAAGTTGGCACAAATTGCAGGAAGTAGTATTCTAGGCAATTATATATTAGTAGTGTTGAGCATTCCGATGCTGCAAGTATCGGGTATCGGCCGATACTTGCTGTATCGGAATTCCGATACCGGGATTCCGATACTCTTGTGGTATCGGGTATCGGGTATCGCAACAACATTAATGTTAAAATGTGTAAAAGAGAGAATTAAAATAAAAAATATCGCTATCCTCACCTCTCCGACGCAGCCGGGACTTCAGCGAGGGAACCGGCAGCGTTGTTTGTTTAAAATTCGCGCTATTACTTGGTTACGTGAATTCCCGGCTTGTGATTGGTCAGGTCGGCCATGTTGCCGGGACGCGGACCAATCACAGCAAGCCGTGACGAAATTACGTCACGGCTTGCTGTGATTGGTCCGCGTCCCGGCAATATGGCCGCCCTGACCAATCACAAGCCGTGACGTCACGGGAGGCTGGACACGCGCCCATTTTAAAATGAGCGCGTCCAGCCTCCCGGCTTGTGATTGGTTGACCGCGGCGCAACCAATCACAAGCCGTGACGTCACGGGAGGCTGGACACGCGCCCATTTTAAAATGAGCGCGTCCAGCCTCCCGGCTTGTGATTGGTTGACCGCGGCGCAACCAATCACAAGCCGTGACGTCACGGGAGGCTGGACACGCGCCCATTTTAAAATGAGCGCGTGTCCAGCCTCCCGTGACGTCACGGCTTGTGATTGGTCAGGGCGGCCATATTGCCGGGACGCGGACCAATCACAGCAAGCCGTGACGTAATTTCGTCACGGCTTGCTGTGATTGGTCCGCGTCCCGGCAACATGGCCGACCTGACCAATCACAAGCCGGGAATTCACGTAACCAAGTAATAGCGCGAATTTTAAACAAACAACGCTGCCGGTTCCCTCGCTGAAGTCCCGGCTGCGTCGGACAGGTGAGTATAGCGATATTTTTTATTTTAATTCTTTCTTTTACACATTTATATGGTTCCCAGGGCCTGAAGGAGAGTTTCCTCTCCTTCAGACCCTGGGAACCATCAGGAATACCGTCCGATACCTGAGTCCCATTGACTTGTATTGGTATCGGGTATCGGTATCGGATTGGATCCGATATTTTGCCGGTATCGGCCGATACTTTCCGATACCGATACTTTCAAGTATCGGACGGTATCGCTCAACACTATATATTAGATAATAAAAATGTCCTTGTGGACTTATGCAGGACAATACCCATTTGAACTATCAATAGGTTCATATATCATATAAGTTCAGACTTGATGTGTTGGGCCCAGCAGTCTCCTTTTAAGGTATTAACATAAAGTGAAATCAGGGTACAAGTGCCCAGATGAATATGTTATAAATATTAATCTTAAAAAAACTGCCTAACAATCCGTGTCAAATGTGAAAAGACAATGAAAATAAATTTTACCTATAGAGAGGGGAATCCCAAAGCAAAGTCCAGTGTGTAGTTGGGGGATCTGGCCGTTCTTCCAGGGGTGGAGGGAAGCACGGCCAGATCCCGCAACTACTACTACCACATGAAGACCCCCCACAGGCCACCCCAGAGCTAGAAAATCTCAGTAACTAAAAACTGCAAATACAGATGGAACAACCACAAGACGGATTTTATCACCAGGTATCATTTTAATCAGTGTAGGGCGCAGTGGATAGCACAGCAGCCTTGCAGCATTGGAGTCCTGGGTTCAAACCCCACTAAGGCAACATCTGCAAAGAGTTTGTATGTTCTCTCCGTGTTTGCGTGGGTTTCCTCCGGGTACTCCGGTTTCCTCCCACATTCCAAAGACATACTGATAGGGAATTTAGATTGTGAGCCCCAATGAGGACAGCGACGATAATGTGTGCAACCTGTAAAGCGCTGCGGAATATGTTAGCGCTATATAAAAATAAATATTATTATTATTATTATAGTGTAATGGCACCAACCTGACAGTGTCTGTAGGTTACTGTGCACAATCCTGCAGACAGGTTCCCTTTAAGTTGACTGTTTCTTTATGTGGAGAGCTATATGTGCCTTCTTTTATAGCATGTAAAACTGGCAAGTAAAATATTAAAAACTGGGAGTCCTCAGTGGTTGATACCTCTTGATGGCTAGCTGAAAAGATGATAGTAAATAGCAGCTTTCAAGACTTCTTGGGTTTCGAAAGCTTGCTATTTGTTACCATCTTTTCAGGTAGCCTTTAAAAGGTATCAACCACTGAGGACTCTCAACTTTCAATATTTTATCTGCTGGCTAACATGATACAAATATATATTTTTCCTGTTGTAGCTGATAACTCATCTTCTTTTCTTACATTATGTTATTTCAGTACTCAAGGATTTCAAAGCAGTATGGGATAGACATTTACCTGAAGAAGGAATATCTACAGTATACAGGATCAGTGAAAGAGAGAGGTGTTCTGTACCTTCTCACATCACTCAACGAGGTACGGTCTAATTCTTGAATTAACACATGTTAATTGTTATAAAAACATGTTTGTTTTTATAACAAGGTGAAACTAAAGGGCTTTTACACTGCAAGATGATCATGAGAAACCAATGTTAAAAAGGCTCATTTCATGATTATCTTATTGTGTAAAGCAAACTGCCGATCACCCGATGAATAAGCAAAAATGCTCATTCATCGGGTGAAATGATTTTTTATGCTGCATAGAAATCATAATTCTCGACTGTTCATCATCCTGTGTAGTCAGGACTCTCACTGCCTAGAACCATGGCAGCCTATACCCTATGAATGATCTAGTATATATTTCTCAGTGCACATCGTTCACTTTTGTTTGCCTGTTTCAAACAACTGCAAAATGGTAAAAGATTACCAATCGGTTGTCGTGTCTTGCCACCGATCCATCCATGTAAATGTACCATAAAAGTATTGAAGAGACTGCTCGAGGGTGTTTGCTATTGTGAGATTATTCTCCAGTCTAACATTCATACAGCAGATGTGCCATCAGATTGTATAATACAAATTGCCTACATTCATAAATACATCTTTTAGACATGATGAAGTTCTGATTTGTGCTTTCTTTAAAAGTGTGTTTCAGAATGGTTGTGTAAAACTGATTGGCCGATACTGATATTAAAGTGAAAATTTTTGAGTTCAGCTAAAAGACAGGTTCAGTGGAATGTCTTTCAGGGGCTGTATTGCAGACCGCAATGTGTGGACTGACCACGGATTTCCTGACCCGAACTTGCCAAAAAGTGCAAGAAATAATAATCCAGCTGTGTAACGAATGGAAGCGGAGGCACAGGTGGTGAAGTTCACATTCATTTTTTATTGAGATTTTTGTGGAACCTCGGGACCACGGTCTGTGGGGCTCTGAAGGGGGCATGACTACATGAGCCCCAGGCACCCTTGGTAAGACCCCTCATACAGGGTCAGAATGGAATGCTTGGGGGACACAAGTGCTACCTCCAGTTAGACCTCGGACACGAGGCAGCTGTCCAAGTGGGACAGACGGACAAGCAGGGATAACAGATGTCGTGGAGCTGACATAGGTGGTACTGGCGTTGTCCAGAGGTACAGATGGCTGAATGGCAGGACGTGACGAAACTCGCGTAGACAGAACGGTCGTCGTCCAGGATAGCCGTGTAACTGGTAGCTGATAGTCTATGGACACAAACAGTGTAAATGGAGCACTGGCAGAACACTTCAGATGCTAAAGCACACACTAGCCAAAACCGGAAGTTAGCAACAGAAGATACTTGTTGCTCCGGCACCCTCCCTATGGCAGAGGGGCCTGAAATAGTAATTACTAACACATGATTGTTCAGAAGTACTTTTTGAAAGATGCACTCTGTGTCTTTAAGATCCTCTACCTGAGGACCTGTTGGCCGCGCACCAGGAAGCAAAGGGAAGAGAGGAAGCGGGGGCTGCAGCAGGACGGTGTGGGGTCAGCACAGAGCGGGAGTCCCGCTGGGGACCCTGCAAAGTTACGAGACCGGGTGTAACAAGCTGTAGTTTGTACTGAGCAGCATGACATCTCAGCAACAGCAGGGTGGAGGGACAGTGCGGAGCTGTCAATAATCTAGGTGTGTGGAGATTTAGTTTACATCTTCAAAGGGGATTATCCTGCTATTCTGACCTGCATTTCAAATTAAGCACACCCATCAGGTCTAAAATATCTATTGATTTTCTATTCTATTTAATGTATTCATATGTATTTATATTGCAAAATCTAGATAGGTCCACTTTAAACATATATGTAAGACCTTGCAAAAGAATAAATTGGAAAGGTGGTCTAGATTCAAAATTAATAACTCCTGAACCCAGACTCTAATTTTAATGAAGAGCTTAATGAACATGTAAAAGTACCTTGTTAAATTACATAGGAGGTGTCAGCATATTTGCAAACCCCTTTTCACCTAACCATACAGAACTCTACAAACATATAAAGGCCAATTTTCCCTATTTCACATATTTTACAGTTGTTCTGACCAATTCGAATGCACATTTTTGGTCAAATTAGATGCGCACAATTTTAAAGGTGTATATTTACCATAACACAACTTGAAAAGCGCCCCCTTCTGAGACCCCTAATGATCAACTGTAATCTAGGGGAAACCAGCTGTGTCCAGTTTTCCTAGAGCTACAGTGTCCATTCCTAGAAGTCATTAATATAAATGTTCTTTTTGTAACCACTCTCCCATCAAAAAATACAAAGGTCCACCAAAATGTTAACCAATATGGTAAGCTATGAACCTTCTATCCTTGTAAAAGAGAAAAGTAATTTTCCAAATTTTGCTATAACTGTAAAATTGGGGAACCCTGTGTGAGTTTCCTCACCAATGGAATGGTGCCATCCTCATCTGGGATTTTCTACTAATGGCAAGATACAGTATCTGCTTGGTCCTCCCTATGCTGTTTAAACCTTTGATGACAAAGTGCCCTTATAAACGGTATGCTGTAACTTTTGTATCCGACATCTCATAAGTTGATTATCTGAGTAAATACACTCTTGGAAGCAAATATAATGCAATATTCATTTTCTTTTAGAGATATAGTACAGATATAACCCAAATATGTAACTGATTTGACTCTACAATACTTCAGGGGAATCTGTAAGAAGGTTTTTGCTATTTAATCTGAAACCAACATAATGTAGAGCAGTGTTTCCCAAACTCCAGTCCTCACGGCTACCAAAAGCTCATGTTTTCAGAATTTTCAGGTGATGGGATTGTGTAAAGCTGTCAGAAATTGCCACAGGTTCTCTTACCTGTGAAATACTAAGAAAATCCTGAATAATGTCTTGGGGGCCCTGAGGACCGGAGTTTGGGAAACATTGATCTATAGTAAGAGATCCTGATTACAAGCATGTGCCACTTACTAGGCTGTGTGCTGTAGATACAATACAATCAGTGTTTTATCAGCAGGAGATTATCACTACAGGACTAGGTCTAACGTGCAAGCAGTGGAATAAGTGACACATCGCAGAGTCTATGCTCCTACATCATGCTGCTCTCAGATTGCATAGCAGAAACCTACGGACAGATTCTTTTTCACTGTCTACACTATCAATTATAACTTTTTTGTTTCACAGGATCAGCAAAGGAAAGGAGTGATTGTAGCTACAGACAGTAATTTTGCCATGGCTGTGGCTTACCATGCGTCTGAGTTACAAATCCCTGTGTTTGTCATAATGTCAGCTGGAACATCTCCAAACCGGGTCAAAATGTGCCGTGACTATGGTGCTATGGTTATTTTATTTGGACCCACAGCAAGAGATGCTCAGAGCCATGCCCGGAGACTGGCACAAGAGAATGGATACCTCTATATTGAGGAGTAAGTATGATCTTGACTATTATCCACCATCAGTGCTGATTACAGCTTTTCTGCTGCTTGAGGGAAAAATTGAAATGGTGTCCCTCCCCACAATGCAATAAAAACTAGCAGTGAAAAAACACAATTTCATTACTTTTTTATGATTTTGTCACTTGTATCACTTTATGCGGTAATAACTCTGAAGTGCTTCATCAGATCCCACTGATTCTGAGATTGTTTTTTCATGATAGTTATGTCACACAACATAGTTCATAAATAACATTTCCCACATGTTTACTTTACACCATTACAACTTTTTGAAACATAATTTTCTTTTGTTAGGAAGTTATAAGGGTTAAAATTTGACCAGCGATTTCTCAATTTTCCAACCAAATTTACATAACTATTTTTTTAGTGACCACATTATATTTGAAGTGACTTTGAGGGGTCTACATAATAGAAAATACCCAAAAGACAAGGGTTAAATGAAAAAATGGACCCCAAAATATGTCTTGCAATTTCTCCTAAATGTATTGATACCCTATATGTGGGAGAAAACCAATATTTGGGTGCATGGCAGGGATCAGAAAGGAAGGAGCAAAATTTTACTTTTTGAATGCAAAATTTGCTGGAATAATTAGCAGATGACATGTTTTTGTAGAGCCACTGATGTGCCTAAACATTGGAACCTCTCCACAAGTGATACCACTTTAGAAAGAGACCCCTCAGGGAACTTATCTAGATGTGTGATGAGCACCTTGAATCCCCAGGTGCATTACAGAAGTTTATAACATTAAGCCAAAAATATAAAACAAAATCAAATTTTTTCCCACAAACATGTTTTTAGCTCCAAATTTTGATGGAATGGTCTACCAGTGTCATGTCACATTTGGAGATCCCTGTATGTGTGTAAACAGTGGAAAACTCCCACAAGAGACCCATTGTTGAAGCTAGGAAGGAAGGAATCTGTCTAAGGGTATGTGCACACGGTGCGGATTTTGCTGCGTATCTGCAGCTGTTTTCCATGAGTTTACAGTACCATGGAAAACAAGAACCGCAGTGCACATGCTGAGGAAAAAAACGCGCGGAAATGCCGCAGTTTACATTCCACAGCATGTCAATTCTTTGTGTGGATTCCACTGCGGTTTACACCTGCTCCATAATAGGAATCCACAGGTGTAAACCGCAGGTGGAATCCGCACAAAAACCATGGTAAATCCGCAGTAATTCCGCAGTGAATCCGCAGGTAATCTGCAGTGCGGTTTACCTGCGGATTTACAAAAACAGGTGCGGAAAAATCCGCAGACATCCTATCTACGTGTGCACATACCCTCAATGTGTGGTGACTCGTGAGCACCTTGAAACCACAGTTGCTTCACAGAATTTCTCCTTCACCTCATTGGGGGAAACAGACCGTCGGTGTTATGCTGCTGCCATTAGGAGGCTGACACCAAGTGATACAAAGAAAGTTAGCTCCTCCTCTGCAGTATACACCCTCCTGCTGGCTCCCAGAGAACCAGTTCATGCTTAGTGTCCGTAGGAGACAAATGGGTCTGCTATTCATACTTTTTTATTTTATTGCTTTTTTTCAAAATTTACCTTTTGCTATTTTTTCTGCAAGGAATGTAGGGGAGACTGATCCTTTCAAGGGTCCGATCTCCCCCAACCAACAACAGGCGAGTATGTGGAGTGTCGCCTTCACGTATCCTCTCCTGCGACATGGGATGCCATGTATGAGCTACCTAGGGGCGACGGTTCCCTTCAGGGCGCTGATCTCCCCGCACCAGCAACAGACAGGAACATGGAGTGTACCCCCTTCTGAGCCAGGCTACGTGCGGATACAGCCCTGTTTCATCCTAGGGGAGCAAACCCTTAGGATACACCCATGCTGCTCCCACCGCACCACCACTGATTGAACAGCGGTGCTGCAAGGAGCTGGATGGTCCCTTTCTACCTCCCTTACAAAAGGGGACGGTGGATTGAAGGTTCCTGCACTGCCCGAGTCACAGACCTAACCTGCAAGCAGAGTGCCAGCTCTGCCTTCCCTCCTCCAGCTCCGGCGGTGAGTTCAGGATCCGTGGGGGCACTCGTGCAGCGTGTCGCGGCCCATCGTGATAATTTTCCGGCCAGGCTCCGGTAAGTTACTCTCCCGCTTCAGCACCTCACCAGCGTTCCGGCAGTGAGTTTTGGGGACAAGGGGGTTCCTGCAGCGCGTCACGGCCCTCATGGTCCATTTCCGGCTGGGCACCAGTAATTTACTCCCCGGCTTCCGCTGGCGCTAGGCCGCAACCTGGTAGCTCCACCCACAAACGTTCCCTCCGTCCGGCACCAAAAAACTTAGTCCTCTGCATACGGCCGCGTATAGGCCGCAACCCGGAGGCTCCGCCCACACGATGAGGCGTTAACAGCGGCCCCTCCCACAATCCTGGCATTTTTTGTATTCTCGGGGGCCATCTTCCTGCCCCCTATACCGCTTCTGGACATGTGCACCGGGAAGTGGTCCCCCTTTTTACCTGCAAGGATCCTGTCTTTGAGCACTGAGGCCAGCGCTAATCTACATAGGGATTGGGCCACAGGATCTGGAACACAGGACCTGGGTTATAGGATCTGAGCCCAAGATCTGGGACACAGCATCTGCTCAGGGTAAGGGACCGCTGCAATACCCCCTCCCCTCGGCAGTATCCCCTTCTACAATTTCTATAGGAATCTCTGTAAGAGTGCTGATAGAAGGGTACATTATGTCTCAGTCCACAGCTGTATCTCCTGCCAGTCTGCATTCCCCAAAGCGCAGAACTCGCCACTCTGCAAAGCCTGCAACCACAAAAAAGCTCAGTAGCCCTCCACTGTCACCAAGCCCAGTGTGCCCAGTCCCCCTAAGTGGGCTTCATCACTGTCACAATCCATGGCTTCTATGGCGAAAGCGATTGAATCCCTTCGTGGATCAGATAGCTCCCATATCTGAGGTAGGTGGATCCTCCCCTACCAGGGGGCAGTCGGCTAACAGGGGCCGCAAGCATTCTAGAAACGTGCAGGTATCTAGAAAACAGATCCATAGTACGTCTACCAAGCTATCATGTGTCTTGGCATCCACGAGCACCTCTTCTCTCTCTCTCTCTGAGACCATCATCCACAATCTGTAGGTTGACGAGAACTCCTGTTCTGCTCCACATCACGCACTGTCCTTCAAAATGACTAAATTCATGCAACATAGGATGCAATGCCTGGGATGATTTTTAGAGGCGATGGGTCACTTAAAGGGCACCGATCTTCCCACGCCATCAACAGATGATCACATGGAGTGTCGCCTCCATGTATCCTCTCCTACAGCCAGGCCTAATGCCAGACAAACTGTCCTGTCTTCCCAGGGGCCTGAACTCCGTGGATATACAGTGGCACCCCTTTTAGCATCGGAGCAGCCCCCACTGCATCACCACTGTATAGTGGATGATGCAAGGAGGCGGACGGTCCCTCTCCACTTCCCTGTTAAGGGGATGGTGAATCGAGGATTCATCTCTTCAACCCTACACCATCCAAAGACAGCAGCAACAGCAAGAGATGGTTTATCTTGATCTGCTGGATACAGGTGCATTCTACCACTCAGCTTTCTCAGGGTAGGCTAAAAAAAAATCTAAAGAGTAGATTGGGTCGAGTCTCCTGTCGTAGACACCAGTTTCCCTACTAACTTCCAAAACCCTTCTATCCCGGCCGAATGGGTGATCAATTAAAAATCCCTTGGGCCGTCAGATGGAAAATCTGGTTCATTCTGTCTTTGCAACCTCGGGTTCAACACTCTACCCTTCCATGGGTTGCTAAAGCAATGGACTCCTGATCGGATACCTTAACTACTTTGATTCAGAGCAGTAACCTTCTCCCAGAAGCAATACGGATGTCCAATCAAATCTTTTGAGCGGGAGATTATGTGGTCCATGCCTCTTTGGACACGGCTACTTGCGCTGCGCTGTCAGCAGCAAATGCCATTACATTCAAAAGAGCATTGTGGCTCAGAGGCTGGAAAGCGGACCCTAAGTCCAAAAAGTCTCTAACATCACTCTCTTTCCAGAGGGTTGGTTATCGGTGAGAACTTGGAACAAATAAAGACTGGCTCACTACTTCTTTCCAGTCAGGGCTTGTTCCGCACAGGAGCAAGGGTCACAAGTTTCCTATAGACCCAACCAGCAGTGGAAGGGGTGGTCTAGACAGGCTAGATCTCAGGATTCTAGATTCCAAATAAAAGGATGGGAAAAGTAAGACCGACCCTGGATCTCAAACTTCTAACAAGTTTGTCAAGGCCCGCCTTTCTCAGATGGAGTCCTTCCGTTCGGTCATTACCTCCACGAAAAAGAGTGGTGGGTCTGGCAGTCCATTGAAATTTGGGCTGCTTATCTCCAAATTCTGATTTTTTCCCCCTTGCCAAAAATTGCTGCGCTTCACCATTCAGGAACAGCATTTCAATTCACGGCTTTGCCTTTAGGCCTTGCTACCACTCCCAGAGTGTTCTCAAGGGTCATGGCGGCTGTCATGTCCATGTTATACTCTCGGGTCATGCTCGTCCTGTCCTATCTGGACAACTTCTAGCCAAGGGAACGTCCTTCAGGACTGCACTGAGTCCGTCTGTATCACTTGCGATACCCTTTCTCGCCTGGACTGGCTGATAAACTTAAGCAAGTCTTCCCCATCTCCAGCCCAGCAGTTATCATTTTTTAGGATGATCCTGGACACCTCCAGAGGTGGTGATGCAAGGCCTTTCCCTCCAACAGGAAGCTTGCACCCTCATTCCATCCATTTTGCTATGAGCTTACTGGGAAAAATGGGGGTGGCAATGGAAGCAGTCCTGTTGTGAATTCTGCTCTTGGGCTCCCTCCGGTGGTTGTTGGTGGTAGTGCAGTTGTCTTGGTGTTGTAATCTAGGGCAGGTGTTTCTGCTGATTGCAGCTCTACTGGGTATTTAGGTGTGCAGGATCCATGAGTCCTTGCCAGTTGTCCATTGTTCTTGGAGGGATTGCATCTCTCTCTGGTTCCTCATGCCCTGCTGCCAATTCAGCTAAGATAAGTGTCTGTTTTTTTGTCTCTGTGCACACATGCAGTGTGCTTTGCAATTCAGTGCAATTCATTGTGTTTTTGTCCAGCTTAGACTTTGTTTGGATTTTTCAGTCATGCTGGATTCTCAGGAGATGCAGATATACTTTCTATGTCTTTAGTTAGATGTAGAATATTTGCATTATCTGCTGTGGATATTTTTAGGATTTTAATACTGACCGCTTAGAATTCTGTCCTATCCTTTTCTATTTAGCTAGAAGTGCCTCTTTTGCTAAATCCTGTTTTTCTGCCTGCGTGTCTTTCCTCTTATACTCACAGTCAATATTTGTGGGGGGCTGCCTATCCTTTGGGGTTCTGCTCTGAGGCAAGATAGAATTCCCATTTCCGTCTATAGGGGTATTTAGTCCTCCGGCTGTGTCGAGGTGTCTAGGACGTGTTAGGTACACCCCACGGCTACTTCTAGTTGCGGTGTCAGTTTAGGGTTTGCGGTCAGTACAGGTACCACCTACTCCTGAGAAAGTCTCTCATGCGGCTCCACGGTCACCGGATCATAACACAGTCCCCTTCTTTCCGCTTGTCTCTGCGGGTCAGACAGGCTTTCAGATGGTGGACTCTGACCTCCTCCCTCAACCAGGGGAGATTCTTTCTTCAGGTTAATGGTTAGTAGTGACTACAGATTCCAGTCTTCGTGGCTGGGGAGCGTCACCACACTGCTCAAAGCCGCCGGTCAAATCGGGAACTCCTGATCAATGTTTTTTGGAGATCCGTGTGATACAGCTAGCCCTACAGCAGTTCCACTGTTTTATATCGGGTCACCCCATCTGAATTCAATCTGATAATGCCATGGCCGCGGTGTACATCAATCATGAAGCAGTACCCGCAGCTGTGCGACCGTGGCCGTGGTTGCTCACAATCTCTGATGGGCAGAGATCAATCACTCGGTGATCTCGGTGGGGCAAGAAATTTGGGCAGTAGTCTTCCTCATCCGCTAGGGTCTCGCTTCAGGCGAGTGGGAACTTCATCCAGAAGTCTTCCAACAAATCTGCCTTCGCTGGGGGACTCCGGGTGTAGATCAGATGTCGTCCAGACTGAATGCCAAAGTACTCGAGTTCATAGTTCGGTCTCGAGATCCCAATGCCATCGCAGTGCATGCTCTGGTTCTTACGTGGGGTCAGTTCCTTTTCCCCTCTTCCGCTACTTCCGAGAGTCTTTAGGTACAGAAAGGGTCCCAGTGATCCTGAACGACCCGGACTGAGCACGTCAGGCATTGTTTGCGCAGCTAGTACAATTTGTCGCCATCTTTTTCTGGCGATTGTCGGATCGTCCAGATTCACTCTCCACTGACCATTTTGTAATCAGATCAAAGGGGTTCCGTGTTTCTCAACTTGACCATTGAATCCTGGGTTCTGACCCAGGTGGGACTCTCACAACAAATTGTCAGCGACTGGTGCTGGTAAGTCCGCCTCAGTATGCATTTTGCTTGGGGCGAGGATCTCGGACGCTCTTCCCATTTTAGTTTTTTCTCCAAACAATCTGGATTCAGGCCGGGCACTCACCTCACTGAAAGTCCAGATTTTGGCCTTATCGGTCTTACTGCAACAAAACGGCAACTAAGGACTTTCACGCAGGGAGTTTCACATGTGGTACTTCCCTATCACATACCGCTACATCTTTGAGATCTTAACTGGTCCTGGGGGTCTTACAGGAGACTCCTTTGGATCTGCTTCAGGATGACTGACGTTACTGGCATGGAAGGTCGCCTTTTTCCGCAGCGGTCACGTCATTCAGGTGAGGTTTTGTAGCTAGCCGCTCTGTCCTTTAAGATGCTCTGTTCTTTCAGATGTTTTTCCATCAAGGCAAGGTTGTCCTCAGGCCGTACCTGTCCCTTGTTGCCAAGGTGGTATCAACTTCCACTCTTACGAAGACATTGTTTTTCCCTCAACTTGTTCAGCTCCAGTCCACAAAGTGGAATGAGTTTCCATGCTTTGGATGAGGTGAGAGCGCTGAGAAGGTATGTATCGAGGACGGCATCCTTCCCAAAGGTCGGACACTTTATTCCGACTTTCTGATGGTCACGGAAGGGTTTAGCCGCTTTATTGGCTTTGATAGCCAGGTGTAATCATTCCACCATCTAGGAGTCCTTCTGCGTCAGAGGTTAGCGAGGATCAGGGCACACTCCATTCGGTTTTTTTGGGTTTCTTGGGCCATTAGGCACCAGGCATTGGCAGAGCACACTTGCAAGGTTGCGGTTTCATCCAGTCTGCATGCATTCTTAAAGAACTGTAATTTTCGCACCCAGATTTCTGCAGATGTGAGTCTGGGCAGGCGGACTCTGCAGATCGCCATAGCACACTTTTAAGTAGCGGTTAAAGAGGACCTGATCTGTTATGTTGTCCCCACCCAGGGACTGCTTTGGGATGTCCCACGGTCTGTGACCCCCAATGAGGCGAAGGAGAAATAGGGATTTTTGTGCACTCACCGTAAAATCATTTTTTCCGAGCCAATCATTGGGGGACACAGCACCTACCCTGTTAATAACTTTGTGCTTGCTCTGTAATTTGACATGTTATACTCTTATATGCTGTTATTGCTCTCCTACTGCTTTTGCACTGAACTGGTTCTCTGGGAGCCAGCAGGAGGGTGTATACTGCAGGGGAGGACCTAACTTTCTTTGTATTACTTAGTGTCAGCCTCCTAGTGTCAGCAGTATAACAGCCACGGTCTGTGTCCCCCAATGATTGGCTCGGAGAAAAGGATTTTACGGTGAGTACACAAAAATCCCTATTTTGCAACGTTGATCTGTGGAAATGACCAAAAATTATTTTTGACCCCAAAAAATGTTGTTTCAGAACCTAATTTTTTTCATTTTCACAATGATAGCAGGAGAAAATGGACCATAACATTTTTTGTGCAATTTCTCCTGAGAACACTGATACCCCATAAGTGGTTGAAAACTACTTTTGAGGCATAATCCATGGCTCAGAAGGGAAGAAGCGGGTACCATGTAACATTGGCAAAGCCCCTAAGATGCCAGAGCAGCAGTACCCCCCATAAGAGACCCTCAATGAATTCATATAAAGGTGCAATGTTCATGCTGACACTTCAGGTGTGAATTTTATACCATTGGGCTGTGAAGAAAAAATAATCGCATTTTTTAAGACCAAAATTTTGTTTTAGCCCAAGATTTTACATTTTCTCACTAGGAAATGGAAAATATGGCATCAATATTTGTCCCACAACTTCTGCTGAAAGTGGAACTACCCCATATGAGATAGCACAGTACTGCTCAGCCATAAGGTGAGACTATGGAGGGAAGGAGCGCTATTTGTCTCCTTGAGTGCAGATTTTTTTTAGAATAGTTTGCAGACTCCAAATATAGAGCCCCTAAGTTCTAAAATAGCAGAACTCCCCTTCAAGTGACCCAATTTTGGAAATTATACCCCTTTGGGAATTTGTCTACAGATGTAGTGATGATTTTGACTCAATGGATGTTTTCCGGAAACAAGAAGTACTGGATATTGCTAAGTGAAAATTGCAAACTCCCGTTGTAGTGACCATTATATTGTAGTGACTAGTACAATTTAGTGACCAGTACATTGTGCCTATCTCATCCTTCTGGAGGCATGCACCTGTAAATTAGGTGGGCTTTCATCGCTACAGAAATGCCAAACATGTGGACGCTAAATGTGGTTTAGCAGGGGCGTAACTACCGCGGTCGCAGCGGTCGCCATTGCGACCGGGCCCCGCAGGTCAGGGGCCCCGGGCCGGCAGGTCTGAGCAGGGCCAGGCTGGCCATCGGGCACTTCTGGCAAATGCCAGAAGAGCCGATGCCAGTAGTGGGCCGCTGCACTGTTCCTCCCCCGGAACCCCCCCAGTGCCGCCGCCGCCGCCGCATTTAACTATACCGGCGTCTATGACACCGGTATAGTTCAATGCAATGATGGGAGGAGAGAGCGTCACCTGACGCTTCCTCTCCCATCATTCCCCGCTCTGCCTCTGACAGTACACTGCGGGTGCGCGATGACGTCATATCATCGCGCACCTGCAGTGTCCTGGGCAGACTGCAGCCGCCAGGAGCAGCGCGGGCAAAAGGAAGGGTGAGGAGAGTTTTTTTTTTTTTTTCTTTTTAACCGGACTGTGGGGCCATTATCGGGGGGGATGAGATGAGATGTGGGCTGTGCTCTATATACCCCTGTGCGGGCTGTGCTGTATATACCCCTGTGGGGCTGTGCTGTATATATCCCTGTGCGGGCTCTGCTGTATATACCCCTGTGGGGGCTGTGCTGTATATATCCCTGTGCGGGCTCTGCTGTATATATCCCTGTGCGGGCTCTGCTGTATATACCACTGTGCGGGCTCTGCTGTATATACCACTGTGCGGGCTCTGCTGTATATACCACTGTGCGGGCTCTGCTGTATATAACACTGTGCGGGCTGTGCTCTATATACCACTGTGCGGGCTCTGCTGGATATACCACTGTGCGGTCTGTGCTGGATATACCACTGTGCTGTCTGTGCTGGATATACCACTGTGAGGGCTGTGCTGGATATACCACTGTGCGGTCTGTGCTGGATATACCACTGTGCGGTCTGTGCTGGATATACCACTGTGCGGTCTGTGCTGGATATACCACTGTGCGGTCTGTGCTGGATATACCACTGTGCGGTCTGTGCTGGATATACCACTGTGCGGGCTGTGCTGTATATACCCCTGTGCGGGCTGTGCTGTATATACCACTGTGCGGTCTGTGCTGGATATACCACTGTGAGGGCTGTGCTGGATATACCACTGTGCGGTCTGTGCTGGATATACCACTGTGCGGTCTGTGCTGGATATACCACTGTGCGGGCTGTGCTGGATATACCACTGTGCGGGCTGTGCTGGCACCCAACACCATGTTGCAGTGCAGGAGATTCCTGCAACAGTCCGAGGCGTATCTAGGGGAAGCGGGGCGGGGGAAGGTGGGGGGGTTGCGGGGGCGGGGGAAGGTGGGGGGGTAGGGGGGGGTAGGGGGGGTAGGGGGGGGGCCCCATTTGGAAGTTCGCACCAGGGCCCATAACTTTGTAGTTACGCCACTGTGGTTTAGGTACACTGTGGGGCTCAGAAGGAAGAGAGGCATTTGGATTTGGGATTGCAGAATTCACTGGATTTCTTTAGGGTGCGAGGAGCCATTTTGCTTTCCATAGCCTTGGTACTACCAGTAATGTGAAAGCCCCCTATATTTGCTTTGACAGGTGATGGATCTGAGTGGTGACTTGCTTTTTTTGAGGATTGATTTGAAGCGTTTATTGGGAACATTTTACATAACAATTGGAATCACATTTATCCAGCACTCTATAATGAGCACTTCCATCTAAATCTCCGAGTGACATGATTGAGATCAAACCCCGAAGGAGCCATTCACTATAATGAGGCAGCAGAGTTACTCTGTAATTTGTCTGGCCTCTGTTCAGTGTTTTCCTTCTTTTCAGAAGTATACACCATGTTGCAAATTATTATGCAAATTATATTTTTCTAGGATTTTCCTAAATGATCGGTGCAAATGACAGTCAGTCTAATAAAAGTCATCACCCATTAGAGTATACATCGAATTTTATTGAAGAAACCTCCCAATGATAACAGTATAATCTCCAAAATTAATAAAAACTCAAAATGCACTGTTCCAAATTATTAGGCACAGTAGAATTTCTAAACATTTGATATGTTTTAAAGAACTTAAAATGCTCATTTGTGGAATTTGCCGCATTTGGAGGTCACATTCACTGAACAAAAAAGCTATTTAACATGAAAACATCCTAACAGGCCAAGTTATGTGTTAACATAGGACCCCTTCTTTGATATCACCTTCACAATTCTTGCATCCATTGAACTTGTGAGTTTTTGGAGAGTTTCTGCTTGTATTTCTTTGCAGAATAGCCTTCCAGAGCTGCTGTTTTGATGTGAACTGCCTCCCACCCTCATAGATCTTTTGCTTGATGATACTCCAAAGGTTATCTATAGGGTTGAGGTCAGGGGAAGATGGTGGCCACACTTAAACTTCTTTTATGACCATAGCAGCCAATGACTCAGAGGTATTCTTTGCAGCATGAGATGGTGCATTGTCATGCATGAAGATGATGTTGCTCCTGAAGGCACGTTTCTGCTTTTTATACCATGGAAGAAAGTTGTCAGTCAGAAACTCTATATACTTTGTATAGGTCATTTTCACACCTTCAGGAACCTTAAAGGGCCCTACCAGCTGTTTCCTCATGATTCCATCCCAAAACATGACTCCTCCACCTCTTTACTGACGTCGCAGCCTTGTTGGGACATGTGTTATGGACCTAGTGGTTAGGAACACTTGAGATGACCTGATAGGTAAACCAGAAATATAGGTCAAGCTCTGGGGACGTGGAAACTTTACTGACCGCAACCCTGATCCTATCACACACACTATAGGCAGCCGTGGAGCGTACCTAACTCTCCCTAGATGCCTCTTCACAGCCTGAGAACTAGCTACCCCTAGAGAGAAACAAAAGCCTCACTTGCCTCAGAGAAATTTCCCCAAAAGTAAAGTCAGCCCCCACAAATAATGACGGTGAGTTCAGAGGAAAATACAAACATAGGAATGAAAACAGGTTTTAGCATAGGAGGCCCACTAGTACTAAATAGTAAGAAGATAGCAAGGGAACTGTGCGGTCAGTATAAAATACTACAAAAATATCCACGCAGAGAATACTAAAGACTCTCACACCGACTCACGATGTGAGGGAGCAACTCTGCTCCCCAGAGCTTCCAGCTAGCAAGAAAATAGCATATAAGCAAGCTGGACTGAACTTAACATATACTGAGAAACATTTTCCAAAAGCAGTGAGCAAAAATGAACTAGCATGAACTTAGCTTCTCCAAGAGGAGACAGGTCACACGAGAAGTCCCAGAGAGATCTGAACCAATACTGAATACAACGACAGCTGGCAACAAGTAAAGATCTAGGTGGAGTTAAATAGGCAGCAGCACAGCAGAAAACGAGGCAGCTGGAGCCCAGCTAAAGACCAGCAGTATCACTCAAAGCCACCAGAGGGAGCCCACGAACAGAACTCAACAAAGTACCATTCATGACCACAGGAGGGAGCCCGAGAACGGAATTCACAACAGTACCCCCCCTTGAGGAGGGGTCACCGAACCCTCACCAGAGCCCCCAGGCCGATCAGGACGAGCCAAATGAAAGGCACGAACCAAATCGGCAGCATGGACATCAGAGGCAACAACCCAGGAATTATCCTCCTGACCATAGCCCTTCCATTTAACCAAGTACTGAAGCTTCCGTCTCGAAACACGAGAATCCAAGATCTTTTCCACCACATACTCCAATTCTCCCTCGACCAACACTGGAGCAGGAGGATCAACAGAAGGAATCACAGGCACCACATACCTCCGCAACAATGACCTATGGAACACATTATGGATGGCAAAAGATGCTGGGAGGTCCAAACGAAATGACACAGGATTGAGGATTTCAGAAATCTTATAAGGACCGATGAAACGAGGCTTAAACTTAGGAGAGGAAACCTTCATAGGAACATAACGAGAAGACAACCAAACCAGATCCCCCACACGAAGTCGGGGACCCACACAGCGACGGCGGTTAGCAAAGCGCTGAGCCTTCTCCTGTGACAGCGACAAATTGTCCACTACGTGGTTCCAAATCTGCTGCAACCTGTCCACCACAGAATCCACACCAGGGCAGTCAGAAGGCTCAACCTGCCCTGAGGAAAAACGAGGATGAAAACCAGAATTACAAAAAAAAGGCGAAACCAAAGTAGCCGAACTAGCCCGATTATTGAGGGCGAACTCAGCCAATGGCAAAAAAGTCACCCAATCATCCTGGTCAGCAGAAACAAAACATCTCAGATAAGTTTCTAAGGTCTGATTAGTTCGTTTGGTTTGGCCATTTGTCTGAGGATGGAAAGCCGAAGAAAAAGACAAATCAATGCCCATCTTAGCACAAAAAGACCGCCAAAATCTGGACACGAACTGGGACCCTCTGTCAGACACAATGTTCTCCGGAATACCATGCAAACGAACCACATTCTGAAAGAACAGCGGAACCAAATCAGAGGAGGAAGGTAATTTAGGCAAGGGAACCAAATGGACCATCTTAGAAAAACGATCACAAACCACCCAGATGACAGACATCCTCAGAGAGACCGGAAGATCCGAAATAAAATCCATGGAAATATGCGTCCAGGGCCTCTTTGGGACAGGCAAAGGCAAAAGCAAACCACTGGCACGAGAACAGCAAGGCTTGGCCCGAGCACAAATCCCACAGGACTGCACAAAAGAACGCACATCCCGCGACAATGAAGGCCACCAAAAGGACCTATCCACCAAATCTCTGGTACCAAAAATCCCAGGATGACCCGCCAACACTGAACAATGAACCTCGGAAATAACTCTACTGGTCCATCTATCAGGGACAAACAGTCTCTCCGGTGGACAACGGTCAGGTCTATCGACCTGAAACTCCTGCAGCACCCGCCGCAAATCAGGGGAGATGGCAGATAAAATCACCCCCTCTCTGAGGATACCAGCCGGTTCAGGAACTCCCGGAGAGTCAGGCACAAAACTCCTAGAAAGGGCATCAGCCTTCACATTCTTAGAGCCCGGGAGGTACGAAACCACGAAATCGAAACGGGAGAAAAACAGCGACCATCGAGCCTGTCTAGGATTCAGCCGCTTGGCTGACTCGAGATAAATCAAATTCTTGTGATCCGTCAAGACCACCACACGATGCTTGGCTCCCAATGGTGACGAGGATGGGCGAATATGTCCTTTCTCCAAAGACTCCTTTATATAACTCCGCATAGCGGCATGTTCAGGCACAGATAGATTGAAAAGTCGACCCTTAGGGAACTTACTACCAGGAATCAAATCTATAGCACAATCACAATCCCTATGAGGAGGTAGGGCACCGGATTTGGGCTCATCAAATACATCCTGGTAATCCGACAAAATTTCAGGGACTTCAGAAGGAGTAGAAGCAGCAATTGACACCAAAGGAACATCGCCATGTACCCCTTGACAACCCCAACTAGACACAGACATTGATTTCCAATCCAATACTGGATTATGAACCTGCAGCCATGGCAACCCCAAGACGACAACATCATGCAAATTATGTAACACCAGAAAACGAATATCCTCCTGATGTGCAGGAGTCATGCACATGGTCACTTGAGTCCAGTACTGAGGCTTATTCTTGGCCAATGGCGTAGCATCAATTCCCCTTAGTGGAATAGGGAACTGCAAAGACTCTAAGAAAAAACCACAGCGCCTGGCAAAATCCAAATCCATCAGATTCAGGGCAGCACCTGAATCCACAAAAGCCATAACTGAGTAGGATGACAAAGAGCAAATCAAAGTAACAGACAAAATAAATTTAGGCTGTACAGTACCAATGGTGACCGACTTAGCGAACCTTTTAGTGCACTTAGGATATTCGGAGATAGCATGAGTGGAGTCACCACAGTAAAAACACAACCCATTCTGACGTCTGTGATTTTGCCGTTCAATTCTGGTCAGAATCCTACCACATTGCATAGACTCAGGCTTCTGCTTAGAGAACACCGCCAGATGGTGCACAGGTTTGCGCTCCCGCAAACGCCGATCAATCTGAATGGCCAAGGACATTGATTCATTCAGACCTGCAGGCGTGGGGAACCCCACCATAACATCCTTAACCCCTTAGTGACAGAGCCAATTTGGTACTTAATGACCGAGCCAATTTTTACAATTCTGACCAGTGTCACTTTATGAGGTTATAACTCTGGAACGCTTTATCTAATCCCGCTGATTCTGAGATTGTTTTTTCGTGACATGTTGTACTTCAAGTTAGTGGTAACATTTCTTCGATATTACTTGCGATTATTTATGAAAAAAATGGAAATATGGCGAAAATTTTTAAAATTTTGCAATTTTCAAACTTTGTATTTTTATGCCCTTAAATCAGAGAGATATGTCACAAAAAATAGTTAATAAATAACATTTCTCACATGTCTACTTTACATCAGCACAATTTTGGAAACAATTTTTTTTTTTGTTAGGGAGTTATAAGGGTTAAAAGTTGACCAGCAATTTCTCATTTTTACAACACCATGTTTTTTTTAGGGACCACATCACCTTTGAAGTGATTTTGAGGGGTCTATATGATAGAAAATAACCAAGTGTGACACCATTCTAAAAACTGCACCCCTCAAGCTGCTCAAAACCACATTCAAGAAGTTTATTAACCCTTTACGTACTTCACAGGAACTAAAACAATGTGGAAGAAAAAAATGAACATTTTACTTTTTTTTGCAAACATTTTACTTCAGAACCATTTTTTTTAATTTTCACAAGTGTAAAAACAGAAATTTAACCACAAATTTTGTTGTGCAATTTTTCCTGAGTACACCGATACCCCATATGTGGAGGTAAACCACTGTTTGGGCGCACCGAAGAGCTTGGAAGTGAAGGAGCACCGTTTGACTGTTTCAATGCAGAATTGGCTGGAATTGAGATCGGACGCCATGTCGCGTTTGGAGAGCCCCTAATGTGCCTAAACAGTGGAAACCCCCCACAAGTGACACCATTTTGGAAACTAGACCCCCCAAGGAACTTATCTAGATGTGTGGTGAGCACTTTGAACCCCCAAGTGCTTCACAGAAGTTTATAACGTAGAGCCGTGAAAATAAAAAATCGCATTTGTTTTCACAAAAATGATTTTTTCGCCCACAAATTCTTATTTTCACAAGGGTAACAGGAGAAATTAGACCACAAAAGTTGTTGTGCAATTTCTCCTGAGTACGTCGATACCCCATATGTGGAGGTAAACCACTGTTTGGGCGCACCGCAGAGCTTGGAAGTGAAGGAGCACCGTTTGACTTTTTCAATGCAGAATTGGCTGGAATTGAGATCGGATGCCATGTCGCGTTTGGAGAGTCCCTGATGTGCCTAAACAGTGGAAACCCCCCACAAGTGATACCATTTTGGAAACTAGACCCCTTAAGGAACTTATCTAGATGTGTGGTGAGCACTTTGAACCCCCAAGTGCTTCACAGAAGTTTATAACGTAGAGCCGTGAAAATAAAAAATCTCATTTTTTCTACAAAAATGATCTTTTTGCCCCCAAATTTTTATTTTCACAAGGGTAACAGGAGAAATTAGGCCACAAAAGTTGTTGTGCAATTTCTCCTGAGTACGTCGATACCCCATATATGGGGGTAAACCACTGTTTGGGCGCACCGCAGAGCTTGGAAGAGAAGGAGTGTCGTTTTACTTTTTCAATGTAGAATTGGCTGGAATTGAGATCGGACGCCATGTCACGTTTGGAGAGCCGCTGATGTGCCTAAACAGTAGAGACCCCCCACATATGACACCATTTTGGAAACTAGACCCCTTAAGGAACTTATCTAGATGTGTGGTGAGCACTTTAAAGCCCCAGGTGCTTCACAGAAGTTTATAACGTAGAGCCGTGAAAATAAAAAAATCACATTTTTTCTACAAAAATGATCTTTTTGCCTCCAAATTTTTATTTTACCAAGGGTAACAGGAGAAATTGGACCCTAAAAGTTGTTGTCCAATTTGTCCTGAGTATGTTGGTACCCCATATGTGGGGGTAAACCACTGTTTGGGCGCACGGCAGAGCTCGGAAGGGAAGGAGTGCCATTTTGGAATGCAGACTTTGATAGAATTGTCTGCGGGCGTTATGTTGCCTTTGCAGACCCCTAATGTACCTAAACAGTAGAAACCCCCAACAAGTGACCCCATTTTGGAAACTAGACCCCCTAAGGAACTTATCTAGATATGTGGTGAGAACTTTGAATGCCCAAGTGCTTCACAGAAGTTTATAATGCAGAGTAGTGAAAATAAAAAATATTTTTTTTCCCACAAAAAAGATTTTTTTAGCCCCCAAATTTTTATTTTCACAAGGGTAACAAGAGAAATTGGACCCCAAAAGTTGTTGTCCAATTTGTCCTGAGTATGCTGGTACCCCATATGTGGGGGTAAACCACTGTTTGGGCGCACGGCAGAGCTCGGAAGGGAAGGAGCGCCATTTTGGAATGCAGACTTTGATAGAATTGTCTGCGGGCGTTATGTTGCGTTTGCAGACCCCTAATGTACCTAAACAGTAGAAACCCACACAAGTGACCAAATTTTGGAAACTAGACCCCCTAAGGAACTTATCTAGATATGTGGTGAGAACTTTGAAAGCTCAAGTGCTTCACAGAAATTTATAATGCAGAGTAGTGAAAATAAAAAAATATATTTTTTTCCAACAAAAAAGATTTTTAGCCCCCAAGTTTTTATTTTCACAAGGGTAACAGGAGAAATTGGACCCCAAAAGTTGTTGTCCAATTTATCCCGAGTACGCTGATGCCCCATATGTGGGGGTAAACCACTGTTTGGGCGCACGGCAGAGCTCAGAAGGGAGGGAGTACCATTTGACTTTTTTAGCGCAAAATTGGCTGTCGTGTTTGGAGACCCCCTGATGTACCTAAACAGTGGAAACCCCCCAATTCTAACTCCAACCCTAACCCCAACACAGCCCTAACCCTAATCTCAACCCGATCCATAATCCTAATCACAACCCTAACGATAATCACAACCCTAACCCCAAAACAGCCCTAATCTCAACCCTAACCATAACCCTAATCAAAACCCTAAATCCAACACACCCCTAACCCTAATCCCAACCCTAACCCTAATCCCAACCCTAATCCCAAACGTAACACTAATCCCAACCCTAATCCAAACCCTAACCCTAATCCCAACTCTAACCCTAACTTTAGCCCCAACCCTAACTTTAGCCCCAACCCTAACCATAACTTTAGCCCCCGTCGTCACAAAAAAAGTTCAATGTAACCTTTTTTTTGTACGTCGCGTCCGCCATTTCCGCGGATGCGTGGCCGTAACTCTGCCCCCTCCTCCCCAGGACATAGACTGGGCAGCGGATGCGTTGAAAAACTGCATCCGCTGCCCACGTTGTGCACAATTTTCACAACGTGCGTCGGTACATCGGGCCGACGCATTGCGACCGCCCCGTACCGACGCAAGTGTGAAAGAATCCTAAGGCTACTTTCACACTAGCGTCGTACTCGGCCCATCGCAGTGTGTCGGGCCGACGTACCGACGCTAGCGTTGTAAGCGCCGCACAACGGGTGCAGCGGATGCTGTTTTTTCAACGCATCCGCTGCCCCATTGTGAGGTGCGGGGAGGCGGGGGCGGAGTTCCGGCCACGCATGCGCGGTCGGAAATGGCGGACACGTCGCACAAAAAAGTTACATGTAGTTTTTTTTGTGTCGACGGTCCGCCGAAGCACGACGCATCCGTCGCACGACGGATGCGACATGTGGCAATCCGTCGCAATGCGTCGCTAATGCAAGCCAATGGAGAAAAAACGCATCCTGCAAGCACTTTTGCAGGATGCGTTTTTTCTCCAACGACGCATTGCGACGGAAGCCAAAAAACGCTAGTGTGAAAGTAGCCTAACCCTAACCCTAGCCCTAACCCTAACCCTAAATTTAGCCCCAACCCTAACCCTAACTCTAACTCTAACCCTAACCCTAACCCTAACCCTAACCCTAACCCTAACCCTAATTTTAGCCCCAACTTGTCTTCTCCTGCTGGCCGGCAGATGGCAGCAGATGGCGGGCGCACTGCGCATGCGCCCGCCATGATGAAAAAGCCGGCTGGCAGGAGAAGACAGAAGAGGACCCAGGGACCCCGGGTGAGTATGATAGGGTCCCCGAATCCCCCTATTTCTCTGTCCTCTGATGTGCGATCACATCAGAGGACAGAGAAATAACTGATCGCTTTTTTTTTTTTTTTTTTTTTTGCGGTCGCCGGTAAACTGTTAATTACCGGCGATCGCAAAGCAGGGGTCGGTGCAAACCGACCCCGATCATGTTCTTTGGGGTCTCGGCTACCCCCGGCAGCCGAGACCCCAAAGAACATCCGGGTGCCGGGCGGCGGGCGCACTGCACGTGCGCCCGCCATTTTTTCCCGGAAGAAAGATGGCGGCGCCCATGGGGAGACACGAGGAGCACCGGGGGAGGTAGGTAAGTATTGGGGGGCTATTGGGGGCCATCGGGGACCACATTTCTCTGTCCTCCGATGTGCGATCACATCGGAGGACAGAGAAATTAAACGGCAAATCGCGTTTTTTTTTTTTTTTGTTGCGACCGCCGGTAAACGGTTAATTACCGGCGATCGCAACTCGGGGGTCGGTAAAAACCCCCCGAATCATGTTCTCTGGGGTCTCGGCTACCCTCGGCAACCGAGACCCCAGAGAAAATCCGACTCTGGGGGGCGCTATTCACTTTTTCCACAGCGCCGTTAATTAACGGCGCTGTGGATTAAGTACCCTTAGCGGCCGCCGTTAAAAGGCGTATCGGCGGTCGTTAAGGGGTTAAGGGCTTCAGAAAGACCCTTTCTGAAAATCGCTGCCAGGGCACACTCATTCCATTGAGTGAGCACAGACCACTTCCTAAACCTCTGGCAGTAAACCTCCGCTTCATCCTGACCCTGAGACAGAGCCAGCAAGGTCTTTTCTGCCTGGTCGACTGAATTAGGCTCCTCATAAAGCAATCCAAGCGCCAGAAAAAACGCATCTACATTTAGCAATGCAGGATCTCCTGGCGCCAGGGAAAATGCCCAATCCTGAGGGTCGCCACGTAACAAGGAAATAATAATTTTAACTTGCTGAGTAGGGTCACCAGAAGAGCGGGGTTTCAGAGCAAGAAACAATTTGCAATTGTTTTTAAAATTCAGAAACTTAGATCTATCTCCAGAAAATAAATCAGGAATTGGTATTCTAGGCTCTAACATAGGATTCTGAACTACATAATCCTGAATGCCTTGTACCCTTGCAGTGAGATGATCCAAACTAGAGGACAGATCTTGAATGTTCATATCTGCAGCTGAGTCCTGAACCACCCAGAGATTAAGGGGAGGAGAGAAGCAAAACACACTGCAGAGAAAATAAAATGAGCTCAGAACTTCTCTTATCCCTCTTTTGTGAGGCATTAACACTTTATGGCCAGCTGTACTGTTATGGACCTAGTGGTTAGGAACACTTGAGATGACCTGATAGGTAAACCAGAAATATAGGTCAAGCTCTGGGGACGTGGAAACTTTACTGACCGCAACCCTGATCCTATCACACACACTATAGGCAGCCGTGGAGCGTACCTAACTCTCCCTAGACGCCTCTTCACAGCCTGAGAACTAGCTACCCCTAGAGAGAAACAAAAGCCTCACTTGCCTCAGAGAAATTTCCCCAAAAGTAAAGTCAGCCCCCACAAATAATGACGGTGAGTTCAGAGGAAAATACAAACATAGGAATGAAAACAGGTTTTAGCATAGGAGGCCCACTAGTACTAAATAGTAAGAAGATAGCAAGGGAACTGTGCGGTCAGTTTAAAATACTACAAAAATATCCACGCAGAGAATACTAAAGACCCTCACACTGACTCACGATGTGAGGGAGCAACTCTGCTCCCCAGAGCTTCCAGCTAGCAAGAAAATAGCATATAAGCAAGCTGGACTGAACTTAACATATACTGAGAAACATTTTCCAAAAGCAGTGAGCAAAAATGAACTAGAATGAACTTAGCTTCTCCAAGAGGAGACAGGTCACACGAGAAGTCCCAGAGAGATCTGAACCAATACTGAATACAACGACAGCTGGCAACAAGTAAAGATCTAGGTGGAGTTAAATAGGCAGCAGCACAGCAGAAAACGAGGCAGCTGGAGCCCAGCTAAAGACCAGCAGTATCACTCAAAGCCACCAGAGGGAGCCCACGAACAGAACTCAACAAAGTACCATTCATGACCACAGGAGGGAGCCCGAGAACGGAATTCACAACAGACATGGTGGCCATCCACCAACCATCCACTACTCCATCCATCTGGACCATCCAGGGTTGCTCGATACTCATCAGTAAACAAGACTGTTTGAAAATTAGTCTTCATGTATGTCTGAGCCCACTGCAACAGTTTCTGCCTGTGAAAACTGTTTAGGGGTGGCCGAATAGTAGGTTTATGACCTAAAGTAAGCTTTTGAAGGATCCTACACCTTGAGGTTTGAGGGACTACAGAGGCACCAGCAGCTTCAAATATCTGTTTGCTGGTTTGTAATGGCTTTTTAGCAGCTGCTTTCTTAATCCGATGAACTTACCTGGCAGAAACCTTCCTCATTATGCCTTTATCAGCATGAACACATCTGTGCTCAGATTCAGCCACAAATCTCTTAACAGTACGATGATCACGCCTAAGTTTTCGGGAAATATCTAATGTTTTCATCCCTTGACCACGGCATTGCAATATTTGATGCTTTTTGGCAGCAGAGAGATCCTTTTTCTTTCCCATGTTACTTGAAAACTGTGGCCTGCTTAATAATGTGGAACATCATTTTTAAGTAGTTTTCCTTTAATTATAATCACATGGAAAACTAAATATCGCATGTGTTTAAGATTGATTTCAGTGATCCATTGAGCCCTGAGACACAATACCATCAATGAGTTTATTTGAAAAACAAAACAATTAAATCTTTATGACACTTAAATCCAATTTTCATAATAGTTTGGAACACGATGTAAAAAACTGTGGCTGATGTCACTAAAAAGACGGACATCGCCGAATCACAGGCCAGACAGCGTCCACAGTGCCCCTATCTGACTCATTATAGGAAATTTCAGAGATTTGCACAGAAACCCCAGTGCAAGCATTCAGCACAGAGTGCAAGAATAAATGTGAGCCAAGCCTTACTGAGATCTTTGTGAGGCAGAATGAACACATGAACTGCAGGTGAAGAATTGGTTTTATTTATTTTTTACGTTGTTTTGCGTGTGGTATAAGTTCAGGTCGATGCAATTACAGCGATACCAGGTTTATATCAGGTTTTTAGGATTGGCTGCTGTCACTCACTAAAAGATACTTTTTTTGCATCACTATATTTTGAGAACTATAATTTTTCCATATTTCTGCCGACAGAGTCACGTGATGGCTTGTTTTTTGTGGGATGAGGGTTTTTTGCTATTTTCAGGCACATAATATTTTTTGATCACTTTTTATTCCAATTTTTGGACGGCAGAATGAACAAAAACCATCAATTCAGGAATTGAATTTTGAGTGTTTTTAAGCTGTTCTGCGTGTGGTAAAATTGACGCAGCATTTTTATTTTTCAGGTCAGTACGATTACAGCGATACAACATTTATTTTTTTATGTGTTGGCTAGTGTTGAGCATTCCGATACCGCAAGTATCGGGTATCGGCCGATATTTGCTGTATCGGAATTCCGATACCGAGATCCGATACTTTTGTGGTATCGGGTATCGGTATCGAAACAACATTAATGTGTAAAATAAAGAATTAAAATAAAAAATATTGCTATACTCACCTCTCCGACGCAGCCTGCACCTTACCGAGGGAACCGGCAGCGTTGTTTGCTTAAAATTCGCGCTTTAACTTCCTTACTTGAAGTCCCGGCTTGTGATTGGTCGCGCGCCGCCCATGTGACCGCGACGCGACCAATCACAGCAAGCCGTGACGTAATTTTAGGTCCTTCAGGATTTTAAAATTACGTTCCGGCGTTGTGATTGGTTGCGTCGCGGTCACATGGGCGACGTGACCAATCACAAGCCGTGACGTCACGGGAGGCAGGAGACGCGCGCATTTTAAAATGCGCGCGTGTCCTGCCTCCCGTGACGTCACGGCTTGTGATTGGTCGCGTCGCCCATGTGACCGCGACGCGACCAATCACAGCAAGCCGTGACGTAATTTTAGGTCCTTCAGGATTTTAAAATTACGTTCCGGCGTTGTGATTGGTTGCGTCGCGGTCACATGGGCGACGCGACCAATCACAAGCCGTGACGTCACGGGAGGCAGGAGACGCGCGCATTTAACCAATCACAACGCCGCAACGTAATTTTAAAATCCTGAAGGACCTAAAATTACGTCACGGCTTGCTGTGATTGGTCGCGTCGCGGTCACATGGGCGGCGCGCGACCAATCACAAGCCGGGACTTCAAGTAAGGAAGTTAAAGCGCGAATTTTAAGCAAACAACGCTGCCGGTTCCCTCGCTGAAGTCCAGGCTGCGTCGGAGAGGTGAGTATAGCAATATTTTTTATTTTAATTCTTTATTTTACACATTAATATGGTTCCCAGGGCCTGAAGGAGAGTTTCCTCTCCTTCAGACCCTGGGAACCATCAGGAATACCGTCCGATACATGAGTCCCATTGACTTGTATTGGTATCGGGTATCGGTATCGGATTAGATCCGATACTTTGCCGGTATCGGCCGATACTTTCCGATACCGATACTTTCAAGTATCGGACGGTATCGCTCAACACTAGTGTTGGCGCAATAAAAACTATTTTAAAGAATAAAAGATTACTTTTGCATCGCTGTATTCTGATAACTATAACTTTTTTATTTATTCACTGATTGAGCTGTATGGCAGCTTGTTTTTGTGGGACTAAATTACATTTTCAGCTATACCATTTTTATTTACACTTTTTTTATCGCATTTTATTCCACTTTTTGTTCAGCAGTATGATTATAAAGCAGAATTTTTTACCTCGTTTTTTATTAATTTTTTTATGGTGTTCACTGAAGGGGTTAACTGGTGGGACAGTTTTAAAGGTCATGACGACATTCTGGCAGCTATGACATCACGGGTTAACCGAATCAAGGGCAGAGGGGCTTTCTTCCCTCTGCCTGCTCGCTAAATTCTGCAATCACAGCATTTAGGGAGTTACAGTGCCGGGCGTGGTGCAGGCATCGCTCCAGGCACTGAGTGTTCAAAATCGCCTGGAAGTATCCATATGTCCAAGGTCGGTAAACACCTAGCGACCTGGACGTCCAAGGCCACAAAGGGGTTAATAGAGAAAGATTGTTCATTTTATTACAGATTGGCTAAATAGAAAAATTATATTTGCAGATTTCAGAGCACCGAGGCTCCTTTATCAGGCAGGATTACAAATAAATGACTTAGGCAAGAGCACAACATTTAACTGATGTTACAACAGGACATTTGTGCATAGGGTGGATTGGGTGATGCCTCCTATGTTGTGCTCTTGTCTTAGTAATTAATTTGTAAACTCGCCTGATGAAGGAGCCGCTGAGCTCTAAAGCTGCATACATATTTTTTTCTGATTAGGCAATAAAGGTATCACTCCTAGAATACTTTTCTCTTTATTTGGGCATAAAAGTCTTTATATTGATTTTTCTGGCTAACACTGTACCACAATATAATTTTTTTTATTGTGCATCATATTACAGATAAAAATAGTTATGCCACAATTTAAAACAAGAGTCTTAAACTAAAATGGAGTCCGGGGCCACTTAGAAAAATTTTGTTAGGGCATGGGCTGCCTTTTGAAATTTAGGCTGGGACTACATGACAACTTTGTCCGCTACAGAAGTTCTAAGTATGCTGTGTGTAGCTGCTACATCAAGGTGTCATGCAAGAAAATGGTGTTGCATTGTGATGCCTAGTGTACCGTGACCCCACCGCCCTTAAATACAGCATGATGGACCCACAGCCCTCTATACACAGTATGATGGCCCATCCAGCCACCTACAGTCCTGTTCATTGTGATTGGCACCCATGAAGTTTAAATACATAATGTGGAATATCTCCTGAAAAAATGAATCAAGTCAAACAGTTTTTTGTATAAAACACTCGTGTTAAGTACCAAAGAGCAAATAATAAACAATAATTTAAAACTAAAAACAATGGGAGGAAAAATTAGAAAATCCTAAAGTTAGCTGTGACACTGGTATTGGCACCCTTTACATTAAATTAGTGTGGAGAAACGGGGTCAGTGGGTGCTCTCATCCGCTGGCCTGGCTGTCTTTAGCAAGACTGCATGGACCAGGGCTCATACCACTGAACACCCGCTCTATCTCCTGGTGGGCAATACACTACACAGACAACACAGGGTTAGGGTAAAACAGTGTGGCAATACTTTATTGAACCACAACACCCAATAGCAAACAGAAAAATCCCAGCAGTTACCCCAAGATGGTACACATTACATGGTCTCACCCTTCCGCTGACTTACCGGGATAATGATAGATGTTATGTCCAAGCTCCCAGGGTCGTTACTCCACCAGTGATACACACGCAGAGAGGAGGTAACGACAAGCATAGGGAGATAACTGAGAGGAGTCCTGTGTTCTTTCAGCCGGGTCCAATGTACCCTCAGCTGAGAAGAGTGACACCAACCAGAAGAAAAGAAGTCTCTGTTATACTCGAGGCATGTGATCTATTTTTAGATTTACCCAGTGTCCTTCAGGCCACCCTCACAGCTTTTCCCTATCTACCTTCAAAATCAACAAACTGGCTACAGAATACAATACACATTTAGCATATCAGCACATAATAAATAAAGATAAACACACAATATGTACAAGTCACTATTACAGACTTACACAGTATGTTAAATGGTATATTAGTTTGCAAGTCTGTCTTCTTGACCCACCAGAGAGAAACACTTAAATCCACAAGCCAATATACAGATAAAAAGTCAATTCTTCTTGGTTTGTAAAAGCATGGTTTTCTGGGAAATTAAGATACAATCTTTTTTTTCACAATTAGTATGGAAACACATTCTGATTCGCCTGTGGTAAATCACAAATGAGGATCACCTGTGATTAATTGTCAGTGCCCATGTGACATGAATTAGCAAATGAATGATGACTTTAGTGTTTTAAAAAGCCACATGTTAGGCCATGTTCCTTTGTCACAATTGTGAAGACAAAGGAATTTTCTGTGGACATCAGAACTGGTATTATTAGCAAACACAAAACTTCCAAAGGGTATAAGGCCATCTCCAAAGAAGTTTGCCAAGCATCAAAAACTTCCCTGGATGTGAGGGAAAGAGGAAAACTGACAAGGAATGACTGATTTTTGCCAAAGAGTACCTTGACAAACCACAATCCTTCTGGGAAAATGTTCTGTGGACAGATGAAACAAAAATGGAGCTTTTTAGCAATGCAAAGCAACAGTTTGTTTAGGGATGGCGCCAAAAAGTTTATAAGGAAAAGAACACCCTACCAACAGTTAAGCATGTTGGGAAATCCATAATGCTGTGGGGTTGCTTTGCTGTGCTTTGTACTGGAGACCTTGACCATATCACAGGAATCATGAAATCAGAGAATTATCATGACATTTTAGTGCTAAATGTTCTACCTAGTTTAAGAAGGTTTGAGTCAAAGATCATGGGTCCTCTAGCAAGACAATGACCCAAAACACACATCCAAATGTACACAGGAATGGTTGAAAAATAAAAATGGACTGTTTTAAAATGGCTATCACTGAGTCCAAACCTCAATCCCATTGAAAATCTTTGGGGTGAGTTGAAATCTGCCATTGGAAAAAAGAACCCTGCAGACCTTGAAGAGATTGAACAAACTGCAAAGGAAGAGTGGGAGAAAATACCAGCTCAGAAGTGCAAGAAGTTTATAGATGGTTACAAGAAACATTGGAGGCTGTCATCAATGCCAAAGGTTGTCCAACCAAGTATTGATTAGGGATGCCTTAATTGCTGCATATGCTGTTTATTCTGTTTCTTCTTTGAAATTGCAAGTTCGAAAACAATGTTTAATTGTATTCAGATTGCTAATTTAAAAAATCCTGAGGATATAACCTTGGTACATTTCCCTTTATTTCTGAAGATATTGTACAGTCTATGAAAAAAATGAAGGGATGCCAATAATGGTGAGCAGCACTGCATGTACAGTTTGATGGCCAAATAGTCCCCTATATACAGTATGATGGACCTATAATAAGTATGACAGCCCCATAGCCCCTATACACAGCATGATTGCCCTACAGCACCACTATAACAAGTATTATTATCCCATAGGTCCTTTATACATAGTATGATGGCCCAAAAGCTCCACATATACATTATAATGACTCCAAAGCCAGCACTTACCTCCAATTGTGCAGCTTCACCTCGATCCAGTTATGTTGTTGGGAGATTCTTTATGGCAGGTACAAGCAGTATTCTGCCACTGATATACGTGGGTGAGATATGTCTGAGGGATATGAATACAGTTCTCTGTATAAGCAATGACAGGTAGCGTTAACTCGTTAACTTGTGCCTCTAATCCTGATGAGCTGCACGTGATTAGTCAGAAGAATGATGGACTGATGAACTCAACAGGTTGTTTTTTACAGCACTTTGATGAGATGAGGGAAGATATCAGGGAAGATAAAGGGACAAAGATGAGGTAGAAGTTAGAGCTGATATTAGAAGCATGAAGTTAGAGGTAACAAGAGAAACCTTTCTCTAATCCTGAAGCATGTGTTATCCAAGATGGCACTGACCAGGATGAAGGAAGTGAGATAAAGATAGGAGGAGTTGGAGAAAGAAAGGTATTATGGGTAAAGCACAGTAATACATGAACAACATAATATAACAACGGCCAGTAGATGGCAGCAAAGTACAACAAATACAAGATGGAATTAAAACATATACGTTATGTAATGGCTGAAAGTCTTGGCAAAAAATTAGCTAACAGCACACTCCCCATCTGAAATACTTCGATTTCATTATTTTAACAGTCTTGATGTAGAGGTATTTTCCTTAAGGACACTGAGGGATACCTGAACCTGTACGGTAAAAACAATGCAGGCAATGCAACAATAATATATAAACGATGTAGATGATTGTCTATAACCAGTTCCTGAATTAATCCAATGGTTCAAGTTCCAGTGCAATGAGTTTCTTTCCACCTTCTGGTCTTTCATGGGGACAAGATCTCCCACTTGTAAGCTCGGTTTAACTTGTTGACATTTTCTTCATCTTTGGAGTAGAGTAAGGTACTCCATCTTCCATCTACTCCAGAAACAGCCAGATGTTGTACATGTTTCCTCCATCTCAGATATTTGTTACCGGACACAGAGTTTTCAGTTTACTAGGAACAGTTTCAAGTTTCAGAGTGAGGAGAGTTGCTGGAGAAAGAATAGCAGGAGATTCCGGATCCATTGATATGGGAACAAGAGGTCTTGAGTTTACAATAGCAGACATTTCTGCTAAGAAAGTGGTTAAGGTTTTGTGGGTGAGTCTTGAAAGCTTTGAGTTCATCAACATAGACTCCAGTATCCTAAAAGTGATGCCTATTATTCTTTCCCATGATTCACCCATATGGGATGCGTGAGGAGGGTTTAAGACCCACAAACAACCATTATTTGCCAAGACGTCCTGGACTGGTGTTGAATCTAACTGCAGTTCTCGACAGGCACCTAGAAGTTTGTTCCACAATCAGATCTCAATTGCTTTACAGGTCCTCTGATGGTGAGGAATCTTTTTAAGGCATTGATGAAATTACAGGAATCCATGGATTCTATTACTTCTAAGTGTATCGCTCGTACACTCATGTATGTGAACAACAGTGACCATCGTTTACTCTCTGTGTGTCCGCCTCTGGTTCTACATGTAGTGACTGCTCACGGGCCAAAAACATCCAAACCAACATAGGTAAATGGTGGCTCTGCGCTTGTCCTATCAGAAGGAAAATCAGACCTTTGTTGTTGCTGCAGTTTTCCTCTTGTCTTGCGACACTGAACACAATGATGAATTAAATGGGAAACCTGTCTCTTTCCTCCCACAATCCAAAGTCCTGCAACTCTTAAGACACCTTCAGTGAAATGTTTGCCTTGATATTTGGTCTTTTCATGGTAATGTCGTATTAGTAGAGTGGTGATATGGTGATGGCCTTGAATAATTAAAGGATTCTTTTCTTCCTCTTCCAACTTGGCTTTGTTTAAGCGACCACCAACTCTCAGCAAACCCTTCTAGTCAATTATTGGATTTAAGTCGACAATGGGGCTGTTTTTAGGAACATCTTGATTTTTACGTATTCATTCCAGTTCCTTGTGAAAAACATACTACTGCACATTATGTATCACAAATAGTTCACTCAGAACAAAGTCTGCTGCAGAGAGAGGCTTATGACATGCCAACCGCGACAATCAGCGTTACTTTCCTTATTGCGTTAGCATTGTGCGATGTGGACTAACCTTGCAATGGCATGAACTAGCCTTGTCCATCTGGAGAAGTGATCAAATCGCTGACAGTCCAAACCAACCTTCTCTTTGGATTTAGTGATGAGGGTGTTGATATCAGGATGGATCTCTTGGTCAACTGTTTTCAACGGCAGTCTCTCCACACTGGCTGTGAAGGAATTCCGATCCTGATAACCAAGAAGAGTTTGCGAAAGCGCCAACAGACACAGGCCTAGTAGCAAGGTCAGCAGGGTTACGATGGGATGGAACATGCTGCCATTGCTCAGGTTTAGAAGATTTCCTGATCCTTTCAGCGCGGTTACTGACATAAATGTAGAAGCATTTAATCTGGTTGTATATGTAGCCCAGAACAACTTTGCTGTCTGTGTAGAATCTTGTGTCATCCACATGAATTGCTAGTTCATTGTGTATGAAATATGCAATCTCTATGGCTAGTACAGCCCCACAGAGTTCAAGTCAGGATATGGTGTGTTCGGGTTTAGGAGCCAATTTAGCCTTTCCAAATAGAAATTCAACACGAGCTTCATTGTTAGAGTCTATAATCTTTAAATAGGCAATAGCTGCAATAGCTTCAGTAGAGGCATCAGAGAATATGTGGATCTCTTTCCTTTGACTCGCAGCAAGGGATGCTGGAGTGTAACAACGTGGTATGTGGATCTTATACCAGGAGCAAAGAGATTCCCTCCATGATTTCCACTTTAGTTGTTTGTCAGCAGGGAGTAGTATATCCCAGTCCTTAATAGACTGTGAGAGTTGCCGTAATAGAAGTTTGCCTTATATAGTCAAGGGTGCAACAAACCCCAGAGGACAGAACACCATGTTAGTAAATGGTTTTTCTGCATGACTAATCTGAAAGCTGAAAGAGTCCTTTAACAAATTCCATCTCAAGCCTAGACTTCACTTTACTGGTGGATTGTCTGAGCCTAGATTCAAGTCCCTGAATTCTGCAGCATGATCATTAGGGTGAAAGGCCTTCATGACAGCAGCACTATTGGAGGCAATTTCATGCAATCTTAAATGAGCTTTAGAAAGCATACCTTGTGTCCGCTTGAGCAGACCTATGGCTTCTTCGTCCATCGTCCATGTAGAAGTCCTTTTCAACGAACTGTTGGGCATCCTTCCTAAACTCTGATTCTCCATCAGAGGCAGTCCTATGTAGGCCATATGTAACAACTGCTTGAGAAGGGCTGTTTCCGAACACGTTCACCTTCATGCGGTATTCAACCATTTCCTTGTCGGTGTCGTTGTCTCGGTGCCATAAAAAAAGGAGATCATTTCTGTGGTCTTGTCGCACAATGAAACAATGGAACATTTGTTCAATGTCAGCAGTAATAGCAAATGGCTCTTTTCTGAATCTCATGAGTACTCCCCCCAGGTTATTAGTCAGGTTGGGACCAATGAGGAGATTGCTGTTCAGAGATACACCATGAGGCTTGGTGCTTGAATCAAACAGCATTCTAAATTGTTTAGGTTTTGTCGGATGATAAACTCCAAAAGAAGGTAGATACAAGCATTCTTCATTCTCTTGCAAGAGTGGAGCTGGCTCTGCATGGTCTTTGCAAAATATCTTGTCCATAAAGGCTACAAAATTCATTTCAGGCTTGTTTCTTAATGTTCTCTGCAATGAGGTGAACCTGGATAAGGCCTGTTCATGGTTGTTAGAAAGCTTGGTCCTTGTAACCTTGAAGGGTAAGGGAGCAACCCAGCAGACAGATTCATTCTTAGAGAATCCACTGTCCATTATTTTAATAAATTCCTTGTTTTCTATGGATAAGGCAATTTTGTTGTCCTCTTGTGTTGTGTGAAACACTGTTCTTCCTAAGTCATCACCATAGGGAGTAGGAATGATGTCAGGCTCTTGGATGAAGTCTGAGAACCTTTCACTTTGTAGTGATGAGAGCATGGTTTGAAGTAAGCAACCATTTTGGAGTACATACATTTTAAAAGACTTGATTTTGGATGCCTTGTGACTCTTATCCAGACATACATCGCCCACAATTACCCATATTGAGACTATGGGAGTATGATGCATGATCTGGGCCGTTCCTTTATTGGCCACCTTGTGGACCTTCAGAATATCTCTCCCAAGTAGGATTAGAATATCAAGATTCATGTCCAGAGGAGGAATCCGGTTAGTTAGGTGCCTCAACTGGGGATGATAAAACGTGGGTTCCGGAGTGGGAATTTCTTCCCTGCTATCAGGTATCTGGTCACATTCAATTAAAGTTGGCAAGGGTATGTGCACGTTCCCTTTGATTGAAGAGACAATGTACCCAGAGGCTCTTCTGCCAGAAGTTTCAATAACACCAAGAGCAGGTGTTGAAGGAGTATGGAGTCATTTGTCCCTTTATATTGAAGATCTCAAAGAGTTTTGACTTTGCTAAAGACCTGTTGCTCTGCTCATCTATTATGGCATACGTTCTGGAGGCCTTGTTGGGTTGTCCTTCTGGATAGACATCAAGCAAACATACCTCAGCACCGCATGTAGGACCATTTCCTTCTCCACATACTTCAATATATGAGGAGGAAACAGCAGTTGCAGTTGGATCAGGAACTTGTATCTCCCTGCCATGCTTTTGAGCAGGATTGGATGCTGCAGAAGATTGTCGATTGTGTGGAGCTAGTGTGGGATGCATAGATGTAAAATGTTTGTCACTACTGCATTCAGTGACAAAAAACAGCTGGCGCACTCTGTGCTGTGATACTACCCTAAGATCAATGGGGGTGCGAATCCAAACGGCTGAAGCAACATCAAATCAAAACAGAACAAGAGGCCGCTGAGAAATATTCGGACACCACCAGAAGTACATCAAAAGGAATGACTTTATTGGAAGTAAAATTAAAAACAGTTAAAACCTGATGCAAACAACAACTGCCCCCCCACACACGGACCAGGGCAACACTGTGCATGCTGCATACATGGCACAGAAAATGTGACAAAAATTCCACAAAATCATATATATATAAATAACTGTTAGGACACACTGCAAGGGAACAGAATGTAATACTAGACATGGGCACAGCCACAAAATAGAAAACTCAAATGAGGATAGGTGAATAATTCCCCATAATGCTGTCTGATGCACAAGAAAATCTTTTTTTCCCTTTTCTCAAAGATTGACGTACCATCACATGTTAGAGTACAAGGAAAGCAGCACAGCCCATGTCACCTCCTAATGAAGGTGGATACTAAAAGACTCCAAAGGAGAAGAGGTTCCCCAAATGCAGCAGTGTGAGTCCCAATCACCCTGTATTACCTAGAAATAGGGAGGGCGACGCCGCAGCCAAGGTGTGCCAAGCCCGGGGGGGGCAGATGAACCCAACGCGTGTTGCGGTCACACAGACCGCTTCGTCAGGGGAAGTTGCTCACCTCCAATAGTGTCTTCTTTATATAAGACAGGCAGTCGTCCCCAGACGCCGGCGTGTGCGCCGTGATGCACCGGAAACCGGAAGCCGGAAGTGAAGATCACACACACAGAACAATCTGCAGCCGCGCAGAAGAAGGAAAATGTAGAGAATGGGCAGACGTCTCTGCCCATATTGATCTAATGCGCACGCGCCGGTAAGATAACCAGCGGTCTGCATAAGAATCAGAAGATAAGAACCCTAAGACCTTATAGAAGGTCAAAAAGTAAAACACTGGTTTAGCGCCTAGAACAATGACAGGACATATAGTGGCAGTAAGAGATAACCCTGCTGGGCCCTACTATTGGACCTAAATGATGTCTATACATAAACATGCACCACAAGGAATCAAAATGTAATAACACAAAATCAATACATAAGTCATATACTGTACACTATGAACATAGAGACATAACCTAAGGCCCTTTGTCCCATATAGGGACTATCAGCTGAGCAATGTCACTCTTATTAATTAATAGGTGTCCAACTGGGCTGTATAGATATGACCCATGTTCTTCATGTTTCAACAGCTGAGGGTCTGGACCCAAAGGATCCAGAACACTTAGTGATAACGAAGCAGCTACTCCTGTAAAAAAAACAGTTCAATGCTCATCCACAAAGACAGGAATTAAGACCATAAAGAAACGGTCTAACCCAAGAATCCCGTAAAAAGCAAGTCCTCATTAATCCCCTGGGGGGCTGTGGAATGGAGAGAATAAATCCAACGTGACTCTGTTTGCAGTAATCGTTTATGTAGAGAACCGCCTCTGCCCGAACTCCTGACATGTTCCAGGCCAATTATTCTGATCTTGGCACAGCTGCCCTCATGATGTAAAAGAAAATGGGATGCCACCGTGCTTAGCATCTTGCCTTTCCGCCTGTCCACCGCTGCAGTGTTGATGGTGGACAGATGACTTTGTATCCTGCGCCGTAATTCCTGCGAAGTCTGGCCTACATAGATACAAGGACACGGACAAATCAGGGCATAAACAACATGGGAAGTTTTGCAGTTTATGTAGGCCTTTAATTTATGTTGTATTTGGTCGACAGGATTACGGAAAACATCACGAGTGGGATGCATAAACTGACAAATACTGCAGTCGCCACACGGAAAGGAGCCTCTCAGGAACATGCCGCGATTCAGCCTCTGCGTTGGTCTCCTATAGTGGCTCTGCGTCAGTATGTCCCTGAAATTGGGTGCCCTCCTAGCTGTAATCAATGGTCGAGTACTGATGACTTGAGATGTTTGTGTGTCAGAGGTTAAGATTCTCCAATGGTTATTAAAAATCCTACTCACCTCAGCCCAGTGGGTATGGTAACCCGTAATAAACCTTGCATAGCCATCAGATATCCTTTTGTTGGCAGTAAGTAACGAATCCTGCGATTGCCGATTGGCCCTCTGGAATGCACGAGAGACGCATTTTTTGGGGTAATTCCTAGTTCTAAACCTGGTCGTGAGATCCAGGGCCTCTCTCCTAAAGTCCACATCCTGAGTGCAGTTGCGCCTGGCTCTAAGGAATTGGCCCACTGGGATTCCATCTCTCGTGTGTCTGGGGTGGAAACTCCGGTAATCCAGGAACCCATTAGCCGCTGTAGACTTGCGGAAAAGGCACGTGGAAAGTGTGCCATCCTGACACCTGATCTCCAGATCCAAAAAACTGACTGTAACAGAAGAAAATTGATAAGTCAAAAAAATATTAATAGAGTTGTTGAGGAATTCCATGAATTGAAATAGCTCATCTGATGAGCCTGACCAAGAAGAGGATTCTTTACTGTTAGGGCAGTGAGAATCTGGAATTGCTTGCCTGAGGAGGTGGTGATGGCGAACTCAGTCGAGGGGTTCAAGAGAGGCCTGGATGTCTTCCTGGAGCAGAACAATATTGTATCATACAATTATTAGGTTCTGTAGAAGGACGTAGATCTGGGGATTAATTATGATGGAATATAGGCTGAACTGGATGGACAAATGTCTTTTTTCGGCCTTACTAACTATGTTACTATGTTACTATGTTAAATGAAAAAGACATCATCAATGAAGCGCGACCACTGTCGCACCCGGTTCTTGAAAAGATCAGAAACAAAAACAATATTGGCTTCCCACCACCCTAAAAAAAGATTTGCAAACGAGGGGGCACAACACGCCCCCATCGCCACACCAGATGTCTGTAAATAATATACCCTGTCAAATAAGAAAAAATTGTGTCTTAAAGCAAAATCCAACAAATCAATAATAAAAGAGTCATGTAATCTATCCGAATTTACCTGTTGATCCAGGAAAAACAAAACTGCCTGCATGCCGTCATCATGGTTGATGTTCGAGTATAACGACTCAACGTCGCATGTGACCATGAGATCACCTGGATTCAACGAGACCCCTTTGTGCGTACTGATGAAGTGTGAAGAATCTCTAACGTATGAAGGAAGTGTAATCACCAAGGGCTGTAAAAAAAAGTCTACATAAGAACATGCCTTTTCACACAAGCTACCAATGCTTGAGACTATGGGGCGACCAGGGGGCTTGGTGGTACATTTGTGAACTTTGGGGAGCATATAGAAAGTTGGCGTAATCGGTTGCTCAACCCAAATAAAGTCCCGCTCATGCATATTAATGATCCCCAATTCAAAGGCTCTATCAAGCAGAGCCTTCAGCTTAGTGGAATATACCCCAGTGGGATCCGAGGGCAATCTGCGATAAAAACGCACATTCTCGAGCTGCCTAAGGGCCTCCTCCACATACATCTGGTGGGGCCATAAGATGATGTTACCCCCCTTATCCGCCTCCCTGATTACAAATTCCTTATTATTCCGTAGGCCATAGAGAGCCTTCCGCTCTTGACTAGTGAGATTAACCACAACATGGGAATGGCTCGGCAACGCCTCAATGTCTTGTTTAACCATTTCGAAGAAAATCTTCACAGCTGGTACTGTAGATAAAGAAGGGCACACCATTGATCTGTTTCTGTGTGGAAATCGTGGCCTACCTCTGGCGGAATCCCCATCTTGCAGTAGATCCAAAAGATCCTGAAGCACTCTTTGTTCAATTTGATCAGGAGCTGAGACAGAGCCTGGTTGATTGTGCAAGACCTGTAGAATAATTTTTCTATAAAAAAGAAAAAGATCCTTAATAAGCACAAATTTATCCATCCCTTGTGAAGGCGAGAAGGTCAAGCCCCTCCTAAGTATTGACATTTCAGTAGAACTTAAACTATATTCGGATAGATTTATGATTAGAAAAGGATCATCAGCTGCAGGATTGTCATACTCACGGGCGTCTTCGGTGGTCTCAGAGATTACTTGCGATTCTTTTTCCGTTGATTGTGGTAGGCTGGCCTGTAGGTTCCATTCCTGGTGATCTGGGTGAAGAGATTTGTGTCTCCTCCGCCCACGCCTGGTCCTGGCCCTGCTTCTGGCTCACTTTCCGCGGAGGATAAAAAATCACTCGATGATTGTCTTTCAAAGGTTGAGCCATTGTGGACTGGCTCACCAGCATTGGTTTTGAAATCACGGCCCGCCGCTGATTCCCATGATGTTTCCACTTGAAAGCCATATTTCGGTCAAAATCTGATTTGTCCCTCAGAAATTTGGACCTCTTTTTGTCCATGATTTCTCGATCATATTTGTCCAAAGCATCTTTTAATTTAGCTTTAAAAGGTTGGACTTGTGACACCTCATCAAATTTACTGAGATCACTCTCCAGACTTTTGATCTCCAGTTTGACCTGGCTCAGAAGGTCCCTGTCATGTGAAACCAATAAATTAATTAAAATGTGTGAGCACTGTAAGAGGCCTCCCTCCCAGGTGGCCCGGAAGCTGTCAGAAGGCTCCCAAGCAGGAAAGATGGAGATTCTCAAGCCTCTTGGCACTAATTTCAATTTGAGGTATTCCTCCAAACACCTGATGTTCCATAGCAGTTTGATCCCCTGCTTCTGGGCTGTGATGTGATCTTCACTTCCGGCTTCCGGTTTCCGGTGCATCACGGCGCACAAGCCGGCGTCTGGGGACGACTGCCTGTCTTATATAAAGAAGACACTATTGGAGGTGAGCAACTTCCCCTGACGAAGCGGTCTGTGTGACCGCGACACGCGTTGGGTTCATCTGCCCCCCCCCGGGCTTGGCACACCTTGGCTGCGGCGTCGCCCTCCCTATTTCTAGGTAATACAGGGTGATTGGGACTCACACTGCTGCATTTGGGGAACCTCTTCTCCTTTGGAGTCTTTTAGTATCCACCTTCATTAGGAGGTGACATGGGCTGTGCTGCTTTCCTTGTACTCTAACATGTGATGGTACGTCAATCTTTGAGAAAAGGGAAAAAAAGATTTTCTTGTGCATCAGACAGCATTATGGGGAATTATTCACCTATCCTCATTTGAGTTTTCTATTTTGTGGCTGTGCCCATGTCTAGTATTACATTCTGTTCCCTTGCAGTGTGTCCTAACAGTTATTTATATATATGATTTTGTGGAATTTTTGTCACATTTTCTGTGCCATGTATGCAGCATACACAGTGTTGCCTGTTATGGTTCTCAATGGCAAGAGAACATAGCCCAGCAAACATAAGTACTAGCTCTTGGAAGGATGGAAACTAAACTGACCATGAACTAAACCTGCCGCACAACTAACAGTAGCCGGGTAGCGTTGCCTACGTTTTTTATCCCTAGACGCCCAGCGCCGGCCGGAGGACTAACTAATCCTGGCAGAGGAAAATATAGTCCTGGCTCACCTCTAGAGAAATTTCCCCGATAGGCAGACAGAGGCCCCCACATATATTGGCGGTGATTTTAGATGAAATGACAAACGTAGTATGAAAATAGGTTTAGCAAAATTGAGGTCCGCTTACTAGATAGCAGGAAAACAGAAAGGGCACTTTCATGGTCAGCTGAAAACCCTATCAAAATACCATCCTGAAATTACTTTAAGACTCTAGTATTAACTCATAACATCAGAGTGGCAATTTCAGATCACAAGAGCTTTCCAGACACAGAAACGAAACTACAGCTGTGAACTGGAACAAAATGCAAAAACAAACGAGGACTAAAGTCCAACTTAGCTGGGAGTTGTCTAGTAGCAGGAACATGCACAGAAAGGCTTCTGATTACAATGTTGACCGGCATGGAAGTGACAGAGGAGCAAGGTTAAATAGCGACTCCCACATCCTGATGGAAACAGGTGAACAGAGGGGATGATGCACACCAGTTCAATTCCACCAGTGGCCACCGGGGGAGCCAAAAATCCAATTTCACAACAGTACCCCCCCCTCAAGGAGGGGGCACCGAACCCTCACCAGAACCACCAGGGCGATCAGGATGAGCCCTATGAAAGGCACGGACCAGATCGGAGGCATGAACATCAGAGGCAGTCACCCAAGAATTATCCTCCTGACCGTATCCCTTCCATTTGACCAGATACTGGAGTTTCCGTCTGGAAACACGGGAGTCCAAGATTTTTTCCACAACGTACTCCAACTCGCCCTCAACCAACACCGGAGCAGGAGGCTCAACGGAAGGCACAACCGGTACCTCATACCTGCGCAACAATGACCGATGAAAAACATTATGAATAGAAAAAGATGCAGGGAGGTCCAAACGGAAGGACACAGGGTTAAGAATCTCCAATATCTTGTACGGGCCGATGAACCGAGGCTTAAACTTAGGAGAAGAAATCCTCATAGGGACAAAACGAGAAGACAACCACACCAAGTCCCCAACACAAAGCCGAGGACCAACCCGACGCCGGCGGTTGGCAAAAAGCTGAGTCTTCTCCTGGGACAACTTCAAATTGTCCACTACCTGCCCCCAAATCTGATGCAACCTCTCCACCACAGCATCCACTCCAGGACAATCCGAAGATTCCACCTGACCAGAAGAAAATCGAGGATGAAACCCCGAATTACAGAAAAAAGGAGACACCAAGGTGGCAGAGCTGGCCCGATTATTGAGGGCAAACTCCGCTAAAGGCAAAAAAGCAACCCAATCATCCTGATCTGCAGACACAAAACACCTCAAATATGTCTCCAAGGTCTGATTCGTCCGCTCGGTCTGGCCATTAGTCTGAGGATGGAAAGCAGACGAGAAAGACAAATCTATGCCCATCCTAGCACAGAATGCTCGCCAAAATCTAGACACGAATTGGGTTCCTCTGTCAGAAACGATATTCTCCGGAATACCATGCAAACGGACCACATTTTGAAAAAACAGAGGAACCAACTCGGAAGAAGAAGGCAACTTAGGCAGGGGAACCAAATGGACCATCTTAGAGAAACGGTCACACACCACCCAGATGACAGACATCTTCTGAGAAACAGGAAGATCCGAAATAAAATCCATAGAGATGTGCGTCCAGGGCCTCTTCGGGATAGGCAAGGGCAACAACAATCCACTAGCCCGAGAACAACAAGGCTTGGCCCGAGCACAAACATCACAAGACTGCACAAAGCCTCGCACATCTCGAGACAGGGAAGGCCACCAGAAGGACCTTGCCACCAAATCCCTGGTACCAAAGATTCCAGGATGACCTGTCAACGCAGAAGAATGAACCTCAGAAATGACTTTACTGGTCCAATCATCAGGAACAAACAGTCTACCAGGTGGGCAACGATCAGGTCTATCCGCCTGAAACTCCTGCAAGGCCCGCCGCAGGTCTGGAGAAACGGCAGACAATATCACTCCATCCTTAAGGATACCTGTAGGTTCAGAGTTACCAGGGGAGTCAGGCTCAAAACTCCTAGAAAGGGCATCCGCCTTAACATTCTTAGAACCCGGCAGGTAGGACACCACAAAATTAAACCGAGAGAAAAACAACGACCAGCGCGCCTGTCTAGGATTCAGGCGTCTGGCGGACTCAAGATAAATTAGATTTTTGTGGTCAGTCAATACCACCACCTGATGTCTAGCCCCCTCAAGCCAATGACGCCACTCCTCAAAAGCCCACTTCATGGCCAAAAGCTCCCGATTCCCAACATCATAATTCCGCTCGGCGGGCGAAAATTTACGCGAGAAAAAGGCACAAGGTCTCATCACGGAACAATCGGAACTTCTCTGCGACAAAACTGCCCCAGCTCCGATTTCAGAAGCGTCGACCTCAACCTGAAAAGGAAGAGCAACATCAGGCTGACGCAACACAGGGGCGGAAGAAAAGCGGCGCTTAAGCTCCCGAAAGGCCTCCACAGCAGCAGGGGACCAATCAGCAACATCAGCACCCTTCTTAGTCAAATCAGTCAATGGTTTAACAACATCAGAAAAACCAGCAATAAATCGACGATAAAAGTTAGCAAAGCCCAAAAATTTCTGAAGACTCTTAAGAGAAGAGGGTTGCGTCCAATCACAAATAGCCTGAACCTTGACAGGATCCATCTCGATGGAAGAGGGGGAAAAAATATATCCCAAAAAGGAAATCTTTTGTACCCCAAAAACGCACTTAGAACCCTTCACACACAAGGAATTAGACCGCAAAACCTGAAAAACCCTCCTGACCTGCTGGACATGAGAGTCCCAGTCATCCGAAAAAATCAAAATATCATCCAGATACACAATCATAAATTTATCCAAATAATCACGGAAAATGTCATGCATAAAGGACTGAAAGACTGAAGGGGCATTTGAAAGACCAAAAGGCATCACCAAATACTCAAAGTGGCCCTCGGGCGTATTAAATGCGGTCTTCCACTCATCCCCCTGCTTAATTCGCACCAAATTATACGCCCCACGGAGATCTATCTTAGAGAACCACTTGGCCCCCTTTATGCGAGCAAACAAATCAGTCAGCAGTGGCAACGGATATTGATATTTAACCGTGATTTTATTCAAAAGCCGATAATCAATACACGGTCTTAAAGAGCCATCTTTCTTAGCCACAAAGAAAAAACCGGCTCCTAAGGGAGATGACGAAGGACGAATATGTCCCTTTTCCAAGGACTCCTTTATATATTCTCGCATAGCAGCATGTTCAGGCACAGACAGATTAAATAAACGACCCTTAGGGTATTTACTACCCGGAATCAAATCTATGGCACAATCGCACTCCCGGTGCGGAGGTAATGAACCAAGCTTAGGTTCTTCAAAAACGTCACGATATTCAGTCAAGAATTCAGGAATCTCAGAGGGAATAGATGATGAAATGGAAACCACAGGTACGTCCCCATGCGTCCCCTTACATCCCCAGCTTAACACAGACATAGCTTTCCAGTCAAGGACTGGGTTATGAGATTGCAGCCATGGCAATCCAAGCACCAACACATCATGTAGGTTATACAGCACAAGAAAGCGAATAATCTCCTGGTGATCCGGATTAATCCGCATAGTTACTTGTGTCCAGTATTGTGGTTTATTACTAGCCAATGGGGTGGAGTCAATCCCCTTCAGGGGTATAGGAGTTTCAAGAGGCTCCAAATCATACCCACAGCGTTTGGCAAAGGACCAATCCATAAGACTCAAAGCGGCGCCAGAGTCGACATAGGCATCCGCGGTAATAGATGATAAAGAACAAATCAGGGTCACAGATAGAATAAACTTAGACTGTAAAGTGCCAATTGAAACAGACTTATCAAGCTTCTTAGTACGCTTAGAGCATGCTGATATAACATGAGTTGAATCACCGCAATAGAAGCACAACCCATTTTTTCGTCTTAAATTCTGCCGTTCACTTCTGGACAGAATTCTATCACATTGCATATTCTCTGGCGTCTTCTCAGTAGACACCGCCAAATGGTGCACAGGTTTGCGCTCCCGCAGACGCCTATCGATTTGGATAGCCATTGTCATGGACTCATTCAGACCCGCAGGCACAGGGAACCCCACCATAACATCCTTAATGGCATCAGAGAGACCCTCTCTGAAATTCGCCGCCAGGGCGCACTCATTCCACTGAGTAAGCACAGCCCATTTACGGAATTTCTGGCAGTATATTTCAGCTTCGTCTTGCCCCTGAGATAGGGACATCAAGGCCTTTTCCGCCTGAAGCTCTAACTGAGGTTCCTCATAAAGCAACCCCAAGGCCAGAAAAAACGCATCCACATTGAGCAACGCAGGATCCCCTGGAGCCAATGCAAAAGCCCAATCCTGAGGGTCGCCCCGGAGCAAGGAAATCACAATCCTGACCTGCTGAGCAGGATCTCCAGCAGAGCGAGATTTCAGGGACAAAAACAACTTGCAATTATTTTTGAAATTTTGAAAGCAAGATCTATTCCCCGAGAAAAATTCAGGCAAAGGAATTCTAGGTTCAGATATAGGAACATGAACAACAAAATCTTGTAAATTTTGAACTTTCGTGGTGAGATTATTCAAACCTGCAGCTAAACTCTGAATATCCATTTTAAACAGGTGAACACAGAGCCATTCCAGGATTAGAAGGAGAGAGAGAGAGAGAGAGAAAGGCTGCAATATAGGCAGACTTGCAAGAGATTCAATTACAAGCACACTCAGAACTGAAGGGAAGGGAAAAAAAAAAAAAAATCTTCAGCAGACTTCTCTTTTCTCTCCTTTCTCTGTCAATTAATTTAACCCTTTTTGGGCCGGTCAAACTGTTATGGTTCTCAATGGCAAGAGAACATAGCCCAGCAAACATAAGTACTAGCTCTTGGAAGGATGGAAACTAAACTGACCATGAACTAAACCTGCCGCACAACTAACAGTAGCCGGGTAGCGTTGCCTACGTTTTTTATCCCTAGACGCCCAGCGCCGGCCGGAGGACTAACTAATCCTGGCAGAGGAAAATATAGTCCTGGCTCACCTCTAGAGAAATTTCCCCGATAGGCAGACAGAGGCCCCCACATATATTGGCGGTGATTTTAGATGAAATGACAAACGTAGTATGAAAATAGGTTTAGCAAAATTGAGGTCCGCTTACTAGATAGCAGGAAAACAGAAAGGGCACTTTCATGGTCAGCTGAAAACCCTATCAAAATACCATCCTGAAATTACTTTAAGACTCTAGTATTAACTCATAACATCAGAGTGGCAATATCAGATCACAAGAGCTTTCCAGACACAGAAACGAAACTACAGCTGTGAACTGGAACAAAATGCAAAAACAAACGAGGACTAAAGTCCAACTTAGCTGGGAGTTGTCTAGCAGCAGGAACATGCACAGAAAGGCTTCTGATTACAATGTTGACCGGCATGGAAGTGACAGAGGAGCAAGGTTAAATAGCGACTCCCACATCCTGATGGAAACAGGTGAACAGAGGGGATGATGCACACCAGTTCAATTCCACCAGTGGCCACCGGGGGAGCCCAAAATCCAATTTCACAACAGTTGCCCTGGTCCGTGTGTGGGGGGGCAGTTGTTGTTTGTATCAGGTTTTAACTGTTTTTAATTTTACTTCCAATAAAGTCATTCCTTTTGATAAGTACTTCTGGTGGTGTGCGAATATTTCTCAGCGGTCTCTTGTTCTGTTTTGATTTGATACTGCATTCAGTGCATTTAATGATGGCCTTAGGCCCCTTTCACACATCAGTTGTTTGCCATCTGTCACAATCCGTTGACTCGACGGATCCGCCGCAGATTGTGAAAAAATGATGCGACGGATCCGTTTTTTGGACGGATCCGACTAGCGCATCTGGCTAATTGGATCAGAGCATGCTCAGTTAAAAAAAAAGGAATCTGTCGCCGGATTGCATCATTTGACGGATCTGGTGCAATAGGCTTCCATTCTAGCAAACGACTGACCGTCGCTGTCCGTTTTTTCGACATACACAAAAAATGTTACTTTGTCCTTTGTCTCTGGCCATTAGACAAACAGATCCGGCGAACGACGGCTGAAACATGAGGCCATCCATCGCAATCCGTCACTACGGATTGCGACTGATGGCAAAAAACTGATATGTGAAAGGGGCTTTACAGTCCTTAGCAAGGTGGTCTGAGGAGGCGCAACACTTAATACATATCCCAAGCACCTTGAGAGTATCGCTGCGCTCCTGCAAAGTCTTTACTCTGAGTACATGACATTCCTTAAGTGGGTGAGGTCTTTTGTGGATAGGGCACATACGGCTGCTATCCATAACCTTAGGAGCAACAGCATTTCTTTTAGTGAAGGTGGGTGCAGTGAGTGGAACATCAGTCTTTCTCATGGATACTGTGCCCCTTAGCTCTCTACGTTTGGTGGTAATGTTATCATCCCTTGTAGATGATGACGATGAAGCTGGTGGAGTAGATTCAATCAAATCGAAGCTGGGATCATTCTTCTTCAGAGCTTGTTCATTGACAAATCTAGAGAAATGTGAAAAGGGAGGAAAAAACACATTATGCTATCTTTTATACCATGAGTCTGCCCATTTATCCTGCATGCCGTATGGCAACTTGGACACTACTGGATTCATGCTATGAGCAGTATCAAGGTAACTCAGTCCTGAAAGATGTGGGTCTAATTTTGCCAATTCTAATACCTATAGGGTATGTGTCCACGTTCAGGATTGCATCAGGATTTGGTCAGGATTTTTCATCAGTATTTGTAAGCCAAAACCAGGACTGGAACAATTGGAGGAAAAGTATAATAGAAACATATGCACCACTTCTGCATTTATCACCCACTCCTGGTTTTGGCTTACAAATACTGATGAAAAATCCTGACCAAATCCTGATGCAATCCTGAACGTGGACACATACCCTTAGCAGGTCGCTCAAGTCTTGAAGTTTTCGGTTGTACTTGCTAGTTATCTTTAGGAAGGTTTGCAGTCTCTTAAATAAGGCACACTCTATGACTTTTGAGCTGCCATAGGTTTGCTTCAGTCTCTCCCATGCTGCAATAAGACCTGCATCTGAATGGTCCACGTGAACTGCCCTTATTGTCTTCATGCGCTTTGCTGATTTGGGGCCTAAACAGTTAACAAGCAAAGCCAGTAGTTCCTTGCCGGTGAGGTTAAGTTCTTGAATTACTGCTTGAAAGGTCTTCTTCCAGGCTCTATAATTTTCGGCACGATCATCAAACTTTGAGAGACTGATGTTTATTAACTCACTGTGAATCATGTATCTGGCAAAATCAGACATGTCCAATCTACTTGTCATAGTTGTAGGATTAACTTGTGGTATCCCTGGGGAATGGAAGTTCTCTGGCTAAGATCTCATCTCCTGAGATCTTGGTGCCGAGATCTCCATCTGCACATGTGTGTCCCCCGGCAACCATTTTCCCGGAGTCCACTGCATAGTAAACCATGTAAGGCTACTTTTACACTAGCGTCGTGTGACGTCCGTCGCAAAGTTGCCCGCAGGAAGCGTTTTTTCTCCATAGACTTGCATTAGCGACGCATTGCGACGGATTGCCACACGTCGCATCCGTCATGCGACGGATGCGTCGTGTTTTGGCGGACCGTCGGCACAAAAAAAGTTACATGCGCGGTCGAAACTCCGCCCCCTCCTCCCCGGACATTACAATGGGGCAGCGGATGTGTTGAAAAACTGCATCCGCTGCCCCGTTGTGCATTTATTTCACAACGTGCGTCGGTACGTCGGGCCGACGCATGGCGACGGCCCCGTACCGACGCTAGTGTGAGAGTAGCCTAAGTGCGGGGGCTCTGGGCTTTCACAAAATGTCGGCAGAGCCCCCGCACCACTGAACAATCGCAGCGGCACACATCCGAACATCCCCTCATTCCAGCCTGCGGCCTGCAGCAACACTCCACTCTTGCCTCCTCAAGCAGCGACCCTGGGACCCTGCTACACCGCAGACAGTAAGGCACAGTATATCCGCATTATAAGACGCAGCCCCATTTTCCCCAAAAAAATTTTTGGGAAAAAGTGCGACTTATAATCCCCAAAATACGGTAATTATAATAAATAAATATATTTTATATAAATATATCCCAAAAGTATATAAACACAAATATAGTATAAACATTAAAAAAAATCTGTATTTTCAGGATTGACCCACTAATACCATTTTAACCTACTCACAGAATCACACTTTTCTTCTCTTGAGACTATGGGATTAAGGGCTGTCCCACACGTCCAGATAATTCCGGTACCGGAAAAAATCGGTACCGGAGTTATCCGTGTCCGTGTGCCCGTGAGCTCACGTAGGCCATACGTGCAGCACACGTGTGCCGCCCGTGTGGCGAGTGGGTACCACACGGAGCGTGCAGGAGACAGCGCTAAAGTTTAGCGCTGTCCCCTGCATCGTGCTGAAGCCGCGATTCATATCTTCTGTGCAGCAGCATTTGCTGCATAGAAGATATGAATAATAGTGTTTAAATGAAAGATCTATGTGTCCGCCGCCCCCCCACCCCCTGTGCGCACCCCCGCTGTTCAGAAAATACTCACCCGCATCCCTCGTTGGCTGTCGCTCCTTCCTGGTCTGACCGCGGCTTCCACTGTATGCGGTCACGTGGGGCCGCTCATTTACAGTCATTTACGCTGCTGCACAGAAGATATGAATCGCGGCTTCAGCACCATGTGGGGGGGACAGCGCTTACTGTAGCGCTGTCTCCTGCACGCCACAGGGACCGCACACGGAGAACGTCCGTGTGAGGTCCGTGTTTTACACAGACCCATTGACTTTAATGGGTCCGTGTAATACGTGCGCTCCCACGAACACTGACATGTCTCCGTGTTTGGCACACGGAGACACGGTCCGCAAAAAATCAATGACATCTGCACAGATGCATTGATTTTAATGGGTCTACGTGTGTCAGTGGCTCCGGTACGTGAGGAAACTGTCCCCTCACGTACTGGAGACACTGACGTGTGAAACCGGCCTAACAGATAGCAATTTCCAAATTCTCAAAGAAATTAATGGAGTTGTAGTCATGGATGTGCATGGCCACCAGGGTCGGACTGGTGTGTCTGGGGTCCACAGGAGGAATTGACCCTAGGGGCCCCACCCTACAGCTTTATGCAAATATCTGTAAGCCGTTATCCCAGTTATAGTGGAGCATTGACTGTAAAACACAGGCGGCTCCTGCACATCTACTGTGTGCCCCCATAACTGGGTTGTACAGTTACGGTAGTTTGCATTAAAGGGGATCTTTGAATAAAACAAGTTATCACCGATCAATGTGCTCTACAGGATATGTGATTTTTAGGTCCCAGCATTAGAAACTGCACCATTCGGAAGAATGGGGAAATTTTGTCCCTGACAGGACATTTATCCCCATTTCAAAATAGAGCAGCAGGTGGGATGTTAGCCCACAGCTTCATTCATACTCTTTGGGGCTTCCAGAAAAAAAGAAGTGCAATGTTCACAGCCACTGAGGAAATGAATGGAATGGATCAGTGATCAAGTTGCATATGACGCTCAAGTCTAATGGGAATAAAAGTTACACATTCTACAGATTGAGTCCAAGCAGTCAGACCCACCCAAGCCTCAGTGCCCAGCGGAGATTTCCAATCTGACCCTGAATGCCACTCTATTCATACAGGGTTCGAAAAATTCACAAAATGGTACAAAAATAGCTACAGAGTTTTGCCACACATGCACACATGAAATCACTCTAGAGGAGGCAGACAAATTTGCAACAAATTTTGCAACTTTTCAAAAAGTTGTAAATGATGAATCAGGTTTTCCGAAAGCATCTTGAAATGGTATACTTTTCCCACAGTGACAAACAAAAAAATAGAAAATAGGTGAACACATAAAATGGATTTAGAAACGCAAGATAAATAAGGGAGATGAGACAAAAAGGCTTAAAACACTAAAAACTAGGTGAAAAAAACAGGTGTAAATGCAATAATGAATTGGGCCCACATTGTTCCTGCATTCATCAAGTATCCTGTGCTACAACCCCTATAGTTGCAGCATTATATTTAATTTTTTATTCTAATTGATTTGGACTATATTGACCCCTTCTGCCTTTAATTTAGCTTTCTGCTACAATATTATATTTCATTTTTTTTCATCCCAGGGAAGACAGTGCCGGTTATCTTGCTGGGCTGGGAACAGTAGGGCTGGAGATTTATGAACAAGTGCCCACTTTAGATACAGTAATATTTCCCGCAGGTGGACATTGTGGCTTGTTAGCTGGATCAGCAGCTGCCCTAAAACATCTGAATCCAAAAATCACAGTGATTGTAAGTATACACCTTGCTTATTCTGAAAATAAATATATTTCTGTGCATTTTTCAGCAGTAAATACTATAATGTCACAAACATAGCAACTAATAGCTTATTACATAATTATAAAACATGTAATACTATTGACTGTCCTATTTAGTTTAAATACAATATGCCCAATCCTTACCCTCCACATCAGCCATCGGAGACGAGTCTTCCAACCAATATACACATCAGCTGATCCCACTGACTTTGTTGTAATGTGTATGGGCATCTTAACTCTAGCAGAGAATGCAGGATGTATTTAAATTGAGGAACATGAAGTTTATGTTGATATAAAAAAGCATAAAAAAGCACTCCTCCTCCCATCAAAATTGTTATTCTCCTAATATATTGCAGTCATCATATTATATGGCACTGTGTACTTACAATAGCTCATTTTTCCCTTATACCCAATTAATTCCTCTCTTTTCCATTTGACATCACGATTAAAAACTAACTAAGGCCGGGTTCACATTAGCGTTTCTGTGTGCTGCCTATGTTCCGCATACATCCGCATGCGTCATGCGCACATATCTTGAACATGGTGTATGCAGTGACATGCGTTTGCATGCGGATGTGTATTATTATTATTATTATTATTTATTGTTATAGCGCCATTTATTCCATGGCGCTTTACAAGTGAGGAGGGGTATACATAATAAAAACAAGTACAATAATCTTGAACAATACAAGTCATAACTGGTACAGGAGGAGTGAGGACCCTGCCCGCGAGGGCTCACAATCTACAAGGGATGGGTGAGAATACAGTAGGTGAGGATAGAGCTGATCGTGCAGCGGTTGGTTGATCGGTGGTTACTGCAGGTTGTAGGCTTGTCGGAAGAGGTGGGTCTTCAGATTCTTTTTGAAGGTTTCGATGGTGGGCGAGAGTCTGATGTGTTGTGGTAGAGGGTTCCAGAGTAGGGGTGATACGCGAGAGAAATCTTGTATACGATTGTGGGAAGAGGAGATAAGAGGGGAGTAGAGAAGGAGATCTTGTGAGGATCGGAGGTTGCGTGTAGGAAAGTACCGGGAGATGAGGTCACAGATGTAAGGAGGAGACAGGTTGTGGATGGCTTTGTACGTCATGGTTAGGGTTTTGTACTGGAGTCTCTGGGCAATGGGGAGCCAGTGAAGGGATTGACAGAGGGGAGAGGCCGGAGAATAGCGGGGGGACAGGTGGATTAGTCGGGCAGCAGAGTTTAGAATAGATTGGAGGGGTGCGAGAGTGTTTGAGGGGAGGCCACAGAGCAGGAGGTTGCAGTAGTCAAGACGAGAGATGATGAGGGCATGGACTAGGGTTTTTGCAGATTCTTGGTTGAGGAATGAACGGATTCGTGCAATATTTTTGAGTTGAAGTCGGCAGGAAGTGGAAAGGGCTTGGATATGTGGTTTGAAGGAGAGATCAGCGTCAAGGATAACCCCGAGGCAGCGAGCTTGTGGGACTGGGGAGAGTGGGCAGCCATTTACTGTAATGGATAGGTTCGTTGGGGGGGTCACGTGAGATGGGGGAAAGATGATGAATTCTGTTTTGTCCATGTTAAGTTTCAGAAATTTAGCGGAGAAGAAGGATGAAATAGTGGACAGACATTGAGGGATTCTGGTTAGTAGGGAGGTGATATCTGGTCCAGAGATGTAGATCTGTGTGTCATCAGCATAGAGGTGATACTGAAAGCCATGAGATTCTATGAGCTGTCCCAGGCCAAAGGTGTAAATGGAGAAGAGCAGGGGCCCAAGGACTGAACCTTGTGGGACTCCGACAGAGAGGGGGCGAGGTGAGGAGGTGGTGTGTGAGTGGGAGACGCTGAATGTCCGGTCTGTTAGGTATGATGAGATCCAGGATAGGGCCAAGTCTGTGATGCCAAGGGATGAGAGGGTCTGTAATAATAGGGAATGGTCCACTGTGTCAAAGGCAGCCGACAGGTCGAGGAGGAGGAGAACAGAGTAGTGTCGCTTGCTCTTGGCGGTTAAAAGGTCAGTGGTGACCTTAGTTAGGGCAGTTTCAGTGGAATGGTGTGGCCGGAAGCCAGATTGTAAGCGGTCAAAGAGGGAGCAAGAAGAGAGATGGGAGGACAGTTCAAGGTAGACGTGTTGTTCCAGTAGTTTTGAGGCATAGGGGAGAAGTGATATAGGGCGATAGCTAGATACAGAGGATGGGTCAAGAGAGGGCTTTTTGAGGATAGGTGTGATGGAGGCATGTTTAAAGCTTGAGGGGAAAACACCATTTGTTAGTGATAGGTTGAAGAGATGGGTTAGGGTTGGGATGAAGATTGTGGTGAGGTTTGGGATGAGGTGGGTTGGGAGCGGGTCAAGTGCACAGGTGGTGAGATGCGATCTTGAGAGTAGAGTGGCGAGTTGATCTTCTGTAATGGTGGAGTAGTTGGTTTTGGAGGTGGAGGGTAGGGAAGTTGGGAGGAAGGGCTCTGGGGCTTGTTGACCAAAACTGTCTCTGATGTTATCAATCTTCTGCTTGAAGAATGAGGCAAAGTCTTCAGCAGAGATAAGTGAGGAGGGAGGAGGTGCTGGGGGACGGAGGAGAGAATTGAAGGTGTTGAATAACTGTTTAGGGTTGTGAGACAGGGAGGATATGAGAGATGAGAAGTAGGTTTGTTTAGCTGTGGCGAGTGCGGTCTTGAAAGTAGTGAGGGACTGTTTGAATGCGATTAAGTGGTCGTTGGAGTGGGATCTTTTCCATCTGCGCTCAGCAGCCCTGGAAGCTCGCCTCAGTTCTTTGGTCAGGCTGGTGTGCCAGGGCTGTCTGTTGATTTTGCGAGCTTTGGTATGTGTAAGTGGGGCAGCAGATTCCAAAGCTACAGCTATTGTGGTGTTATATAGAGCGGCAGCCTGACCAAAGAACTGAGGCGAGCTTCCAGGGCTGCTGAGCGCAGATGGAAAAGATCCCACTCCAACGACCACTTAATCGCATTCAAACAGTCCCTCACTACTTTCAAGACCGCACTCGCCACAGCTAAACAAACCTACTTCTCATCTCTCATATCCTCCCTGTCTCACAACCCTAAACAGTTATTCAACACCTTCAATTCTCTCCTCCGTCCCCCAGCACCTCCTCCCTCCTCACTTATCTCTGCTGAAGACTTTGCCTCATTCTTCAAGCAGAAGATTGATAACATCAGAGACAGTTTTGGTCAACAAGCCCCAGAGCCCTTCCTCCCAACTTCCCTACCCTCCACCTCCAAAACCAACTATCCATGCATCATTTCATGGAGTTCGGCGGTGTCCAGCGAACGCAACATGTTGCATTTTTTGAGGAGTCAAATACTGCGCAATTGTCCGCATGTGGATGATTGCAGATGAAGGCATCAAAAAAATGCATTACTGTCTATGGGAACGCATTGGTACGCAAGGACATGCGTGCGCATGCGTTCGATAAGAATGCGTACTTCACACTAATCATGTCCAGGAAATGATGTCAACACCTACAAAATCACTGATGTATAAAAGGGGGTCTGGAGACAGGTAGTCCACTATGTAAGAAAGTCCTTACTGAGAGCTAGAAGAGCCGGGAAAAATATGTAGACAATTCTCTTATCAAGCCGAGACTGAAGTTTATTCGTAGATTTCGCAGCAGGACAGCACATGGTTAGTCAGAGAAATAAAGCATGTAAGCACGAACAGAAGTCCCGGCAGAAAAAGTAACTCTAGGACATCTGGCAGTGGTCTGGCACTAGCCTGGCCATGGTGTGGCACTGCGGCAGAATGTTGATGGAATGGCCATGTTGAGGCACGGCAGCAGGTTGGTGATGTAATGGCCCCAAACAACAGCAACAGGGACTTTTTATACATGATACAGACAAAGAAAGCTCATTGCGGCAAGAAGTGCGTTTACATGATAACATCATGCTGCAGAGAAAAACACATTCACATTCACGGACAAAACCATGGTTAAATGTAATGACTTTGAGGTTCTTTACGCCAAACTCCATTAGAACTCGTAAATAGTGTTGAGCGATACCGTCCGATACTTGAAAGTATCGGTATCGGAAAGTATCGGCCGATACCGGCAAAGTATCGGATCTAATCCGATACCGATACCCGATACCAATACAAGTCAATGGGACACCAAGTATCGGACGGTATCCTGTATGGTTCCCAGGGTCTGAAGGAGAAGAAACTCTCCTTCAGGCCCTGGGATCCATATCAATGTGTAAAAGAAAGAATTAAAATAAAAAATAGGGATATACTCACCTCTCCGACGCAGCCTGGACTTTACCGCCGTAACCGGGAGTCGTTGTACCTAAGAATGCGCGCTTGAAGGGCCTTAGATGACGTCACGGCGCTCTGATTGGTCCGTAGCGGTCGCGTGACCGCTACGCGACCAATCACAAAGCAGTGACGTCACCTAAGGTCTTTCAAGCGCTTGAAATACCTTAGAAGACGTCCGCAGCTTCTGATTGGTCGCGTAGCGGTCGCGTGACCGCTACGCGACCAATCACAAAGCAGTGACGTCACCTAAGGTCTTTCAAGCGCTTGAAAGATGTTAGGTGACGTCACTGCTTTGTGATTGGTCGCGTAGCGTTCACGCGACCGCTATGGACCAATCAGAGCGCCGTGACGTCATCTAAGGCCCTTCAAGCGCGCATTTTTAGGTACAACGGCTCCCGGTTACGGCGGTAAAGTCCAGGCTGCATCGGAGAGGTGAGTATAACCCTATTTTTTATTTTAATTCTTTCTTTTACACATTGATATTAATCCCGATACCGATTCCCGATACCACAAAAGTATCGGATCTCGGTATCGGAATTCCGATACCCGCAAGTATCGGCCGATACCCGATACTTGCAGTATCGGAATGCTCAACACTACTCGTAAATCTCCAAGTTCCTCTTAGTAAGTGTCATTGTTCACTTAATGCACTTATTTATTACCATATGTTTACCCTTTTTCTATTTTCATTGCCCTGCAGCTGATCCAATTAACCTGTGTGTATGTCCACTATACCTGCTAATGGCTATGATATCATCTTGTGTCTCCAATCTGTCTATGACTTTCAGAAGTACATCTTAGAATTAGTTAGTTTATAACTTTGCACAAGATGGCTGCTAGAACCAACATGGCAGTTCAGTATATTATGGCTGACCATTCTCTTACACACTACTCTCAAGACTCTGGATGGAAGCACAAGACTCTGGACAAGACTCTGGATGTAAGTATAGAAGCTTTGAAAATGTATGTTTGTCTTTGCAGTCTGTACTCTGTACTAATTTTTTTCTGTTTCTTGTAGACTGTTTGCTGCTCCGGTCCTGTTGCTGCCATCCTGTTGCTGCCATCCTAGTGCTGCTGCTGTCCTGGTGCTGCCACCTTCCTGGTGCTGCCATCTTCCTGGTGCTGCCACCTTAGTGTTGCTGCCGCCTTCCTGTTGCTGCCGCCATCCTGTGCTACTGCCGTCTTCCTGGTACTGCATCTTCCTGGTGCTGCCATCCTGGTGCTGCTAGATGTAAGTATAGAAGTTTTGAAAATGTCTGTTTGTCTTTGCAGTCTGTAATCTGTACTAATTTTTTTCTGTTCCTTGTAGACTGTTTGCTGCTCCGGTCCTGTTGCTGCCGTCCTGTGTACTCTGTACTAATTTTTTTCTGTTCCTTGTAGAGTGCTGGCTGCTCTGGTCCTGTTGCCACCGTCCAGGTGCTGCTGCCATCTTCCTGGTGCTGCCGCCTTCCTGTTGCTGCTGCCGTCCTGGTGCAGCTGCCATCCTAGTGCTGCTGCCTTCCTGGTGCTGCTGCCGTCTTCCTGTTGCTGCAGCTGCCTTCCTGGTGCTCCTGGATGTAAGTATAGAAGCTTTGAAAATGTCTATCTTTGCAGTCTGTACTCTGTACTAATTTTTTTCTGGTTCTTGTAAACTGTTTGCTGCTCTGGTCCTGGTGCTGCCTTTCTGTTGCTGCTGTCCTGCTGCTGCTGCTGCTGCTGTCCTGCTGCTGCCTGACTGCTGTGCTGTTGGACTACTGCCTGTAATGTAAGTATTGGTGTCCATTGTTCTTTTGTTTTGTGCTACATTGTGTTTGACTCTTAACAAGTTAAATTTTTCTTATCTGCTCTTTTCTCTAGTGTTTCAAGTGACTGCTGCCTGCTCTTCCAACATGTCCTTCACTGAAGCTTCCGAAAGTGGACATGACACTGATTATGTAATCACATTTGATTTACTGATTGGTATGTATTGACTGTCAATACTAGACATGTATTAAATCATGTATTTTCTTTACAGGTACCTGACAATGCAGAAGAGCAGGAGCTGTCTAGTGGAAATGATACTTCCCAGGGTCGTCGGCCTCAAGTTGCTGAGGAGGAAAGACGGGGTGTAAGTAGCCTTTATCATAGTTATAACTGAATTTGTTTTCAGTTTTACTTACAAATTTTTATTTTGTATTTCATCTATAGGTTCCGCAACGTGAGGAAGGACAACCGGATATCGATAATGATGTCCTTATTCAAGCTGTGCAAGAGCGAGCAGCATTGTGGGACCCTGGTGATCGGAATCATTCCAACTCAGCCTTGATCCGATGACTCTGGGAAGAAGTGGCCAGATAGCTGTTGGATGATTGGGACCATGCAAGGCCACAAGTCAGAAAGGATTTTCGTAAGCATTGCAATGTGGTCTTACGCGTCGGTTTTGCTGTAAATGTTGGTGTCTTTTTACAATTATCTTTTTTTCTTCCCCCTTGACAGTGAAAAGAGTAAAAGTTTGTTGGCATTTGATGAAGGATCGCTTCAAAAAGGACATGAGAGAGGAGATTCCGGTTCGAAGTGGTGTTGCTCAAAAAGTTAGAAACTATAAGTACCATCATCGGCTTTTTTTCTGAGGCCTGCGCTTGCTCAGCTCTATGTGATGAAGGCCTGTCAAGCTGCTTACACCGAGGCCATGCAGCGGTCCCGATATCAGCAGCAGGCACAAACTTCATTCCCTACAGGGCAACAAGCTCCAGGACAGCATCAGTAGCAGAATCCGAAAGCACCTTTCCCAACATCTCAAGTACATGGATACCAGTCATCTCACCAAGTGACATATCGACCACCACCACTACCACCACTGGACATTAGGACTGTTTCAACAGTACCCAGCTACACCATGATGCTGAGTGCAGCAGCCCAGCCTTCCACTTCAACCATGCAGCCGAGTGCAGCAGCCCAGACTTCCACTCCCACCAAGGAGCAACAGGAAGCAAAAGGCCGAGGAAGCAGCAAAGCAAAGTCCAGGAAACGAAAAGCTGCTAAAAAACATTAGCCACCCCCGCCACCCTCACCTCCAAATGTGTCTTTTTTTCACCTTCCTTTTTTTTCACCTTCCCTTGGTTCTTTCCCTTCCAATGTTTCAATCCCTTCTAACTTGTTTTCCACTCCTAATGTGTCCTCTTCCCCCAATGTGTCCTCTGCCAATTTTTCTGACCCACTCCTCCAATTGACTGCAACTTCCACTTCCCCTTCTTCCCCAACCACTCCTAGCCTACCATCTCAGCCCGACACCCCCAGGTCCACCATGTAACTCCCTCCCACAGCCCCCGAAAGTAAATCACATTTTCCTTTTTTATTTCAAAGTTCAAATTTTTTATTTTTGTTAGTAAAAATTCTTTTGTTTCACAATAACTGTCTCACTGTGTTTTCTTTATCTCTTTATTGAAACATGTGTGTATTGTTGAGTGTATTGTTGAGTGAAGTATTTATCTCCTTATTTAAACATGTGTGTATTGTCGAGTGTATTGTTGAGTGAAGTATTTATCTCCTTATTTAAACATGTGTGTATTGTTGAGTGTATTGTTGAGTGAAGTATTAATGGGTGTTACAGTTAAGGTGTTTATTATTAAAGTTACACTCAAGGTGTTAATATTACAGTCAGAAAACCGTACAGGTACATAACTTTACAGGTATATTTGACTTATTTACTGCTTAAACCATTTAATCTTGCCATGACACATGTCCAATATCAGAGACAAATTAGGCAGCCAATTTATTCCTCGTTTGGGCAACTTCTACTGTAGTCCTCAGAGGGTGAGCATGATAATCCGGCAATGTGATATTAACAGGTTCCTCAAGTTCAAAGTGGGGTTGCTCTTTTGCCAGCATGTAATTATGCAGAATAATAGACGTTTTCACAAACTCATCAATTGTCTCTATTTTAAGATTGATTGGTGTTCCCAAAATGCGCCATTTAGCTGCCAGCAAACCAAAGGCACACTCCACAGTTCTTCGTGCCCATGTCAGTCTTTAGTTGAAAATCTTTTTGATGTGATTCAAGTCCCGATTCGAATATGGTTTTATGAGGTTGGCACACATTTGAAACCTCTCATCCCCAACAGCAACAAACGGCATTGGCGGTCCTTCAGTGTTCAGAAGAGGCTGTGGTGGTGAAAAATTAAAATTATTAGCATACAAACGTTGTCCCATATCAGAGTTTTTGAAAGTCTGTGAGTCATTTCCTCATCCAAATGAGCCAACGTCAACGGCGACAAATCGACACTCAGCATCTGCAATCGCCATGAGAACAATGGAAAAGTATTATAATTGAAGTACTCGGATCCGCTTCCAGATTGTTTCAGAATCTGAATGTGTTTGACGTCCACAGCCCCCAGTTTGGAAAATTACAAATTTTCTTAAATTTTTCTGCATTTTTCAGCCAGAGTTCGATTGTGGGTTGGGGAGGAATTCTGCACGCAGAACGTCACACAATGCACGGCAGGTGTCTCCAACAATCCCAGAAAGGGTGGACAGTCCAATCCAAAATTGAAAATGTAGAGATCTTAAGGTAGCCAGGAATCTGTGGAAAAGAAAATGGAGAAAAAAAATCAGTACATGGCTTTTATAACAATAATACTGAAGACAGGTGTTTCTTTCTCAAAATTACATACCTTAGGGTCACCAACAGACGTTCTTCAGCAGGAATTGCTCTACGTAGCTGTGTGCCCTTCCTGGTGATGGATCCTCTGACACGTAGCAGCAATTTTTGGAAGCTCTGTTCAGACATTCTTGTGTACTAAAAAAACTTTTGCGGGTTTTCACGAAGCTCGGTGAACAATGAGTGGTAGGCTCCATGGCTCTCATGGAATTCAATAATGGGGTGTTGCCAATGGCGATGACGACTTCTCCGTCTTTCTCTTCTCCTTTCTTGCTCACAAGCCACAGCAAAAGCAAAAGCCAATTTCAATGATAAATCCAGATTCAGATTGAAGCTCTCTATGCTAAGATCCATCTTGCAGCAGGATACAGCATCAAAAAAGAGGATTTCATCTGTTCAGGGTCTATATATAGAAATCCCATAAGCCACGCCCATTGGGAAATAACATACGCATGCGCATAAACAATGCAAACGCATGCAAAAACCCATACAAACAGATGCACATGCAGCTTTTTTTTCTGTCATGCATAAGATCATGCGGATAAAAAACGCTGCGTTAACATGCGTACATGCAGATGATACACTGCACACATAAACGCTAATGTGAACCTAGCCTAACTAAATCTAAACTCTATGTAGAAACAGGAAATCTATTTTCCCTGTATGAGTCTTGAATCACTGCAAAATTCCCTGACAGTGAAGGAGGCAGCAGCTGGGTCAGGAGTTGAAGAGGGTGATGACAGGTGCATGAAGAATTAACTGGGTAGAATGGCAAAATGAGCAATTGTAAGTACAGTACACTGTGTAATATAAGATGATATGATGACTGAAATATATTAAGAGGATAAATACTTTGAAAAGAGTACTTCTCTAAGGAGAAAAGGACTGTATAGCTCTACAAATAGCAATGAAAATAATGTACAGTATTCAGAAACAGGCTGGGATACCTCCAGCACTGGCTTATAGAATGAAACACAGTATTATCAGCATTGGTCTTCTATGAACAAGTGACATATATTGATTTTAAAGGAAATCTGTCACATCCTAAAACATTATTAACCTGCAGATATGGGGCTAATGTGCAGGATAATAGCGTTCTAAAGCTGTGTGGATGCTGAACTGAAAGACTGAGGTGTAAATCCGCAGCTGAATCCGAACAAAGAATTGACATGCTGCGGAAAATAAACCGCTGCGTTTCCGTGCGGATTTTTCCGCAGCATGTGCACTGCGGATTTTGTTTCCCATAGGTTTACATTATACTGTAAACGCATGGGAAACTGCTGCGGATCCGCAGCTGCGGAAACGCTGAAGATCCGCAGCAAAATCCGCAGCGTGTGCACATAGCCTCAACAACCCTAGCTGGCCATGTGGTGTGTGACCCATAAGCAGACCCATCTTGTTTCATTTATGAAGGAGGGACTCTTAAAGTCACAGAGCCTATTTGTACTGGTACATCAGGCGGCATTAATCTTCTTAAAGGGCCATTATTAAACAGTGGGTCTCCTAAACTGTTGTAGCCTATGCTGTGAGTGGATGGGCTGCCAAGAATTACGACGCACCACAATACCCTTTCATAAGATGTCCAGGAGGGCCTCCTGAAAAAATGTTGCATTGAATTCAAGGCCTGCCCTGCTACCAATTCATATGCACCCCAATAAGCCTTTGAACCCCCATATTGGATGGGTCCATGAAAATCCACTTCACAATATGCATTTTGTACTCCGTATTCTTTTGTTTACACAGTGACAGCATTGGCTGCCCTGCTGCATAGATAAATGCACCCCATTACGCCTTGGAACCCACATACTGGATGGGCCCATCTAAATCTGCTTCACAATATGCATTTCGTACTCCCGTACTCCTTTGTTTTACACATTGGCAGCAAGGCCAGCCCTGCTGCATAGTCATATGCACCCCATTACGCCTTGGAACCCACATACTGGATGGACACATGAAAATCCACTTAACAATATGCATTTTGTACTCCGTACTCCTTTGTTTTACATATTGGCAGCAAGGCCAGCCCTGCTGCATAGTAAGTCATATACACCCCATTATGCCAAGGAACCCACATACTGGATGGGCTCATGAAAATCCACTTCACAATATGCATTTTGTACTCCGTACTCCTTTGTTTTACACATTGGCAGCAAGGCTAGGATTGCTGCATAGTCAGTCTTATACACCCCAATACACCTTGGTACCCACATACTGGATGGGCCCATGAAAATCCACTTCACAATATTCATTTTGTACTCCCGTACTCCTTTGTTTTACACATTGGCAGCAAGGCCAGCCCTGCTGCATAGTCAGTCATATGCACCCCATTAGGCCTTGGAACACACATAGTGGATGTGCCCATGAAAATGTATATGTTAACATACAAATGTTAATAAGTACATATAATGATTAAATACATACAGGTCCTTCTCAAAAAATTAGCATATAGTGTTAAATTTCATTATTTACCATAATGTAATGATTACAATTAAATTTTCATATACTATAGATTCATTATCCACCAACTGAAATTTGTCAGGTCTTTTATTGTTTTAATACTGATGATTTTGGCATACAACTCCTGATAACCCAAAAAACCTGTCTCAATAAATTAGCATATCAAGAAAAGGTTCTCTAAATGACCTATTACCCTAATCTTCTGAATCAACTAATTAACTCTAAACACATGCAAAAGATACCTGAGGCTTTTAAAAACTCCCTGCCTGGTTCATTACTCAAAACCCCCATCATGGGTAAGACTAGCGACCTGACAGATGTCAAGAAGGCCATCATTGACACCCTCAAGCAAGAGGGTAAGACCCAGAAAGAAATTTCTCAACAAATAGGCTGTTCCCAGAGTGCTGTATCAAGGCACCTCAATGGTAAGTCTGTTGGAAGGAAACAATGTGGCAGAAAACGCTGTACAACGAGAAGAGGTGACCGGAACCTGAGGAAGCAGTGGACTGAGTCTGGTGTGGAAACATCCAGAGCCACCGTGCACAGGCGTGTGCAGGAAATGGGCTACAGGTGCCGCATTCCCCAGGTAAAGCCACTTTTGAACCATAAACAGCGGCAGAAGCGCCTGACCTGGGCTACAGAGAAGCAGCACTGGACTGTTGCTAAGTGGTCCCAAGTACTTTTTTCTGATGAAAGCAAATTTTGCATGTCATTCGGAAATCAAGGTGCCAGAGTCTGGAGGAAGACTGGGGAGAAGGAAATGCCAAAATGCCTGAAGTCCAATGTCAAGTACCCACAGTCAGTGATGGTGTGGGGTGCCATGTCAGCTGCTGGTGTTGGTCCATTGTGTTTCATCAAGGGCAGGGTCAATGCAGCTAGCTATCAGGAGATTTTGGAGCACTTCATGCTTCCATCGGCAGAAAAGCTTTATGGAGATGAAGATTTCATTTTTCAGCACGACCTGGCACCTGCTCACAGTGCCAAAACCACTGGTAAATGGTTTACTGACCATGGTATTACTGTGCTCAATTGGCCTGCCAACTCTCCTGACCTGAACCCCATAGAGAATCTGTGGGATATTGTGAAGAGAAAGTTGAGAGACGCAAGACCCAACACTCTGGATGAGCTTAAGGCCGCTGTTGAAGCATCCTGGGCCTCCATAACATCTCAGCAGTGTCACAGGCTGATTGCCTCCATGCCACGCCGCATTGAAGCAGTCATTTCTGCCAAAGGATTCCCGACCAAGTATTGAGTGCATAACTGAACATTATTATTTGATGGTTTTTTTGTTTGGTATTAAAAAACACTTTTATTTGATTGGTCGGGTGAAATATGCTAATTTATTGAGACAGGTTTTTTGGGTTATCAGGAGTTGTATGCCAAAATCATCAGTATTAAAACAATAAAAGACCTGACAAATTTCAGTTGGTGGATAATGAATCTATAGTATATGAAAGTTTAATTGTAATCATTACATTATGGTAAATAATGAAATTTAACACTATATGCTAATTTTTTGAGAAGGACCTGTATAGTGATTACGTACAGTATATATGAAGATTAACTACATACAGTATACTTACATCATCCACATGAGGCTTTTAAACCTCATCCGTCTGGAATATCAGATAAGCAACACCAAGACAGAGAACCCCCTGGGAGATTACCTACACTGCATGGGCGTCCCCAATTATGCAGGTATCAGCACAATGCACATGTACAGGAACCCAAGTTTTGGCATCTGTCTTAGTCATGTTTCTCTGGTCTTATATAGTGATTTAAACTATGTAGTAACTCTAGTTTCACCCAGACCTTCAAGTGGCCATCTTTCAAGGTTGTATGAAACTGAGATATCATGGAGTCATCAGACAAGGGGCCATAAACCCCAAGAAAATAAAAGCCACAAGGATTTAGATCAAACTACCATAGGCAGAGTTTCAGTAAACCTTAATGTTTTACAATGACAAACAACAAACATATAGAGGCTTAGAACTGTTTGTGAAGTGAATAAATAAACATTTCTCAAGATTGTGTCACTATGAGCATTGTCAAACACATCTGTAAATGTATTACAAGAAATGCAGCTATGTGATTGTCTGAATGCATTCGGTATACAGTAATTTAATCTGGATTCCAAATCGCCATTTGTATATTCACCATTTGTACATTTTAGGCAGCCAAATTTATCGCTCTCAAGGAGAGAAACTAATATAGTCGACAAAGAAATATTTGTATTGAACTACTGAGCCAAACTAACAGCATTGCTTTATCAAATTTATATGAAGTATATTGTGTCCAATGTGAGCAACCAGCCAACTCAAAATGGAGCTTTTCAAGTGAACTCTTTAAGGTACACAAATGTTATGAAGTCTTTGCCAGCAAGGATGTGGTTTCACCAATGGGGGGTACATTTTTTAAAAATATACTATTGCCATCACAGCCCCCTTGCCCAAAATTCACCGTACAGAGCATGTTCACCCTGGTGATCTAGTGGCAGTTAAAGGACAAATTGCAGGAGACAGAGTTAAGAAGTAGGCCCAATGTAATATAATGCCCAATTCCCCAATGTGGGGTCCTTTTTTTACTAAATAAAATAGTGCAATCACCGCCCCCTTGCCCAAAATTCACCGTACAGAGCACGTTCACCCTGGTGATCTAGTGGCAGTTAAAGGACACATTGCAGGAGACAGAGCTAAGAAGTAGGCCCAATGTAATGTAATGCCCAATTCCCCAATGTGGGGTCCTTTTTTTTTGCTAAATAAAATAGTGCCATCACAGCCCCCTTGCCCAAAATTCGCCGTACAGAGCACGTTCACCCTGGTCATCTAGTGGTCCTGGATGATGAGAAGGAGGATAAGGAGGAGGATAAGAACAAACAGACCAAATCTGGAAGCATATACCCATGTGTGGTTGTGAAGAGGTGCATGAGAATACACCTCCCCAAAACAGAGAATGTATTTGAGGTTATGTTTAGCCGTTTTCACTTGGTGGTGTACAGAAGTCTTTCCCAATCTAGCGCTTGTTCATTTTTATAAGAGTCAGCCTGTCAGCATTTTCAGTTGACAGGCGGATGCGCTTATCTGTTATAATTCCACCAGTGGCACTAAAAACCCGCTCTGACAGTACGTTAGCAGCAGGGCAGGCCAGGATCTCCAAGGTGTAGAGAGCCAGTTCATGCCACGTGTCCAGCTTTTATACACAATAATTAAAAGGCACAGAGGAATCACGGAGGTCGTTTGTACGATCTGCAAGGTACTCCCTCACCATCTTGCCAAACATTGCACTTCTTGTGACAGCACCCCTTGCCTCTGTGCCGTCATGATGGGAGGGTTTGAGAAAACTGTCCCAGAACTTTGTTATTGTTCCCCTGCTTGAGCTGGATTGTACTTCTGTCTCTCTCACTTGGACTCCTTGATTGAACAACAAACTCTGACGTCTGCTGCCAGAGTTCTCACATGGGAATTTTGTAAGAAATTCCGCTACAAGGGCCCTCTGGTACTGCAAAATTTTAGTACACCTCTCTGCCTCTGGCAGAAGAGACTGAAAGTTCTCCTTGTAGCGTGGGTCTAATGAGTCTCACCCAAAATTTTTATTATACGAGGGTCACGTGAAACGCAGAGCAACATAAAGTCAGCCATGCGTGCCAGATTGCTAACAGGCAAGACTTCCGTGTCCTCACCAACAGGACAACTGACCATGCTGTCCTCCTCCTCCTCATCCTCATCCTCCTCCTACCTGTCCTCAGGCCATCCCCGCTGAACAGACGTTATGACAACTGTGTTTGTAGTACCGTCTATACGGCATGAAAGTAGCTCCTGTTCTTCCTCCTCCTCATTGACTACAAATCCACATTGAGAAGACATGAGGCTGAGCTGAGTGTAATTCCCCTGTATGGTTCCTTGCTCCATGTCCTCTTGCTCTGCCTGCAATGCATCCTCTTTAATTGTGAGCAGAGAGGTTTTCAGAATGCTGAGAAGTGGGATGGTGATGCTAATTATGGCGTCATCACCGTCACCATCTAGGTGCAGCCCTCAAAGTTGTGGAGGATGGTACATATGTCTGACATCCATGTCCACTCCTGAGGTCTTATGTGTGGAGTCTGAACTGAATATTGACGGCCTTGTTGATGTTGGTAGTCAACAACTGCCCTCTTCTGCTCAAAAATCCTTTCCAACATATGCAGCGTAGAGTTCCAGCTTGTGGGGACATCACACACCAGCCGGTGAGCTGGAAACTGCAAACGCTGCTGAAGCGCGGCAAGGGCGGCTGAAGCTGTAGCTGACTTTCTAAAATGGGCAGACAGACGGCGTACTTTCACTAGCAGATCCGGCAGCTCCGGGTAGCTTTTCAGAAAATGTTGAACCACGAGATAAGCACATGTACCAGGCAAGGTACGTGTGTGAGCTCACCTTGCCTCAGTGCCGCCACCAGGTTCCGGCCATTGTCACACAGGACCATGCCTGGCTGTAGGTTCAGCGGTGTCCTCCAAATATCTGACTGCTCTTTCAGTGCTGTCCACAACTCTTCTGCCTTGTGCGGTTTGTCACCTATGCAGATTAGCTTCAGCACATCCTGTTGCCGCTTGGCTGTGACAGTGCTGCAGTGCTTCCAGCTTCTGACTGATATGTTGATTTCAGAGAAGGAGGCTGAAGAGGAGGAGGAAGTGCAGGAGCTGTAGACTGTGGGGGTAACCCTGATTGATGTAGGGCCCACAATCCTCAGCGTGGGGAAGGATGTGTTACATCCCAAGGTCCGACTGGGTCTCGGCTTTCACTATGTTAACCCAGTGTGCCATCAGTGAGATGTACCATCCCTGCCCACAAGCACTTGTCCATGTGTCCGTGGTTAGGTGGACATTCCCTGTAACAGCATTGTTGAGGGCACGGGTAATGTTGTGGAACACACGCAGGTGTAAAGCCAGTATGGCACACCGGAAAAAATAGTGGCAACTGGGGACCGAGTACCTTGGGACGGCCGCCACCATTTGCTTACCCTGCTGATGCGGGCATAGCAGGTGCTGCAAATGACCTGTTTGGGGTTATCGGCAGAATCTTTAAAAAATAACCAGACTCTCAAAGATCTAACAGTTGGAATGGCAACTTCCCTCATGTTGGTGTTACGGGGAACGGATGTGCGCCTTCTGTCTGTGGCCACCACACTGTTTCTTCCTGCCTGTTGCGGTGATATGCCTCCTTCCCCTGTGTGCTGCTGTCCTCACTCTACATGTCCTCCTGCCAGGTGGGGTCAGTCACTATGTCATCCACCACCTCGTCTTCCACATCTGCACCCTGCTCCTCCTCCTGACTTTCTGGCAATTGTGTCTCATTATCGTCCACCTCTTCTGACACTTTCCCACCATCGCCTTTGTGTGACCATGGCTGTTCAAAGCTTTGGGCATTGCTACATGCGATCTCATCTGGCCCCACTTCAAGCTGACCGGCTGAGAGTCTGGAATCTTGAAAGGGAATACTGAACAGCTCTTCGGAGTGTCCAAGTGTGGGATCAGTTGTCTCAGGGCACTCGGCATGGTGAGAGGAAGGAGGATCAGGGTGAGGAATATCCGGTCGGCACTCCAGACTACTCAGACTTGACAGTGTGAAAGACATGGTGGTGGTGGTGGCTAAGTGGCTGGAAGCATTATCCGCTATCCAACCAACAACTGTTTCACACTTCTCTGGCTTCAATAGTGGTGTGCTGCGGTCCCCTGGAAACTGGGACAGGAAGGTCGAGCGAGAAAATGTGGGTCTTTGTTGTGGCCCACTTTCAGCTTGGCCATGTCCTCGTCCTCTGCATGCACCATCAGCATCACTTCCCCGCCCCTTGCCTTGCCCATTTTTTTAAATTCTTTATTTAGTTTATTTGCAGAATAACAAGAACAATAACCATAAAAGGACCAACATCGTCAAATCTCAAGGATAACGGTACAGAGAAAATGGTTACATTGTGGTTAAACTAGTCCGTTTGGTGACCATTAAGAAGCCACTCGGTAAAGAGCAGCTTGGGCTGCTGTTCGAAAAGATATCTGATATAAGTCCATGAACAGATTAACTATAGAAAAAACAACTTTCAGGTATAAAAAACAACAAAAATGATTTGTAGTCAGCGGCTCAAGAGATCTGGAATGGGATCCCCTGAACGCCTGCATGGATGAGACATTTAGGACATTTATAGCAAACGAGGTCAACAGAGAACGTGACAAATGGCAAAGAATATAATGAGAATTAACTGAATTGAAATAACTAATTAGAGTTCGTGTCCATACACTGCGGCATTAGGATAACAAAATGAAACGTAAAGGTCGAATTGCAGGGAGAAGAACGTTTGGTAAAGTCATGGGGGGTGTAGATGAAATGCTTTGCCAGGGAAGCCAAGTTTATAGGAATTTTTCTTGTGTACGGGATTCCCAGCTAGACAATTCTTCCATCCTATAGATATCTTGAACTTAATTTAACCATTCACTCAAGGTAGGGGGAGACGTTTGTCTCCAATGTAATGAGATCAAGTGTTTTGCTGCAGCCACCAATAGAGAGCAGGTCATGATTCTTAGGTTTGAAAGAATTTGTGGGGAGCGACAGCAACACTTCTTGGGGTGTTAAATTTCTATTAATTAAACCCAACTGACGAAGGTATTTAAATATCTCATCCCAGTATTTAGAAATAATTGGGCATTGCCTTGCCCATTTTAAATGGACTACTGCACTATTTCAAAAGCTCAACACAATCGTATATATTTGGAGCAAAATTATATCTGATCAGTATGCCTGCAAAGCTACGATTTTTCCACCTCTGATACACCAGGACTAAGCCTGACATAGACTGTATAAATTTTTTGGGGGGTTTTGGTGAATTGTAGAAAAAAAAATGAACAAGCCTAGCACACAGAACTATGCTATGTATGCCTGCGAAAATACGATTTTTCCACCACCGATACACCAGGACTCAGCCTGAAATAGACTGCATACATTTTTTTTTTTAGTTTTTGGTGAATTGTAGAAATTTTTTTTTTAACAAGGGTAGCACACAGAACTATGCTACGTATGCCTGCGAAAATATGATTTTTCAACCACAGATACACCAAGACTCAGCCTGACATAGACTGTATACATTTTTTGTTTGTTTTTTGGTGAATTGTAGAAATTTTTTTTTAACAAGCCTAGCACCCAGAACTATGCTACATAGGCCTGCGAAAATACGATTTTTCAAGCACAGATACACCAGGACTCAGCCTGACATAGACTGTATAAAATTTTTTTGGGTTTTTAGTGAATTGTAGAAAAAAAAAATTGAACAAGGCTAGCACACAGAACTATGCTACATATGCCTGCGAAAATACGATTTTTCCACCACCGATACACCAGGACTCAGCTTGACATAGACTGTATACATTTTTTTTTCTTTTTTTGGTGAATTGTAGAAAAAAAAATTGAACAAGGCTAGCACACAGAACTATGCTACATATGCCTGAGAAAATACAATTTTTCCACCACCGATACACCAGGACTCAGTTTGACATAGACTGTATACATTTTTTTTTGTTTTTTGGTGAGTTGTAGAAAAAAATTTAACAAGCCTAGCACACAGAACTATGCTACATATGCCTGCGAAAATACGATTTTTCAAACACAGATACACCAGGACTCAGCCTGAGGTCAGTCTCACACGTCCAGATAATTCCGGTACTGGAAAAATCGGTACCGGAGTTATCCGTGTCCATGTGTCCGTGTGCTCACGTGGCACATCAGTGCCAGAGGACCACATGGACCATGCAGGAGACAGCGTAGAGTTAAGCGCTGCCCCCAGCGTGTGGTGCTGAAGCCGGTATTTATTCCTTCTCCCCAGCAGCGTTCGCTGGAGAGAAGGAATGAAAAATCAAGGTTTTCTCCCGCCTCAAGGTTGTCTCCCGCCTCCCACCCCCATAGGGGTGGAGCCGCATATTAATCACTGTAATGAGCGGTACCACGTGACCACTCACACAGGCCGGTGCTGAGAGGAGATATCGCACGAGCTGGGTGAGTATTTTAATGCCAGCGAGCAGGCGCACAGGGGGTGGGAGGTGAGAGGTGACCACGAACTTTATTTTAAACAAAATTTTTTTTAAAAAAACTAGATTTTTCATTCCTTCTATCCAGCAAACGCTGCTGGGGAGAAGGAATGAATGCCGGCTTCAGCATCACACGCTGGGGACAGTGCTTAACTCTAGCGCTGTCTCCTGCATGGTCCGTGTGGTCCTCAGTCGGCCCACGGACACACGGTCCACAAAAAATCACTGACATCTGCAGGGACAAATTGATTTTAATGTGTGTGTTTTAATGTGTGTACGTGTGCCAGTGTCTCCGGTACGTGAGAAAACTGTCACCACACGTACCGGAGCCACTGACGTGTGAAACAGGCCTGACATAGACTGTATACCTTTTTTTTTTTTTTTGGTGAATTGTAGAAAAAAAAATAAAAATGAGCAAGGCTAGCACACAGAACTATGCTACGTATGCCTGCAAAAATACAATTTTTCAACCACAGATAGGCCGGGGTCAGACTTAGCGTATAAAAATACGGTCTGTTTTCTACGGCCGAAATATGAAGAAAAGTTCCTGAACAGTAATCCGTATTCAATGCGAGTATGCAATTTTTTCTCCAAAAATTATCCGTGTGGCATCCGTATGGCGTCCATATGGCATCAGTATGGCGATTTTCTCGCCGGCTTGCAAAATGGACATAGAATGGATCCAGGGGCTCAAATATTTGTGAAACAATATATACAGTCTATATATATATATATATATATATATATACATACACTGTGTATGTATGTGTATATATATATATATATATATATATATACACATACATACACAGTATATATATATATATATATATATATATATATATATATATCCGTGTCAGCGACACATATATATATTTATATTTCATACAGAGCTAGATAGCAGAAAAAACGGTAATTCAATTGCCGGTTTTTGCTATCTCCTTACTAAACCCGACAGGATATGAGACATGGTTTACATACAGTAAACCATTTCATATCTGTTATATTTTTACATATAAAAGTGAGCAAAAATGAATGGCACAAAGGAACAGTCCACTCACTGGTGAAGATGTGAACTCTGGATCAGCGACACCACACTCGGCGTGTTCACGGCGCTGAAGGTGCTTGCTGGGGAAACATGTGAAGCAATCCAGTTTTTTATTCTATGGAAACATTGAGTTGTGCGGCTGTTTTTGCTTCTTTTTTTCTTAGATATTTTTTACATATTCCTCACTAATAATGTTAGTAGTGTGTGTGCAAAATTTGGGAGCTCCAGGTGTTAAAATAAAGGGTTAAATCACTGAAGAAAGTGGCGTGGGCTCCCACGCAATTTTCTCCGCCTGAGTGGGAAAGCCAGTGACTGAGGGCAGATATTAATAGGCTAGAGAGGGACCATGGTTTTTGCCCCCCTGGCTAAAAACATCTGCCCCCAGCCACCCCAGAAAAGGCACATCTGTAAGATGCACCTATTCTGGCACTTAGCCACCCTCTTCCCACTCCAGAGTAGCGGTGGGATATGGGGTAATAAGGGGTTAATGTCACCTTGCTAATGTAAGGTGACATTAAGCCAGGTCAATAATGGAGAGATGTCAATAAGACACCTATCCATTATTAATCCACTATTAATAAAGGGTTAAAAAACACACATACATTATGAGTAAAGTATTTTAATGAAATAAATAAACACATGGGCTTTTAATATCTTTATTGCGTGCTCAATCCAACTGTCGACCCTCGTACTTCTAAAAAAAAGGAAAAATAAAAAAACAACAAAATCCCATACCTGTCTGCCGTACAGTCATGTCCCACGATGTAAATCCATCTGAAGGGGTTAAATAAATTTACAACCAGGAGCCTGCTAATGCAGCCGCCCCTGGCTGTAAAAACTGGGGAATGAATGGAATGCAGCTTCGTTGACTTGCGGTGCTGCGCCCCCTGGTGACATAAACTCATATGAACTCTAGCATGGGAATTTTTCTGAATATTTTCTCACGTTAGACCCCCTCATATAGTACAATGCAGCCCCCCATAGAACATAATGTAGCCCCTCTCATATAGTATAATGAAGCCCCCATTGACTATAATGTAGCCCCATATGCAACCCTCATATAGTATAATGTAGCCCTTCTCATAGAATATAATGTAGCCACCTCATAGAATATAATGCAGCCCTCATATAGTATAATGCAGCCCCCCAAATAGAATATAATGCATGGCCCCCTCATTCCTATCCTGGTATGAATGGCCCCCCCATCCTAGTATGAACGGCCCCCATCCCCATTCTGGTATGAATGGCCCCCATCAAAAAAACAAAAAAAACATAAACCATCCTACTTACCTTCCCTGCACTCCTTCAAAGCATCCTGTTCTGATACCAGCTGCTGATTTCAGCTTGTTAGCAGTGCATAACAGCAATGTCATGCGCTGCTTAAAATCCGAGGACAGCTGCCAGAATATTCATTGCTCCCCACTCCTGGGACTATAGCAATGGAGAGCAGTGAATATTCATTTCACTTTAATAGCGGTCAGTGTCAGCCACAGGCTTCCTACTGCTGGGCTATCATGTGTACCCGATACTCAAGGGAATGAATATTCACTGCTCTCCACTTCCATGGGCATGGAGAGCAGTGAATATTCATTCTTTTTGGTTGCAGGCACAGGCTTCAGCAGCAGCCGGCTCCTGCCTCCTCTCACCCTGAATCAGGGGCCCCATAGCGTCTGTGTGTTGCACCGCAAATAGCAACATGCCACTGGCAGGGGGCCCCTGGGGCAGCGGGGGCCCTAGGTAGCTGCCCAGTCTGCCTGACCCTAATGCCAGCCCTGTATGCCAGCAGATGTCAGTGTCTGGGCCCACCGGAGAATCCTGCGGTGCCCTGGTGGACCAGTCCAACCCTGCCTGTATGCACAGTATAATGAATCAGAGGCCTGTAGTGTAGATACTTATGGTGAAACTAAGCCATCATACTAATATCCCCTCTAAATGCTAATCATTTGCTTTGCTGTTTTTATCACATACAATCTACATTTAGCTTAGGGAGGGAGAGAGAGTTGCAGGAACAAAGACAATGATTGAATCCAGCCTGTAGACAGGGATTAGGCCTGTGCAGTCTATTGCAAATATATAGCTGCAGCTTTTTTGTGAAGGCTGACAAAATGGAATATATTTTTTAATATTACCTGCTTTGAGGTTCTTTTTTGTGTTATATAACACACCGAAAAATAGTTGAAACAATTTCCTGGGCTACATGTACAGTGGAGTATGTTTCTGTGATCTCTAAGGCCGGCGTCACACTGGCGAGTTTTACGGACGTAAGAGCGCAGAAACTACGTCCGTAAAACTCGCATTACATACGGCACAATTATTCTTAATGGGGCTGCTCCTATTAGCCGTATATTACGGTTCAGTATTATACGGCTTTCTACGGCCATACAAAATCGCAGCATGCTGCGTTTGTCAGCGTATTGCGCAAATAATACACCAATGAAAGTCTATGGGGGCGAGAAAAATACGGATTCCACACGGACCTGCAGTGTGACTTGCGAGAAATACGCAGCGGTGTTAGTGAAAAGTCGGTAATTCAATTGCCGGCTTTTTCCTTCTCCTTCACAAACCTGACATGATATGAGACATGGTTTACATACAGTAAACCATCTCATATCCCCATTTTTTTTGCATATTCCACACTACTAATGTTAGTAGTGTGTATGTGCAAAATTTGTGCACTGTAGCTGCTAAAATAAAGGGTTAAATGGCGGAAAAAATTGGCGTGGGCTCCCGCGCAATTTTCTCCGCCAGAGTGGTAAAGCCAGTGACTGAGGGCAGATATTAATAGCCAGGAGAGGGTCCATGGTTATTGGCCCCCCCGTGGCTAAAAACATCTGCCCCCAGCCACCCCAGAAAAGGCACATCTGGAAGATGCGCCTAGTCTGGCACTTGGCCACTCTCTTCCCACTCCCTGTAGCGGTGGGATATGGGGTAATGAAGGGTTAATGCCACCTTGCTATTGTAAGGTGACATTAAGCCAGATTAATAATGGAGAGGCGTCAATTATGACACCTATCCATTATTAATCCAATTGTAGGAAAGGGTTAAAAAACACACACACACATGATTAAAAAGGATTTTAATGAAATAAACACAGCGGTTGTTGTAATAATTTATTGTTCTCGCAATCCATTTGCAAACCCTCGCTTGGCAAAATAATAAACGCACAATATACATACCTTCTGATGTCAGATCACGATGTAATCCATCTGAAGGGGTTAACTAATATTACAGGCAGGAGCCCTGCTAAATGCAACGGTGCTCGTGTCTGTAATCCCCCGGCGAATGAATGAAATGTAGGTCATTGACCTACATTTCCTTCAGTCGCGGTGATGCGCCCCCTGGTGGATGTCCTCATATGACCTGGAGCGTGGGAAAAAGTTCCCAGGCTGCAGTTCATGAGAACATCCACCAGAGGGCGCCTCACCGCGACTCAATGTAAGTACAGATCCAGCTTTCCTTTCAGCACCCGGGGATTACAGGCACGAGCGAGTGGTGTTATGGTTACCCCAATGACCATGGGAAAAAAATACAAAACGGACTAGCTCTCGGGTGATGGAAACTAAGGTCGACCGTGACCTGAACCTGACCCAACACTTACAGTAGCCGGGGGATGTACCTACGATGCCCTAGACACCACGCGCCAGCCGGAGATCTAACTACCCCTATAAGAGGAATATACAGGCCTACCTTACCTCCAGTGAGGAACCCCAAAAGATGATAGTAGGCCCCCACAGATATTGACGGTGAGTTCAGAGGAAATGACATACGTAGGATGAACAGCAGATTTAGCACAGTGAGGTCCGCTTACTAGATAGCAGAAGGACAGGAAAGAGTTACTTCACGGTCGACCTAAAAATCACTATTCAAAAACACCATCCAGAAATTACTTTAAACTCCAGTGACAACTCATGCCACTGGAGTAGTAATTTTCTGTCCACAAGAGCTTCCAGCACTGAAGAGTCACATTGCAGATAGCTGGACAAAAATAGCAAAACAAGAAACAAAATTCAACTTAGCTGAACTGGAACTTGAGGCAGGTGAATGCAACAGAATGCTACTAGCACATTGTTGGCCGGCATGTGACTAACAGCCAAGCAGCCTTAAATAGGAAACTCCCCAAGAGGGTGGCGACAGGTAATCAGAGATGGAGGAAGGCACATAAGAGACACTACCATAACAGACCACCGGGGGAGCCCACAAACCGAATTCACAACAGTACCCCCCCCTTAAGGAGGGGGCACCGAACCCTCACCAGAACCACCAGGGCGACCTGGATGAGCACTATGAAATGCACGAACCAAATCGGGAGCATGAACATCGGATGCTGTCACCCAAGAATTATCCTCCTGGCCATAACCTTTCCACTTAACCAGATACTGAAGTTTCCGTCTGGAAACACGGGAGTCCAAGATCTTTTCCACCACATACTCCAATTCACCCTCAACCAACACAGGAGCAGGTGGATCAGCAGAAGGAACAACCGGTACCTCATACCTCCGCAATAATGACCGATGGAAAACATTATGGATATTAAAAGATGCTGGGAGGTCCAAACGAAAGGACACAGGATTAAGAACCTCCAGAATCCTATAAGGGCCGATAAACCGAGGCTTAAACTTAGGAGACGAGACCTTCATAGGAACAAATCGAGAAGACAGCCACACCAGGTCCCCAACACAAAGACGAGGACCAATACGCCGATGACGATTAGTGAACTGTTGAGTCTTCTCCTGGGACAACTTCAGATTGTCCACAACCTGTCCCCAAATCTGATGCATCCTATCAACCACAGCATCCACTCCAGGACAATCCGAAGACTCCAATTGACCGGACGAAAACCGAGGGTGAAACCCTGAATTACAAAAAAATGGAGAAACCAAAGTGGCAGAACTAGCCCGATTGTTAAGGGCAAACTCTGCCAATGGCAAAAAGTCAAGCCAATCATCCTGATCAGCGGACACAAAACACCTCAAGTAAGTCTCCAAGGTCTGATTAGTACGCTCAGTCTGGCCATTAGTCTGAGGATGGAATGCAGACGAAAAAGACAAATCGATACCCATCCTGGCACAGAACGTCCGCCAAAATCTAGACACAAACTGAGTACCCCTGTCAGACACTATATTCTCAGGAATACCATGCAAACGCACCACATTCTGAAAAAATAGAGGAACCAACTCAGAGGAGGAGGGCAATTTGGGTAAAGGTACCAAATGAACCATCTTGGAAAAACGGTCACAAATCACCCAGATGACAGACATCCTACGAGAAACCGGAAGGTCAGAAATAAAGTCCATAGAGATGTGCGTCCAAGGCCTCTTAGGAATAGGCAAGGGCAACAACAACCCACTGGCCCTAGAACAGCAGGGCTTGGCCCGAGCACAAACATCACAAGACTGCACAAACATGCGCACATCTCGAGACAAAGAAGGCCACCAGAAGGACCTAGACACCAAATCCCTGGTGCCAAAAATTCCAGGATGACCTGTCAACGCGGAAGAATGAACCTCCGAGATAACTCTACTGGTCCAATCATCAGGGACAAACAGTCTACCAGGCGGACAGCGATCAGGCCTATCCACCTGAAACTCCTGCAAAGAACGCCGCAGGTCTGGGGAGACAGCTGACAATATCACCCCATCCTTCAGGATGCCGGTAGGTTCGGAATCACCAGGCGAGTCAGGCTCAAAACTCCTAGAGAGGGCATCCGCCTTCACATTCTTGGACCCAGGCAGATATGACACCACAAAGTTAAATCGGGAGAAAAACAACGACCAGCGCGCCTGTCTAGGATTCAGACGCCTGGCCGACTCAAGATAAATTAGATTCTTGTGGTCAGTGAGGACCACCACCTGGTGTCTAGCACCCTCAAGCCAATGACGCCACTCCTCAAACGCCCACTTCATGGCCAGAAGTTCCCGATTTCCCACATCATAATTTCGCTCAGCGGGCGAAAACTTTCGGGAGAAAAACGCACATGGTCTCATTACTGAGCAGTCAGGATCTTTCTGCGACAAAACTGCACCTGCTCCGATCTCCGAAGCATCCACCTCAACCTGGAACGGAAGTAACACATCAGGTTGGCGCAACACAGGAGCGGAAGAAAAGCGGCGCTTAAGCTCTTGAAAGGCCTCCACAGCCGCAGAGGACCAATTAGCAACATCAGCACCCTTTTTGGTCAAATCAGTCAAAGGTTTAGCAATGGCAGAAAAACCCGCTATAAATCGGCGATAGAAATTAGCAAAACCCAAGAACTTTTGCAGACTCTTCAAAGAAGTAGGTTGCATCCAATCACAAATAGCCTGGACCTTGACAGGGTCCATCTCCATAGATGAAGGGGAAAAAATATATCCCAAAAAGGAAATTCTCTGAACTCCAAAACTACACTTTGAGCCCTTTACAAAAAGAGAATTAGCTCGCAAAACCTGAAAAACTCTCCTGACCTGTTGAACGTGAGATTCCCAGTCCTCCGAAAAAACAAGAATATCATCCAAATACACAATCATAAACTTATCCAGATATTCACGGAAAATATCGTGCATAAAGGACTGAAAAACGGAAGGAGCATTTGCGAGACCGAAAGGCATTACCAAATACTCAAAATGGCCTTCAGGCGTATTAAATGCGGTCTTCCACTCATCCCCCTGCTTAATCCGCACCAAATTATACGCACCACGTAGATCGATCTTAGTGAACCACTTAGCCCCCTTTATACGAGCAAACAGATCAGTCAGTAAAGGTAACGGGTACTGGTATTTAACTGTAATCTTATTCAAAAGTCGATAGTCGATACAAGGTCTCAATGAACCATCCTTTTTACCTACAAAGAAAAATCCTGCCCCTAGTGGAGACAACGAGGGGCGATTATGACCCTTTTCCAAGGATTCTCTGATATACTCCCGCATAGCAGTATGTTCAGGTACAGACAAATTAAACAAGCGACCCTTAGGAAACTTACTACCGGGGATCAATTCAATAGCGCAGTCACACTCTCTGTGGGGAGGGAGAGAATCAACTTTAGGCTCTTGAAAGACATCATAAAAATCTGACAGAAATGCTGGGATCTCAGAGGGAGTAGATGAAGAAATAGGAACCAAAGGTGCATCCCCATGAATACCCCGACATCCCCAGCTCAACACAGACATAGATTTCCAGTCCAAGACGGGATTATGAATCTGTAACCATGGTAATCCAAGCACTAAGACATCATGTAGGTTATATAATACAAGGAAACGAATAATCTCCTGATGGTCTGGGGTAAGACGCATAGTCACTTGTGTCCAATATTGTGGTTTATTGCTAGCCAAAGGTGTAGAATCAATACCCTTCAGGGGAATAGAAACTTCCAACGGCTCCAAATCAAACCCACAACGCTTGGCAAAGGACCAATCCATGAGACTCAGAGCGGCGCCAGAATCCACATAAGCATTCACAGTCACAGATGATAAGGTACAAATCAATGTCACGGACAAAAGAAATTTTGACTGCAAGGTACCTGTAGAAAAAGATTTATCAACCTTTTTATCAACCTTATTTATACGTTTAGAGCATGCTGATATAACATGAGCTGGATCTCCACAGTAGAAGCACAATCCATTTTTGCGCCTGTAATTTTGACGTTCGCCTCTAGACAAAACACGATCGCATTGCATATGCTCCAATGCCTTTTCAGAGGTCACCGCCAAATGGTGCACAGGTCTTTGCTCAGAAAACACCGCCATATGGTGCACAGGTTTTTGCTCAGAAGATACCACCATATGGTGCACAGATTCTTCCTCAGAAGACCCCGCCATATGGTGCACAGATTTGCGCTCCCGCAAACGCCGATCAATCTGGATAGCCAATTTCATGGCATCATTCAGACCTGTAGGCACAGGGAACCCCACCATGACATCCTTCACGGCATCAGAGAGACCTTCTCTGAAATTAGCTGCTAAAGCGCACTCATTCCATTTAGTAAGCACCGACCATTTACGGAATTTCTGGCAGTATATCTCAGCTTCATCTTGCCCTTGGGAAAGAGCTATCAAGGCTTTCTCAGCCAAAATCTCCAAATTAGGTTCTTCATAAAGCAACCCCAAAGCCTGAAAAAACGCATCTACATTTAACAACGCAGGATCCCCTGGCGATAATGCAAATGCCCAACTTTGTGGGTCGCCGCGCAGTAGAGAGATAACAATTTTAACTTGTTGAGTCTGATCACCAGCAGAGTGAGATCTCAGAGACAAAAACAATTTGCAATTTTCTCTGAAACTCAAAAACCGGGATCTGTCTCCGGTAAAGTATTCAGGCAGAGGAATCTTAGGTTCAGACATTGGAGCACGTATAACAAAATCTTGTAGGTTCTGTACTTTTGTCGCAAGGTTATTCAAACCCGCAACTAAACTCTGTGGATCCATGTTTCAAATGGGTGTAACCCAAGCATTCAGAGGTTAAGAGGAGAGGAGAAAAAAAAAAGGCTGAAGACTGCAGTTTAAGCAAGGAATACAAATGATCAAACTAAGGTGCACTTTCAAACACAGAAAAAAAAAAAACCTTTTCTTCTCCTTCCTACTTTAGTGCATATTTTAACACATAGATTTTTTACAGGCCGGCCAAACTGTTATGGTTACCCCAATGACCATGGGAAAAAAATACAAAACGGACTAGCTCTCGGGTGATGGAAACTAAGGTCGACCGTGACCTGAACCTGACCCAACACTTACAGTAGCCGGGGGATGTACCTACGATGCCCTAGACACCACGCGCCAGCCGGAGATCTAACTACCCCTATAAGAGGAATATACAGGCCTACCTTACCTCCAGTGAGGAACCCCAAAAGATGATAGTAGGCCCCCACAGATATTGACGGTGAGTTCAGAGGAAATGACATACGTAGGATGAACAGCAGATTTAGCACAGTGAGGTCCGCTTACTAGATAGCAGAAGGACAGGAAAGAGTTACTTCACGGTCGACCTAAAAATCACTATTCAAAAACACCATCCAGAAATTACTTTAAACTCCAGTGACAACTCATGCCACTGGAGTAGTAATTTTCTGTCCACAAGAGCTTCCAGCACTGAAGAGTCACATTGCAGATAGCTGGACAAAAATAGCAAAACAAGAAACAAAATTCAACTTAGCTGAACTGGAACTTGAGGCAGGTGAATGCAACAGAATGCTACTAGCACATTGTTGGCCGGCATGTGACTAACAGCCAAGCAGCCTTAAATAGGAAACTCCCCAAGAGGGTGGCGACAGGTAATCAGAGATGGAGGAAGGCACATAAGAGACACTACCATAACAGACCACCGGGGGAGCCCACAAACCGAATTCACAACAGAGTGGTTTATCGCAGCTCGTGCCTGTAATATTAGTTAACCCCTTCAGATGGATTACCTCGTGGGACGTGATCTGACATCAGAAGGTATGTATCTTGTGCGTTAATTATTTTGCCAAGCGAGGGCCTGGAAATGGATTGCGAGAACAATAAATTATTACAACAACCTCTGTGTTTATTTCATTAAAATCCTTTTTAATAATGTGTGTGTGTGTTTTTTAACCCTTTCAAACAATTGGATTAATAATGGATAGGTGTCATAATTGACGCCTCTCCATTATTAATCTGGCTTAATGTCACCTTACAATAGCAAGGTGGCATTAACCCTTCATTACCCCATATCCCACCGCTACAGGGAGTGGGAAGAGAGTGGCCAAGTGCCAGAATAGGCGCATCTTCCAGATGTGCCTTTTCTGGGGTGGCTGGGGGCAGATGTTTTTAGCCACGGGGGGGGCCAATAACCATGGACCCTCTCCTGGCTATTAATATCTGCCCTCAGTCACTGGCTTTACCATTCTGGCGGAGAAAATTGCGCGGGAGCCCACGCCAATTTTTTCCGCCATTTAACCCTTTATTTCAGCAGCTACAGCGCTGAAATTTTGCACATACACACTACTAACATTAGTAGTGTGGAATATGCAAAAAAAAAAGGGGATATGAGATGGTTTACTGTGTGTAAACCATGTCTCATATCCTGTCGGGTTTGTGCAGGAGAAATGAAAAGCCGGCAATTGAATTACCGGCTGTTCACAGATATCGCGCTGAATGAAATCTAAATACAGAATATATATATATGTGTCTCAATGACATATATATATATATATAGATACTGTATATATGTTTTAATGAACATTTGAGCACATAAATCCATTAGATGTCGGTTTTGCAAGCCTGCGCGAAAATCTCGCAGTACGGATGCCATACGGATTACATACGGAGGATGCCATGCGCAAAATATGCTGACACACCCTGACTACGGATCACTATTTTGGGAACATTTCTCCGTATTACGGCCGTAGTACGGACGTATAATACGTGGCGTATTGTCTTACGCCAAGTGTGACGCCGGCCTAAAACTGATAAAAAATGTTAAATTTTTTTGTAGGCTTCCAATTCTCAGCCCTACAGTGTTACGTGGTCTATGAACATTTCTTTGATCTCTAAAATTGAAAAAAAATATTTAGAATTGAGAGTCCTCAATGGTTGATACCTTTTAATGGCTAACTGAAAAGATGGTAACAAATTGCAAGCTTTCGAGACTACTCAGGTCTCTTCATCAGGCATAGGCTAATACAAAATCTGAAGAATCACATATTTGTATGGATTGTCATCGATACACTTTTACTTTCTTTCTGTTTCATTAAAGTGGAGCAAACTCTCAAAAACTACTTTGATTGCTGCAGGTGACCAATTTTTTTCTTTTATTAAAAATAAACCTAGTTTCGAGAGACCTAACAATTACAAAATGTGTAAGGCCTGTGTTAAGGAATGGGAAAGTGGAAGTACTGATGATGGTGCTTGCAGATGCCAAGGACGTGGGGCAGTTGATACTACGCCTGTTGCTGGAACACAAGAAACACGCCCATCCACGACACATATGTATGTTCCTGTCCCACTTTGAAGGGAGGCACAGTGCACCACTTCTGAAGCCTGAGCAGTGTGAACAGGTGGTCGGTTGGATAGCACATAATGCTTCCAGCAGGCTTGGCAGCACCACAGTCTTCCACATGGTCCAGTTTCACCAACCTAAAGTCTGGATCACTTAATCCTCACCCTGTTCCTCCTTCCTTCCACCATGTTGAGTCCCATGAGACTAGTGGTCCCACACTAGGACACTCTGAGGTGGTTTTTACCACAAAATTTCTTGATTGTGACCTCTCAACCTGCATGCTCCAAGAGGGACAGGAGAACATGCTGTTGTGTTGTGCTGTTGTAGTGATGCACAAAACTTAGTGCAGCCACAGCCACAAGAACATGACGGTGGGGGATATGGAGGAAGATGATAATGAGACAGAGTTACCGCTAAGTCTTGTTAAGTCACAAAGTCAGGAGGACCAGGGTGCTGTGGTGCAAGTCAAGGTGCGTGCAGAGCGAGGCCAGCAGTGCTGAGCGAGAGAGTTCATCAGCACTGAAACAGATAAGAAGAGGCAGTGGGGTGACCAAGGAGAGAAGATGGGCAACTGTTCCACAGAGCACCGACAAATGAAACTGAAAGGGATGAGATACAGACTAGATATTAGAAAAAAAAAATTTGACAGTGAGGGTGATCAATGAGTGGAACAAGCTGCCACAGGAAGTGGTGAGTTCTCCTTCAATGGAAGTCTTCAAACAGAGTTTTTTTTCAAATATTTAATCTGTATCTTTTTAAATCATTATTTTTAAATAATTTAAGAAAACGGCATTGGGTCCACCTCATTTTTGACAACCAGCCAAGACAGCTGGGGGCTGGTATTCTCAGGCTGGTAAGGGGCCATGGATATTGGTCCCCTCAGTCTAAAAATAGCAGCCCGCAGCCGCCCAGAAATGGCGCATCTATTTGATGCGCTAATTCTGTTTCTTTGCCTGGCTCTTCACACTTGCCCTCTGGTGGTAGCAAGTGGGGTTCATATTTTTGGGGTTGATGTCACCTTTATATTGTCTGGTGATATCAAGCTAAGAGGTTAGTAATGGAGAGGCGTCTATAAGACACCCCCATTACTAACCCCATAGTGATATTGTATAAAAAGCACACAACCAGAATAAAGTCCTTTACTTGAAATAATGACACAGACTCCTTTATTGATTCTAAATTAAACCATACTCATGCCATCACCCAGTCCACTAAAGCTAGTGTCTCCTGCAAATGAATTAAAATAATAAACAACAATATTCCTCACTTGTCCGAAGTGAAACGATACTCCATGTCCCACGACAATCCTGATGACTTTGAGAGCAGTCACTAATGTAATGGCTTTACCCTGAGGCTGACACACTGACAGGAGCGTGTATTTGCTCCTGCAGTGTGTAGCACTAAGCTGCAATAACAAAGTTTACCGAAGTTCATCAGCTGATGAGCTCGGTGAACTGAACACCTGCCGGGTTGAGCAGTTGCATTATCTAATGTGACTGTTCTACGGAAAGTAGTGACCACGGCACTCAGGGATTCTTGGGAGGTGCTCAAGTAGGGGATCCAACCCGTCAATAGCAAATATAATATACTTGGCACTCAGGAGAAATTTGTAGAAAGGTTCAAAAAGTAGATTTTTATTCTAGTGCATCCAGCTCAACATCAACATAAACGTTTTCGGTCTCGACAACTGAGACCTTCATCAGATATGGTTGGCAAATGCTGGAGGATACCGGTAGTGTGTGTGAGAGTCACACACTGCGTGTGTAGCCGAGGAGCGGGAATGCAATGCGTCTGAAAGCACTGGACGGCAGTGTAGGGCGCTAGTAGTAATGCGAGATACTCGCAAGGTGAGGAGCGCTGAATGGTGCCGCTGCCAGGGGTGGAGAGGACGCTGCGCTGCTGTGGAGAGGACGCTGTGCTGCTGTGCAGAAAGGCGCTCCCGGGAGCGCCTTTCTGCACAGCAGCACAGCGTCCTCTCCACAGCAGCGCAGCGTCCTCTCCACCCCTGGCAGCGGCACCATTCAGCGCTCCTCACCTTGCGAGTATCTCGCATTACTACTAGCGCCCTACACTGCCGTCCAGTGCTTTCAGACGCATTGCATTCCCGCTCCTCGGCTACACACGCAGTGTGTGACTCTCACACACACTACCGGTATCCTCCAGCATTTGCCAACCATATCTGATGAAGGTCTCAGTTGTCGAGACCGAAAACGTTTATGTTGATGTTGAGCTGGATGCACTAGAATAAAAATCTACTTTTTGAACCTTTCTACAAATTTCTCCTGAGTGCCAAGTATATTATATTTGCTAGTGACTGTTCTACAAGTTATCCGAATCGTCGCAGGATAGTATGGATTACAGCGGATAGGTGAGTGATATGGAGTTTTATTACTTTTTCTCTTTTCCAGGTGACATGAGCATTAAGGATTATGCGTTAAGGTGAGTATATGGTGTTTTTTTAATTTTTCACAGAAAACAAAGCGCTTCAGTGATAAGGTATAAGGTTAGTATATACTGTGTGGTTTTTTTTATTATTTCAATATGTATTTCTTTATTTTAACTTTTTTTCTTTACTTTGAGCACAGACACCGGCTCATGACTACGCCCATCAGCCGCTGCCTGTCCCGCTGTTATCAGCAACTAACAAATAATTGTTTAAGTGAGCACCATCACATAATTTTTATACTAATACTCGTCTGGGATCACCACCATGCATGTAAAGCAAATATACAACAACCATTTAAAGAAGTAGGTACATGCATATACGTGTAGGATCACCACACAAAACACTGATGATTTCAAAAAGTATAAATTTTTATTGTACACCAAACCAGACAGTACACACTATTAAAAACATTTAAAAACTATGCCACGTTGGAAAATAACTATTAAATCCATATAATACAATGTTGCAATAAAGCATACAAGACATATAAAGATATTAAAGTAACAATGTTAGATGCCCAACTGTTAGATATTGCTCTATAGCGGAGATCCACTAGAGGAATATATACTCCCTATCCTTCAATGCACTTAGTGTATAAATAGACCATTGGGTGTGGATTTTAAATGGTCAGAGGTCAGCCCGGACTGCATTTCTGCACTTAGGACCATGAGGACGGTAGTGGACCTTTGAGACGGTATAGGGTGAAGTATTACTCTTCATGACTTGATCGGACTAATATTTGAGGCTGTGGGGGGAATACATCATAGGTTGCCTGTATTTCTGAATTTTTCTGGGCCTCCTGTCTCCCCCTCTGACCATTTAAAATCCACACCCAATGGTCTATTTATACACTAAGTGCATTGAAGGATAGGGAGTATATATTCCTCTAGTGGATCTCCGCTATAGAGCAATATCTAACAGTTGGGCATCTAACATTGTTACTTTAATATCTTTATATGTCTTGTATGCTTTATTGCAACATTGTATTATATGGATTTAATAGTTATTTTCCAACGTGGCATAGTTTTTAAATGTTTTTAATAGTGTGTACTGTCTGGTTTGGTGTACAATAAAAACTAGATGGGTATTTCCTGAAGGAACTACAGATAGTGCTTTGGAATGGTGCCCGGGCTGCCCCTGCAAGACTTTCACACTTGGGTGCCCCTCAGGCGCTGGTTTGGTAGTTGTAGCCCCTCAGGGTTGAGGCTTGGTGGGCCGGGTCACTCTGGGTCCGATTTGGTGGGCCGGGTCACTCTGGGTCCCATTTGGTGGGCCGGGTCACTCTGGGTCCCATTTGGTGGGCCGGGTCACTCTGGGTCCCATTTGGTGGGCCGGGTCACTCTGGGTCCCATTTGGTGGGCCGGGTCACTCTGGGTCCCATTTGGTGGGCCGGGTCACTCTGGGTCCCATTTGGTGGGCCGGGTCACTCTGGGTCCCATTTGGTGGGCCGGGTCACTCTGGGTCCCATTTGGTGGCCCGGGTCACTCTGGGTCCCATTTGGTGGCCCGGGTCACTCTGGGTCCCATTTGGTGGCCCGGGTCACTCTGGGTCCCATTTGGTGGCCTGGGTCACTCTTGGTCCGATTTGGTGGCCCGGGTCACTCTGGGCCCGATTTGGTGGCCCGGGTCACTCTGGGCCCGATTTGGTCAACCCGGGTCACTCTGGGCCCGATTTGGTGGCCCGGGTCAATCTGGGCCCGATTTGGTGGCCCGGGTCACTCTGGGGCCGATTTGGTGGCCCGGGTCACTCTGGGGCCGATTTGGTGGCCCGGGTCACTCTGGGTCCGATTTGGTGGCCCGGGTCACTCTGGGTCCGATTTGGTGGCCCGGGTCACTCTGGGTCCGATTTGGTGGCCCGGGTCACTCTGGGTCCGATTTGGTGGCCCGGGTCACTCTGGGTCCGATTTGGTGGCCCGGGTCACTCTGGGTCCGATTTGGTGGCCCGGGTCACTCTGGGTCCGATTTGGTGGTGATTTAGAAATTGCCTCAGAAATCAGGCCCATTATAAACGTATTGGAAAATTTCCCTATTGAAATGCATTGAGACACTTTTTTCAAACGCAAATTGCGCCAAAACTACAAATCCGATCGACACGAAAAATACTTAGCACACCTCTCAGGAACGCTGGCTTCGAAATGACACCTCACTGGAGTCTGTGAGTTTAGCGGTTCGGGCCGCATTACGTGCGGACTGAATAATAATAATAAGAACTAGATGGGTATTTCCTGAAGGAACTACAGATAGTGCTTTGGAATGGTGCCCGGGCTGCCCCTGCAAGACTTTCACACTTGGGTGCCCCTCAGGCGGTCCGATTTGGTGGGTTGGGTCAATCTGGGTCTGATTTTGTGGGCGGGGTAAATCTAGGTCCGATTCGGTGGGCGGGGTCACTTTTGGTCCGATTCTGTGGGCGCGGCCACTCTGGGTCCGATTCGGTGGGCGGAGCCACTCTGGGTCCGATTTGGTGGGCGGGGCACCTTAGGGACCAATTTGGTGGGTGGGGTCACTCGGTCCGATTTGGTGGGCTGGGCACCTCAGGGTCTGATTTGGTGGGCTGGGCACCTCAGGGTCCGATTTGGTGGGTGGGGTCACTCTGGGTCCGATTTGGTGGGCGGGGTCACTCTGGGCCCGATTTGGTGGAAGGGGTCACTCTGGGTCCGATTTGGTGGAAGGGGTCACTCTGGGTCTGATTTGGTGGAAGGGGTCACTCTGGGTCTGATTTGGTGGAAGGGGTCACTCTGGGTCCGATTTGGTGGGCGGAGCCACTCTGGGTCCGATTTGGTGGGCGGGGTCACTCTGGGTCTGATTTAGGGGGCGGGGTCACTCTGGGTCCGATTTGGTGGGCCGGGCCCCTCGGGGTCCGATTTGGTGGGCCGGGCCTCTCGGGTTCCGAATTGGTGAGCGGGGTAATCTACTATCTAATTATCTAAGGGCACTTCCGTCTTTCTGTCTCACAACACCGCTACGTCATCATCTCGTGAGACCGCAATGCACTCTTGGGACCGGAGCGCGCAACAAGCATCGGGTACCGGCCACTCCAGGTGCAACAAGCATCGTGTACCGGCCGCTCTAGGAGGTGCAACAACCATCAGATACCGGCCGCTCCAGGAGGTGAGTATGTAACTTTTTTATTTTAATTCTTTTTTTTTTTAACAGGGATATGCAGTATACTATGTGACTGGACAATATACTACGTGACTGGGCAGTATAACTACGTGGCTCTGCGCTGTATACTACGCGGCTCTGCGCTGTATACTGCGTGGCTCTGCGCTGTGTACTGCGCGGCTCTGCGCTGTGTACTGCACGGCTCTGCGCTGTGTACTGCGCGGCTCTGCACTGTGTACTGCGCGTTCTGCGCTGTATACTGCGCGGCTCTGCGCTGTATACTGCGCAGCTCTGCGCAGCTCTGCGCTTTGTACTGCGCGGCTCTACGTTGGTGGCGTAGTGGTGTGCGCATGTCCAGCAGATGAATCCACTGCCCAGGAGATGAATAGCGGCACGGTCTTCGCTATTCAGCCGTTTACCGGTGGGCGCGGCCATCTTTCCTGTGGCCGCGCCTGCGCAGATGGAGCGCTCTGCTGCCAGGGGCTTCAGGAAAATGGCCGCCGCGATCTCCATCTGTGCCCCGTTAAAAAACGGGGTGATAGGTTCCCTTTAAATGGTTGCTGTTATCAGCAACAGCACCCGTCGGTTGATGGGAGTAGTTGTCTCTCATCAGCCAATACCTTTGATCTGCGGCACACTTTTTACCAAGGGTCACAGTCACAGCTTCGGGTCTCCCTGACATCTGACAGTGTGACCCGTAGCGCTCTAAGGGCTCATTTCCACTTGCAAGAGAAAAAACGGTCCGTAATCTGGACCGAAAAAACGGCTGTAGCGTATGCGATTGTCATGCGAGTGTTATGCGAGTGCAATGCGATTTTTCATCGCACCATCCGTTTTACATCCGTATGACATCCGTATGCAATCCGTTTTTTTTCTCTGCAACTATTTTTATACAGTCATTTACAGGACCATTTACAGTGTTCTATGCCACAGAATGGTAATGTATCTGTAAAAAACGGACCGAGTATGGATGGTCCATATTCCATGCGTTTTTTTTCTCGCACCCATTGAGTTGCATTGGCGAGTCTCGTCCGAGACTCGCAGCAAATCGCAGCATGCTGCGATTTTTTTCTCAGTCCGATTTCGGCTGAGAAAAAAATCGAAAATGAAAAGACACCTATTGAATAACATTGGTCCGAGTGCAATCCGATTTTTTATCGGATTGCACTCGTCCGTTTTCCTCACAAGTGGAAATGAGCCCTGACAGTGACAATCTTATTGGCAGTAATGTGACCACTGATAAGCTATGCCTTGTGCACACAGCCTTTGTGGAAACTTGATCATTTACCAAACTTTGCCCAAAGTTTGCCAATTTTGAGGAAAATGCTTGGGAATCCGAACACGAATCCCAATGTACAATGTTCATGCCGATTGGCAAATGTTTTCTGATCAAGTTTACTAATTTCTAGTAAGCATGTCATTTGCACTTTTTCTGCACACCGTAAAACAGCGGGAGCAGAAGTTACAGTGACTCTCCAGCACCTGGCCAGAACTAAAGTGAAGTCAGTGCCAATAGTAGGGCGGAGCAGTGGAGAGACGACAGTCAGAATGTGCAGATGCGGGAATTCCTGCCACGCACCTGACATCACAGGGACACAGTGAAGAACATTAGGTTATGAGTGTGGACCAGATATCATCCCGCCAAATGCCCGCTCTCCCTTTAACATAGGCATAACGCTACTCAGACAACACAGGCACAAAACCCAAAGATGGTGCACATCACAGAGTCTCACCCTTCGCTGACATGCCAGGATAATGGCAGCTGTCACGTAAGAGCTCCCAGGGTCGACGAACGTATTAATGGTTCAGTGATGGTCAATGGAGCAGATCGTTATTCTACCAACCAGGACCGAGGGATCCTAGGTAGTTTTCTGTAGAATAATAGATCCATGTCCCTCGTGACGGGGCCATGATATATTGGCAGCAGTCCTGTAGGGTCCCCTGGATGTTTTGATATCTTGGCAGCATTTCTGGCTGTCTCTCTCTGCCTTTGCCAGTCTATACCAAGGCATGCAACCTATTTTTATACTTAATAAGTGTCCTTCATTCAGTATTTACATAAAGGGTAAGAATGGAGATGAGATTTAAGTATCATTATTTGATTATTTAATCTATTTGCATAGTTTTTCCTCCTCTGTTTTAAAAATCAACAAACTACCTGGCCTAGAGAATGATTAATTAGCATATCAGTAAACCACTAGTCACATGTACATTTTCTATCTCCATGTTAGTTGAGTGGCTTCTTCCACTTGTGATTTAAGGGTTCTAAATTTTGTTTTCCCTACTCCAGATGCCCACATAGACTGAGGAAGAGATATTGCAGCTGTTTCCCACTTTCACTAGACAGTTTTATTTTAATGGGATTGTGCTGGGTAACCTACAGATAGTGTCAGGTTGCCGCCATTATACTGATTAAAATGATACCTGGGTTGATTAAATACATCTTGTGGTTGTTGTTTAATCTTTATTTTCAGTTTTGAGTTAATGATATGCTTGTACTCCAGGGTGGCTTGTGTGGGGGGGGGGGGGGGGGCCTTAATGTGGTGCTCTGCTTAGCTATTCATGTGTATGGTTTATGACACACTGATCCCTCAGTGACCTGCCCCCTATTTTACATAATGAATAGGCTGGTGACAGCGGTGCCTGCGCTACAGCATGATCGCATGTGCAATGTTCATTTAATTCTTTTTTTTGATGCTATAAATAAATTCATAAAAACAAGTTTGTCTCAAAATGGCGCTGTCCGTGCCTGCGCAGTAGTAGCTATCAACAATCTGATGTGTAAGAAGAGAAACCGGGCTGGGGGTGCCTTTCTTGTGCCGGGTCTGGAACTGTCGGGGCTGTCTCCTCTGCTGTCCATGAGACAGTTTAGGGAACCGGATCACTCTTTGTATGGGCTGACAGGGGCAAGGCTAAGCATTACCAGGGAGAGCGCAGAGCGTGGGAACAGGGAGAGTTGGAGGTGGAGCACGCGGCTGAAGAGAGGGAGTGCTCTGGCTTCAAAGACCATTAGGAGTGGAGATGCACACCCAACCATGAGAGAAACCTACCGCAGAGACTCTGTTGAGAAACCCGCAGTGTGCAGGTTGGCTCCCTGGCATCAAGGTGCCAATCGCTCGATAACGGTCAGTGCTGCACGTCTGCCGCCTGACAGAGACTAAGCCATGGACCGGGTACCGCTCCCTGAATCCCCGGTGCATATTCATCGAGCTTCGCTTAATTTTGGCAGGACTGTGGCCTATACATTGCCAGTCACCGGAGTCTCCTTATTGTTGACTCCACGGGACCTTTCAAAGACTCAGCGTTGCTAGCCGGGAATGTATCATCGCCTTCTTCAGGACCACACCGGATCCACGTTGTGCCGACAGCTGTTGGCGCCATTATCTACTCCGGAACCATTTCTGTCAGGAAGATGCCCAATGGATAAGTGACTTCTTTGAGAACAACTTTCTTTGTTTTTCCTGCATTGATTTTTCCCCCAACCAAACCTCTGTATTCCCTATTCTGCCTGCATTTTACCTCAAGTTTTCCCTATCTCCCTGCGTGGAGTTAGTCCTAGTTTTATTAAAACCTGTTTACCCTTGATCTGCATCCTGTCTGTCACTGCATCTGCCAGCTTGCTCACACAGGCGTCGGCGGTGCAATCTTGCTAGAGAAAAAACGTTTGCTTCCTCCAAGATGGTGCCGCTGACGCTTGCACAGTAGCAGCTATCGTCAATCACCGATAGATGCTACTGCGCAGGCGCCATCTTGCTAGAGAAGAAAAAAATTGTCTCCCTCCACTAAGATGGCACTGGCTGCACCTGCACAGTAGCATCTATCGTCGATCCAATAGATGCTACTGCGCCGGCGGCTCCATCTTGGATGAGGCAATTTTTTTGTGTAGGAAGATCGCGCCGCTAGCGCATGCCTGCTGCAGGTGATTTTTTTTTTCAATATATGTAATATTCATTAGGTAAACTAGGGGGCAGATCACTGAGGGTTCAGTGAGCTGTCAGAAGCCATACTGATGAATAGCTATTCAGAGCACCACATGAAGCCCCCCACAGGCCGCCCCAGAGTACGGGCATATCATTAACTCACAACTGAAAAGAAAGATTAAACAACAACCACAAGACTGATTTCATCCACCAAGGTATCATTTTAATCAGTATCACAGCGCCAATCTGACAGTGTCCATAGGTTACTGTGTACAATCCTGCTGACAGGTTGCCTGGATTTCTGAACTTTCCTTTAGGAAAAGGAGGACTCTGACACTAAGGGTATGTGTCCACGTTCAGGAAATGCTGCGTGTTTGACGCTGCGCAGAGCCGCAAGGTAAATCACAGGGCCCTTTGTGTGGTGTGCGATGATGCCGGATGTGTGCAATGAACACATCCGGCATCATCTCGTCACAGAAGGGGGCGGGGCTTAGGGCGGAGCGGGTTTGCCGCTCCGTCCAAACAGCTGACCATCCTGAAGGTGGACACATACCCTAATGCTGCTTTCCCACAACAATATATACAGTTTCATGTGTTCTCACACATTTTGATTTGTGCAGTTTAAATTTACAACAATTTATACTTTTATAATAGGTATTGTAATATTATACAGCACTTGCTTAGCAAACATTTACAGTAAAGTGATGCACCTGCTGATGTTACTATTTGGATCAAATAATTCTGATTCAAGCATGAATATTGTGAACCTATTTTGATATCTTTTTTCTTAATGGCTTGTTCTATTGTTTAGGGTGTGGAGAGTGAAAAGTTCCCCATTGTACAACAAGCACTGAAAACGGGACACTGCTTGACAGAACACGATTATCTCACTCACCCCTTGTATGGAGGTAAGAGTAAGATTCTTTACAATTTAACACAATGATTTAGTCATTCTTATTCATAATATTAACTTTTGTATTAACTTCAGTTTCATGTATACATGAGTGTGAGCACATATTATCATGTCTTTAGTCATGTGTTTTTAGGTTAAAGGGAACCTGTCAGCTGATAGATGCTACGGGCGTCATGTATCAGGCACTGACTGTATGAATACAGCCATGTATGTTTGTCTCTGAAAGCCACAGCTTTCAGAGAAAAACATATGTTAGATGACCACTGGGGACCAAGCTGAGCTATTGACTAGTTGTAGAGGTGGGTCGTCATGTAGCTCTGCATATAGGCAGAGACTTGTCAGTCACTGTCAGTGGGCAGGGAGCTGTGCTGATATATTATCTACTGAAAATCCCAGAGCCCTGGAAACACAAACCTCACATCCAACCTGTATTACTGGGAGAGACACTGCCACAATGGAAAATCTGATCTGAAACTTTCATCATGCTTCAAACTGCAAAAGGGGGTCTGAAAATGAATAAAGTAATACAAACTGCATCCCTGAAAATTAGTGCAATTTTATTTATTAAAGATAGTGTAACGGACTGGCTGGTGGAACCACTGTACCATGATCTGAGGAGAGCCTCATTAGGCATGACTAGGTGCCTCACCAAGTCCGACCTGGAATGCACGGCAGCTGGCGATACCGCAACCCAAGGAGGGACAGGGGAGACTGAACCAGGTGCTACACCAGGACTGGCCTTGGGTAGATGCAGCTTACTCCCAAGGTACAGGAGTCAGAAATGGCCAGGAAAGGTGTAATGGGTAAGACAGCAGATGCAGGTAGGCACTAAAGGAACACAGGAGACATAGATACGGACAGGTCCAGCTGTTAGGTAGGGACTGGCAGATGCAGTCTGGTCTGGCTTGTATACAGATGAGCACAGGTAGGTGCGCTCTGGAATGGCTGATGTACAGATGAGCACAACTAGCAAGGGTGCTATGAGCTAACAAATCATGTGGCTCAGACTGGAGCAGGTGCCTTAGATAGTAGGTGTTCCTCAGCCATTGGCAGGGGACACTTTGGAACGACGCGCACAACCCCTTTAAGAAAGAGAAAGTGCATGCGCTAAGCACAGTGCCCGAGGATTTGTGCACCATGTGCACCCCCTGGGCATCAGCAGAGATGGAGGAAGAAGGAAGTCAAAGGTGTCCATAGCTTTTAACCCCTTAAACCCTGGAGGTATTTTCGTTTTTGTGTTTTCGTTTTTTGCTCCCTTTCTTCCCAGAGCAAAAACTTTTATATTATTCCATTAATAAGGGCATGTGAGGGCTTGTTTTTTGTGGGACGAGTTGTACTTTTGAACGACACCATTGGTTTTACCATGTTGTGTACTAGAAAATGGTAAAAAAAAAAATCCATGTGCGGTGAAATTGCCAAAAAAGTGCAATCCCACACTTGTTTTTTGTCTGACTTTTTTACTAGGTTCACTAAATGCTAAAACTGACCTACCACCATGATTCTCCAGGTCATTACGAGTTCATAGACACCAAACATGTCTAGGTTCTTCTTTATCTAAGTGGTGGAAAAAAAAATTCCAGACTTTGTTAAAAAAAAAAAAAAGTGGCAATTTCCCATACCCATAGCGTCTCCATTTTTCATGATCTGTGGTCGGGTGAGGACTTATTTTTTGTGTGCCGAGCTGACATTTTTAATGATACCATTTTGGTGCATATACGATCTTTTGATCGTCCGTTATTGCATTTTAATGCAATGTCGCAACCAAAAAAAGTAATTCTGTTTTGATTTTTTTTCTCGCTGCGCAGTTTTAGCGATCAGGTTAATCCTTTTATTTTATTGATGGGCGATTCTGAACTCGGCGATACCAAATATGTGTATGTTTGATTTTTTTTGTATTGTTTTATTTTGATTGGGGCGAAAGGGGGGTGATTTGAACTTTTATATTTTTTTGCATTTTTTTTTAATATTTTTAAACACTTTTTTTTTTACTTTTGCCATGGTTCAATAGTCTCCATAGGAGACTAGAAGCTGCCACAACAAGATCGGCTCTGCTACATACAGGCGATGATCAGTTCGCCTATATGTAGGTGAATTACTCACTTGTTATTAGCGCCGACCACTGGCCGGCGCTCACAGCAAGCCGGCAGTGACAACCATAGAGGTCTCCAGGAGACCTCTGGTTGTCATGCCAACCCATCGGTGACCTGCCATCACGTGACAGGGGTCACTGGTGGGCGGGTTTCCAGAGCGATTGCCGGAAGCACTTGTTAAATGCCACTGTCAGCGTTTGACAGTAGCATTTAATGGGTTAATAGCCACAGGTGGATCCCGATTTCACCTGTGGCTGTTCCTTCTGGGCACATGTCAGCTGTTCAAAACAGCTGACGTGTCCCGGTGTAACAGGCCAGAATATACCCCGTCCCAGGCTATGCCCGGGGTTAAAATGGTCTTGGTTAGAGTATACTCCGGATATATTCTGGCCTAGGCCAAAGTATATCCCCGGGTAAATTCTGGACTAGGCCACAATATACCCCTCCAGGCCAGAATATACCACCCCGAGGTGTAAAATAGCCTGGGCTGACTATGTCTGGGGTTAAAGTGGCCTATGCCAGAGTATAACCCAGGTATATTCTGGCCTAGGCCAAAGTATACCCTGGCTATATTCTAGCCAGGACAGAGATATAAAAAAACTGACCGTCACATCCAAACATGAATAAGGTCTGAACAGGTGCTTACCTACCAACTCAAATACAATCAAACAAATCAAACAAATAAGGCAGCACTCTAGCGCTATAACATGCAAACATGAAATATGAAAATTAAATTGCATTACCGCACTAGAAATATGAAAAATTGAGAAAGCTTAGTGCATAAATTGGCCAATTCATGTGTACCTGGCAGCCACGTTTCTCGTTGCCAGGACCTACAGTCTGCATCTCTCTGGGAACCTAATGTGAATCCTCTTCAGACTAAATCTATATCTGTATGGAGGGGTAGGATCCTGCTGCAATTAACAATGGCTGAGGCCAAGGGGTGGAGTGCTAAGTCAGAAGGCTAATACAAATGTAAAAAAACTGACCATCACATTCAAACATGAATAAGGTCTGAACAGGTGTAGTTGTCCAGTGTATTGGGAGGGACACACGGCGACTTTGTATGTGATTGATGCATGCAACTTTTTATCCCTGGCCTTAGACAAGCAAGTCCTTGCTACAATATAAACGTTTAAAGGCAAACACTGATAATAACATTAAAAAGATCATGCTTATTTTCAAGATAAAGTGCATGTTCTGTTGTTGACTGCAGATTGAAGCTTGCAGGATATGTCAACCAATCCACGGTCACCGACTTTTGTGAGGATGACAATGTCGCAATTCAATAGATGTGGCCAGGGCATACTCTGGCCTAGGCCACTTTAACCCCGGGCATAGTCTGGCACAGGCTATTCTACACCCCCCCGTGGGCTATATTCTGGCTTGGAGGAGTATAATGTGGCCTGGGCCAGAATATAACCGCCCACGTTAACCCTGGGCACAGTTTGGAATGGGGTATATTCTGGCCTATTATACCGGGAAAGATGTGAGCTCACCGCCGGAGCCCACATCAAAGGGAGGCTGTCCGACATCGGTATACTATTACACCTGATGTCAGAAAGGGGTTAAACTACCATTACTCGACTTATAGTGGATTATTAGACAATCTGTTGTTTTTGTTCGCCTAACCAGTTATCCCTTCCTATTTCAGTACTTTGTACCCTGATTATAAATTTTACCAGTAATAATTATATGCTTGCCTTTGCTCTTTAACCCCTTAGTGACAGAGCCAATTTGGTACTTAATGACCAAGCCAATTTTTACAATTCTGACCACTGTCATTTTATGAGGTTATAGTTCTGGAACGCTTCTACGGATCCCGCTGATTCTGAGAACATTTTTTCATGACATATTGTACTTCATGTTAGTGGTAACATTTCTTCGATATTACTTGCGTTTATTTATGGAAATATGGCGAAAATTTTTAAAATTTAGCAATTTTCAAAATTTGAATTTTTATGCCATTGAATTAGAGAGATATTTCACAAAAAATAGTTAATAAATGACATTTCCCACATGTCTACTTTACATCAGCACAATTTTGGAAACAACTTTTTTTTGTTAGGAAGTTATAAGGGTTAAAATTTGACCAGCGATTTCTCATTTTTACAACAAAATTTACAAAACCATTTTTTTAGGGGCTATCTCACATTTAAAGTCACATTGAGGGGTGTACATGACAGAAAATACCCCAAAGTGACACCATTCTAAAAACTACACCCCTCAAGGTGCTCAAAACCACATTCAAGAAGTCTATTAACCCTTTACATGCTTCAGAGGAGCTGAAGTAATGTGGAAGGAAAAAATTAACATTTAACTTTTTTTTACAAACATTTTAGTTCAGAACCAATTGTTTTTATTTTAACAAGTCTAAAAAGAGAAAATGAACCACAAAATTTCTTGTGCAATTTATCCTGAATACGCCGATACCCCATATGTGGGGGTAAACCACTGTTTGGACGCACGGCAGAGCTTGGAAGAGGAGTGCCGTTTGACTTTTTCAATGCAGGATTGGCTGGAATTGAGATTGGACACCATGTCGCGTTTGAAGAGCCCCTGATGTGCCTAAGCAATGGAAAACCCCCACAGGTCACACCATTTTGAAAACTAGACCCCTTAAGGAACTTATCTAGATGTGTGGTGAGCACTTTGAACCCCCAAGTGCTTCACAGAAGTTTATAACGCAGAGCCGTGAAAATAAAACAAATTTTTTTTTCCACAAAAATGATTTTTTAGCCTGCATTTTTTTATTTTCACAAGGGTAAAAGGAGAAATTGGACCACAAAAGTTCTTGTCCAGGTTGTCCTGAGTACTCCGTTACCCCATAAGTGGGCGGGACCACTGTTTGGGCACACATCGGGGATCGGAAGGGAAGTAGTGATGTTTTAAAATGCAGACTTTTATGGAATGGTCTGTGGACGTTATATTGCATTTGCAGAGCCCCTGATGTATCTAAACAGTAGAAACCCCCCACAAGTGACCCCATTTTGGAAAATAGACCCCCAAAGCAGCGTATCTAGATGTGTGGTGAGCTCTATGAACCCTCAAGTGCTTCACAGAAGTTTATAACGTAGAGCGGTGAAACTAAAACATCATATTTTTTCCACAAAAATGATCTTTTCACCCCAAAATTTTTATTTTCCCAAGAGTATCAGGAGAAATTGGACCCCAAAAGTTATAGTCGAATTTGTCCTGAGTACAATGATGCCCCATATGTGGGAGAAAACTACTGTTTGGGTACACGTCGGAGCTCGGAAAGGAAGTTGTGATGTTCTGGAATGCAGACTTTGGTGGAATGGTCTGAGGGCGTCATGTTACGTTTGCAGAGCCCCTGATGTGCCTAAACAGTAGAAACACCCCACAAGTGACCCCATTTTGGAAACTAGATCCCTCCAAGGAGCTTATCTAGATGAGTGGTGAGCACTTTGAACGCCCAAATCCTTCACAGAAGTTTATAACATATACCCAAGCAACAGATGATATTAGGTCATGATATAAGATATAAAACATCAATACTTTATTGTTAAAAAATGACATCAGGTGCACAGAGATGATACACAGAGCGAAATATAAAACAGTGCTGTAAGAAAATTGGCAGGGGGCATGTAGGCAGGAGGTCAATCTATTAGTATATAATCATAGACACAGCAATGATTGTTAGCAATCTTGATACACTGATTGGAGTGACCAAAAGGGGTACCATAGTGAAATCACATATACCTAATAATCAAACAAAGGTCCCTATAGGTCCGGGGTTCACAAAGAAATGCTGCATCCTAGCCACAGTGAGGACTGTACATAACAGTCACCGATCCTTGCTTGCGTTTTAATAATAATGACAACATTCCCGGCAATAGTAATACAATAATAAAGCGATTGTCGACGTATACCCACTGCAGTGTAGATGGAACCTCCTGGAACACGCCTCAACGCGCGTTTCGGAAAAACAACCTTCGTCAGGGGGCAGAAGTTTATGACGTAGATCCGTGAAAATTAAACAATTTTTTTTCCACAAAAATGATTTTTTGTTGCCCCCAATATTTTATTTTCTCAAGGGTTACAGGAGAAACCGGACCCCAAAAGTTGTTGTCCAATTTGTCCTGAGTATGCTGATGCCCCATATGTTGGGGTAAATGACTGTTTAGGTACACGGCAGAGCTCAGAATGGAAGGAACACCATTTGACTTTTTGAACGCAAAATTGGCTGGAATCAATGGTGGAGCCATGTCTCGTTTGGAGACCCCCTGATGTACGTCAACAGTGGAAACCCCCCAATTCTAACTCCAACCCTAACCCCAATACAACCCTAACCCTAATCCCAACCCTATCCATAATCCTAATCACAACCCTAACCCCAACACACCCCTAATCCCAACCCTAACAATAACCCTAATCCCAACCCTAACGTTAACACACCCTCAACCCTAATCCCAATGCTAACTATAACCCTAATCAAAACCCTAACTGCAACACACCCCTAACCCTAATACCAACCCTAACCACAAACCTAACCCTAATCCCAGCCCTAATCTCAATACACCCCTAACCCTAATTCCAACCCTAACCATAACCCTAATCTCAAACCTAACCCTAACCCCAACCCTAATCCCAAACTGAACCCAACTTTAGCCCAAACCCTAACCCTATCTTTAGACCCAACCCTAACCCTAACTTTAGCCCAACTCACTTGAGCCCAACTGTAACCCTAATTGGAAAATGGAAATAAATACATTTTCTTTATTTTATTATTTTTTCCTAACTAAGGGGGTGATAAAGGGGGGGTTTATTTACAATTTTTGGAAATAAATACATTTTATTTATTTTATTATTTTTTCCTAACTAAGGGGGTGATAAAGGGGGGGTTTATTTACATTTTTTTTATTTTGATTACTGTGATAGAGTCTATCACGGTGACCAAAATGAACCAATAGGAAAAATCTTCCTATTGCTGCCGGGTGCCGGCCGACAGATCTCGGCGGTGTGCACTGCGCATGCGCACGCCATTTTCTCCCGGAAGAAGAAGCCAGAGGCACGGGGGACTTCAGGGGGCCATGGAGGGACAACGGAGGTACTGGGGGGATCGGGGACTCTATTTCTCCCTCCTGTGATAGTCGACATATCCGGATCATTCATGCATTACTTTTTCATGTATCTCTACGTTTGTATGATAGTTACTATAATGACTTGTCCCATTGGTTAAAGTGATTGGTCCGAAACTAAAATGGTTTTAATTTTAAACGTCTGTTAATATTCTTAATTAATTATTTTTAGAACACCATGGAATTCCATGGTGCTGTACATGAAAAGAAGTTAGATACAAAATACAAATATAAATTACAGTGGACAAAATAACAATGAAAGACTGGTCCAGAGGGGAGAGGACTCTGCCCTTGTGGGCTTATAGCCTACAGGATAATGCCGAAATATATAGTACGTTGGGGGATTTCAGCAGCTCCGATGATGGTGAGGTGGCAGCAGGCTGTGAGTCTTCTTGAAGAGATGGGTTTTGAAGTTTCATCTGACAGTTCGGAATGTGGGGGATAATTGGACGTGTAGGGGCAAAGAATTCCAGAGGATGGGGGATATTTGGGAGAAGTTTTGGACATAATTGGGTGAGGAACATATACAGTGACATGTAAAAGTTTGGGCACCCCTGGAAAAAATTGCTGTTATTGTGAACAACTAAGCAAGATAAAGATGAAATGATCTCTAGAAGGTCTAAAGTTAAATATAACACATTTCCTTTGTGTTTAGAGAAAAAATTTACAGTACAGAGCAAAAGTTTGAACACACCTTCTCAATTAAAGATTTTTCTGCGTTTTCATGACAATGAAAATTGCAAATTCACACTGAAAGCATCAGAACTATGAATTAACACATGTGGAATTATACACTTAACAAAAAAGTGTGAAACAACTAAAATATGTCTTATATTCTAGGTTCTTCAAAGTAGCCACCTTTTGCTTTGATGACTGCTTTGCACTCTCTTGGCATTCTCTTGATGAGCTTAAAGAGGTAGTCACTGGAAATGGTTTTCACTTCACAGATGTGCCCTGTCAGGTTTAATAAGTGGGATTTCTTGCCTTATAAATGGGGTTGGAACCATCAGTTGTGTTGTGCAGAAGTCTGGTGGATACACAGCTGATAGTCTTACTGAATAGACTGTTAGAATTTGTATTATGGCAAGAAAAAAGCAGCTAAGTAAAGAAAAACGAGTGGCCATCATTACTTTAAGAAATGAAGGTCATTCAGTCCGAAAAATTGAGAAAACTTTGAAAGTGTCCCCAAGTGCAGTTGCAAAAACCATCAAGCGCTACAAAGAAACTGGCTCACATGAGGACCGCCCCAAGAAAGGAAGACCAAGAGTCACCTCTGCTTCTGAGGATAAGTTTATCCGAGTCACCAGCCCCAGAAATCGCAGGTTAACAGCAGCTCAGATTAGAGACCAGGTCAATGCCACACAGAGTTCTAACAGCAGACACATCTCTACAACAACTGTTAAGAGGAGACTTTGTGCAGCAGGCCTTCATGGTAAAATAGCTGCTAGGAAACCACTGCTAAGGACAGGCAACAAGCAAAAGAGACTTGTTTGGGCTAAAGAACACAAGGAATGGACATAAGACCAGTGGTAATCTGTGCTTTGGTCTGATGAGTCCAAATTTGAGATCTTTGGTTCCAACCACCGTGTCATTGTGCGATGCAGAAAAGGTGAACGGATGGATTCTACATGCCTGGTTCCCACTGTGAAGCATGGAGGAGGAGGTGTGATAGTGTGGGGGTGCTTTGCTGGTGACACTGTTGGACATTTATTCAAAATTGAAGGCATACTGAACCAGCATGGCTACCACAGCATCTTGCAGCTGCATGCTATTCCATCCGGTTTGCGTTTAGTTGGACCATCATTTATTTTTCAACAGGACAATGACCCCAAACACACTTCCAGACTGTGTAAGGAAGCCAAGAAGGAGACCAAGAAGGAGAGTGATGGGGTGCTACGCCAGATGACCTGGCCTCCACAGTCACCAGACCTGAACCCAATTGAGATCTTTTGGGGTGAGCTGGACCGCAGAGTGTAGGCAAAAGGGTCAACAAGTGCTAAGCATCTCAGAGAACTCCTTCAAGATTGTTGGAAGACCATTTCCGGTGACTACCTCTTGAAGCTCATCAAGAGAATGCCAGTCATCAAAGGAAAAGGTGGCTACTTTGAAGAACCTAGAATATAAGACATATTTTCAGTTGTTTCACACTTTTTTGTTAAGTATATAATTCCACATATGTTAATTCATAGTTTTGATGCCTTCAGTGTGAATTTACAATTTTCATAGTCATGAAAATACAGAAAAATCTTTAAATGAGAAGGTGTGTCCAAACTTTTGCTCTGTACTGTATATGTATTTAATCTTTTGCATTTTACAAATTAGAAAAAAGAAAATGGAGTGATGAAAAAGTTTTGGCACCCTTCATGGTTTGTACCTAGTAGCACCCGTTTTGAATGGATCACAGTCTGTAAACATTTATTGTAGCCTGCCAACGGTCGTCCAATTCTTGTTTGAGGGATTTTTATCCATTCTTCCTTGGAAAATTCTTCCAGTTCTGTGAGATTCCTGGGTCGTTTTTCATGCACTGCTGTCATGGTTCTCAATGGCAAGAGAACGTAATAAAGCATACAAAAGGACTAGCTCTTGGAAGATGGGAACTCGAGCTGACCATGAGCTAAACCTACCGCACAACTAACAGTGGCCGGGTAACGTGCCTACGTTTTATCCCTAGACGCCCAGCGCCAGCCGGAGAACTGACTGACCCTAGCAGAGGAAAACACAGACCTAGCTTACCTCTAGAGAAATTTTCCCCAAAAGGCAGACAGTAGCCCCCACATATATTGGCGGTGATTTTAGAGGAAATTGACATACGAAGTATGAAGATAGGTTTAGCAAATTGAGGTCCGCTTACTAGATAGTAGGAAGACAGAAAAGGGAACTTCACGGTCAGCTGAAAACCCTTTCAAAATACCATCCTGAAATTACTTTAAGACTCTAATATCAACTCATGACACCAGAGTGGCAATTTCAGCTCACAAGAGCTTCCAGCCTCAGAAATATTCAATCACAGAGAACTGGAACAAAAATGCAAAACAAACTTAGGACAACAAGTCCAACTTAGCTGATAGTTGTCTAGGAGCAGGAACATGCAACAGAAAGGCTTCTGGTAACATTGTTGGCCGGCATAGAAATGACTGAGGAGCAAGGCTAAATAGAAAACTCCCACATCCAGATGGAAAACAGGTGAACAGAGGAGATGAAGCACACAAGTGCAGTACCACCAGAAACCACCGGGGGAGCCCAGAAACCAAATTCACAACAGTACCCCCCCCTCAAGGAGGGGGCACCGAACCCTCACCAGAACCACCAGGGCGATCAGGATGAGCCCTATGAAAGGCACGGACCAAATCGGAGGCATGAACATCAAAGGCTATCACCCAAGAGTTATCCTCCTGACCGTAGCCCTTCCACTTGACCAGATACTGAAGTCTCCGTCTGGAAACACGGGAGTCCAAGATCTTCTCGACAACGTACTCCAACTCACCCTCAACCAACACCGGAGCAGGAGGCTCCACGGAAGGCACAACCGGTACCTCATACCTGCGCAACAATGACCGATGGAAGACATTATGAATAGAAAAAGATGCAGGGAGGTCCAAACGAAAGGACACAGGGTTAAGAATCTCCAATATCTTGTACGGGCCGATGAACCGAGGCTTAAACTTAGGAGAAGAAACCTTCATAGGGACAAAACGAGAAGATAACCACACCAAGTCCCCAACACAAAGACGAGGACCAACACGACGACGGCGGTTGGCAAAATGCTGAGTCTTCTCCTGGGACAACTTCAAATTGTCCACCACATGCCCCCAAATCTGATGCAACCTCTCCACCACAGCATCCACTCCAGGACAATCCGAAGACTCCACCTGACCGGAAGAGAAACGAGGATGAAACCCCGAATTACAGAAGAAAGGAGAAACCAAGGTGGCAGAACTAGCCCGATTATTGAGGGCAAACTCCGCCAAGGGCAAAAAGGCAACCCAATCATCCTGATCCGCAGACACAAAACACCTCAAATAAGTCTCCAAGGTCTGATTACTTCGCTCGGTCTGGCCATTAGTCTGAGGATGGAAAGCAGACGAAAAAGACAAATCAATGCCCATCCTAGCACAGAACGCTCGCCAAAATCTAGACACGAATTGGGTTCCCCTGTCAGAAACGATATTCTCCGGAATACCATGCAAGCGCACCACATTTTGAAAAAACAGAGGAACCAGCTCGGATGAGGAAGGCAATTTGGGCAAGGGAACCAAATGGACCATCTTAGAGAAACGGTCACACACCACCCAGATGACAGACATCTTCTGAGAAACAGGGAGATCAGAAATAAAATCCATGGAGATGTGAGTCCAAGGCCTCTTCGGAATAGGCAAGGATAACAACAATCCACTAGCCCGAGAACAACAAGGCTTGGCCCGAGCACAAACATCACAAGACTGCACAAAACCTCGCACATCTCGCGACAGGGAAGGCCACCAGAAGGACCTAGCCACCAAATCCCTGGTACCAAAGATTCCAGGATGACCTGCTAACGCAGAAGAATGGACCTCCGAGATTACTCTACTGGTCCAATCATCAGGAACAAACATTCTACCAGGCGGGCAACGATCAGGTCTATTCGCCTGAAACTCCTGCAAGACCCGTCGCAAGTCTGGGGAAACAGCAGATAATATCACTCCATCCTTAAGGATACCTGTAGGTTCAGAATTACCAGGGGAGTCAGGCTCAAAACTCCTAGAAAGGGCATCCGCCTTCACATTTTTAGAACCTGGTAGGTAAGAAACCACAAAATTAAACCGAGAGAAAAATAACGACCAGCACGCCTGTCTAGGATTCAGGCGCCTGGCAGACTCAAGATAAATCAAATTCTTGTGGTCGGTCAATACCACCACCTGATGTCTAGCCCCCTCAAGCCAATGACGCCACTCCTCAAAAGCCCACTTCATAGCCAAGAGCTCCCGATTACCAACATCATAATTTCGCTCAGCGGGCGAAAATTTACGAGAAAAGAACGCACAAGGTCTCATCACGGAGCAGTCGGAACTTTTCTGCGACAAAACCGCCCCAGCTCCGATTTCTGAAACGTCAACCTCAACCTGAAAAGGAAGAGTAACATCAGGCTGACGCAATACAGGGGCGGAAGAAAAGCGGCGCTTAAGCTCCCGAAAGGCCTCCACAGCAGCAGGGGACCAATCAGCAACATCAGCACCCTTCTTAGTCAAATCAGTCAACGGTTTAGCAACATCAGAAAAACCAGTTATAAATCGACGATAAAAATTAGCAAAGCCCAAAAACTTCTGAAGGCTCTTAAGAGAAGAGGGTTGCGTCCAATCACAAATAGCCTGAACCTTGACAGGGTCCATCTCAATGGAAGAGGGGGAAAAAATGTACCCCAAAAACGAAATCTTTTGAACCCCAAAAACGCACTTAGAACCCTTTACACACAAAGAATTAGAGCGCAAAACCTGAAAAACCCTCCTGACCTGTTGGACATGAGAGTCCCAGTCATCCGAAAAAATCAAAATATCATCAAGATACACAATCAAAAATTTATCCAAATAATCACGGAAAATGTCATGCATAAAGGACTGAAAGACTGAAGGGGCATTTGAAAGACCAAAAGGCATTACAAAATACTCAAAATGGCCCTCAGGCGTATTAAATGCGGTTTTCCACTCATCCCCCTGCTTAATTCGCACCAAATTATACGCCCCACGAAGATCAATCTTAGAGAACCACTTGGCCCCCTTTATTCGAGCAAACAAATCAGTAAGCAATGGCAAAGGATACTGATATTTAACCGTGATTTTATTCAAAAGCCGATAATCAATACACGGCCTCAAAGAGCCATCTTTCTTAGCTACAAAGAAAAAACCGGCTCCTAAGGGAGATGACGAAGGACGAATATGTCCCTTTTCCAAGGACTCCTTAATATACTCCCGCATAGCAGCATGTTCAGGCACAGATAGATTAAATAAACGACCCTTTGGAAACTTACTGCCCGGAATCAGATCTATAGTACAATCGCAATCTCTGTGCGGAGGTAGTGAACCAAGTTTAGGCTCCTCAAAAACGTCACGATAATCAGATAAAAATTCCGGAGTCTCAGAGGGAATAGATGACGAAATGGAAACCAAAGGTACGTCTCCATGAGTCCCCTGACATCCCCAGCTTAACACAGACATTGCTTTCCAGTCGAGGACTGGGTTATGAGATTGCAGCCATGGCAATCCAAGCACCAACACATCATGTAGATTATACAACACAAGGAAGCGAATAATCTCCTGGTGATCCGGATTAATACGCATAGTTACTTGTGTCCAGTATTGTGGTTTGTTACTAGCCAATGGCGTGGAGTCAATACCCTTCAGAGGTATAGGAACTTCCAGAGGCTCTAAATCAAACCCACAGCGTTTGGCAAAGGACCAATCCATAAGACTCAAAGCGGCGCCAGAGTCGACATAGGCGTCCGCGGTAATAGACGATAAAGAGCAAATCAGGGTCACAGATAGAATAAACTTAGACTGTAAAGTGCCAATTGAAACAGACTTATCAACCTTCTTAGTACGTTTAGAGCATGCTGATATAACATGAGTTGAATCATCACAATAGAAGCATAACCCATTTTTTCGCCTAAAATTCTGTCGTTCGCTTCTGGACAGAATTCTATCACATTGCATAATCTCTGGCGTCTTCTCAGTAGACACCGCCAAATGGTGCACAGGTTTGCGCTCCCGCAAACGCCGATCAATCTGAATAGCCATTGTCATGGACTCATTCAGACCTGTAGGCACAGGGAACCCCACCATAACATCTTTAATGGCATCAGAGAGACCCTCTCTGAATTTCGCCGCCAGGGCGCACTCATTCCACTGAGTAAGCACAGACCACTTACGAAATTTTTGGCAGTATATTTCAGCCTCATCTTGCCCTTGAGACAGGGCCATTAAGGCTTTTTCAGCCTGAATTTCTAAATGAGGTTCCTCATAAAGCAACCCCAAAGCCAGGAAAAACGCATCCACATTGAGCAACGCAGGATCCCCTGGTGCCAAAGCAAATGCCCAATCCTGAGGGTCGCCCCGGAGCAAGGAAATTACAATCCTGACCTGCTGTGCAGGATCTCCAGCGGAGCGAGATCTCAGAGACAAAAACAATTTACAATTATGTTTGAAATTCTGGAAGCGAGATCTATCCCCAGAGAAAAATTCAGGTAAAGGAATTCTAGGTTCAGATGTAGGAGCATGAATAACGAAATCCTGTAAGCTTTGAACCTTCATAGCGAGACTACTCAAACCTGTAGCTAAACTCTGAGGATCCATATTAATCAGGTGAAATCAGAACCATTCAAGGATTAGAAGGAGAGAGAGACGAAGGCTGCAGTAAGCAGAGATGCTAGTGAATCAACTAATGAGCAAACTCAGGAAAAAAAAAAAAAAAAATCTCTGCAGACTTCTTTTCTCTCCTTTCTTCTGCCAATTATTTTAACTCTTGGCCGGCCAAACTGTCACGGTTCTCAATGGCAAGAGAACGTAATAAAGCATACAAAAGGACTAGCTCTTGAAAGATGGGAACTCGAGCTGACCATGAGCTAAACCTACCGCACAACTAACAGTGGCCGGGTAGCGTGCCTACGTTTTATCCCTAGATGCCCAGCGCCAGCCGGAGAACTGACTGACCCTAGCAGAGGAAAACACAGACCTAGCTTACCTCTAGAGAAATTTTCCCCAAAAGGCAGACAGTAGCCCCCACATATATTGGCGGTGATTTTAGAGGAAATTGACATATGAAGTATGAAGATAGGTTTAGCAAATTGAGGTCCGCTTACTAGATAGTAGGAAGACAGAAAAGGGAACTTCACGGTCAGCTGAAAACCCTTTCAAAATACCATCCTGAAATTACTTTAAGACTCTAATATCAACTCATGACACCAGAGTGGCAATTTCAGCTCACAAGAGCTTCCAGCCTCAGAAATATTCAATCACAGAGAACTGGAACAAAAATGCAAAACAAACTTAGGACAACAAGTCCAACTTAGCTGATAGTTGTCTAGGAGCAGGAACATGCAACAGAAAGGCTTCTGGTAACATTGTTGGCCGGCATAGAAATGACTGAGGAGCAAGGCTAAATAGAAAACTCCCACATCCAGATGGAAAACAGGTGAACAGAGGAGATGAAGCACACAAGTGCAGTACCACCAGAAACCACCGGGGGAGCCCAGAAACCAAATTCACAACACACTGCTATTTTGAGGTCTAGCCACAGAATTTCAATGATGTTCAGATCAGGGATCTGTCAGGGCCATTATAAAACTTTCAGCTTGCGCCTTTTGATGTAGGTCTACTGTGGATGTTCACGTGTGCTTAGGATCATTATCTACTTATTCCAGCCATCCTCTTTTCAACTTCAGCATTTTTATAGATGGTGTTATGTTTACATCAAGAATTTGCTGAAATTTCATTGATTCCATTCTTCCCTCTACCAGTATAATGTTCCCCGTACCACTGGCTGCAAGCCAACCAAAAAGCATAATTGATCCACCCCCATTCTTAACGGTTGGCGAGTTGTTCTCCTGAAATTCTGTGCCCTTTTTTCTCCACACATACCTTTTATCATTGTGTCAAAAGAGTTCTATTTTAACCTCATTGGTCCACAGGACTTGTTTTGGAAATGAACGAAGCTTGTTTAGATGCTCTTTTGCATACTTCTGATGCTGAATTTTATGGTGAGCATGCAGGAGAGGTTTTGTTCTGACGACTCTTCCATGAAGAACATATTTGTGCATGTGTCTCTGAACAGTAGAACAATGAACCACAACTCTAGAGTCTGCTAAATCTTTCTGAAGGTCTTTTGCAGTCAAGTGAGGGTTCTGATTTGCCTTTTTAGCAATTATACGAGCAGCTCTCACTGAAATTTTGCTTGGTCTTCCAGACCTTATCTTTACCTCCACTGTTTCAGTTGAATGTAATTTCTTAATTACATTTTGAACTGAGGAAAGGGCCTCCACCAATTTCATTTTCAGAGTGCTAGGCAGCTGCATAGAAGAACCCATTGCTGCTGTTTTTTGCACAAGGTTAGAGGAGGCTGTGGTTTTATAAAGATTGGAAATTTGCATCACCTGGCCTTTTCCAACAATGATAGTGAACAAGCCATAACCCTAAGAGGCTAATTAATGTTTGAAAGTGTGGTCAAAGTTATCTGAGCACACAAATCTCTAAGGATGACCAAACTTTTGCATTGGCCCATTTTCCCTGATTTCCTATTCTTTTGCATGTTTGTCACACTTAAATGTCTAAGATCTGCAAAGAAATATAATGATTTGACAAAGATAACACAAGTAACGCTACGTTCACATTTGCGTTGTTGGTCGCAGCGTCGTCGACGCAACGCACAACGCATGTCAAACGCATACACAACGCAGCGTTTATTGACGCATACGTTGTCCTATACAATTGAAGATCCAAAACGCCCCCCAAAAAAAACATTTAGTCAAAAGGCGCATGCGTCAAAAAATGCGGCTCAACGCAGGCAACTGTGCCCTATGCGTTTTTCATAGACACTAATGTGTTTTTTTGGCGCATTTACGACGCAGGTGCGTTTCATGCATTTTTCTTCGGAAATGTGACGCATCAAAACTGCAACCTGTAGCGTCGTCCGCGCCCTGTCTGGTGCGCCAAAAAAACGCATGCGTCATACAACGCATGACAACGCATACCGGCGCATGTCCATGCGCCCCCCATGTTAAAGATAGGGGTGCATGACGCATGCGTCGGTATCCATCGACGACGCTGCGCCCAAAGACGCAAATGTGAACATAGTCTAAGCACAAAATGCAGTTTTTAAATGAAGGTCTTTATTATTGTCATGCTGCTGCAATGCAGGTAGGTGCAGGTTTCACTAGATGGCAGTAGTGAGGAAGCAGGTCTGCACCTAAACAGAGCTGCCTGCAGTGCAGCAGTGAGGCTACGACAAGTGGCAGCAGAATAGTCAAACAAGCTGGGTCAAATCCTAGACTGTTGCGTAGTACCAAAGGAATAAGCAAACTTGCGGTCAAAGACAAGCCAGGAGGTCTGTAACGGTCAGGAGTGGATAAGCCAAAAGACAACGGACAGAAACAGGTCAGGATACAAGCCAAGTCAAAACCAGAGGGGTCTGCACGCTAAGGGGAAACACTGAGTCAAGACAGGAACAGGGGGAAACAGAGACAGCAAACACAGCAGGATGAATCAGAGCAATCAGAGTCAGCTACAGCAGTACTAGGCAAAAACTATAACTGACATGATCTGCAGGTCACAGCGGGGATAAGTAGCAAACCTGAGACCAGACTGAGGCTGAGAAAAGTTAACACTGACATGATCAGACCGGGAAAAGGGAAGACAGGTCTCAAAACCTGATCTCGATCATGACAATTATTAAGGGAAAAAGAAATCCAAACTTACAGAGCCCCGTGTGAAAAAGTGATTGCCCCCTAAACCTAATAACTGGTTGGGCCACCCTTAGCAGCAACAACTGCAATCAAGCATTTGCAATAACTTGTAATGAGTCCTGGAGAAGTCTGTACACAGACACTATGTGTTCGGTACGGATTCCAAACTTTACAGTTTAGGTATTGGGCATCACTAATCATAATATTTCAAGTAATAAAATTAGAAAGATTTCAACTGGATGCAATACTGAACAAGAAATTATAAATTCTTAGATGTCTTCCATATTTATTGCTCTAGGCAACATCCTTGAAAGTAGCACATTTTTTCAAGATTACACTATATTTTCCTGATGGAATAAAAGCTATTTATTTTATGCAGAACAGACCCTTACATGGATGTACATTATATCTTAGATCAGCTACATATGTTTGGTTTTTATCTGCACTTTTGCTTAGATATAGTAGTATTCACACAGAAAATGAAAATGTTTGGAAATCATTAGTGCAGAATTGTTTATGCTTCATTATTGTGAGGGAAAACCTTGTCATCACACCTCACAGGACGTTCTCAGCTTACACTTCTTTATATATGTTATATCATAAAAGGAAAAAATATCATCATACTCTTAAGTCTAGCTAAACTAGGGGATTATACCAGGTGATGTCAGTGTTACTTATTAATGATCAGCGAACGTGCTCGGATAAGGTGTTGCCTAATAAAAGGCAATTCCTGCATGTGTTGCAGCAGTCTATCAGTCGCGAGACATGCAGTCGCGGGGACTCGAACATATTTTTAAAGCATGCTGAAGACTATTACTTATGAGAAATACAACAATTCATGCTGCCAACGAAAATTTTACCTGTACTAAAGAAAAACAGCAACTACAAAACAATTCTGTCTATAGATTGCTGTCATGGTTTGGCTGATAGTCAACAGTCATAATATTTGGCTTAGTCACCATTATATGGCATTAGACAGAGTTGTCTTCCTTTTGGAGGAGAGCTATTTTGATGTTTTTCGCCAAACCTTCTGTGTCCCTTCAAAAATGGACAAGAATGAGTTCTTACTAGTGACTGATTTGTAAAGCTGCATCTGCAGCTGTTCTTTTGATTAGCTGGCCACGCAATGTGATGATGATTGTGGCCACAGATATGGCCGATCTACAGAACCCTTTTAATCATTACACACCAACACTAACCAGCATGCATAAAGTGCGATGTTGTAGGTGAGACAAGGCCCGGATTTAGGGGGGGCCCAAGGGGCCCGGGCCCTGGGCCACCCACCAAGCAGGGGTCTCCCACCAATATAGGGATAAATATCTCAAAACATGTAAAGTACATGTCTCTTTGCTGTGAACCGTTTCTAATGATAAGGAACATTTAACAAAAGAGAAACTATTGAAAGTGTAAGGACCTGGCTACGGTCCTACATCTCAGTGGCTGGTGCAGAGCAGCAGAGTCATGGCACCTGACCTGCGTCATCATCCACTGACCTGGCTAGCCTAGTCAGACTTCCTTAGTACCCTCTCTGTACCTCATAGCTTATGGCATGCGGCAGCCTTCTCCAATCCCAACAGAAGCTTCTAGGTGCTACCTATTCAGCTATATGATCGCTCCCTCAGATTAGATCAGATGAGAGTTTGTTCAGCTACCTTCGAGGAAGGAGGCGGAGCCACGATATCGGCGCGAGAAGAGGATTTTCCACTGCGGAGCGCGGCAGGACTTCACTCTGGATCTTCAGTCACTGAAGATCCAGAGGTGCAGTGGTTCAGTCTTCACAGTGTGAAGAGTATGATCCCTGTCTGTCTGTGTGTGCATGTGTGTGTCTGTCTGTCTGTGTATCTTTCTTCACAGACCAGGAGCCAAAAGATATCAGCACTGAACTTTTCATGTACAAGCTTATCATGGGAAAGGGTGTGCAGGACACTTTCCCAAATATTGAGATGGTAACAAACTGCAGTGGTGAGTGTTCCTTCTCAAAACTCAAATTAGTTGAAAACCGATTAAGGACATCCATGAAGCAGGAACGACTTGTAAATTTGGCTATCATGAGCATCGAGTCGGATATACTGCGTGAACTGGACTTTAGTAACATCATTAGTGATTTTGCAGCTCGAAAATCAAGGATTGTAAAAAATGAATGATTTTACCTGAATTACTCTGCGTAAATGATTTTTGTAAATAAACTTGCGTTCGCTTCATTTTGTGTTTTTTCATTACATATTGCAACACCTTGAAAAATGGGCCTCCCTCCAAAATGGGCCCCGGGCCACACACCTCTTAAATCCGGCCCTGGGTGAGACATCTGTCTTTATATGGAATCCTTATTTAGTTCCTGCTACTTTTCATAATCTAACTAATCATCTAAACATTTCTAGATAAAATAACAACTTTCACCGGAATTAAAAATTGAAATACACTGACAAACCATTCAGGCAGTGGTGAAAGCCAAAGGTGAATTTACAAAATACTGGCAAAATAATAAAAATTAAAATTTAGATCTTTAGGCACAAAACAGTAAGAATACAGTGATATAAAAATATGCATAACTAATCATATTTAGTATTTAGATATTTTTCTGATAAGCTCTATATCTACTCTGCTTTCCCTGGCATCTGACTTTCTATGTGCAGCACATATAATCTTTTTCTGGTATGCTCTATATCTACTCCGCGTTCCCTGCCATCTGACTATCTATGTGCAGCGCATATAATCTTTTTCTGATATGCTTTTCTTACCTATCATCTTGTTTCCATGATCCGTTTCATTTCTCTTATTATGTTATTCTGGCATATCTTTGAGTGGTCACTCCAACCCCTCCCTGTTGTGAAATTGGATTCTGGGCTCCCCCGGTGGCCACTGGTGGAATTGAACTTGTGTGCATCATCCTCTCTGTTCACCTGTTCCCATCAGGATGTGGGAGTCTCTATATAACCTTGCTCCTCTGTCAGTTTCATGCCGGTCAGCAATGTAATCAGAAGCCTTTCTTTGCATGTTCCTGCTACTAGACAACTCCCAGCTAAGTTGGACTTTCGTCCTTGTTTGTTTTTGCATTTTGTTCCAGTTCACAGCTGCTGTTTCGTTACTGTGTCTGGAAAGCTCTTGTGATCTGAAATTGCCACTCTGGTGTTATGAGTTAATACTAGAGTCTTAAAGTAATTTCTGGATGGTGTTTTGATAGGGTTTTCAGCTGACCATGAAAGTGCCCTTTCTGTCTTCCTGCTATCTAGTAAGCGGACCTCGATTTTGCTAAACCTATTTTCATACTACGTTTGTCATTTCATCTAAAATCACCGCCAATATATGTGGGGGCCTCTGTCTGCCTTTTGGGGAAATTTCTCTAGAGGTGAGCCAGGACTGTATTTTCCTCTGCTAGGATTAGTTAGTCCTCCGGCTGGCGCTGGGCGTCTAGGGATAAAACGTAGGCACGCTACCCGGCCACTGTTAATTGTGCGGCAGGTTTAGTTCATGGTCAGTTTAGATTCCATCTTCCAAGAGCTAGTTCTTATATATGCTGGGCTATGTTCTCTCGCCATTGAGAATCATGATAGTTTGACCGGCCAGAAAGGGTTAAATTATTGGCTGAGAAAGGAGAGAAAAAAGAAGTCTGCTGAAAATTTATTTATTTATTTTTTTCTCTAGTTCTGAGTGTGCTCATAATTGAATCACTTGCTAGTCTGCCTATACTGCAGCCTTCCTCTCTTTCTCTCCTTCTAATCCTTGAATGGCTCTGTGTTCACCTGTTTGAAATGGATCTTCAGAGTGTAGCTACAGGTTTGAATAATCTCGCCACGAAGGTACAAAATTTGCAAGATTTTGTTGTTCATGCACCTATGTCTGAACCTAGAATTCCTTTGCCTGAATTTTTTTCAGGGAATAGATCTTGCTTTCAAAATTTTAAAAATAATTGCAAATTGTTTTTGTCCCTGAAGTCTCGCTCTGCCGGAGATCCTGCACAGCAGGTCAGGATTGTAATTTCCTTGCTCCGGGGCGACCCTCAAGATTGGGCTTTTGCATTGACACCAGGGGATCCTGCGTTGCTCAATGTGGATGCGTTTTTTCTGGCCTTGGGGTTGCTTTATGAGGAACCTCATTTAGAGCTTCAGGCGGAAAAAGCTTTGATGTCCCTATCTCAGGGGCAAGATGAAGCTGAAAAATACTGCCAAAAATTCCGTAAATGGTCTGTGCTTACTCAGTGGAATGAGTGCGCCCTGGCGGCGATTTTCAGAGAAGGTCTCTCTGATGCCATTAAGGATGTTATGGTGGGGTTCCCTGTGCCTGCGGGTCTGAATGAGTCCATGACAATGGCTATTCAGATCGATAGGCGTCTGCGGGAGCGCAAACCTGTGCACCATTTGGCGGTGTCTACTGAGAAGACGCCAGAAAATATGCAATGTGATAGAATTCTGTCCAGAAGCGAGCGGCAGAATTTTAGACGGAAAAATGGGTTGTGCTTCTATTGTGGTGATTCAACTCATGTTATATCAGCATGCTCTAAGCGTACTAAGAAGCTTGACAAGTCTGTTTCAATTAGCACTTTACAGTCTAAGTTTATTCTATCTGTGACCCTGATTTGTTCTTTATCATCTATTACCGCGGACGCCTATGTCGACTCTGGCGCCGCTTTGAGTCTTATGGATTGGTCCTTTGCCAAACGCTGTGGGTATGATTTGGAGCCTTTGGAAGCTCCTATACCTCTGAAGGGGATTGACTTCACCCCATTGGCTAGTAATAAACCACAATACTGGACACAAGTAACTATGCGTATTAATCCGGATCACCAGGAGATTATTCGCTTTCTGGTGCTGTATAATCTACATGATGTTTTGGTGCTAGGATTGCCATGGCTGCAATCTCATAACCCAGTCCTCGACTGGAAAGCTATGTCTGTGTTAAGCTGGGGATGTAAAGGGACTCATGGGGACGTACCTTTGGTTTCCATTTCATCATCTATTCCCTCTGAGATTCCTGAATTCTTGTCTGACTATCGTGACGTTTTTGAAGAACCCAAGCTTGGTTCACTACCTCCGCACCGGGAGTGCGATTGTGCCATAGATTTGATCCCGGGTAGTAAATACCCTAAGGGTCGTTTATTTAATCTGTCTGTGCCTGAACACGCTGCTATGCGAGAATATATAAAGGAGTCCTTGGAAAAGGGACATATTCGTCCTTCGTCATCTCCCTTAGGAGCCGGTTTTTTCTTTGTGTCTAAGAAAGATGGCTCTTTGAGGCCGTGTATTGATTATCGGCTTTTGAATAAAATCACGGTTAAATATCAATATCCGTTACCACTGCTGACTGATTTGTTTGCTCGTATAAAGGGGGCCAAGTGGTTCTCTAAGATTGATCTCCGTGGGGCGTATAATTTGGTGCGAATCAAGCAGGGGGATGAGTGGAAAACCGCATTTAATACGCCCGAGGGCCACTTTGAGTATTTGGTGATGCCTTTTGGTCTTTCAAATGCCCCTTCAGTCTTCCAGTCCTTTATGCATGACATTTTCCGCGATTATTTGGATAAATTTATGATTGTGTATCTGGATGATATTCTGATTTTTTCGGATGACTGGGACTCTCATGTCCAGCAGGTCAGGAGGGTTTTTCAGGTTTTGCGGTCTAATTCCTTGTGTGTGAAGGGTTCTAAGTGCGTTTTTGGGGTTCAAAAGATTTCCTTCTTGGGATACATTTTTTCCCCCTCTTCCATCGAGATGGATCCTGTCAAGGTTCAGGCTATTTGTGATTGGACGCAACCCTCTTCTCTTAAGAGTCTTCAGAAATTTTTGGGCTTTGCTAACTTTTATCGTCGATTTATTGCTGGTTTTTCTGATGTTGTTAAACCATTGAGTGATTTGACTAAGAAGGGTGCTGATGTTGCTGATTGGTCCCCTGATGCTGTGGAGGCCTTTCGGGAGCTTAAGCGCCGCTTTTCTTCCGCCCCTGTGTTGCGTCAGCCTGATGTTGCTCTTCCTTTTCAGGTTGAGGTCGACGCTTCTGAAATCGGAGCTGGGGCGGTGTTGTCGCAGAGAAGTTCCGACTGCCCCGTGATGAGACCTTGTGCTTTTTTTTCCCGTAAATTTTCGCCCGCCGAGCGGAATTATGATATTGGGAATCGGGAGCTTTTGGCCATGAAGTGGGCTTTTGAGGAGTGGCGTCACTGGCTTGAGGGGGCCAGACATCAGGTGGTGGTATTGACTGACCACAAAAATTTAATTTACCTTGAGTCTGCCAGGCGCCTGAATCCTAGACAGGCGCGCTGGTCGTTGTTTTTCTCTCGGTTTAATTTTGTGGTGTCATACCTACCGGGTTCTAAGAATGTTAAGGCGGATGCCCTTTCTAGGAGTTTTGAGCCTGACTCCCCTGGTAATTCTGAGCCCACAGGTATCCTTAAGGATGGAGTGATATTGTCTGCCGTTTCTCCAGACCTGCGGCGGGCCTTGCAGGAGTTTCAGGCGGATAGACCGGATCGTTGCCCACCTGGTAGACTGTTTGTTCCTGATGATTGGACCAGTAGAGTCATCTCTGAGGTTCATTCTTCTGCGTTGGCAGGTCATCCTGGAATCTTTGGTACCAGGGATTTGGTGGCAAGGTCCTTCTGGTGGCCTTCCCTGTCACGAGATGTGCGAGGCTTTGTGCAGTCTTGTGACGTTTGTGCTCGGGCCAAGCCTTGTTGTTCTCTGGCTAGTGGATTGTTGTTGCCCTTGCCTATTCCGAAGAGGCCTTGGACGCACATCTCGATGGATTTTATTTCGGATCTGCCTGTTTCTCAGAAGATGTCTGTCATCTGGGTGGTGTGTGACCGTTTCTCTAAGATGGTCCATTTGGTTCCCTTGCCTAAGTTGCCTTCTTCTTCCGAGTTGGTTCCTCTGTTTTTTCAAAATGTTGTTCGTTTGCATGGTATTCCGGAGAATATCGTTTCTGACAGAGGGACCCAATTCGTGTCTAGATTTTGGCGGGCATTCTGTGCTAGGATGGGCATAGATTTGTCTTTTTCGTCTGCTTTCCATCCTCAGACTAATGGCCAGACCGAGCGGACTAATCAGACCTTGGAGACATATTTGAGGTGTTTTGTGTCTGCGGATCAGGATGATTGGGTTGCTTTTTTGCCATTGGCGGAGTTCGCCCTCAATAATCGGGCCAGCTCTGCCACCTTGGTGTCCCCGTTTTTCTGTAATTCGGGGTTTCATCCTCGATTTTCCTCCGGTCAGGTGGAATCTTCGGATTGTCCTGGAGTGGATGCTGTGGTGGAGAGGTTGCATCAGATTTGGGGGCAGGTAGTGGACAATTTGAAGTTGTCCCAGGAGAAGACTCAGCTTTTTGCCAACCGCCGTCGTCGTGTTGGTCCTCGGCTTTGTGTTGGGGACTTGGTGTGGTTGTCTTCTCGTTTTGTCCCTATGAGGGTTTCTTCTCCTAAGTTTAAGCCTCGGTTCATCGGCCCGTACAAGATATTGGAGATTCTTAACCCTGTGTCCTTCCGTTTGGACCTCCCTGCATCTTTTTCTATTCATAATGTTTTTCATCGGTCATTATTGCGCAGGTATGAGGTACCGGTTGTGCCTTCCGTTGAGCCTCCTGCTCCGGTGTTGGTTGAGGGTGAGTTGGAGTACGTTGTGGAAAAGATCTTAGACTCCCGTGTTTCCAGACGGAAACTCCAGTATCTGGTCAAATGGAAGGGATACGGTCAGGAGGATAATTCTTGGGTGACTGCCTCTGATGTTCATGCCTCCGATCTTGTCCGTGCCTTTCATAGGGCTCATCCTGATCGCCCTGGTGGTTCTGGTGAGGGTTCGGTGCCCCCTCCTTGAGGGGGGGGTACTGTTGTGAAATTGGATTCTGGGCTCCCCCGGTGGCCACTGGTGGAATTGAACTTGTGTGCATCATCCTCTCTGTTCACCTGTTCCCATCAGGATGTGGGAGTCTCTATATAACCTTGCTCCTCTGTCAGTTTCATGCCAGTCAGCAATGTAATCAGAAGCATTTCTTTGCATGTTCCTGCTACTAGACAACTCCCAGCTAAGTTGGACTTTCGTCCTTGTTTGTTTTTGCATTTTGTTCCAGTTCACAGCTGCTGTTTCGTTACTGTGTCTGGAAAGCTCTTGTGATCTGAAATTGCCACTCTGGTGTTATGAGTTAATACTAGAGTCTTAAAGTAATTTCTGGATGGTGTTTTGATAGGGTTTTCAGCTGACCATGAAAGTGCCCTTTCTGTCTTCCTGCTATCTAGTAAGCGGACCTCGATTTTGCTAAACCTATTTTCATACTACGTTTGTCATTTCATCTAAAATCACCGCCAATATATGTGGGGGCCTCTGTCTGCCTTTTGGGGAAATTTCTCTAGAGGTGAGCCAGGACTGTATTTTCCTCTGCTAGGATTAGTTAGTCCTCCGGCTGGCGCTGGGCGTCTAGGGATAAAACGTAGGCACGCTACCCGGCCACTGTTAATTGTGCGGCAGGTTTAGTTCATGGTCAGTTTAGATTCCATCTTCCAAGAGCTAGTTCTTATATATGCTGGGCTATGTTCTCTCGCCATTGAGAATCATGATACCTCCCTCTCTTTATGACCTTTGCTTAACTCACAGCATCTGGTCTCGCCATACCCACCCACCTCCTCATTCACACCTGATTGCCCTTAGATGGGGATATATTCAGACCCATGAGTCTGATCCAGACTTTAGTTTAGTTTAGAATTGGACTGGAATTGACTGTAAGGTAATGGGATAGAAACCCACTACAATGTTTATGTTTCTTTTCACTTTCACCCCCATACTACTTTCCTTCTTACAATCTCCTGCAATCCCTCCACCTAGTAAAGAACTACTCATTTCTTCCTCCATCCTCCCCTGCCATCTCACCTCCTCCTCAGAACTGTTCCTCCACATACAATCCTTTTTCTCCAGACACACATGGCCACATCATGTCCGACCCAGCTCCCACCTTCTAACTCTCTCTCTGCTGCTCCTCATTGCTGGCGACTAGTGTTGAGCATTCCAATACCGCAAGTATCGGGTATCGGCCGATATTTGCGGTATCGGAATTCCGATACTTTCAGTATATCGGATACCGGAATCGGAAGTTCCCATAATTCATAGAGCCAGAATTCAGCCAATGAGGACTAATTAGAAGTGTGGGCACATCCTGTTCTGCGTGGTAGGCATGAAACTACTGGCATGGCTGTGATTGGCTGCTGAAATGTCATGATGCACTATAAAATTCGTAGCCGCCATTTTGGGTTCACTCTACTGAGGGCCAGTTTAGAGATAGCGATTTGCTTCATTGTGCTTTACCCAGACTAATATAGCAACCGCTGAGTGAGAACCTATTTTTTGCCTTGCAGCGCTGTTCACGGCTGTCTGTAAGGTGTCTGTGTGAGTGCAGCTCACTCTGTAGTCTGGTCTGCAGCCATCGCTGGTTGTAGTCAGCTCAGGGTGTGTCACTGCCTCATACCATTCCATTGTCCGTTTTTCAAATAGTGCAGCCTGCTGCACATTTTTTCAAATTTATCTTATTAGTGGCTTTCCATCCGTATCCTGCTAGATTGTGGAAAAACACTATATAGGATTACATAGAGGAGTTTTTTTGGCCTTGCAGCACCGTTTACGGCTGCCTGCACGGTCTCCGTGTGAGTGCAGCTCACTCTGTAGTCTGTTCTGCCACCACAGCCGGTTGTAGTCAGCTCAGGGTGCATCACTGCCTCATACCGTTCCATTGTCCGTTTTTCAAATAGTGCAGCCTGCTGCACATTTTTTCTAATTTATCCTATTAGTGGCTTTCCATCCGTATCCTGCTAGATTGTGGAAAAACACTATATAGGATTACATAGAGGAGCTTTTTTTGGCCTTGCAGAGCCGTTAACGGCTGTCTGCACGGTCTCGGTGTGAGTGCAGCTCACTCTGTAGTCTGTTCTGTGGAAAAAACAAACAGTTTATAAAGTTCACCAAACACTCCACTTTATAGTTGTGAAGGCCACATAAGCTCATATTAAAGTCTAGTCCACACTTGATAAAATTAGTGTTCCTTATACCTGTTAGCAGCTGTTCAGGAATAAGCACACTAAGCCCTTAGTACTTTTATGCCTATCTTTATCAGTCTACCAAGATGAAGAAGGCAGGGAGTAACGCACGTGGGCGTGGAGGTGGAGCAGGGAGAGGACGTGGGGATTCTGGTCCTGCTGCGGGCACCGGTGACTCATCATCCCCCAGTTTTAGCAGGGAACAGTCCTTCATGCGCAGCTTTGTAGGAGCTCGCCGTGCCCCGCTGCTGCGGGACGAACAAATTGAAGCACATCTCAGTACGCATCTGATGATGAGACTCAGGTGCCACTTTCCGGTGCATACTGTGCTGCCGAGACTACCCAGGAGAAGCAGTTGGTGGAAGAGGGTAGTGTAGATGATGAGGTCCTTGACCCATCATGGTGTGAGGTACAGGAAGGTGGTGGGAGCAGCTCTGAGGAAGAGATTCCCCGAGCGGCCCAAAGAGGGAGAGGGAGGGGGAAGACTGCGGTGCCTGTAGCCTCCACTTTGGCACCCGTTAGGAGCATGCCTCTTCCAAAAGCCAAAATGGGTGCTCCCAACACTAGCAGTGCCTGGTCCTTTTTTTACACAGTTGCAGATGATATTTGCTTTGTCAAATGCAAGGTGTGTCATCAGAAAGTCAAAAGAGGGAAAAGTGTCAGCAACCTCAATACTACAAATATGTGTAAACATGTGCGGACCAAGCATGCGGTGGAGTTACAAAAACACACTGAAGACCTAGGCCAACCTACAGCAGCACGTACCACCTCTTCAGCTCATGTTGTTGCCTCTTCCTCCAGCTCACACACAGCTGGTTCGGCTTCCTCACAGGATTGCCATGGAAGAACCTCTGGCACTGTTGTCCAGAGACCCACTGTAATTCCACCCACAGCACCAGGTTCCCAGTCATCCTCACACTCCCAGCCCAGTCTACAGCCATCGGTAGCAGAGGCATGGGAGAAAAGGTGGCCATTCTCGGGAAACCACCCCCGAGCACAGGCTCTGAATGCTGGCATTGCAAAACTACTGTCCCTTGAAAAGCTGTCATTCAGGCTGGTGGAGACTGACAGCTTCCGTAACTTGATGACATTGGCATTCCCACAATACAACGTGCCCAGCCGCTTTTATTTCAGCAGGCAAGCCGTCCCTGCCCTGCAAAAGCATGAGGAGGGAAACATTAAACATGTGCTACTAAACGCCATCAGTAGCAAGGTCCACCTCACCACAGATGCGTGGACTAGTCACCATGGAAAGGGACGATACCTTTCCTTCACTGCCCATTGGGTAAATGTTGTGGAGCCGGGTACAGATTGTGAGAGTGGCGCTGTACGTGTTCTGCCAACTCCAAGGATTGCAGGAATCCAGTCTGTACACATTGACTCCTCCTCATACTCCAGTTCCTCAGAATCAGTGCTGCAGGAGCCGTCACAGTCCACCTCCACATGGACCCATGAACGCTTACCTGTTACGACCGATATGAGCACAGCTGTGGCCAAACGTCAACCGGCCATATTGAAATTAATTTCTTTGGGGAATCGAAGCCACACAGGTCAGGGGCTCTGGAATGCCATCAAGCAGGAGAGGGACGTGTGGTTTGTGCCAGCGAATCTCCAGCCAGGCATGGTAGTGTGTGACAGTGGCCGAAATCTGGTGGCAGCTCTGGCCCTAGGCAAGCTCACTCACATCCCATGTCTGGCACATGTGCTCAACTTGGTTGTTCAGAGTTTTTTGAGGGACTTTCCGGATCTTGATGCACTGCTGCACAAGGTCCACCTACAGTGTGCTCACTTGCGTCGTTCCAGCATGGCAAGATCGCGCATTGCAGCTCTCCAGCGCCGATTCCGCCTTCCGGAACATCGCATCATATGTGACCTACCCACCAGGTGGAATTCCACGTTACATATGTTGGAGCGGTTGTGTGAGCAGCAGCCACCAGTAATGGAGTACCAGCTGCATCAGGCACAAAGAAGTCGCAGTCCGCGCCTTTCAGACTTCACAACCACTGAGTGGGCCACTATGAAGGATGTCTGCCAGGTTTTGCATGCCTTCGATGATTCCACACGGATGGCGAGTGCAGATGATGCACTAGTCAGCATGACTGTCCCCCTTATCTGCCTGCTTGAAAGAACACTGCAAGCGCTAAGGGATGATGTTGTGGAAGAAGTGGAGGATGAGGGGTCACCAATTCCATCTGCTTCTGGACAGTCAGCGCAACGTGGTTCCTCACAAAGGCCTAGGCAGGGGACACTTTGTGAGGAGGATGAGGAGGAGTCAATGGAGGAGGAAGACGTCTGTCCAGAGGAGGGAGTTACACAATTCTTCAGTAGTCAGTGTGTAGAGCGAGGGTGGGGTGATGCAGAGCAGGCAAAGATCATGCCTCAAGCAGGGGACAGCATTTCTTGGCCAGTTGGCAGTCTGCAGCACATGGTTGATTTCATGCTGCAGTGCCTGAGAAACGACCGCCGCATCACCCGCATTCTCAACATGGCTGATTATTGGGTGTACACCCTCCTAGATCCTCGCTACCGGGACAACTTACAAAGCCTCATAACACTGTTGAACCGGGAGCGTAAAATGCGGGATTACCAAGACACACTGGTGAATTCCATCATCTTCTCCAGTCCAACTGAGAGCAGTGCTGCTAGTGCTTTACAAAGCAGCTCAATGCGTCGAGGCAGTGGGGGAAGCTCTGCACAAAGAGGGAGCAGAAGCAGTGCCTCAGCACAAGGCAAGACTAGTATGGCCCAACTGTGGCACAGTTTTGTGTGCCTGCCACAAATGTCTACACCATCACAGACGGCTCCAGTCAGCAGGAGGCAACATTTCCGTCAGATGGTGACAGACTACATGTCTTGCCCTTTCAGTGTACTCCCTGATGGCTCTTTCCCCTTCAAGTTTTGGGTCTCTAAGCTGGATACATGGCCAGAGCTTAGCCTGTATGCATTGGAGGTGCTGGCTTGCCGTGCTGCCAGTGTATTATCGGAACGCGTCTTTAGTGCCGCAGGTGGTGTACTAACAGACCGTCACATGCGACAATCCTTCGATAACGTTGACCGGCTTACTTTTCTGAAAATGAACAAGGCCTGGATCTCGCAGGAATTTGCCAGTCCTCTTCCAGATTAAATAATTGGTTGGCTACAGTATCCAGGTCTCCTGTTGTGTTCATGTTTCTACCACCTGAACTGTAATCCCTGGGCTCCAACACCGCCAGTTGCTGCTCAGAAGTGCCGTCTGCACAGTCAACACATGACCCAGTGTTATTGGGTTTCAGTAACGTCAGCTGATCCCCAGCTGTGTATCCGGCAATGTGTCCTGCTACCTCCACGCTGACACTACAACAGAAATTTAAGGGAACCTGTCCCCCCCCAGGCGTTTGTTACTGAAAGAGCCACCTTGTGCAGCAGCAATGCTGCACAAGGAAAAGGTGGCTCTTTTAGTTATGCTCCTTGCACCCGCTGAATTTAACACTTATAAAATGTGTCCCCTCATACGGTTAAACCGTCCCAGAGATGGGACTTTCCTTCATAATGAGACGCAACACAGCCATCATTCCTACCCCCTTGGCGCCATGAGCAGCCTCCTCAGCGTTGTTGAGGCACTGCGAGGCGGGATCTCGGGCAGCACGGCCGCACAGGCACAGTCAGCCTGATACCAAATGATGCCAGAAGACGGGCAGCGCTAACTGCGCATGACCAAGGTTTAACATAACAACGCAGGCTACGGGACAGATTCAAACAACGCTGAGGAGGCGGCGCACGGCGCCAAGGGGGTAGGAATGACAGCTGCGTTGCATCTCATTGCAAAGGAAAATCCCACCTCCGGGACGGTTTCACGGTATCAGGGGACACATTTTATAAGTGTTTAGTTCTGCATTTGCAAGGAGCATAAATAAAAGAGCCACCTTTTCTTTGTGCGGCATTAGTGCTGCACAAGGTGGCTCTTTCAGTTGCTAATGCCTGGGGGGGTTAGAGGCTCCCTTTCAACTTGCTCCAATTAGGCCTCAGCCTACACTCTGCTTCTCCTTTATTCCCTGGGATCCAACACCGCCAGTTGCTGCTCAGAAGTGCCGTTTGCACAGTCAACACTTGCTGCCATGTTATTGGGGTTCAGTAACGTCAGCTGATCCCCAGCTGTGTATCCGGCAATGTTTCCTGCGACCGCCATGCTGACACTACAACAGATATTAAACTGCCTTGAGTGCAGGCCTCGGCCTACACTCTGCTCCTCCTGCTGTCCCTGGGCACCAACACCGCCAGTTGCTGCCCGGAAGTGCTGTGTGCACAGTCAACAGTTGGTCCTCTGTTATTGGGTTTCAGTAACGTCAGCTGATCCCCAGCTGTGTATCCGGCAATGTGTCCTGCGACCGCCACGCTGATACTACAAAAGATATTAAACTGCCTCGAGTGCAGGCCTCGGCCTACACTCTGCTCCTCCTGCTGTCCCTGGGCACCAACACTGCCAGTTGCTGCCCGGAAGTGCTGTGTGCACAGTCAACAGTTGCTCCTCTGTTAATGGGTTTCAGTAACGTCAGGTGATCCCCAGCTGTGTATCCGGCAGTGTGTCCTGCAACCGCCACGCTGACAGTACAACATATATTAAACTGCCCCAAGTGCAGGCCTCGGCCTACACTCTGCTTCTCCTGCTGTCCCTGGGCACCAACACTGCCAGTTGCTGCCCGGAAGTGCTGTGTGCATAGTCAACAGTTGCTCCTCTGTTATTGGGTTTCAGTAACGTCAACTGATCCCCAGCTGTGTATCCGGCAATGTGCCCTGCGACCGCCATGCTGACACTACAAAAGATATTAAACTGCCTCGAGTGCAGGCCTCGGCCTACACTCTGCTCCCCCTGCTGTCCCCGGGCACCAACACCGCTATTTGCTGCCCGGAAGTGCTGTCTGCACAGTCAACAGTTGATCCTCTGTTATTGGGGCTCAGTAACGCCAGCTGTTCCCCTGCTGTGTGTGTGACAATCACTCTAGTCTGCTCCTCCTGCTGTCCCTGGGCTCCAACACCGCCAGTTGCAGCTCGGAAGTGCTGTCTGCACAGTCAACACCTGCTCCAGTGTTATTGGGGTTCAGTAATGCCAGCTGCTCCCCTGCTGTGTGTGCAGCAATCAATCTAGTCTGCTCCTCCTGCTGTCCCTGGGCTCCAACACCGCCAGTTGCAGCTCGGAAGTGCTGTCTGCACAGTCAACACCTGCTCCAGTGTTATTGGGGTTCAGTAATGCCAGCTGCTCCCCTGCTGTGTGTGCAGCAATCAATCTAGTCTGCTCCTCCTGCTGTCCCTGGGCTCCAACACCGCCAGTTGCTGCTCGGAAGTGCTGTCTGCACAGTCAACACTTGCTCCTCTGTTATTGGGTTTCAGTAACGTCAGCTGATCCCCAGCTGTGTATCCGGCAATGTGTCCTGCCACCGCCATGCTGACACTACAACAGATATTAAACTGCCTCAAGTGCAGGCCTCGGCCTACACTCTGCTTCTCCTGCATTCCCTGGGCTTCAACACCGCCAGTTGCTGCCCGGAAGTGCTGTGTGCACAGTCAACACTTGCTGTCGTGTTATTGGGTTTCAGTAACGTCAGCTTATCCCCAGCTGTGTATCCGGCAATGTGTCCTGCGACCGCCAGCTCGGAAGTGCTGTCTGCACAGTCAACACCTGCTCCAGTGTTATTGGGGTTCAGTACGCCAGCTGCTCCCCTGCTGTGTGTGTGGCAATCTAGTCTGCTCCTGCTGTCCCTGGGCTCCAACACTGCCAGTTGCTGCTCGGAAGTGCTGTCTGCACAGTCAACAGTTGCTCCTCTGTAATTGGGGTTCAGTAACGCCAGCTGCTCCTCTGCTGTGCGTGCGGCAATCACTCTAGTCTGCTCCTCCTGCTGTCCCTGGGCTCCAACACCACCAGTTTCTGCTCGGAAGTGCTGTCTGCACAGTCAACACCTGCTCCAGTGTTATTGGGGTTCAGTAACGCCAGCTGGTCCCCTGCTGTGTGTGCGGCAATCAATCTAGTCTGCTCCTCCTGCTGTCACTGGGCTCCAACACTGCCAGTTGCTGCTCGGAAGTGCTGTCTGCGCAGAGAAAAACACAAGCTCCAGTGTTAGTGGGGTTCAGTAATGCCAGCTGCTCCCCTGCTGTGTGTGCGGCAATCACTCAAGTCTGCTCCTCCTGCTGTCCCTGGGCTCCAACACCGCCAGTTGCTGCCTGGAAGTGCCGTTTGCACAGTCAACACTTGCTGCCATGTTATTGGGTTTCAGTAATGTCAGCTGATCCCCAGCTGTGTATCCGGCAATGTGTCCTGCGACCTCCACACTGACACAACAACAGAAATTTAAGGGAACCTGTCCCCCCCAGGCGTTTGTAACAAGAAGAGCCACCTTGTGCAGCACTAATGCTGCATTTGGACAAGGTGGTTCTTTTAGTTATTCTCCTTGCACATGCTGAAGTTAACACTTATAAAATGTGTCCCCTCGTACCTTCAAACTGTCCCGGAGGTGGGACTTTCCTTCTTAATAAGATGAGGCACAGCCGTCATTCCTACTCCCTTGGCGCCGTTCGCCGTCTCCTCAGCGTTGTTTGAATCTGTCCCGGAGCCTGCGCTGTTATGTTATCCCTTGGCCATGCGCAGTTAGCGCTGCCCGTCTTCTGACATCATTTGGTGTCAGGCTGGCTGCGCCTGTGTGGCCACCCTGCCCGAGATCACGCCCCCGCAGTGTCTTATTTATTCACACTGCGGGGCTGGGATTCATGGGCATGCGCAGTGCATATCTTCGCCTCTCACTCATCTCCTTCCACCTTCTTCAGACTGTGCGGCGTCATGGCCGTGGCATGTGATTAGGGATCAGCTGACGCCGCGCAGTCTGAAGAAGGCAGAAGGTGATGAGTTAGAGAGGCGAAGATATGCACTGCGCAAGGCCATGAATCCCAGCCCCGCAGTGTGAATAAATCAGAAGACACTGCGGGGCTGGGATTCATGGGCATGCGCAGTTCATATCTTCGCCTCTCACTCATCTCCTTCCGCCTTCTTCAGACTGTGCGGCGTCATGGCCGTGGCATGTGATTAGGGATCAGCTGACGCCGCACAGTCTGAATAAGGCAGAAGGAGATGAGTTAGAGAGGCGAAGATATGCACCGCGCAAGGCCATGAATCCCAGCTCCGCAATGTGAATAAATCAGAAGACACTATGGGGCCTGATCTCAGGCAGCGTGACCACACAGGCGCAGTCAGGCTGACATCAAATGATGTCAGAAGACGGGCAGCACTAACTGCGCATGGCCAAGGGATAACATAACAGCGCAGACTCCGGTACACAAACAAGCAACGCTCAGGAGGCTGCACCCGGCACCAAGGGGGTATGAATAACAGCTGTGCTGCGTCTCATTAAGAAGGAAAGTCCAGCCTCCGGGACGGTTTCACGGTATGAGGGGCATCATTTTCTAAGTGTTTCGTTCAGCGTGTGCAAGGAGCATAATTAAAAGAGCCACCTTTTCCTTGTGCAGCATTACTGCTGCACAAGGTGGCTCTTCTAGTTGCTAATGCCTGGGGGGGGTTAAAGGTTCCCTTTCAACTTGCTCCAATTAGGCCTCAGCCTACACTCTGCTTCTCCTTTATTCCCTGGGCTCCAACACCACCAGTTGCTGCTCAGAAGTGTCTTTGGCATGGGTACTCCCTCCTGCCCAGCCCGGTTCCAGCATGCCAGCTGTTTCCGGGTAGTGTCAAGGTCACTTTGCCTCCAATACATTGTCCTGTCATGTTGCGGTCGGGTTAGCCGACTCTATGGTGCCTGCAGTTTAGGTGCTTCCTATGTGGGCTACGGGAACTGGCAATCAAGGCTGGTTCCGTAGTGCCAATAGGACAAGCTCCCCCTGTAGGACTGTGGATTTTCGGTAACTACGGCCGGCTCGCGGCCTAGCAACTTTTGTTTTAACTGTGGACCTTCTGCTGCCTATCTGAGTTCCAGCACCATTACCTGGTTCTTAGGAAGACAATCTTGAATAGGTCCCCCTGGTTCCAGTACCGTCAGCTGGTTCCGGGCAGAGCCTTTGGCTTAGGTGCTTCCTTCTGGGTATCCGAGTTCCACCAACGTCAGGTGGTCCTTGGTAGTGCTTTCTGGCAGGGGTACCTCCTGCTTAGTAACCGGGTTCCAGTAACGTCAGCTGGTCCTAGGTTGTTCCATTGGCTTCTGTACCTTCTGCTACCCATCCGGGTTCCAGTACCGTCAGCTGGTTCTCAACAGTGTCTTTTGCTCTTGTACCTTCTGCTCTCCATCCTGGTTCCAGTACCGTCAGCTGGTTCCAGGCAGAGCCTTTGGCTTAGGTGCCTCCTTCTGGGTATCCGAGTTCCACCAACGTCAGGTGGTCCTTGGTAGTGCTTTCTGGCACGGGTACCTCCTGCTTAGTAACCGAGTTCCAGTACCGTCAGCTGGTCCTCGGTAGTTCCATTGGCTCTTGTACCTTCGGCTACCCATCCAGGTTCCAGTACCGTCAGCTGGTTCTCAGCAGTGTCTTTGGCTCTTGTACCTTCTGCTCCCCATCCTGGTTCCAGTACCGTCCGCTGGTTCCGGGCAGAACCTTTGGCTTAGGTGCCTCCTACTGGGTATCCGAGTTCCACCAATGTCAGGTGGTCCTTGGTAGTGAGTACAGGTACCTCCTGCTTAGTAACCGGGTTCCAGTACCGTCATCTGGTCCTCGGTAGATCCATTGGCTCTTGGACCTTTGGGTAGCCATCCGGGTTCCAGTAACATCAGCTGGTTCTCGGCATTTCCTCAGCCTTCTTGTACCTTCTGCTACATTTCCAAGTTCAAGACCCTAAAGACGACGACCCTGAAGACCACCCCTAAGACGACGACAACCCCAGAGACGACGACCCCTGAGACAACGACCCTGAAGACCACCCCGACGACGACGACGACGACCCCGGAGACGACGACCCTGGAGACGACGACCCTGAAGACTGAGAAGCAGAAGAACAAGAAGCTGCAGAACAAAGAGCAGAAGAACATTAAGCATAAGACTAAAAATCAGAGCAAAAGATATTATCTAAATTATAAGCAGAAGAAGACTAAGCAGTGTATGGGGTTGAGTCCGTTTCTCCTCGTGGTGCCCCTGGAAAAAGCCTTCTGCTGCAGGCCAAACTGAGCGTGGACAAATCCTGTTGTAACTCTTTTGTGACAGGCAGAACGGAAGGTGTAATCTTCAAACTTTTATAGATAACAACTACAGGAATGCCTGTCACAAATAAGAATATGATGAAGAAGTAGAATATGAAGAAGAATAATAGTTTAATAAAAATAATAGGAAGAAGGTGAAGAAGAAGATGAATAAGGTGAAGAAGAAGTTGATGTAAAAGATGCTGTTGCTGAGGATGAAGAAGAAGAAAGTGTCGGAGAAGTAAAAAAGAAGGTGAAGAGCATGGAATTAGTGAAACATCAATAGCTGACAAAATATAAAAAATCTTAACATAGTCAATATCTTTGTAACTCCGAACGTCTTAAAAAAAAAAAATTAATTCCTGCTATTCCATTTGATTGGGCTAAACCTCTATGCCTTTAATGTCTCCTCCACGTCCCCAATACATCCTACATTATTCTTAGTTGTTTTCCTTCATGTAGAATGAACCTACAAGGAAAGAAAGGGTTTATTTTAATTCCGATATTTTGGTCCCATTGACTTGCATTGGTATCAGGTATCGGTATCGGCGATATCCGATATTTTTTGAATATCGGCCGAACCAGTCCTATACCGATACTTTTCAATATCGGAAGGTATCACTCAACACTACTGGCGACGTATTACCAAATCCTGGCACACCTCAAAACATCCCCATACTGATTTCTAACACCCTGCCACGATGCTCTACACGTTTTCGCAATGATGATAACCTCATACCCATTCAACCAGCCCCCACTCCCCTGGTCCCCCTACCTGAAGCACTATGGAACGCACGCATTGTCCGCAACAAACTGTCGTATATCCATGACATCTTCATCACCAACAAACTCTCCTTCCTTGGCATCACTGAAGCCTGACTCACCCCCTCTGACTCAGCCTCTCCAGCTGCACTTTCTTATGGTGGATTCCATCTCTCTCACACCTCTCACCCCAGCAACAAACATGGTGGAGGACTTGGCTTGCTCCTGTTTGACACCTGCTCCTTTGCCCCTATTCCGCTACCACCCTCTGCTACTCTTCCCTCGTTTGAGGTGCACTCTGCCCGCATCTACTCCCCCTCCATCCTCCATCTGGCTGTTATCTACCATCCACCAGAACTAGCTATCTCCATCTTTCTCGACCACTTCACCACCTGACTACTTCATTTACTTTCTGCTGACATCCCCTCTATCATCATGGGTGACTTCAATATCCCCATTGACACTTCCACCTCAGCTGCCTCTAAACTTTTATCACTGACTGCCTTCTTTGGCCTCATTCAGTGGTCCTCTGCGGCCACTCACAAAGATGGCTACCCGCTGGACCTCATCTTCACCCGCTTCTGCTCCCTTACCAATCTCACTAACTCACCCCTCTCCTTGTCTGACCACAACCTACTGACATTTTCTTCCCTCTTCTCTCCTAGTGTGCAATCCCCACTCCACAAACTCATCCACCCTCGCAGAAATCTCAAACACCTCAATTTACACTCACTCTCTGAGCCTCTTCTCCCTCTTACAGACATAGCTTCCTTACATAACACAGATGCTGCTGTCACTTTATACAACACCACAATAACAGCAGCACTTGATTAGGCCCACCCCCTCATGCACAGGAAAACTCGTACAATCAACAGGCAGCCCTGGCAGACCAGCCTGACCAAAGAACTGAGACGGGCTTCCAGGTTTGCTGAGCGGAGATGGAAGAGATTTCGTTCTGCCAAGCACTTTATCACATACAAGTAGCCCCTCACCAGCTTCAAGTCCACACTCCCTGCTGCAAAACAAAATTACTTCTCATCTCTCATATCCTCCCTGTCTCACAACCCTAAACAGCTTTTCAACACTTTCAATTCTCTACTCCGTCCCCCAACAACTCCTCCCTCTCCACTCATTTATGCTGAAGACTTTGCCTCTTTCTTTAAGCAGAAGATCTATAACATCAGAGAAAGCTTTGGCCACCAGCCCCCAATGCCCCTCCTCTTAACTGCTCAGCCCTGTTCTTCCAAAACCAGCTTCTCCACCATGACAGAAGATCAGCTCTCCAACCTTCTGTCAAGATCACATCTCACCACTTGCATGCTTGACCTGCTCCCGTCCCACCTCATCCCTAACCTCGCCACAGTCTTCATCCCAATCCTAACACATCTCTTCAACCTTTCACTTGCAAATGGTGTCTTCCCCTCATCCTTCAAATATGCCTCAATCACACCCATCCTCAAAAAGCCCTCCCTCGACCCATACTCTGTGTCTAGCTATCGCCCAATATCACTTCTCCCTTATGCCTCAAAACTACTGGAACAACACGTCCATCATGGACTGTACACCCACCTCTCCTCCTGCTCCCTCTTTGACCAGTTACAATCTGGCTTCCGACCGCATCACTCAAATGAAACTGCCCTAACTAAAGTCACCAATGATCTACTAACCGCCAAGAGCAAGCACCACTACTCTGTCCTCCTTCTCTTGGACCTGTCTTCTGCTTTTGACACTGTTGGACCATTCCCTCTTGTTACAGATTCTGTCATCTCTTGGCATCACAGATTTGGCCTTATCCTGGATCTCGTCATATCTAACAGAGTGGACATCCAGTGTCTCTTTCTCCCACACCACCTCCTCACCTCGCCCCCTGTCTGTCGGTATTCCCCAAGGCTCAGTTCTAGGACCCCTACTCTTTTCCATCTACACCTTTGGCCTGAGACAGCTCATAGAATCCCATGGTCTGCAGTATCATCTCTACGCCGATGACATGCAGATCTACCTATCTGGACCTGACATCACCTCCTTACTGACCAAAATCCCACAATGAATGTCCACTATTTAATCTTTCTTTTCTACTCACTTTCTAAAACTGAAAATGGACAAAACAGAATTCATCATCTTTCCCCCATCTCACTCTACCCCTCCACCAGACCTATCCATCAATGTCAATGGCTGCTCACTTTCCCCAGTCCCTCATGCTCGGTGCCTCGGGGTGATCCCGGACTCTGCACTCTCTTTCAAGCCACATATCCAAGCCCTTACCTCCTCCTGCAGACTCCAACTCAAAAACACTTCCCGGACCCGTACATTCCTTGACCAAGAAACTGCAAAAATGCTTGTGCACGCCCTCATCATCTCCTGCCTTGACTATTGCAACCTCCAACTCTCTGGCCTCCCCTCTAGCACTCTTGCACCACTCCAATCTATAATGATAATAATCTTTTTTACATTTCGCTAACATATTCTGCAGCGCTTTACAGTTTGCACACATTGTCATCGCTGTCCCCATTGAGGCTCACAATTTAAATTCTCTATCAGTATGTCTTTTGGAATGTGGGTGGAAACCGGAGTACCCGGAGGAAACCCACGCAAACAGTGGGAAAACATGGAAACTCCTTGCATATGTTGTCCTTGGTGGGATTTAAACCCAGGACCCCAGTGCTGCAAGGCGCTGCTTAGCCACCGTGCTGCCCATAATCTATCCTAAACTCTGCCACCCGACTACTGAACCTGTCTCCCCGTTATTCCCCAGCCTCTCCTCTCTGCCAAGCCCTTCACTGGCTTCCTATTGTCCAGAGGCTCCAGTTCAAAACCCTAAATATGACATACAAAGCCATGCACAATCTGTCTCCTCCATACATCTGTGACATGGTCTCCCGATACTTACCTACACGCAACCTTCGAACCTCTCAAGATCTCCTTCTCTATTCCCCACTTACCACTTCTTTCCACAACCGCATACAAGACTTCCCCTGTGCTTCCCCCATACTCTGGAACTCTCTACCACAACACATCAGACTTTCGCCTACCATGGAAACTTTCAAAAGGAACCTGAAGATCCACCTCTTCCGACAAGCCTACAACCTGCAGTGATCCTCAGTCTACTGAACCGCCGCATGACCAGCTCTACCCTCTCCTAGTGTATCCTCACCCATCCCCTGTAGACTGTGAGCCCCCACGGGCAGGGTCCTCTCTCCTTCTGTAGTTGTGTGTGCCTTGTATTGCTCATGTGTATTGTACTTGTCTACAGTATGTATGCCCTTTTTTCACATGTAAAACTTCATGGAATAAATGGCGCTATAAAAATGAGTAATATAATAATAATAATAATATTGAGTGAGCACTAAAATGCTCAGGTGCTCATTGTTCGGGTCGAGCAATTGGTAATACTCAAGTACTCGGACAGAACAACTAACCCAATGTAAGTCTATGGGAAACCCAAACATTTCTACCGTGACCCCCCCTGGGGTCCTTTTAAGGTCTAAAAACATCTGAAAATGATGGAAACACTGCTCAAATGGCAAGGGAACATCATGGCAAATGCCCCTGGAAGCATTTCTGACTCCAAGGTCACAGCTGTAAGCAATGTTGTCAGTTTCACGCCATTTTTACAGGTGCACTAAAAAAACATACAAAGCCGAAACCCAAATGGATTTTGCTGGGAAACACGTTAAAGAACATCCTTTCCAGGGTAATGACTTGTATATAAGGCATAATAATTAACCCCAAACAAAAATGTTCCTCCACCACTTGGGCTATGTTCACACACAGCGTTTTTGATGCGTTTTTCAATTTTAGCATTGCTTTCAACCAATAGAAATGCATTAACTGGGAAATGTCATTGTAACATTTAACAGCCCTAGCTGGCCATGTGGTGTGTGACACATAGTAAATATAGGAAAACTGACTGAACAGCAATCTAGTCTGAACTGGTGCATAACCAAAAAAAAAGACATATAGTAAATAGATCAATGGCTGCACTCAATTTTATTGTACCAAGGAAATGTGCGATACATGAAATGTGAATAGCATAATGGCTTGTGAAATCTATGAAAACACACATGAGATGCTTAGCACAAGATTTGGCCAAAAATTGTGAGCCCATCCACCAAACGTCAAGGTAATCTCAGATCGGATGGGTACCTGACCTCTCTGCCTAGTGTGAACACTTACCTATGGCTAATAACATGGTAAAGCCTGCATTTATAGGAAGGTCGGAACCAACTGTGTTTGGATGTAATTAAAATCACAGCATGGTGAAGGGCGGGGCGTTCAAGTCAGAAAAAATAGTACATAGAAAATATAGGAAAACTGACTGAACAGCAATCTAGTCTGAATTGGTGCATAACCAAAAAAAGACATATAGTAAATAGATCAATGGCTGCACTCAATTTTACTGTACTAAAGCAAGAAAATGTGCGATACATGAAATGTGAATACCATAATGGCTTGTGAAATCTATGAGAAAACACATGAGATGCTTAGCACAAGATTTGGCCAAAAATTGTGAGCCCATCCACCAAACGTCAAGGTAATCTCCGATCGGATGGGTACCTGACCTCTCTGCCTAGTGTGAACACTTACCTATGGCTAATAACATGGTAAAGCCTGCATTTATAGGAAGGTCAGAACCAACTGTGTTTGGATGTAATTAAAATCACAGCATGGTGAAGGGCGGGGCGTTCAAGTCAGAAAAAATAGTACATAGAAAATATAGGAAAACTGACTGAACAGCAATCTAGTCTGAATTGGTGCATAACCAAAAAAAGACATATAGTAAATAGATCAATGGCTGCACTCAATTTTACTGTACTAAAGCAAGGAAATGTGCGATACATGAAATGTGAATAGCATAATGGTTTGTGAAATCTATGAAAACACACATGAGATGCTTAGCACAAGATTTGGCCAAAAATTGTGAGCCCATACACCAAACGTCAAAGTAATCTCAGATCGGATGGGTACCTGACCTCTCTGCCTAGTGTGAACACTTACCTATGGCTAATAACATGGTAAAGCCTGCATTTATAGGAAGGTCAGAACCAACTGTGTTTAGATGTAATTAAAATCACAGCATGGTGAAGGGCGGGGCGTTCAAGTCAGAAAAAATAGTACATAGTAAATATAGGAAAACTGACTGAACAGCAATCTAGTCTGAACTGGTGCATAACCAAAAAAAAGACATATAGTAAATAGATCAATGGCTGCACTCAATTTTACTGTACTAAAGCAAGGAAATGTGCGATACATGAAATGTGAATAGCATAATGGATTGTGAAATCTATGAAAAAACACATGAGATGCTTAGCACAAGATTTGGCCAAAAATTGTGAGCCCATCCACCAAACGTCAAGGTAATCTCAGATCGGATGGGTACCTGACCTCTCTGCCTAGTGTGAACACTTACCTATGGCTAATAACATGGTAAAGCCTGCATTTTTAGGAAGGTCGGAACCAACTGTGTTTGGATGTAATTAAAATCTCAGCATGGTGAAGGGCGGGGCGTTCAAGTCAGAAAAAATTGAAATTAAAATTGAGTGCAGCCATTGATCTATTTACTATATGTCTTTTGTTGGTTATGCACCAGTTCAGACTAGATTGCTGTTCAGTCAGTTTTCCTATATTTACTATGTACTATTTTTTCTGACTTGAACGCCCCGCCCTTCACCATGCTGTGATTTTAATTACATCCAAACAAAGTTGGTTCCGACCTTCGTATAAATGCAGGCTTTACCATGTTTTTTTTTTTTTTTTTTAAATGTACGGGCATCATAGACACCCTTGCAAAAAACTAGAATGGCTGTATCATCACGGAACACGTTCACCCTGGTGTTCTAGTGGTGGTGGATGATGAGGATGAGGAGAAGGAGGAGGGCACCAAACAGCCAAAATCAGGAAGAATATACCCATGTGTGGATGTGAAGAGGTGCATGGGAATATACCTCCCAAAACCCAAAAAGACACTATAATGGAGGTTATGTTTCGCTGTTATCATTTGGTGGTGTAGAGAAGTCTGGCTCAATCTAGCCCTTGTTCATTTTTATAAGAGTCAGGCAGTCTGCATTTTCAGTTGAGAGGCGAATGCGCTTATGTATTATAATTAGTGTTGAGCATTCCGATACCGCAAGTATCGGGTATCGGCCGATACTTGCGGTATCGGAATTCCGATACCGGGATTCCGATTCTTGCCGCGTATCGGATACCGGAATCGGAAGTTCTAAGATTCAAAAAGCAGAAATTCAGCCAATGAGATTGATTCCAAGTGTGGGCACATCCTGTTTAGCATGGAGGGCATGAAACTACTGGCAAGGCTGTGATTGGCTGGTGTAATGATGTCATGATGCAGTTTAAAAGTCGCTGGCGCCATTTTGCGATCACTCTGCTGTGAATTCAGTTAGTGACAGGACGCTGTTTGCTGACTGAGGGACAGTTTAGAGATAGCGATTTGCTTCTTTGTGCTTTCCAAAGGCTAATTTAGCAACCGCTGTGTTCACCTACTATTCACCTTGCTTTTGCCTTGTAGCGCTGTTTTCACAGCGATCTGCAGGGTCTGTGTGTGTGTGTGTGTGAGTGCAGCCCAGTCTCCAGTCTGAGTGCAGCCACATAGGCCATCCATAGTTGGTTGTATTCAGTTCAGGGAGGGTGGTTCATTGCCTCATACTGTTCCTTTTTTTTTTTTTTCCCAAGTAGTGTAGTCTGCTGCTAATTTATTCAAAAAAATCCTATTAGTGTCTTTCCACCCGTCTCCAGCTAATTTGTGGAAAAACACTACATAGGATAAAGTAGAGGAGGGTTTTTGGGCCTTGCAGCGCCGTTTACGGCTGTCTGCACGGTCTCCGTGTGACTGCAGCTCGCCCTGTAGTCTGTGAGCAGCCGTAGCCTGGTTGTCTCCAGCTCAGGGTTTTTCACTGCGTCATACCGCCAAATCAATTTTCTTTTTTTTCAAAGTAGTGTAGTCTGCTGCTAATTAATTTTAAAAAATCCTATTAGTGTCTTTCCACCCGTCTACAGCTAATTTGTGGAAAAACACTACATAGGATAAAGTAGAGGAGGGTTTTTGGGCCTTGCAGCGCCGTTTACGGCTGTCTGCACGGTCTCCGTGTGACTGCAGCTCGCCCTGTAATCTGTGAGCAGCTGTAGCCTGGTTGTCTCCAGCTCAGGGTTTTTCACTGCGTCATACCGCCAAATCAATTTTCTTTTTTTTCAAAGTAGTGTAGTCTGCTGCTAATTAATTTAAAAAAATCCTATTAGTGTCTTTCCACCCGTCTCCAGCTAATTTGTGGAAAAACACTACATAGGATAAAGTAGAGGAGGGTTTTTGGGCCTTGCAGCGCCGTTTACGGCTGTCTGCACGGTCTCCGTGTGACTGCAGCTCGCCCTGTAATCTGTGAGCAGCTATAGCCTGGTTGTCTCCAGCTCAGGGTTTTTCACTGCGTCATACTGCCAAATCAATTTTCTTTTTTTTCAAAGTAGTGTAGTCTGCTGCTAATTAATTTAAAAAAATCCTATTAGTGTCTTTCCACCCGTCTCCAGCTAATTTGTGGAAAAACACTACATAGGATAAAGTAGAGGAGGGTTTTTGGGCCTTGCAGCGCCGTTTACGGCTGTCTGCACGGTCTCCGTGTGACTGCAGCTCGCCCTGTAATCTGTGAGCAGCTATAGCCTGGTTGTCTCCAGCTCAGGGTTTTTCACTGCGTCATACCGCCAAATCAATTTTCTTTTTTTTCCAAATAGTGTAGTCTGCTGCTAATTTATTCAAAAAAATCCTATTAGTGTCTTTCCACCCGTCTCCAGCTAATTTGTGGAAAAACACTACATAGGATAAAGTAGAGGAGGGTTTTTGGGCCTTGTAGCGCCGTTTACGTCTGTCTGCACGGTCTCCGTGTGATTGCAGCTCTATCTGTTGTCAGTTCAGCCCCCAAAAAATAAATAAATAATAAAGTTCACCAAACACACCAGTTACACCACTTTACATTTCTGTAGGCCACATTAGCTCATATTAAAGTCTAGTCCACACTTTAGATAATTAGTGCTTCTTATACCTGTTAGGAGGAGTTGCTCAGGAATAAGCACACAAATCCGTTAGTACTTTTCTGCTTATCTTTATCAGTCAACCAAGATGAAGAAGGCAGTGAGTAAGGCACGTGGGCGTGGGCGTGGGCGCGGAGCAGGGAGGGGACGTGGGGATTCTGTGCCTGCTGCGGGCACCGGTGACTCATCAGCACCCACTTTCACCAGGCAACAGTCGTTCATGCGAAGCTTTGTGTCCGAGCGCCGTACACCGCTGCTGCGTGAAGAACAAATTGAAGCTGTTGTCGGATGGATGGCAGCTAATGCATCAACTTCCATTAGTGCCACATCCTCTCAGACACAGAGCACTGGAGAGCAGCCATCTGTCTCTTCACCACCTGCCAAATTGCCCAGGCAGACAGAGAGCCCAGGACAGGAGCCGTCTCTACTTCTGTTCTCTGAATCTCTTGGCTTGGAAACAGGGGGCCAGCCAAGCAGCATTGGAGAAATGGAAGAAGAGGCAGGGTGCAGTGATGCCCAACAGCTTTTTCTGTCTTCCTCTGAAGAGGCGGGTGGGCCAGTGGCTCCGGTCACCACATCGCAGGCCGCATCAGCTGATGATGACACTCAGGTGCCACTTACTGGTGCGTGCTCTGCTGCTGAGACTACCCAGGAGGAGCAGTTGGGGGCAGAGGGTAGTGTAGATGATGAGGTCCTCGACCCATCTTGGCGTGAGGGACAGGAAGGTGGTGGGAGCAGCTCTGAGGAAGAGATTCCCCGTACGGCCCAAAGAGGGAGAGGGAGGGGGAAGACTGCGGATCCTGCAGCCTCCGCTTTGGCACCCGTTAGGAGCATGTCTCTTCCAAAAGCCAAAAAGGGCGCTCCCAAGACTTGCAGTGCCTGGTCCTTTTTTGACACAGTTGCAGATGACATTTGCTATGTCAGATGCAACGTGTGTCATCAAAAAGTCAAAAGAGGGAAAAATGTCAGCAACCTCAATACCTCCAACATGTGGAAACGTGCGCAACAGGCACCCGGCGGAGTTAGAAAAACACACTGAAGAGGTAGGCCAACCAACAGCGGCAGCTACCACCTCTTCAGCTCGTGTTGCCTCTTCCTCTACCTCACACGCAGCTGGTTCGGCGTCCTCCCAGGATCGCCGTGGAAGAACCTCTGCCCCTGTTGTCCAGAGACCCGCTGTAATTCCACCCGCAGCGCCACTTTCCCAGTCATCCACACACTCCCAGCCCAGTCTACAGCCATCGGTAGTACAGGCATGGGAGAAAAGGCGGCCTTTCTCGTCAAACCACCCACGAGCACAGGCTCTGACTGCAGGCATTGCCAAACTTCTGTCACTGGAAATGCTGTCATTCAGGCTGGTGGAGACTGACAGCTTCCGTGACTTGATGTCATTGGCAGTCCCACAGTACAATGTGCCCAGCCGCTTTTACTTCAGCAGGCAAGCCGTCCCTGCCCTGCAGAAGCATGTGGAGGGACACATAAAACACGCGCTACTGAACGCCGTCAGTAGCAAGGTCCACCTCACCACCGATGCGTGGACCAGTCAACATGGACAGGGGCGATACCTTTCCCTCACTGCCCATTGGGTTAATGTCGTTGAGCCGGGTACAGACCGTGCGAGTGGCGCAGGACGTGTCCTGCCCACTCCAAGGATTGCAGGAATCCATTCTGTACGCATTGACTCCTCCTCTTACACCAGTTCCTCAGAATCATCGCTGCAGGAGCCGTCACAGTCCACCTCCACATGGACCCGTGATGAACGTGTACCTGTTACGACCGACATGAGCACAGCCGTGGCCAAACGTCAACAGGCCGTCTTGAAATTAATTTTCTTGGGGAATCGTAGCCACACAGCGCAGGAGCTCTGGAATGCCATCAAGCAGGAGAGCGATGTGTGGTTTGTGCCAGCGAATCTCCAGCCAGGCATGGTAGTGTGTGATAATGGCCGAAATCTGGTGGCAGCTCTGGGCCTCGGCAACCTCACTCACATCCCATGTCTGGCACATGTGCTCAATTTGGTCGTGCAGAGCTTTTTGAGGGACTATCCGGATCTTGATGCACTGCTGCACAAGGTCCGCCTAGAGTGTGCTCACTTGCGGCGTTCCAGCACGGCAAAAGCGCGCATTGCGGCTCTGCAGCGCCGACACCGCCTGCCGGAACATCGCATCATATGTGACCTACCTACCAGGTGGAATTCCACGTTACATATGTTGGAGCGGTTGTGTGAGCAGCAGCAAGCTGTAATGGAGTACCAGCTGCTTCAGGCGCAAAAAAGTCGCAGTCAGCGCCGTACAGACTTCACAACCACAGAGTGGGCCACTATGAATGACGTCTGCCAGGTTTTGCGTCCCTTTGATTATTCCACGCGGATGGCGAGTGCAGATGATGCACTAGTCAGCATGACTGTCCCCCTTATCTGCCTGCTTGAAAAATCACTGCAAGCGCTAAGGGATGATGTTGTGGAAGAGGTGGAGGATGAGGATTCACCATTTCCATCATCTTCTGGACAGTCAGCGCCACGTGGTTCCTCACAAACGCGTAGGCAGGGGACCGTTTGTGAGGAGGATGAGGAGGAGTCAATGGAGGAGGAAGACATCCGTCCAGAGGAGGGAGTTACACAATTGTCCAGTAGTCAGTGTGTACAGCGAGGGTGGGGTGATGACGAGCGGGCAGAGATCACGCCTCCAGCAGGGGACAGCGTTTCTTGGGCAGTTGGCAGTCTGCAGCACATGGTGGATTACATGCTGCAGTGCCTGAGAAACGACCGCCGCATCGCCCACATTCTCAACATGTCTGATTATTGGGTGTTCACCCTCCTCGGTCCTCGCTACCGGGACAACGTAGAAAGCCTCATCACACCGTTGAACCGGGAGCGAAAAATGCGGGAGTACCAAGACACACTGGTCAATTCCATCATCTTCTCCATTCCAACTGAGAGAAGTGCTGCTAGTGCATTCCAAAGCAGCTCAGTGCGTCCAGGCCGTGGTGGAGGCTCTGCACAAAGAGGGAGCAGAAGCAGTGCCTCTGCCCAAGGCAAGACCAGTATGGCCGAACTGTGGCACAGTTTTCTGTGCCCGCCACAAAAGTCTACACCATCACAGACGGCTCCAGTCAGCAGGAGGCAACGGTTCCGTCAGATGGTGACAGACTACATGTCTTGCCCTCTTGCTGTACTCCCAGACGGCTCTTCCCCTTTCAAGTTTTGGGTCTCAAAGCTGGATACATGGCCAGAGCTAAGCCAGTATGCATTGGAGGTGCTGTCTTGCCCTGCGGCCAGTGTATTATCGGAACGTGTCTTTAGTGCTGCAGGTGGTGTACTAACTGACCGTCGCATGCGACTATCCTCCGATAACGTTGACCGGCTTACTTTCCTGAAAATGAACAAGGCCTGGATCTCGCCGGAATTTGCCACTCCTCCTCCTGATTGAATAATTAGGTCACTGTATACGTTATCCAGGTCTCCTGTTGTGTTCATCTTTCTACCACCTGAACTTAAATTCCTGGGCTCCAACACCGCCAGTTGAGGCTCAGACGTGCCGTCTGCACAGTCAAAACATACGACCCAGTGTTATTGGGTTTCAGTAACGTCAGCTGATCCCCAGCTGTGTAGCCGGCAATGTGTCATGCGACCGCCACGCTGACACAACAACTGAAATGTAAGAGAATCTGTCCCCCCCCCCCCAAGGCGTTTGTTACTGAAAGAGCCACCTTGTGCAGCAGTAATGCTGCCCAAGGAAAAGGTAGCTATTTTTGTTTAGCTCCTTGCACACGCAGAACTTAACACTTATAAAATGTGTCCACTGATACCGTAAAACCGTCCCGGAGGTGGGACTTTCCTTCGTAATGTGACGCAGCCCAGCCGTCATTCCTACCCCCCCGGCGCCGCGCACCGGCTCCTCAGCGTTGTTTTATTCCGTCCAGGAGCCTGCGCTGTTATGTTATCCCGTGGCCAGGCACACTTAGCGCTGCCCGTCTTCTGGCATCATTTGGTGTCTGGATGGCTGTGCCTGTGCGGCCGCGCTGGCAGAGAGCCCGCCTCGCAGTGTCTTCTGATTTAATCCCACTGGGGGCCTGGGATCCATGGACATGCGCAGTGCATATCTGAACCTCCACCTCTCACTCATTTCCCTATGGCTTCTTCAGACTGTTCGGTGTCAGCTGGTCCCTAACAGCATGCCACGGCCGTGACACCGCACAGTCTGAAGAAGCCATAGGGAGATGAGTGAGAGGTGGAGGTTCAGATATGCACTGCGCATGTCCATGGATCCCAGGCCCCCAGTGGGATTAAATCAGAAGACACTGCGAGGCGGGCTCTCTGCCAGCGCGGCCGCACAGGCGCAGCCATCCAGACACCAAATGATGCCAGAAGACGGGCAGCGCTAAGTGTGCCTGGCCACGGGATAACATAACAGCGCAGGCTCCTGGACGGAATAAAACAACGCTGAGGAGCCGGTGCGCGGCGCCGGGGGGGTAGGAATGACGGCTGGGCTGCGTCACATTACGAAGGAAAGTCCCACCTCCGGGACGGTTTTACGGTTGCAGGGGACACATTTTATAAGTGTTTAGTTCTGTGTTTGCAAGGAGCATGATGAAAAGAGCCACCTTTTCCTTTTGCATCTTTTGTGCTGCACAAGCTGGCTCTTTCAGCTACAAACGCCTTGGGGGGGGGTTAAAGGTTCCCTTTCGACTTTCTCAGGCTTCGGCCTACATTGTGTTCCTCTGCTTTTCCACCTGTCCCTGGGCTCCAACACCGCTAGTTGTTGCCTGGTAGTGCTGTACGCACAGTCCCAACAGTCGCTCCTCTGTTATTGGGGTTCAGTAACGTCAGCTGTTCCCCTGCTGTGTGTGTGGCAATCCCTCCTACCTCCTCCTACCTCCTCCAACCTCCTCCTCCTCCACCTGTCCCTGGGCTCCAACACCGCCAGTTGCCGTCCAGAAGTGCTGTACGCACAGTCAACAGTCCCTCCTCTGTTATTGGGGTTCAGTAACGTCAGCTGTTCCCCTGCTGTGTGTGTGGCAATTAGTGTTGAGCGATACCGTCCGATACTTGAAAGTATCGGTATCGGAAAGTATCGGCCGATACCGGCAAAATATCGGATCCAATCCGATACCGATACCCGATACCAATACAAGTCAATGGGACTCAGGTATCGGACGGTATTCCTGATGGTTCCCAGGGTCTGAAGGAGAGGAAACTCTCCTTCAGGCCCTGGGAACCATATAAATGTGTAAAATAAAGAATTAAAATAAAAAATATCGCTATACTCACCTGTCCGACGCAGCCGGGACCTCGGCGATTGTAAGCGGCAGCGTTGTTTCTTTAAAATTCGCGCTTTTACTTGCTTACGTGAATTCCCGGCTTCTGATTGGTCAGGGCGGCCATGTTGCCGGGACTCGGACCAATCACAGCAAGCCGTGACGAAATTACGTCACGGCTTGCTGTGATTGGTCCGCGTCCCGGCAATATGGCGCCGTGACCAATCACAAGCCGTGACGTCACGGGAGGCTGGACACGCGCGCTTTTCAAAATAAGCGCGTGTCCAGCCTCCCGTGACGTCACGGCTTGTGATTGGTTAATGGCGGCCATGTTGCCGGGACGCGGACCAATCACAGCAAGCCGTGACGTAATTTCGTCACGGCTTGCTGTGATTGGTCCGCGTCCCGGCAACATGGCCGCCCTGACCAATCAGAAGCCGGGAATTCACGTAAGCAAGTAAAAGCGCGAATTTTAAACAAACAACGCTGCCGGTTCCTTCGCTGAGGTCCCGGCTGCGTCGGAGAGGTGAGTATAGCGATTTTTTTTATTTTAATTCTTTCTTTTACACCTTTTTACATTAATGTTGTTTCGATACCGATATCCGATATTACAAAAATATCGGATCTCGGTATCGGAAATTCCGATACAGCAAGTATCGGCCGATACCCGATACTTGCAGCATCGGAATGCTCAACACTAGTGGCAATCCCTCCTACCTCCTCCTACCTCCTCCAACCTCCTCCTCCTCCACCTGTCCCTGGGCTCCAACACCGCCAGTTGCCGTCCAGAAGTGCTGTACGCACAGTCAACAGTCCCTCCTCTGTTATTGGGGTTCAGTAACGTCAGCTGTTCCCCTGCTGTGTGTGTGGCAATCCCTCCTACCTCCTCCTACCTCCTCCAACCTCCTCCTCCTCCACGTGTCCCTGGGCTCCAACACCGCTAGTTGCCGTCCAGAAGTGCTGTACGCACAGAGCCAAACACCTCGCCAATGTGTTAGTGGGGTTCAGCACCGCCAGCTGTTCCCCTGCTGTGTATACGGCAACGTGTACTGCGACCGCCACGCAGACACAACAAGTTAAATGTAAGGGAACCTGACCCCCCCCCCCCCCCAGGCGTTTGTTACTGAAGGAGCCACCTTGTGCAGCAGTAATGATGATGCAAAGGGAAAAAGTGCCTCTTTTCGTGATGCTCCTTGCACATGCTGAACCAAACACTTATGAAATGTGTCCCCACACAGCGTTACACCGTCCGGTAGGTGGAACTTTCCTTTGTCGTGTGACGCAGCACAGCCATCATTTTTACCCCCTTGGCGCCGTGCGCCCCCTCCTCAGCGTTGTTTGAATCTGTCCCGGAGCCTGCGCTGTTAGGTTAGCCCTTGGCCATGCACACATGTTGCGCTGCCCGTCTTCTGACCTCATTTGGTGTCAGGCTGGCTGCGCCTGTGCGGGTGCGCTGGCCGAGATCCCGCCTCGCAGTGTCGTCTAATGTAATCCCACCGCGGGCCTGTGATCCGTGCCCGTGCGCAGTGCATATCCTCTCCTCTCACTCCCCTCCCTACGGCTTCTTCAGACTGTGCGATGTCAGCTGGTCCCTAATAGCATGCCACGGCCGTGACACCGCACAGTCTGAAAAAGCCGTAGGGAGGGGAGTGAGAGGAGAGGATATGCACTGCGCACGGGCACGGATCACAGGCCCGCGGTGGGATTACATGAGACGACACTGCGAGGCGGGATCTCGGCCAACGCACCCGCACAGGCGCAGCCAGCCTGACACCAAATGAGGTCAGAAGACGGGCAGCGCAACATGTGTGCATAGCCATGGGCTAACCTAACAGCGCAGGCTCCGGGACAGATTCAAACAACGCTGAGGAGGGTGCGAACGGCGACAAGGGGGTAAAAATGATGGCTGTGCTGCGTCACACGACAAAGGAAAGTTCCACCTACCGGACGGTTTAACGCTGTGTGGGGACACATTTCATAAATGTTAGGTTCCGCATGTACAAGGACCATAATTAAAAGAGCTAAGTTTACCTTTTCCAGCATTAGTGCTGTACACAATGGCTCTTTCAGCTACAAACGCCTGGGGGGGGGGGGGGGGTTAAAGGTTTCCTTTCAACTTGCTCGAGTGCAGGCTTCGGCCTACACTCCGCTCCCCCTGCTCCTCCTGCTGACCCTGGGCTCTAACACCGCCAGTTTTTGCCCAGATGTGCTAGCTGCACAGAGAAAAACACCAGCCAATGTGTCAGTGGGGTCCAGCACCGCCAGCTGTTCCCCTGCTGTGTAGCCGGCAACGTGTCCTGCGACCGCCACGCAGACACAAGAACTGAAATTGAAGGGAACCTGTCCCCCCTCCCCCAGGTGTTTCTATGTTTTACAGCTACCTTGAACAGCAGTAATGCTGCATGTGTGCAAGGTGGCTCAGAAACTTATTCTCCTTGCCCATGTTGAAGTGAACACGTCTAAAATGTGTCCTCTGTGACCATTAAAACGTCCCTCAGGTGTGATTTGACTTTGTATTGACACACGCAACAAGCTCCTTGGTAACGCTGCCCGTCTTCTGGCATCATTGTTTGGCTGGCTGCGCTTCTGCGGCCGCCCTGACCCACACAACGCCCCTCGGTGTCTTATTTATTGGGACTGCGAGGGTGTGATTGATGGGCAGGATCAGTGCATCAGTTCGCCTGTCCCTCCTCTCCTTCCGCCTTCTTCGGACTGTGCGGCTTCATGGCCGTGGCATGCGATAAGGGATCAGATGACGCCGCACAGTCTGAAGCGGGTGTAAGGACCCGAGTGTGAGAGGCGAACATATGTGCTGCGCCAGGCCCTGAATCCCAGCCCCGCAGTGTTTTAACAATGTTAAGACACTGCGGGGCTGGGATTCATGGTCATCGCGAACCGCACCGGCCGACATTACATGATGCCAGAAGATGGGCAGCGCTAACGGCGCTAGGCCAGGGGATAACACGACAGCGCAGACTCCTGTACAGCAAATAACAACGCTCGGGAGGCTGCACCCAGCACCAAGGTGGGATTCTTGACACCTGTGCTGCGTCTCATTACAAAGGGAACTCTCGCCTCCATTACACAGTTTGACTGTATAAAGGGCTAAATGTTATACGTGTTTCATTCAGCGTGTGCAAGGAGCGAAATTAAAAGAGCAACCTTTGACTTGTGCAGCACTACTGCTGCATAAGCTGTGGCTCTTCTACTTTCTAACCCCTGAGGGGGGGTTAAAGGTGACTTTTGAAATCGGTTCAATTAGGCTTCGGCCTACACTCTGCTCCACCTGCAGAGCCCGGGCTCCAACAACGCTAGTTGCTGTCCGGAAGTGCTGGCTGCACAGAGCCAAACACCTCGCCAATGTGTCAGGGGGGTCCAGCACCGCCAGCTGTTCCCCTGCTGTGTAGCCGGCAACGTGTCCTGCAAAAGCCACGCAGACACAACACACCCAAAGCTGCCGCCAGTGCAGGCTTCGGCCTACACTCCCCTCCCCCTGCTCCTCCTCCTCCTGCTCCTCCTCCTGCTGTCCCTGGGCTCTAACACACCGCCAGTTGGGGCCCAGATGTGCTAGCTGCACAGAGAAAAACACCAGCCAATGTGTCAGTGGGGTCCAGCACCGCCAGCTGTTCCCCTGCTGTGCAGCCGGCAACGTGTCCTGCAAAAGCCACGCAGACACAAGAACTGAAATTGAAGGGAACCTGTCCCCCCTCCCCCAGGCGTTTTTACGTTATCCAGCCACCTTGTACAGCGGTAATGCTGCATGTGTGCAAGGTGGCTCAGAAACGTATTCTCCTCGCACATGTGGAACTGAAAACACGTCTGCAATGTGTCCTCTGTGTGACCATTTAACCGTCCCGGTGGTGTGACTTTCCTTTGTAATGACACGCTGCAACCCCCTTGGTAGCGCTGCCCGTCTTCTGGCATCATTGTTTGGCTGGCTGCGCCTCTGCGGCCGCCCTGACCCACACAACGCCCCTCGGTGTCTTAATTATTGGGACTGCGAGGGTGTGATTGATGGGCAGGATCAGTGCATCAGTTCGCCTGTCCCTCCTCTCCTTCCGCCTTCTTCGGACTGTGCGGCTTCATGGCCGTGGCATGCGATAAGGGATCAGATGACGCCGCACAGTCTGAAGCGGGTGTAAGGACCCGAGTGTGAGAGGCGAACATATGTGCTGCGCCAGGCCCTGAATCCCAGCCCCGCAGTGTTTTAACAATGTTAAGACACTGCGGGGCTGGGATTCATGGTCATCGCGAACCGCACCGGCCGACATTACATGATGCCAGAACATGGGCAGCGCTAACGGCGCTAGGCCAGGGGATAACACGACAGCGCAGACTCCTGTACAGCAAATAACAACGCTCGGGAGGCTGCACCCAGCACCAAGGTGGGATTCTTGACACCTGTGCTGCGTCTCATTACAAAGGGAACTCTCGCCTCCATTACACAGTTTGACTGTATAAAGGGCTAAATGTTATACGTGTTTCATTCAGCGTGTGCAAGGAGCGAAATTAAAAGAGCAACCTTTGACTTGTGCAGCACTACTGCTGCATAAGCTGTGGCTCTTCTACTTTCTAACCCCTGAGGGGGGGTTAAAGGTTACCTTTGAAATTGGTTCAAGTAGGCTTCGGCCTACACTCTGCTCCCCCTGCAGAGCCCGGGCTACAACACCGCTCGTTGCTGTCCGGAAGTGCTGGCTGCACAGAGCCAAACACCTCGCCAATGTGTCAGTGGGGTCCAGCACCGCCAGCTGTTCCCCTGCTGTGCAGCCGGCAACGTGTCCTGCAAAAGCCACGCAGACACTTGCTCTTGTACCTTCTGCTCCCCATCCTGGTTCCAGTACCGTCAGCTGGTTCCGGGCAGAGCCTTTGGCTTAGGTGCCTCCCTCTGGGTATCCGAGTTCCACCAACGTCAGGTGGTCCTTGGTAGTGCTTTCAGGCACGGGTACCTCCTGCTTAGTAACCGGGTTCCAGTAACGTCAGCTGGTCCTCGGTAGTTCCATTGGCTCTTGGACCTTCGGCTACCCATCCGGGTTCCAGCACCGTCAGCTGGTTCTCGGCAGTGTCTTTTGCTCTTGTACCTTCTGCTCCCCATCCTGGTTCCAGTACCGTCAGCTGGTTCCGGGCAGAGCCTTTGGCTTAGGTGCCTCCCTCTGGGTATCCGAGTTCCACCAACGTCAGGTGGTCCTTGGTAGTGCTTTCAGGCACGGGTACCTCCTGCTTAGTAACCGGGTTCCAGTAACGTCAGCTGGTCCTCGGTAGTTCCATTGGCTCTTGGACCTTCGGGTAGCCATCCGAGTTCCAGTTCCATCAGCTGGTTCTCGGCATTTTCTCAGCCTTCTTGTACCTTCTGCTACATTTCCAAGTTCAAGAGACTAAACACGATGACCCGGAAGAACACCCCTAAGATGACGACGACACCAGAGACGACAACCACCGTGATGACGACGACCCTGGAGACGATGACCCTGAAGACCACCCCGATGACGACGACCCCGGAGACCACCCCGATGACGACGACCCCGGAGACGACGACCCTGGAGACGACGACGACCTGGAAGACCGAGAAGCAGAAGAACAAGAGGCTGCAGAACAAAGAGCAGAAGGACATTAAGCATAACACAAAATATCAGAGCAAAAAAATATTATGTAAATTATAAGCAGAAGAAGACTAAGCAGTGTATGGGGGTGAGTCCGTTCCTCCTCGTGGTGCCCCTGGATAAAGCCTGATGCTGCAGGCCAAACTGAACGCGGACAAATGTAACTGGTTTGTGACAGGCAGAACGGAAGGTGTAATCTTCAAACTTTTATAGATAACAACTACGGGAATGCCTGTCACAAATAAGAATATGATGAAGAAGTTGAATATGATGAAGATAATAGTAAAATAAAAAGAATATGAACAATGTAACCCAAAAAATAATAGGTAGAAGATGAAGAAGAAGATGAATAAGGTGAAGAAGTTGATGTCAAAGAAGCTGATGATGAGGATAATTAAGAAGAAAGCGTGGGAGAAGTAAAAAAGAAGGTGAAGGGCGTGGAAGTAGTGAAACATCAATATCTGACATAAAAAAAAAAAAAAAAAACATAGTCAAATTCTTTCTAACGCCGAACTTCATAAAAAAAAATTAAAAATCCTGCTATTCTATTACATTGGGCTAAACCTCTGTCCCTTTAATATCTCCGCCACGTCCCCCAATACATCCTACATTATTCTTAGTTGTTTTCCTTCATGTAGAATGAACCTACAAGTTTATAAAGGGTTTATTTTAATTCCGATATTTTCGTCCCATTGACTTGCATTGGGATCGGGTATCGGTATCGGATTGGATCCGATATTTTGACGGTATCGGCCGATACTTTCCGATACCGATACTTTCCGATATCGGAAAGTATCGCTCAACACTAATTATAATTCCACCAGCGGCACTAAAAATCCACTCTGACAAAACGCTAGTGGCAGGGCAGGCCAGGACCTCCAAGGTGTAGAGAACCAGTTCATGCCATGCATCCAGCTTGGATACCCAAAAATTAAAAGGCACAGAGGAATCACGGAGGACGGGTGCTTTCTATATCTTTGGGGTTAATTCTCTGAGGCAAGTGAGGTCTTACTTTCTATCTCTAGGGGTAGCAAGTTTCTCAGGCTGCGTCGTGACGTCCAGGAATTTAGGCACGTTCACCGGCTACCTTTAGTGTGTTTGTTAGGATCAGGTTTTGCGGTCAGTCCAGTTAACACCTCCCTAGAGCTCGCTCTATGTTCAGTAACTTAGCTAGTTCATTCTGTGATCCTCAGCCACTAAGGATCATAACAGTACAGCAGGCCATCCTGGGATTTTTGGTACCAGAGATTTGGTGGCTAGGTCCTTCTGGTGGCCTTCCTTGTCGCGGGATGTGCGTTCCTTTGTGCAGTCCTGTGGGATTTGTGCTCGGGCTAAGCCTTGCTGTTCTCGTGCCAGCGGTTTGCTTTTGCCTTTGCCTGTCCCGAAGAGGCCTTGGATGCACATTTCCATGGATTTTATTTCGGATCTTCCAGTCTCTCAGAGAATGTCTGTCATTTGGGTGGTGTGTGATCGTTTTTCCAAAATGGTCCATTTGGTGCCCTTGCCTAAGTTGCCTTCCTCCTCCGATTTGGTTCCTCTATTTTTTCAGAATGTGGTTCGCTTGCATGGCATCCCTGAAAATATTGTGTCTGACAGAGGATCCCAGTTTGTGTCCAGATTTTGGCAGATTTTTTGTGCTAAGATGGGCATTGATTTGTCTTTTTCGTCGGCCTTCCATCCTCAGACGAATGGCCAAACCGAGCGAACTAATCAGACCTTGGAAACTTATTTAAGATGTTTTTTTTCTGCTGATCAGGATGATTGGGTGACTTTTTTGCCATTGGCCGAGTTTGCCCTTAATAATCGGGCTAGTTCTGCTACTTTGGTTTCGCCTTTTTTCTGCAATTCTGGTTTTCATCCTCGTTTCTCCTCGGGTCAGGTCGAGCCTTCTGACTGTCCTGGGGTGGATTCTGTGGTGGATAGGTTGCAGCAGATTTGGAACCATGTGGTGGACAATTTGAAGTTGTCACAGGAGAAGGCTCAGCGCTTTGCCAACCGCCGTCGCGGTGTGGTTTCCCGACTTCGTGTTGGGGATTTGGTATGGCTGTCTTCTCGGTATGTTCCTATGAAGGTCTCCTCTCCTAAATTCAAGCCTCGCTTCATCGGTCCTTATAAGATTTTGGAAATCCTTAACCCGGTGTCATTTCGTTTGGACCTCCCGGCATCGTTTGCCATTCATAACGTGTTCCATAGGTCTTTGTTGCGGAGGTATGTGGTGCCTGTGGTTCCTTCTGTTGAGCCCTCTGCCCCGGTGCTGGTTGAGGGCGAATTGGAGTACGTGGTGGAGAAGATCTTGGATTCTCGTATTTCTAGACGGAGGCTTCAGTATTTGGTTAAGTGGAAGGGCTATGGTCAGGAGGATAATTCCTGGGTTGTCGCCTCTGATGTTCATGCGGCCGATTTGGTTCGTGCCTTCCATGTGGCTCATCCTGATCGCCCTGGGGGTTTTGATGAGGGTTCGGTGACCCCTCCTCAAAAGGGGGTACTGTTGTGAACTCTGTTTTTAGGCTCCCTCTTGTGGTCACAAGTGGTACTGTGTGAGTGCTGGCTTTGGGCTCCCTCTGGTGGCTCTTTGTGTCATTCTGCAGGTCTGAGGCTGGATCAGCTGTCTCGTTATCTGTTAGCTGGTTTCCTATTTAGCTCACCTGGACTATTAGTTGTTGCCTGCTGTCGATGTATTCAGTGCTATTTTGATCTCTCCTGAATCCCTTCATTATCAGTCTCTCCAAGAGAAGCTAAGTTTCTGTTTGTTATTTTTTGCTCATCAGTGTTCAATATGTTTCTTGGTTATTTATTTGTCCTTGTCCAGCTTGCTAATATGTGATTTCCTTGCTTGCTGGTAGCTCTAGGGGGCTGAGTTTCTCCCCTCACACCTTTAGTTGGTGTGGGGGTTCTTGTATTCTCAGCATGGATATTTTGTATAGGGTTTTTTACTGACAGCACAGTTCCCTGCCTGTCTTCTGCTATCTAGTATTAGGGGGCCTCATTTGCTGAATCTGTTTTCATTTCTACGTATTGTATTTTCCCCTTACCTCACCGTTATTATTTGTTGGGGGCTTCCTATATCTTTGGGGTAATTTCTCTGAGGCAAGTGAGGTCTTACTTTCTCTATAGGGGTAGCAAGTTTCTCAGGCTGCGTCCAGGAATTTAGGCACGTTCACCGGCTACCTTTAGTGTGTTTGTTAGGATCAGGTTTTGCGGTCAGTCCAGTTACCACCTCCCTAGAGCTCGTTCTATGTTCAGTAACTTAGCTAGTTCATTCTGTGATCCTCAGCCACTAAGGATCATAACACCCGCCCTTCACCATGCTGTGATTTTAATTACATCCAAACACAGTTGGTTCCGACCTTCCTATAAATGCAGGCTTTACCATGTTATTAGCCATAGGTAAGTGTTCACACTAGGCAGAGAGGTCAGGTACCCATCCGATCGGAGATTACCTTGACGTTTGGTGGATGGGCTCACAATTTTTGGCCAAATTTTGTGCTAAGCATCTCATGTGTTTTTTCATAGATTTCACAAGCCATTATGCTATTCACATTTCATGTATCACACATTTCCTTGCTTTAGTACAGTAAAATTGATTGCAGCCATTGATCTATTTACTGTGTGTGACACATAAGCAGACACACCTTGTTTCATTTATGAAGGAGGGACTCTTAAAGTCACAGAGCCTATTTTTAGAGGGGCATCAGGCGGCATTAATATTCTTAAAAGGCCATTATTAAACAGTTGGTCTCCTATACTGTTAATGCCTATGCAGTGAGTGGCTGGGCTGCCAAAAAGTAGAACACACCCCAATACCCCTTTCACGAGACGTACAGAAGGGCCTCCTGAAAAAATGTTGCATTGAATGCAAGGCCTGCCCTGCACCAAAGTTACGTGCACCCCATTAACCCTTTCAGCAGACGTACTTGAGGGGCTCATGACAAAATTGTTCCCATTAGAAGAAGGTGTGTTTCCCATACTGTTTGCTTACGCATTGAATGCAAGGCCTGCCCTGCACCAAATTTACGTGCACCCCAATAACCCTTTCAGCAGTTGTACTTGAGGGCCACATGATAAAATTGTTCCAATTAGAAGAAAGTGTGTCTCCCATACTGTTTGTTTATGTATTGAATGTAAGCTATGGCCTGTCCCAAAGTTACATGCACTCCATTGACACTTTGATTTCAGGTACTGGATGGCCACAAGAAAACCCATTTCACATTATTTATTAGTTGCTCCCATACTGCTTGCCTATGCAGCGAATGCAAGACCTGCCAAAAATTAAGAGGCACCACAATAACCCTTGGAAGAGACATAGATGTGGGCCTCCTGAAAACAATGTTCCCATTATTAGGAAGTGGGTCTCCCATAATGTTTGCCTATGCAGTGAATGCAAGGCCTGCGAAAAATTAGGAGGCACCTTAATAACCCTTGGAAGAGATGTAGAGGTGGGCCTCCTGAAAACAATGTTCCCATTATTAGGAAGTGGGTCTCCCATAGTATTTGCCTATGCAGTGAATGCAAGGCCTGCCAAAAATTAGGAGGCACCCCAATAACCCTTGGAAGAGACGTAGAGGAAGGCTTCATAAAAAAATGTTCCCATAACAAAGAAGCAGGTCTCCTATACTTGCAATGCACTAAGTGTATGGGCTGACAAAAATTTCCCCCTGGGGTGTACATGTTTTTTTTTTTTAAAATGTACGGGCATCATAGACACCCTTGCAAAAAACTAGAATGGCTGTATCATCACGGAACACGTTCACCCTGGTGTTCTAGTGGTGGTGGATGATGAGGAGAAGGAGGAGGGCACCAAACAGCCAAAATCAGGAAGCATATACCCATGTGTGGATGTGAAGAGGTGCATGGGAATATACCTCCCAAAACCCAAAAAGACACTATAATGGAGGTTATGTTTCACTGTTATCATTTGGTGGTGTAGAGAAGTCTGGCTCAATCTAGCCCTTGTTCATTTTTATAAGAGTCAGGCAGTCTGCATTTTCAGTTGAGAGGCGAATGCGCTTATGTATTATAATTCCACCAGCGGCACTAAAAATCCACTCTGACAAAACGCTAGTGGCAGGGCAGGCCAGGACCTCCAAGGCGTAGAGAGCCAGTTCATGCCATGCATCCAGCTTGGATACCCAAAAATTAAAAAGCACAGAGGAATCACGGAGGACGGGTGCTTTCTATATCTTTGGGGTTAATTCTCTGAGGCAAGTGAGGTCTTACTTTCTATCTCTAGGGGTAGCTAGTTTCTCAGGCTGCGTCGTGACGTCTAGGAATTTAGGCACGTTCACCGGCTACCTTTAGTGTGTTGGTTAGGATCAGAATTGCGGTCAGTCCAGTTACCACCTCCCTAGAGCTTGTTCTATGTTCAGTTACTTAGCTCGTCAGTTCTGTGATCCTCAGCCACTAAGGATCATAACAGTACAGCAGGCCAAAAAGTGTTTAATGCATCGCAGAAGTGGGATAAGAGAAGTCCTGAGTACAATTTTTTTTTTTCCTCTCCCTTTGCTGCAGTATGTCCAGCTTCTCTCATCCCCTTAATCTCTGGGTGGCTTTGAGTTCAGCTGCAGACATGGATATTCAGAGTCTGACTTCTAGTGTGGATCATCTTGCTGCAAGGGTGCAAAGCATTCAGGATTTTGTTGTTCACAGTCCTATGTCAGAGCCAAAAATACCTATTCCTGAGTTGTTTTCTGGAGATAGATCTAGGTTTCTAAATTTTAAGAATAATTGTAAATTATTTCTTTCTTTGAGACCTCGTTCCTCTGGTGATTCCGCTCAGCAAGTTAGAATTGTTATCTCCCTGTTACGTGGCGACCCTCAGGATTGGGCTTTCTCCCTGGCGCCAGGAGATCCTGCATTTCTGAATGTGGATGCGTTTTTTCTGGCGCTTGGATTGCTTTATGAGGAACCTAATCTTGAGAACCAGGCAGAAAAGGCCTTGCTGGCTCTCTCTCAGGGCCAGGATGAAGCTGAGGTGTATTGTCAAAAATTTCGGAAATGGTCGGTGCTTACTCAATGGAATGAGTGTGCCCTGGCTGCAAATTTCAGAGAAGGTCTTTCTGAAGCCATTAAGAATGTTATGGTGGGGTTCCCCACGCCTGCAAGTCTGAATGACTCAATGGCTTTGGCCATTCAGATTGATCGGCGTTTTCGGGAGCGCAAATCTGCGCACCATCTGGCGGTGTTTTCTGAACAGAGACCTGAGTCTATGCAATGTGACCGAATTCTGACCAGAATTGAGCGGCAAAATTATAGACGTCAAAATGGGTTGTGCTTTTACTGTGGTGATTCAACTCATGTTATCTCAGCATGCTCTAAGCGCGTAAAAAAATTGCTAAATCTGTCACCGTTGATACTATACAGCCTAAATTCATTTTGTCTGTTACTTTAATTTGTTCTTTGTCTTCCTATTCGGTTATGGCTTTTGTGGATTCAGGTGCTGCCCTGAACCTGATGGATTTGTCGTTTGCCAGGCGCTGTGGTTTGGTCCTGGAGCCTTTGGAATTCCCTATTCCACTGAGGGGAATTGATGCTACACCATTGGCTGAGAATAAGCCTCAGTATTGGACTCAAGTGACCATGTGCATGACTCCTGTACATCAGGAGGTGATTCGCTTTCTTGTGCTGCATAATTTGCATGATGTTGTCGTTTTGGGTCTGCCATGGCTGCAGGCTCATAATCCAGTTCTGGATTGGAAAGCTATGTCTGTTTCAAGTTGGGGTTGCCAGGGGATTCATGGCGATGCTCCTTTGGTGTCAATTGCTTCTTCCACTCCTTTTGAGGTCCGTGAGTTTTTGTCGGACTACCAGGATGTATTTGATGAGCCCAGATCCGGTGCCCTGCCTCCTCACAGGGATTGTGATTGTGCTATAAATTTGATTCCTGGTAGTAAGTTCCCTAAGGGACGACTTTTTAATTTGTCTGTACCAGAACATGCCGCGATTAGGAGTTATATAAAGGAGTCTTTAGAGAAGGGACATATTCACCCGTCCTCCTCCCCTCTTGGTGCAGGATTCTTTTTTGTGGCCAAGAAGGATGGTTCTCTGAGACCTTGTATAGATTATCGTCTTCTAAATAAAATCACGGTCAAATTTCAGTATCCTTTGCCATTATTATCTGATTTGTTTGCTCGGATTAAGGGGTCCAGTTGGTTCACCAAGATAGATCTTCGTGGTGCGTATAACCTTGTGCATATTAAGCAGGGGGATGAATGGAAAACAGCATTTAATACGCCCGAAGGCCATTTTGAGTACTTGGTGATGCCTTTTGGACTCTCTAATGCTCCTTCTGTGTTCCAGTCCTTCATGCATGACATCTTCCGAGAATATCTGAATAAATTTATGATTGTGTATCTGGATGACATTTTGGTCTTTTCTGAGGACTGGGAGTCCCATGTGAAGCAGGTCAGGATGGTATTTCAGGTCCTGCGTGCTAATGCCTTATTTGTGAAGGGCTCAAAATTTCTCTTCGGAGTACAGAAGGTTTCCTTTTTGGGTTTTATTTTTTCTCCTTCTACTATTGAGATGGACCCAGTCAAGGTCCAGGCTATTCATGACTGGACTCAGCCTACGTCTGTTAAGAGTCTTCAGAAGTTCTTGGGTTTTGCTAATTTTTACCGTCGCTTCATTGCTAATTTTTCTGGCGTGGTTAAACCCTTGACGGATTTGACCGAGAAGGGTTCTGATGTGACTAATTGGTCTCCTGCGGCCGTGGAAGCCTTTCGGGAGCTGAAGCGCCGGTTTTCTCCGGCTCCAGTTTTGTGTCAGCCTGATGTCTCTCTTCCTTTTCAGGTCGAGGTTGATGCTTCTGAGATTGGAGCAGGGGCTGTTTTGTCGCAGAGAAGCTCTGATTGCTCTGTGATGAAGCCTTGTGCTTTCTTTTCAAGAAAGTTTTCGCCTGCCGAGCGGAATTATGATGTTGGTAATCGGGAGTTGTTGGCTATGAAGTGGGCATTTGAGGAGTGGCGACTAGGGTTGAGCGAAACGGGTCGATCATTTTCAAAAGTCGCCGACTTTTGGCTAAGTCGGCGTCTCATGAAACCCGATCCGACCCCTGTGCTTGTCGGCCATGCGGTACGCGACTTTCGCGCCAAAGTCGCGTTTCAATGACGCGAAAAGCGCCATTTCTCAGCCAATGAAGGTGAACGCAGAGTGTGGGCAGTGTGATGACATAGATCCTGGTCCCCACCATCTTAGAGAAGGGCATTGCAGTGATTGGCTTGCTGTCTGCGGCGTCACAGGGGCTATAAAGGGGCGTTCCCGCCGACCGCCATCTTACTGCTGCTGATCTGAGCTTAGGGACAGGTTGCTGCCGCTTCGTCAGAAGCAGGGAGAGCGTTAGGCAGGGTCCACTAACCACCAAACCGCTTGTGCTGCAGCGATTTCCACTGTCCAACACCACCTTCGGTGTGCAGGGACTGTGGAAGCTATTTTTATTTTTTTTTCCCCTCAGCGCTGTAGCTCATTGGGCTGCCCTAGAAGGCTCCGTGATAGCTGTATTGCTGTGTGTACGCCACTGTGGAAACCAACTGCTTTTTTCAAAGCACATATCCTCTTGTTCCTTCCTTTCTGCACAGCTATCTTTTTTGTTTGTCCACACTTTTTATTTAATTTGTGCATCAGTCCACTCCTATTGCTGCCTGCCATACCTGGCTTACATTACTGCAGGGAGATAGTAATTGTAGGACAGTTTTTTTTTTTTTTTGTGGGAGATTAAGATTGGCATTTCTGCTACAGTGCCATCCCTGTGTGTGCCATCTCTCACTGAGTGGGCCATAGAAAGCCTATTTATTTTTTCCGTGATTTGTGTTCTAAAATCTACCTCAACACAAAAACACTACATCAATCAGTGGGAGAAAAATATTGGCCTCAGTCAGGGCTTGTGTGCCACTGCTGTGTGTGCTATCTCTCATTCAGTGGGCTATAGCAAGCCTATTTTTTTTTTTTTTTTTTTTTTTTAATATTATTTGGTTTCTAAAGTCTCCCTGAAAAAAAAAAAAAAACCTAAAAAAACAGTGGGAGAGTAATATTGCCCTTTCAGCTTGTGTGCCAGTCTTGACTCCTGGGTGTGCCACCTCTCTCCCTTTCATTCAGTGGGCCATAGAAAGCCTATTTATTTTTTTTTTTTAAATATTATTGGGTTTCTAAAGTCTCCCTTAAAAAACAAAAAATACATAAAAAAACAGTGGGAGAGTAATATTGCCCTTTCAGCTTGTGTGCCAGTCTTGACTCCTGGGTGTGCCACCTCTCTCCCTCTCATTCAGTGGGCCATAGAAAGCCTATTTATTTTTTCCGTGATTTGTGTTCTAAATTCTACCTCAACACAAAAACACTACATCAATCAGTGGGAGAAAAATATTGGCCTCAGTCAGGGCTTGTGTGCCACTGCTGTGTGTGCTATCTCTCATTCAGTGGGCTATAGCAAGCCTATATATATTTTTTTTTTTTAATATTATTTGGTTTCTAAAGTCTCCCTGAAAAAAAAAAAAAAAACCTAAAAAAACAGTGGGAGAGTAATATTGCCCTTTCAGCTTGTGTGCCAGTCTTGACTCCTGGGTGTGCCACCTCTCTCCCTCTCATTCAGTGGGCCATAGAAAGCCTATTTATTTTTTTTTTAAATATTATTGGGTTTCTAAAGTCTCCCTTAAAAAACAAAAAATACATAAAAAACAGTGGGAGAGTAATATTGCCCTTTCAGCTTGTGTGCCAGTCTTGACTCCTGGGTGTGCCACCTCTCTCCCTCTCATTCAGTGGGCCATAGAAAGCCTATTTATTTTTTTTTAAAAATATTATTGGGTTTCTAAAGTCTCCCTTAAAAAACAAAAAATACATAAAAAAAACAGTGGGAGAGTAATATTGCCCTTTCAGCTTGTGTGCCAGTCTTGACTCCTGGGTGTGCCACCTCTCTCTCTCTAATTGTGGGCCATAGAAAGCCTTTTTTTTTTTTTTTTTTTTTTAATATTATTTGGTTTCTAAAGTCTCCCTGAAAAAAAAAAAAACATAAATTAGGTGGGAGATTAATATTGACATTAGTGCTTGAGTGACAGTCCTGCGTGTGTGTCATCTCTGTGATTTTGTGCCACAGAAAACAGAGTGTGTAACATTGTGCCTGATTTTCCTTGTGGTCTCACCAACCTGTTAAGGGATATTGAAATCATACTGAAGTTATAGCTCACCGTGTAAGTTGTTTGACAGCAACAAATAAAGTTACTTTGGTTAAGATTTTAAAACAATGAGGAAGTCTGGTGCAAGAGGTCGTCGTGGGCGTTCATTGTCAGCTGGTAATGATGGTAGTGGTAGTGGAGCATCAGGTGGTCGTGGGGATAAAAATATTCCACCTAAGTCTGGAGCTGTGGAGCCAGTTTCGTCGTCAGGCTACACAAGGCCTCGAACGCTCTCTTTTCTGGGAGTAGGAAAACCGCTTTTAAAGGCGGAGCAGCAACAGCAAGTTTTGGCTTACATTGCAGACTCAGCCTCTAGCTCTTTTGCCTCCTCTTCCGAAACTGGTAAATGTAAAAGCAGCGCGTCGCTTGTGGATGTTCACGGTCAGGGACAAGTCGCTTCCTTGTCCTCCTCAGCAAAAACTACAACAAGAGAGAAGGATGCAGCAGGCGACACAACGGGTCACTCCATGGAGCTCTTTACACATACCGTCCCTGGCTTAGAAAGTGAAACATTTAACAGGCCATGCCCATTACAAGTATATTCTGACATGGAGTGCACTGATGCACAGCCACAGCCAGAGTACTATGCTGCTCCTTTGACTCAGACCACCACATTGCCCTCTCAGGGTACAGATCCACAATCAGACCCTGATGAGACTATGTTGCCCCGCCACGAACGCTATACCACCGACCGACACAGTGACACAGACGAAGTTGCACACGAGCTCGAAGAGGAGGTAATAGATGACCCAGTTATTGACCCCGATTGGCAGCCATTGGGGGAACAGGGTGCAGGCGGCAGTAGTTCAGAAGCGGAGGTGGAGGAGGGGCCGCAGCAGGCATCAACATCGCAACAGGTTCCATCTGCCGGGCCCGTATCTGGCCCAAAACGCGTGTCAAAGCCAAAACCTGTTGGAGCACAGCGTTGCCATCCGGTTAAAGCTCAGTCTGCAATCCCTGAAAAGGGATCCGAGTCTAGGAAGAGTGCAGTCTGGCATTTTTTTAAACAACATCCAACTGATCAGCGCAAAGTCATCTGTCAAAAATGTTCAACTAGCTTAAGCAGAGGTCAGAATCTGAAAAGTCTAAATACTAGTTGCATGCATAGACACTTAACCACCATGCATTTTCAAGCCTGGACTAACTACCAAACGTCCCTCAAGGTTGTAGCACCCTCGGCCAATGAAGCTAGTCAGCAATGCAACATCCCTTCCGTCACTGTAAGGCCACCATTTTCCGCACCACCGGCAGTATCTGTGCAGGTTTCTTTGCCAGCCAAAAGCAGTCAGGGTCAGGGAATCACCAGTTTTGTAGGAGGAAATATTGCATCTAGGGCACCGGCGGAAACAATACCGTCTCCAACCGTCTCTCAGTCTGCCATGTACACCGGCACACCCGAAAGTTCCACGATCTCCAGCTCTCCAGTCCAGCTCACCCTACATGAGACTCTGGTTAGAAAAAGGAAGTACTTATCCTCGCATCCGCGTACACAGGGTTTTAACGCCCACATAGCTAGACTAATCTTGTTAGAGATGATGCCCTACCGGTTAGTTGAAAGCGAAGCTTTCAAAGCCCTGATGGAGTACGCTGAACCACGATACGAGCTACCCAGTCGACACTTTTTTTCCAGAAAAGCCATCCCAGCCCTGCACCAGCATGTTAAACAGCGCATCGTCCATGCACTCAGGCAATCTGTGAGTACAAAGGTGCACCTGACTACAGATGCATGGACCAGTAGGCATGGCCAGGGACGTTATGTGTCCATCACGGCACACTGGGTGAATGTGGTGGATGCAGGGTCCACAGGCGACATCAATTTAGGGACAGTTGTGCCTAGCCCACGGTCTAGGAAACAGTTGGCTGTAGGCGTTCGCACCCCCTCCTCCTCCTCCTCCTCGTCCTCCTGCAGAAGCTACAGCTCTTCCACAGAACGCAGTCTGCCAACCACTCCATCGGCAGATGACACTGTTGCACACCAGTTGTCCCATTATGGGCCAGCTACTGCCAAGCGTCAGCAGGCTGTATTGGCTATGAAGTGCTTGGGCGACAACAGACACACCGCGGAAGTTCTGTCCGAGTTCTTGCAACAAGAAACACAGTCGTGGCTGGGCACAGTAGATCTTGAGGCAGGCAAGGTAGTGAGTGATAACGGAAGGAATTTCATGGCTGCCATCTCCCTTTCCCAACTGAAACACATTCCTTGCCTGGCTCACACCTTAAACCTGGTGGTGCAGTGCTTATTGAAAACTTATCCTGGGTTCTCCGACCTGCTCCTCAAAGTGCGTGCACTTTGCTCACATATCCGACGTTCGCCTGTACACGCCAGCCGTATGCAGACCTATCAGCGGTCTTTGAACCTTCCCCAGCATCGCCTAATCATAGACGTTGCAACAAGGTGGAACTCAACACTGCACATGCTTCAGAGACTGTGCGAACAGAGGCGTGCTGTTATTTATTTGTGGGAGGATACACGGGCAGGCAGTAGGATGGCAGACATGGAGTTGTCAGGTGTGCAGTGGTCTAAGATACAAGACATGTGTCAAGTCCTTCAGTGTTTTGAGGAATGCACACGGCTGGTTAGTGCAGACAACGCCGTAATAAGCATGAGCATCCCCCTAATGCGTCTGCTGATGCAAAGTTTGACGCACATAAAGGAGCAGGCGTCTGCACCAGAGGAAGAGGAAAGCCTTGATGACAGTCAGCCATTGTCTGGTCAGGGCAGTGTACAGGACGAGGTAGCGGGCGAAGAGGAGGTGGAGGACGAGGAGGATGATGGGGATGAGTATATTTTTAATGCCGAACCTTTCCCGGGGGCACAGGAAATTGGTTGCGTGTCACGGCCGGGTTCTGGTTTTTTGAGGGACACAAGTGACGTAGATTTGCCTGCAACTGCCCCTCAACCAATCACAACCGGAGATTTGACAACTGGAACTTTGGCCCACATGGCGGATTATGCCTTACGTATCCTAAAAAGGGACACACGCATTACGAAAATGATGAACGATGACGATTACTGGTTGGCCTGCCTCCTTGATCCACGCTATAAAGGCAAATTGCAAAATATTATGCCACATGAGAACTTGGAACTAATATTAGCAACCAAACAATCAACTCTTGTTGACCGTTTGCTTCAGGCATTCCCAGCACACAGCGCACGTGATCGTTCTCACACGAGCTCCAGGGGGCAGCAGACTAGGAGTGTTAGGGGTGCACACATCAGAAGTGGCGTTGGACAGAGGGGTTTTCTGACCAGGTTGTGGAGTGATTTTGCTATGACCGCAGACAGGACAGGTACTGCTGCATCAATTGAAAGTGACAGGAGACAACATTTGTCCAGTATGGTTACTAACTATTTTTCATCCCTTATCGATGTTCTCCCTCAACCGTCATTCCCATTTGATTACTGGGCCTCCAAATTAGACACCTGGCCAGAATTGGCAGAATATGCATTGCAGGAGCTTGCTTGCCCGGCAGCAAGTGTCCTATCAGAAAGAGTATTCAGTGCTGCAGGTTCAATATTAACCGAAAAAAGGACTCGTCTGGCTACCCAAAATGTTGACGATCTAACATTCATTAAAATGAACCACAACTGGATTTCGAAATCTTTTGCCCCACCTTGCCCGGCCGACACCTAGCTTTCCTATGAAAAGCTCTTGCCTGTGAATTACTTTTCTAATGTCTAATTTGCTGCAGCTGATTGTACAGCATACGACATGTTTACACCTCCCTAAATGGCAAAACTCCCCACACGGGGCCGTGGTATCGCGACTTGGCGCAAGCACCCGTGAGACTGCTGTTTGTCTGAAGAGGTGGGTGTGCTCGCTTTTGGTTGACGGCATTGCTACTGGGTCCCTCATAGTACAATGTAGTGTCTCTGGCGGTGGTGGTGCGCACCCAACGTCAGACACACCGTTGTAACATGAGGGGCCCTGGGGCGGTCCCGCCGGCCTCAAGAGAGTTCCCCCCTACCCCAGCTCAAAATGTGCTCTACCACGTCCAAAATTATGTCGCACAGCTCCACCAATCTTTAGTCTATTCGCTGACATCATTCAATGTCTGGCACTGACAATACAAATTTGTAGACATCTATGATGCAACTTAAAGTAGTCTGTGTCTGTGTCCTATATTGGCACCATTAAATAGTTACTGCCAAATTACTATGTCAGAAACTCAGCAGATGAGCCCACCCCTGTACCTAAGTATGCCACCTTTTTTTTTGTTTTGGTTGTTTTGCGAGACATTAACATCTATTTATATTTTGGGAGTACTGGGACAGACACTCCTTGCACTACTCCTCCACTCACCACCAAGCTGCCTGTGTATCCATGTAACCGCTGTAAAGCTGCCATGAGCCTATTGTTTGTTATTTTAGGCCTTTGATAGCCTGTCTGCGGTCCCTACTTTAAATACTCCTCCACTGACCACCAAGCTGCCTGCCCGTGTATCCATGTAACCGCTGTAAAACTGCCATAAGCCTATTGTTTGTTATTTTAGGCCTTTGATAGCCTGTCTGCGGTCCCTACTTTAAATACTCCTCCACTCACCACCACCAAGCTGCCTGCCCGTGTATCCATGTAACCGCTGTAAAACTGCCATGAGCCTATTGTTTGTTATGTTAGGCCTTTGATAGCCTGTCTGCGGTCCCTACTTTAAATACTCCTCCACTGACCACCAAGCTGCCTGCCCGTGTATCCATGTAACCGCTGTAAAACTGCCATGAGCCTATTGTTTGTTATTTTAGGCCTTTGATAGCCTGTCTGCGGCCCCTACTTGCAATACTCCTCCACTGACCACAGTGCTGCCTGGAGTGCCTGCCTGTGTATCCATGTAACCGATGTAAAACTGCCATGACTGCCTACTGTTTGTTATTTTAGGCCTTTGGTAGCCTGTCTGCAGCCCCTACTTGCAATACTCCTCCACTGACCAGACCACTGCTGCCCGTGTACCCCTGGAACCAATTATAAAGTGCCTACAGCCAGCCCATTTTCTTATGTTAGGCCTTTGAAGCCTGTCTGCGGTCCCTACTTTAAATACTCCTCCACTGACCACCAAGCTGCCTGCCCGTGTATCCATGTAACCGCTGTAAAACTGCCATGAGCCTATTGTTTGTTATTTTAGGCCTTTGAAGCCTGTCTGCGGTCCCTCCTTCCACTAGTCCTCCACTGACCAGACCACTGCTGCCCGTGTACCCCTGGAACCAATTATAAAGTGCCTACAGCCAGCCCATTTTCTTATGTTAGGCCTTTGAAGCCTGTCTGCGGTCCCTACTTTAAATACTCCTCCACTGACCACCAAGCTGCCTGCCCGTGTATCCATGTAACCGCTGTAAAACTGCCATGAGCCTATTGTTTGTTATTTTAGGCCTTTGAAGCCTGTCTGCGGTCCCTCCTTCCACTAGTCCTCCACTGACCAGACCACTGCTGCCCGTGTACCCCTGGAACCAATTATAAAGTGCCTACAGCCAGCCCATTTTCTTATGTTAGGCCTTTGAAGCCTGTCTGCGGTCCCTACTTTAAATACTCCTCCACTGACCACCAAGCTGCCTGCCCGTGTATCCATGTAACCGCTGTAAAACTGCCATGAGCCTATTGTTTGTTATTTTAGGCCTTTGAAGCCTGTCTGCGGTCCCTCCTTCCACTAGTCCTCCACTGACCAGACCACTGCTGCCCGTGTACCCCTGGAACCAATTATAAAGTGCCTACAGCCAGCCCATTTTCTTATGTTAGGCCTTTGAAGCCTGTCTGCGGTCCCTACTTTAAATACTCCTCCACTCACCACCACCAAGCTGCCTGCCCGTGTATCCATGTAACCGCTGTAAAACTGCCATGAGCCTATTGTTTGTTATGTTAGGCCTTTGATAGCCTGTCTGCGGTCCCTACTTTAAATACTCCTCCACTCACCACCAAGCTGCCTGCCCGTGTATCCATGTAACCGCTGTAAAACTGCCATAAGCCTATTGTTTGTTATTTTAGGCCTTTGAAGCCTGTCTGCGGTCCCTCCTTCCACTAGTCCTCCACTGACCAGACCACTGCTGCCCGTGTACCCCTGGAACCAATTATAAAGTGCCTACAGCCAGCCCATTTTCTTATGTTAGGCCTTTGATAGCCTGTCTGCGGTCCCTACTTTAAATACTCCTCCACTGACCACCAAGCTGCCTGCCCGTGTATCCATGTAACCGCTGTAAAACTGCCATGAGCCTATTGTTTGTTATTTTAGGCCTTTGAAGCCTGTCTGCGGTCCCTCCTTCCACTAGTCCTCCACTGACCAGACCACTGCTGCCCGTGTACCCCTGGAACCAATTATAAAGTGCCTACAGCCAGCCCATTTTCTTATGTTAGGCCTTTGAAGCCTGTCTGCGGTCCCTACTTTAAATACTCCTCCACTGACCACCAAGCTGCCTGCCCGTGTATCCATGTAACCGCTGTAAAACTGCCATGAGCCTATTGTTTGTTATTTTAGGCCTTTGAAGCCTGTCTGCGGTCCCTCCTTCCACTAGTCCTCCACTGACCAGACCACTGCTGCCCGTGTACCCCTGGAACCAATTATAAAGTGCCTACAGCCAGCCCATTTTCTTATGTTAGGCCTTTGAAGCCTGTCTGCGGTCCCTACTTTAAATACTCCTCCACTCACCACCACCAAGCTGCCTGCCCGTGTATCCATGTAACCGCTGTAAAACTGCCATGAGCCTATTGTTTGTTATTTTAGGCCTTTGATAGCCTGTCTGCGGCCCCTACTTGCAATACTCCTCCACTGACCACAATGCTGCCTGGAGTGCCTGCCTGTGTATCCATGTAACCGATGTAAAACTGCCATGACTGCCTACTGTTTGTTATTTTAGGCCTTTGATAGCCTGTCTGCAGCCCCTACTTGCAATACTCCTCCACTGACCACACCAATGCTGCCCGTGTACCCCTGGAACCTATTTAAAAGTTCATAGAGCCTAGTTATATATTTTATTTACTATTAATAAGGCCATGATGGACTACGCTGTACCACGCTACAAGCTAACCAGTCGACACTTCTTTTGCGAGAAAAGCCATCCCAACCCTCCACCAGCATGTAGAAGACCGCATTGTCCATGCACTCTGGCAATCTGTGAGTACAAAGGTGCACCTGACAACAGACGCATGGACATGTAGGCATGGCCACGGAAGATTACGTGTCCATTACAGCGCAATGGGTTAATGTGGTGGATGCATGGTCCACAGGGGACAGCCTACTAAGTCTGTCTGCAGTCCCTAATTCAAATTGACCTCCACTGTCTAAATCGGAGCTTCCACCTTCTGGCTTTCGGCCTATAGTATCAGAAATTAAACTGCATTTGGCCTTCAACTTTGGTTAGGGCCTACTAACGGCTTCTGCCCCTCCCTGGTGTTGCCCTCAACTAAATAAAGCTGAGCTTCAACCTTCTGCTCCAAATTACCATTTTGAAAAATGCAATAGGCTTTTCCGGCCTACTAAAGGTGTCTGTCTGTGTGCCCCTGCCTGGTGTTGTCCTCAACTAAATAAAGCTGAGCTTCAACCTTCCGGCTCTCATTAAGTGGTTTTAAGAAAAAAAAAATGGTGGTTAGGGCCTACTAACGGCTTCTGCCCCTCCCTGGTGTTGCCCTCAACTAAATAAAGCTGAGCTTCAACCTTCTGCTCCAAATTACCATTTTGAAAAATGCAATAGGCTTTTCCGGCCTACTAAAGGTGTCTGTCTGTGTGCCCCTGCCTGGTGTTGCCCTCAACTAAATAAAGCTGAGCTTCAACCTTCTGCTCCAAATTACCATTTTGAAAAATGCAATAGGCTTTTCCGGCCTACTAAAGGTGTCTGTCTGTGTGCCCCTGCCTGGTGTTGTCCTCAACTGAATAAAGCTGAGCTTCAACCTTCCGGCTCTCATTAAGTGGTTTTTAAAAAACAAAATGGTGGTTAGGGCCTACTAACGGCTTCTGCCCCTCCCTGGTGTTGCCCTCAACTAAATAAAGCTGAGCTTCAACCTTCTGCTCCAAATTACCATTTTGAAAAATGCAATAGGCTTTTCTGGCCTACTAAAGGTGTCTGTCTGTGTGCCCCTGCCTGGTGTTGCCCTCAACTAAATAAAGCTGAGCTTCAACCTTCTGCTCCAAATTACCATTTTGAAAAATGCAATAGGCTTTTCCGGCCTACTAAAGGTGTCTGTCTGTGTGCCCCTGCCTGGTGTTGTCCTCAACTAAATAAAGCTGAGATTCAACCTTCCGGCTCTCATTAAGTGGTTTTAAAAAAAAAAAATGGTGGTTAGGGCCTACTAACGGCTTCTGCCCCTCCCTGGTGTTGCCCTCAACTAAATAAAGCTGAGCTTCAACCTTCTGCTCCAAATTACCATTTTGAAAAATGCAATAGGCTTTTCCGGCCTACTAAAGGTGTCTGTCTGTGTGCCCCTGCCTGGTGTTGTCCTCAACTAAATAAAGCTGAGCTTCAACCTTCTGCTCCAAATTACCATTTTGAAAAATGCAATAGGCTTTTCCGGCCTACTAAAGGTGTCTGTCTGTGTGCCCCTGCCTGGTGTTGCCCTCAACTAAATAAAGCTGAGCTTCAACCTTCTGCTCCAAATTACCATTTTGAAAAATGCAATAGGCTTTTCCGGCCTACTAAAGGTGTCTGTCTGTGTGCCCCTGCCTGGTGTTGCCCTCAACTAAATAAAGCTGAGCTTCAACCTTCTGCTCCAAATTACCATTTTGAAAAATGCAATAGGCTTTTCCGGCCTACTAAAGGTGTCTGTCTGTGTGCCCCTGCCTGGTGTTGTCCTCAACTAAATAAAGCTGAGATTCAACCTTCCGGCTCTCATTAAGTGGTTTTAAAAAAAAAAAATGGTGGTTAGGGCCTACTAACGGCTTCTGCCCCTCCCTGGTGTTGCCCTCAACTAAATAAAGCTGAGCTTCAACCTTCTGCTCCAAATTACCATTTTGAAAAATGCAATAGGCTTTTCCGGCCTACTAAAGGTGTCTGTCTGTGTGCCCCTGCCTGGTGTTGTCCTCAACTAAATAAAGCTGAGCTTCAACCTTCTGCTCCAAATTACCATTTTGAAAAATGCAATAGGCTTTTCCGGCCTACTAAAGGTGTCTGTCTGTGTGCCCCTGCCTGGTGTTGCCCTCAACTAAATAAAGCTGAGCTTCAACCTTCTGCTCCAAATTACCATTTTGAAAAATGCAATAGGCTTTTCCGGCCTACTAAAGGTGTCTGTCTGTGTGCCCCTGCCTGGTGTTGCCCTCAACTAAATAAAGCTGAGCTTCAACCTTCTGCTCCAAATTACCATTTTGAAAAATGCAATAGGCTTTTCCGGCCTACTAAAGGTGTCTGTCTGTGTGCCCCTGCCTGGTGTTGTCCTCAACTAAATAAAGCTGAGCTTCAACCTTCCGGCTCTCATTAAGTGGTTTTAAAAAAAAAAAATGGTGGTTAGGGCCTACTAACGGCTTCTGCCCCTCCCTGGTGTTGCCCTCAACTAAATAAAGCGGAGCTTCAACCTTCTGCTCCAAATTACCATTTTGAAAAATGCAATAGGCTTTTCTGGCCTACTAAAGGTGTCTGTCTGTGTGCCCCTGCCTGGTGTTGCCCTCAACTAAATAAAGCTGAGCTTCAACCTTCTGCTCCAAATTACCATTTTGAAAAATGCAATAGGCTTTTCCGGCCTACTAAAGGTGTCTGTCTGTGTGCCCCTGCCTGGTGTTGTCCTCAACTAAATAAAGCTGAGATTCAACCTTCCGTGTTGTGAATTTGGATTCTGGGCTCCCCCGGTGGCTACTGGTGGAATTGAACTGGTGTCTTCATCTTCTCTGTTCACCTGTTCCCATCAAGTTGTGGGAGTCGCTATATAACCTTGCTTCTCTGTTAGTTGCTTGCCGGTCAACAATGTTATCAGAAGCCTCTCTGTGCTTGTTCCTGCTCCTAGACAACTACTAGATAAGTTGGACTCTTGTCCATGTTTGTTTTTGCATTTTTGTTCCAGTTCACAGCTGTAGTTTCGTTACTGTGTCTGGAAAGCTCTTGTGAACAGGAATTGCCACTCTGGTGTTATGAGTTAATGCCAGAGTTTTAATGTAATTTCTGGATGGTGTTTTGATAGGGTTTTCAGCTGACCATGAAAGTGTCCTTTCTGTCTTCTGCTATGTAGTAAGTGGACCTCAAATTTGCTAAACCTATTTTCATACTACGTTTGTTATTTCATCTTAACTCACCGCCAATACATGTGGGGGGCCTCTGTCTCCTTTCGGGGTATTTCTCTAGAGGTGAGCTAGGACTAATATTTTCCTCTGCTAGCTTTATTTAGTCCTCCGGCTGGTGCTGGGCATCTAGAATCAACGTAGGCATGCTACCCGGCCACTGCTAGTTGTGCGTTAGGTTTAGTTCATGGTCAGCTCAGTTTCCATCTTCCAAGAGCTAGTTCCTATATATGCTGATGCTATGTTCTCTTGCCATTGAGATCATGACAGTTTGACCGGCCCACAAAGTGTTAATTGTTTGGGCTGAAGCAGGAGATAGAGAAGTGTTTAAGGGAAATTTTTTTTTTTTTTTTTTTCCCTTCAGAGTTTTGCTGCCTAGCCCTTTATTGCTGTCTAGCTGCTTCTTACCTCCTCTTAACCCTTGAATTGCTCTGTGTCCACCTGTTTGTAATGGATCTTCAGAGTGTAACTGCAGGTTTGAATAATCTCGCCACGAAAGTACAAAAATTGCAAGATTTTGTTTGTCATGCACCTGTATCTGAGCCGAGAATTCCTTTGCCGGAATTTTTCTCGGGGAATAGATCCGGGTTTCAGAATTTTCGAAATAATTGCAAATTATTTTTGTCCCTGAAATCTCGCTCTGCTGGAGACCCTGCACAGCAGGTCAGGATTGTGATTTCCTTGCTCCGGGGCGACCCTCAAGACTGGGCTTTTTCATTGACACCAGGGGATCCTGCGTTGCTCAATGTGGATGCGTTTTTTCTGGCCTTGGGGTTGCTTTATGACGAACCTCATTTGGAGCTTCAGGCAGAAAAAACTTTGATGTCCCTATCTCAGGGGCAAGATGAAGCGGAAATTTACTGCCAAAGATTCCGTAAATGGTCTGTGCTTACTCAGTGGAATGAGTGCGCCCTGGCGGCGACTTTCAGAGAGGGTCTCTCTGATGCCATTAAGGATGTTATGGTGGGGTTCCCTGTGCCTGCGGGTCTGAATGAGTCCATGACAATGGCTATTCAGATCGATAGGCGTCTGCGGGAGCGCAAACCAGTGCACCATCTGGCGGTTTCCACTGAGAGGTCGCCAGAGAGTATGCAGTGTGATAGAATTCTGTCCCGAAGCGAGCGGCAGAATTTTAGACGGAAAAATGGGTTGTGTTTCTATTGTGGTGATTCTACTCATGTTATATCAGCATGCTCTAAGCGCACTAAAAAGCTTGGTAAATCTGTTTCCATTTGCACCTTACCGTCTAAGTTTATTCTATCTGTGACCCTGATTTGCTCTTTGTCATCTATTACCACGGACGCCTATGTCGACTCTGGCGCCGCTTTGAGTCTTATGGATTGGTCCTTTGCCAAACGCTGTGGGTATGATTTAGAGCCTTTGGAGACTCCTATTCCTCTGAAGGGGATTGACTCCACCCCATTGGCTAATAATAAACCACAATACTGGACACAAGTAACTATGCGTATTAATCCGGATCACCAGGAGATTATTCGCTTTCTGGTGCTGTATAATCTACATGATGATTTGGTGTTAGGATTGCCTTGGCTGCAATCTCACAACCCAGTCCTCGACTGGAGAGCTATGTCTGTGTTGAGCTGGGGATGTAAGGGGGCTCATGGGGATGTACCTGTGGTTTCCATTTCATCATCTATTCCCTCTGAAATTCCTGAGTTCCTGTCTGACTATCGTGACGTCTTTGAAGAATCCAAGCTTGGTTCGTTACCTCCGCACCGAGAGTGCGATTGTGCCATAGATTTAATCCCGGGTAGTAAATACCCAAAGGGTCGTTTATTTAATCTGTCTGTGCCTGAACATGCTGCTATGCGAGAATATATAAAGGAGTCCTTGGAAAAGGGACATATTCGTCCATCGTCATCTCCCTTAGGAGCCGGTTTTTTCTTTGTGTCAAAAAAAGACGGCTCTTTGAGACCATGTATTGATTATCGGCTTTTGAATAAAATCACTGTTAAATATCAATACCCATTGCCGTTGCTGACGGATTTGTTTGCTCGCATAAAGGGGGCCAAGTGGTTCTCTAAGATTGACCTTCGGGGGGCGTATAATTTGGTGCGAATCAGGCAGGGGGATGAGTGGAAAACCGCATTTAATACGCCCGAGGGCCACTTTGAGTATTTAGTGATGCCTTTTGGTCTTTCAAATGCTCCGTCAGTTTTCCAGTCCTTTATGCATGATATTTTTCGCGATTATTTGGATAAATTTATGATTGTGTATCTGGATGATATTCTGATTTTTTCGGATGACTGGGACTCTCATGTCCAGCAAGTCAGGAGGGTTTTTCAGGTTTTGCGGTCTAATTTTTTGTGTGTGAAGGGTTCTAAGTGTGTTTTTGGGGTACAGAGGATTTCCTTTTTGGGATATATTTTTTCCCCCTCTTCCATTGAAATGGATCCTGTCAAGGTTCAAGCCATTTGTGATTGGATGCAGCCCTCTTCTCTTAAGAGTCTTCAGAAATTTTTGGGCTTTGCTAACTTTTATCGTCGATTTATTGCTGGTTTTTCGGATATTGCTAAGCCATTGACCGATTTGACTAAGAAGGGTGCTGATGTTGCTGATTGGTCCCCTGATGCTGTGGAGGCCTTTCGGGAGCTTAAGCGCCGTTTTTCCTCTGCCCCTGTGTTGCGTCAGCCTGATGTTGCTCTACCTTTTCAGGTTGAGGTCGACGCTTCTGAGATCGGAGCTGGGGCAGTGTTGTCGCAGAAAAGTTCTGACTGCTCCGTGATGAGGCCTTGTGCCTTCTTTTCCCGTAAATTTTCGCCCGCTGAGCGGAATTATGATGTTGGGAATCGGGAGCTTTTGGCCATGAAGTGGGCTTTTGAGGAGTGGCGCCATTGGCTTGAGGGGGCCAGACATCAGGTGGTGGTATTGACTGACCACAAAAATTTGATTTATCTTGAGACCGCCAGGCGCCTGAATCCTAGACAGGCGCGCTGGTCATTATTTTTCTCTCGGTTTAATTTTGTGGTGTCATACCTACCGGGTTCTAAGAATGTTAAGGCGGATGCCCTTTCTAGGAGTTTTGAGCCTGACTCGCCTGGTAACTCTGAGCCCACAGGTATCCTTAAGGATGGAGTGGTATTGTCAGCCGTTTCTCCAGACCTGCGGCGGGCCTTGCAGGAGTTTCAGGCGGATAGACCTGATCGTTGCCCACCTGATAAACTGTTTGTTCCTGATGATTGGACCAGTAGAGTCATCTCTGAGGTTCATTCTTCTGCGTTGGCAGGTCATCCTGGCATTTTTGGTACCAGGGATTTGGTGGCAAGGTCCTTCTGGTGGCCTTCCCTGTCACGAGATGTGCGAGGCTTTGTGCAGTCTTGTGACGTTTGTGCTCGGGCCAAGCCTTGTTGTTCTCGGGCTAGTGGATTATTGTTGCCCTTGCCTATTCCTAAGAGGCCTTGGACGCACATCTCGATGGATTTTATTTCAGATCTGCCGGTTTCTCAGAAGATGTCTGTCATCTGGGTGGTGTGTGACCGTTTTTCTAAGATGGTCCATTTGGTTCCTCTGCCCAAGTTGCCTTCTTCTTCCGAGTTGGTTCCTCTGTTTTTTCAAAATGTTGTTCGTTTGCATGGTATTCCTGAGAATATCGTTTCTGACAGAGGGACCCAATTCGTGTCTAGATTTTGGCGGGCATTCTGTGCTAGGATGGGCATAGATTTATCTTTTTCGTCCGCTTTCCATCCTCAGACGAATGGCCAGACCGAGCGGACTAATCAGACCCTGGAGACATATCTGAGGTGTTTTGTGTCTGCTGACCAGGATGATTGGGTTGCTTTTTTGCCATTGGCGGAGTTCGCTCTCAATAATCGGGCCAGCTCTGCCACTTTGGTGTCCCCGTTTTTCTGTAATTCGGGGTTTCATCCTCGATTTTCCTCTGGTCAGGTGGAATCTTCGGATTGTCCTGGAGTGGATGCTGTGGTGGAGAGACTGCATCAGATCTGGGGGCAGGTGGTGGACAATTTGAGGTTGTCCCAGGAGAAGACTCAGCTTTTTGCCAACCGCCACCGTCGTGTTGGTCCTCGGCTTTGTGTTGGGGATTTGGTGTGGTTGTCTTCTCGTTTTGTCCCTATGAGGGTCTCTTCTCCTAAGTTTAAGCCTCGGTTCATCGGCCCGTATAAGATATTGGAGATCCTTAACCCTGTTTCCTTCCGTTTGGACCTCCCTGCATCCTTTTCTATTCATAACGTTTTTCATCGGTCATTATTGCGCAGGTATGAGGTACCGGTTGTGCCTTCCGTTGAGCCTCCTGCTCCGGTGTTGGTTGAGGGTGAGTTGGAGTACGTTGTGGAGAAAATCTTAGACTCCCGTGTTTCCAGACGGAGACTCCAGTATCTGGTCAAGTGGAAGGGATACGGCCAGGAGGATAATTCTTGGGTGAATGCATCTGATGTTCATGCCTCTGATCTGGTTCGTGCCTTTCATAGGGCCCATCCTGATCGCCCTGGTGGTTCTGGTGAGGGTTCGGTGCCCCCTCCTTGAGGGGGGGGTACTGTTGTGAATTTGGATTCTGGGCTCCCCCGGTGGCTACTGGTGGAATTGAACTGGTGTCTTCATCTTCTCTGTTCACCTGTTCCCATCAAGTTGTGGGAGTCGCTATATAACCTTGCTTCTCTGTTAGTTGCTTGCCGGTCAACAATGTTATCAGAAGCCTCTCTGTGCTTGTTCCTGCTCCTAGACAACTACTAGATAAGTTGGACTCTTGTCCATGTTTGTTTTTGCATTTTTGTTCCAGTTCACAGCTGTAGTTTCGTTACTGTGTCTGGAAAGCTCTTGTGAACAGGAATTGCCACTCTGGTGTTATGAGTTAATGCCAGAGTTTTAATGTAATTTCTGGATGGTGTTTTGATAGGGTTTTCAGCTGACCATGAAAGTGTCCTTTCTGTCTTCTGCTATGTAGTAAGTGGACCTCAAATTTGCTAAACCTATTTTCATACTACGTTTGTTATTTCATCTTAACTCACCGCCAATACATGTGGGGGGCCTCTGTCTCCTTTCGGGGTATTTCTCTAGAGGTGAGCTAGGACTAATATTTTCCTCTGCTAGCTTTATTTAGTCCTCCGGCTGGTGCTGGGCATCTAGAATCAACGTAGGCATGCTACCCGGCCACTGCTAGTTGTGCGTTAGGTTTAGTTCATGGTCAGCTCAGTTTCCATCTTCCAAGAGCTAGTTCCTATATATGCTGATGCTATGTTCTCTTGCCATTGAGATCATGACACTTCCGGCTCTCATTAAGTGGTTTAAAAAAAAAAAATGGTGGTTAGGGCCTACTAACGGCTTCTGCCCCTCCCTGGTGTTGCCCTCAACTAAATAAAGCTGAGCTTCAACCTTCTGCTCCAAATTACCATTTTGAAAAATGCAATAGGCTTTTCTGGCCTACTAAAGGTGTCTGTCTGTGTGCCCCTGCCTGGTGTTGCCCTCAACTAAATAAAGCTGAGCTTCAACCTTCTGCTCCAAATTACCATTTTGAAAAATGCAATAGGCTTTTCCGGCCTACTAAAGGTGTCTGTCTGTGTGCCCCTGCCTGGTGTTGTCCTCAACTAAATAAAGCTGAGCTTCAACCTTCCGGCTCTCATTAAGTGGTTTTAAAAAAAAAAAATGGTGGTTAGGGCCTACTAACGGCTTCTGCCCCTCCCTGGTGTTGCCCTCAACTAAATAAAGCTGAGCTTCAACCTTCTGCTCCAAATTACCATTTTGAAAAATGCAATAGGCTTTTCCGGCCTACTAAAGGTGTCTGTCTGTGTGCCCCTGCCTGGTGTTGTCCTCAACTAAATAAAGCTGAGCTTCAACCTTCTGCTCCAAATTACCATTTTGAAAAATGCAATAGGCTTTTCCGGCCTACTAAAGGTGTCTGTCTGTGTGCCCCTGCCTGGTGTTGCCCTCAACTAAATAAAGCTGAGCTTCAACCTTCTGCTCCAAATTACCATTTTGAAAAATGCAATAGGCTTTTCCGGCCTACTAAAGGTGTCTGTCTGTGTGCCCCTGCCTGGTGTTGCCCTCAACTAAATAAAGCTGAGCTTCAACCTTCTGCTCCAAATTACCATTTTGAAAAATGCAATAGGCTTTTCCGGCCTACTAAAGGTGTCTGTCTGTGTGCCCCTGCCTGGTGTTGTCCTCAACTAAATAAAGCTGAGATTCAACCTTCCGGCTCTCATTAAGTGGTTTTAAAAAAAAAAAATGGTGGTTAGGGCCTACTAACGGCTTCTGCCCCTCCCTGGTGTTGCCCTCAACTAAATAAAGCTGAGCTTCAACCTTCTGCTCCAAATTACCATTTTGAAAAATGCAATAGGCTTTTCCGGCCTACTAAAGGTGTCTGTCTGTGTGCCCCTGCCTGGTGTTGTCCTCAACTAAATAAAGCTGAGCTTCAACCTTCTGCTCCAAATTACCATTTTGAAAAATGCAATAGGCTTTTCCGGCCTACTAAAGGTGTCTGTCTGTGTGCCCCTGCCTGGTGTTGCCCTCAACTAAATAAAGCTGAGCTTCAACCTTCTGCTCCAAATTACCATTTTGAAAAATGCAATAGGCTTTTCCGGCCTACTAAAGGTGTCTGTCTGTGTGCCCCTGCCTGGTGTTGCCCTCAACTAAATAAAGCTGAGCTTCAACCTTCTGCTCCAAATTACCATTTTGAAAAATGCAATAGGCTTTTCCGGCCTACTAAAGGTGTCTGTCTGTGTGCCCCTGCCTGGTGTTGTCCTCAACTAAATAAAGCTGAGCTTCAACCTTCCGGCTCTCATTAAGTGGTTTTAAAAAAAAAAAATGGTGGTTAGGGCCTACTAACGGCTTCTGCCCCTCCCTGGTGTTGCCCTCAACTAAATAAAGCTGAGCTTCAACCTTCTGCTCCAAATTACCATTTTGAAAAATGCAATAGGCTTTTCTGGCCTACTAAAGGTGTCTGTCTGTGTGCCCCTGCCTGGTGTTGCCCTCAACTAAATAAAGCTGAGCTTCAACCTTCTGCTCCAAATTACCATTTTGAAAAATGCAATAGGCTTTTCCGGCCTACTAAAGGTGTCTGTCTGTGTGCCCCTGCCTGGTGTTGTCCTCAACTAAATAAAGCTGAGATTCAACCTTCCGGCTCTCATTAAGTGGTTTTAAAAAAAAAAAATGGTGGTTAGGGCCTACTAACGGCTTCTGCCCCTCCCTGGTGTTGCCCTCAACTAAATAAAGCTGAGCTTCAACCTTCTGCTCCAAATTACCATTTTGAAAAATGCAATAGGCTTTTCTGGCCTACTAAAGGTGTCTGTCTGTGTGCCCCTGCCTGGTGTTGCCCTCAACTAAATAAAGCTGAGCTTCAACCTTCTGCTCCAAATTACCATTTTGAAAAATGCAATAGGCTTTTCCGGCCTACTAAAGGTGTCTGTCTGTGTGCCCCTGCCTGGTGTTGTCCTCAACTAAATAAAGCTGAGCTTCAACCTTCCGGCTCTCATTAAGTGGTTTTAAAAAAAAAAAATGGTGGTTAGGGCCTACTAACGGCTTCTGCCCCTCCCTGGTGTTGCCCTCAACTAAATAAAGCTGAGCTTCAACCTTCTGCTCCAAATTACCATTTTGAAAAATGCAATAGGCTTTTCCGGCCTACTAAAGGTGTCTGTCTGTGTGCCCCTGCCTGGTGTTGCCCTCAACTAAATAAAGCTGAGCTTCAACCTTCTGCTCCAAATTACCATTTTGAAAAATGCAATAGGCTTTTCCGGCCTACTAAAGGTGTCTGTCTGTGTGCCCCTGCCTGGTGTTGTCCTCAACTAAATAAAGCTGAGCTTCAACCTTCCGGCTCTCATTAAGTGGTTTTAAAAAAAAAAATGGTGGTTAGGGCCTACTAACGGCTTCTGCCCCTCCCTGGTGTTGCCCTCAACTAAATAAAGCTGAGCTTCAACCTTCTGCTCCAAATTACCATTTTAAAAAATGCAATAGGCTTTTCCGGCCTACTAAAGGTGTCTGCCCCTCCCTGGTGTTGTCCTCAACTGAACAAAGCTGAGCTTCCACATTCTGGCTTTCGCCCTATACTATCAGATATTAAACTGCATTTGGCCTACTAGTGTGGTTAGGCCCTTGAAACAGTGTCTGCTGCTCTTGGGTTTGCTACTCCACTGAACAAAGCAATGCCGCCTGTTTAGTCCTGTTACCAATTTTGAACTGCATGTAGCCTACTTTATTCTTTGGCCCTATATCTGTTTCCTCCTCATCCTGCCCATTGCCCAGCCACTGCTAAATGAGTCTGCTGGTACATTGACCTAGACCACTACATTCCCCTTGTACTCTACACAGCCAGAATCTGTCCCTGCTGAAAGTAAGGTTCCCCTTCCCGCATGTTATACCACCTTACACAGGGACAAAGAGGAAGGTGCAGATGAAAGTGCAGGTTCCTTCATCAGGTGGGGGGGCATACTCGTTGGCGACGTCACTGGCACAGGGCCCCTCAGAGTACGCAAAAGTGTCGCTGCTGGTGGGAGGCGCCCCCGCCATGCAAACACACCGCCGTACTTTGAGGGGCCCTGTGCCAGTGGCAATGCGAACGAGTGGGCCCCCCCCTGCTTGCTCAGGATCACAGCACTTGCAACTTTTAAATACTTACCTTTCCCTGCAACACCGCCGTGACGTAGTCCGCATTTCCTGGGCCCACGAAAAACTTGAGCCAGCCCTACTCCCCCCACAACTTTCCCCCAATTCCCTATGCCCAACTATTATTATACAGTTAATTAAGATTGGCAAGCTTCAGAAACAAGAATGGATGTTTTTGGCATTAAAATGGGCACTGTAGGTGTTTTCCTGGCCTCCACTCACTGCCGACTATGCTTCCCCATTGACTTGCATTGGGTTTCGTGTTTCGGTCGATCCCCGACTTTTAGCGATAATCGGCCGACTGCACTCGACTCGACTCTGGACAAAATCGGGTTTCCCAAAACCCTACTCGATCTTAAAAAAATGAAAGTCGCTCAACCCTAGTGGCGACATTGGCTCGAGGGAGCTAAGCATCGTGTGGTGGTCTTGACTGATCACAAAAATCTGATTTATCTCGAGTCTGCCAAGCGGCTGAATCGTAGACAGGCTCGTTGGTCGTTGTTTTTCTCCCGTTTCGATTTCGTGGTCTCGTACCTGCCTGGTTCGAAGAACGTGAAGGCTGATGCTCTTTCTAGGAGTTTTGTGCCTGACTCTCCGGGAGTTTCAGAGCCGGCTGGTATCCTCAGAGAGGGAGTGATTTTGTCTGCCATTTCCCCAGATTTGCGACGAGTGCTGCAGAAATTTCAGGCGGATAGACCTGACCGTTGCCCACCAGAGAGACTGTTTGTCCCAGATAGATGGACCAGCAGAGTTATTTCCGAGGTTCATTCTTCGGTGTTGGCAGGCCATCCTGCGATTTTTGGTACCAGAGATTTGGTGGCTAGGTCCTTCTGGTGGCCTTCCTTGTCGCGGGATGTGCGTTCCTTTGTGCAGTCCTGTGGGATTTGTGCTCGGGCTAAGCCTTGCTGTTCTCGTGCCAGCGGTTTGCTTTTGCCTTTGCCTGTCCCGAAGAGGCCTTGGACGCACATTTCCATGGATTTTATTTCGGATCTTCCAGTCTCTCAGAGAATGTCTGTCATCTGGGTGGTGTGTGATCGTTTTTCCAAAATGGTCCATTTGGTGCCCTTGCCTAAGTTGCCTTCCTCCTCCGATTTGGTTCCTCTATTTTTTCAGAATGTGGTTCGCTTGCATGGCATCCCTGAAAATATTGTGTCTGACAGAGGATCCCAGTTTGTGTCCAGATTTTGGCGGATCTTTTGTGCTAAGATGGGCATTGATTTGTCTTTTTCGTCGGCCTTCCATCCTCAGACGAATGGCCAAACCGAGCGAACTAATCAGACCTTGGAAACTTATTTAAGATGTTTTTTTTCTGCTGATCAGGATGATTGGGTGACTTTTTTGCCATTGGCCGAGTTTGCCCTTAATAATCGGGCTAGTTCTGCTACTTTGGTTTCGCCTTTTTTCTGCAATTCTGGTTTTCATCCTCGTTTCTCCTCGGGTCAGGTCGAGCCTTCTGACTGTCCTGGGGTGGATTCTGTGGTGGATAGGTTGCAGCAGATTTGGAACCATGTGGTGGACAATTTGAAGTTGTCACAGGAGAAGGCTCAGCGCTTTGCCAACCGCCGTCGCGGTGTGGGTCCCCGACTTCGTGTTGGGGATTTGGTATGGCTGTCTTCGCGGTATGTTCCTATGAAGGTCTCCTCTCCTAAATTCAAGCCTCGCTTCATCGGTCCTTATAAGATTTTGGAAATCCTTAACCCGGTGTCATTTCGTTTGGACCTCCCAGCGTCGTTTGCCATTCATAACGTGTTCCATAGGTCTTTGTTGCGGAGGTATGTGGTGCCTGTGGTTCCTTCTGTTGAGCCCCCTGCCCCGGTGCTGGTTGAGGGCGAATTGGAGTACGTGGTGGAGAAGATCTTGGATTCTCGTATTTCTAGACGGAGGCTTCAGTATTTGGTTAAGTGGAAGGGCTATGGTCAGGAGGATAATTCCTGGGTTGTCGCCTCTGATGTTCATGCGGCCGATTTGGTTCATGCCTTCCATGTGGCTCATCCTGATCGCCCTGGGGGTTTTGATGAGGGTTCGGTGACCCCTCCACAAGGAGGGGGTACTGTTGTGAACTCTGTTTTTGGGCTCCCTCTTGTGGTCACAAGTGGTACTGTGTGAGTGCTGTCTTTGGGCTCCCTCTGGTGGCTCTTTGTGTCATTCTGCAGGTCTGAGGCTGGTTCAGCTGTCTCGTTATCTGTTAGCTGGTTTCCTATTTAGCTCACCTGGACTTTCAGTGGTTGCCTGCTGTCGATGTATTCAGTGCTATTTTGATCTCTCCTGACTACCTTCGTTATCAGTCTCTCCAAGAGAAGCTAAGTTTCTGTTTGTTCATTTTTTGATCATCAGTGTTCAATATGTTTCTTGGTTTATTATCTGTCCTTGTCCAGCTTGCTAATATGTGATTTCCTTGCTTGCTGGTAGCTCTAGAGGGCTGAGTTTCTCCCCTCACACCGTTAGTTGGTGTGGGGGTTTTTGAATTCTCAGCGTGGATATTTTGTATAGGGTTTTCTACTGACCGCACAGTTTCCTATCTGTCTTCTGCTATCTAGTACTAGCGGGCCTCATTTGCTGAATCTGTTTTCATTTCTACGTTTTGTATTTTCCCCTTACCTCACCGTTATTATTTGTTGGGGGCTTTCTATATCTTTGGGGCTAATTCTCTGAGGCAAGTGAGGTCTTACTTTCTATCTCTAGGGGTAGCTAGTTTCTCAGGCTGCGTCGTGACGTCTAGGAATTTAGGCACGTTCACCGGCTACCTTTAGTGTGTTGGTTAGGATCAGAATTGCGGTCAGTCCAGTTACCACCTCCCTAGAGCTTGTTCTATGTTCAGTTACTTAGCTCGTCAGTTCTGTGATCCTCAGCCACTAAGGATCATAACAGCGATCCCCCCGGTGGTCCTTTTTAAAGTCTAAAAACGTCTGAAAATGATGGAAACACTGCTCAAATGAAACAGGCACCTCATGGGGATTGCCCCTGGAAGCATTCCTGACTCCTAGTTCACAGCTTTAATAATTTTTTTCCAAGATTCATGCCATTTTTCCCGGTGCCACAAAAGACACATTAAAACGAAACCAAAACGGGTTTTGCTTGGAAATATGTCAAGGTCCATCCTTTGCAGGTTAATGACTTGCCTATAAGGCCAAATATTTCACTCCAGACCGAAAATTTCCTCTCCCACTTAGGCTTAGTTCAGACGCAGCGTTTTTGAAGCGTTTTTCAACTTTAACATTGCTTTCAACCACTACAAATGCATTCACTGGGAAATGTCATTGTAACATTTAACACCCCTAGCTGGCCATGTGGTGTGTGACACATAAGCAGACCCATCTTGTTTCATTTACGAAGGAGTGACTCTTAAAGTCACAGAGCCTATTTTTACTGGTGCATCAGGCGGCATTAATCTTCTTAAAGGGCCATTATGAAACAGTGGGTCTCCTAAGCTATTGTAGCCTATGCTGTGAGTAAATGGGCTGCCAAGAATTACGACGCCCCACAATACCCCTTTCATAAGATGTCCGGGGGGACTCCTGAAAAAGTGTTGCATTGAATTCAAGGCCTGCCCTGCTACCAATTCATATGCACCCCAATAAGCCTTTGAAAGCACATGATGGATGGGCCCATGAAAATCCACTTCACAATATGCATTTTGTACTCCGTTCTCCTTTGTTTTACACATTGGCAGCAAGGCCAGCCCTGCTGCATAGTCATATGCACCCCTTTAGGCCTTGGAACCCACATAGTGGATGTGCCCATGAAAATCCACTTCACAATATGCATTTTGTATTCCCGTACTCCTTGGTTTTACACATTGGCGGCAAGGCCAGCCCTGTTGCATAGTCATATGCACCCCATTAGGCCTTGGAACCCACATAGTGGATGTGCCCATGAAAATCCACTTCACAATATGCATTTTGTACTCCCGTACTCCTAGGTTTTACACATTGGCAGGAAGGCAAGCCCTGCTGCATAGTCAGTCATATGCACCCCATTAGGCCTTGGAACACACATAGTGGATGGGCCCATGAAAATCCACTTCACAATATGCATTTTGTACTCCCATACTCCTTGGTTTTACACATTGGCTGCAAGGCCAGCCCTGCTGCATAGTCAGTCATATACACCCCATTAGGTCTTGGAACCCACATAGTGGATGTGCCCATGAAAATCCACTTCACAATATGCATTTTGTAGTCCTGTACTCCTTGGTTTTACACATTGGCAGGAAGGTGAGCCCTGCTGCATAGTCATATGCACCCCATTAGGCCTTGGAACCCACATAGTGGATGTGCCCATGAAAATCCACTTCACAATCTGCATTTTTTACTGTACTCCCGTACTCCTTGGTTTTACACATTGGCGGCAAGGCCATCCCTGCTGCATAGTCATATGCACCCCATTAGGCCTTGGAACCCACATAGTGGATGTGCCCATGAAAATCCACTTCACAATATGCATTTTGTACTCCCGTACTCCTAGGTTTTACCCATTGGCAGGAAGGCAAGCTCTGCTGCATAGTCAGTCATATGCACCCCATTAGGCCTTGGAACACACATAGTGGATGGGCGCATGAAAATCCACTTCACAATATGCATTTTGTACTCCCGTACTCCTTGGTTTTACACATTGGTTCAAGGCCAGCCCTGGTGCATAGTCATATGCACCCCATTAGGCCTTGGAACTCACATACTGTATGTGCCCATGAAAATCCACTTCACAATATGCATTTTGTACATCGTACTCCTTGGTTTTACACATTGGCGGCAAGGCCAGCCCTGCTGCATAGTCAGTCATACGCACCCCATTAGGCTTTGGAACCCACATACTGGATGGGCCCAGGAAAATTCACTCGTATTTTTTAATGGTATGATGGTTCTATCTTTGCACAATTATTAACAGGAGAATTTTGCAATTTTATTTGACATTTTTTTTTTAACACTAAGCTTCAGATACGGCTTTAAAAAAGGCTAATACTTGCAATACAAGGCAATTTTATTGCAAACTACGAAACTAAAGGAATAGTATGATTGAATAGTGTGAGTGCGTACACTTTTGTATGTGTTAACATACCCAGGTTAATAAGTACATATAAGGATTAAATAAATATAGTGATTACGTAAATATGAAAATTAACTACATAGAGTATAGTTAGATCATCACCAAGAGGCTTTTAAACATCATCCGTCTGGAATATCAAAGAAGCAACACCAAGACAGAGAACCCCTGGGAGATTACCTACACTGCATGGGCGTCCCCAATTATGCAGGTATCAGCACACTGTACATGTACAGATACCCCAGTTTTGGCATCTGTCTTAGTCATGTTTCTCTGGTGTTATATAGTGAATAACACTATGTAGTAACTCTAGTTTCACCCACACCTTCAAGTGGCCACTTTTCAAGGTTGGATGAAACTGAGATATCATGGACTCATAAGACGAGGGGCCATAAACCCCTAGAAAATAAAAGCCACAAGGATTTAGATCAAACCACCACCGCCATAGTTTCAGTAAACCTTAATGTTTTACAATGACAAACAGCAAACATATAGAGGCTTAGAACTGTTTGTGAAGTGAATAAACAAACATTTATCAAGATTGTGTCACTATGAGCATAGTCTGTCACATCTCTAAAAGTTTTACAAGAAATGCAGCTATGTGATTGCCTGAATGCATTTGGTATACAGTATTTCAATCTTGTTTACAAATCGCCATTTGTATATTCTCTATTTGTACATTTGAGGCAGACAAAGTTAAGGCTCGCAAGGAGAGAAACAAATATAGTGGACAAAGCTATATTTTTTATGAACTACTGAGGCAAAGTAACAGCATTGCTTTATCAAATTTATATGAAGTGTATTATGTCCAATGTTAGCTACCAGGCAACACAAAAAGGAGCTTTTCAAGTGAGCTCTTTAAGGTACACAAATGTTATGAAGTGTTTTCCAACAAGGATGTGGTTTCACCAATGGGGGGCACCTTTTGTAAAAATAGACTAGTGCCATCACAGCCCCCCTTGACCAAACTTCACCGGCCTATAACAGTACAAAGCACGTTCACCCTGGGGATCTAGTGGCAGTTAAACAAGAGACATTGCAGGAGACAGAGTTAAGAAGTAGGCCCAATGGAATGCCATGCCCAAATACCCAATGTGGGGTCCTTTTTGGACTGATTAAAATAGTGCCATCACAGCCCCCTAGACCTGAATGCCTCGTACAGACCACGTTCACCCTGGTGATCTACAGGCAGGAACTGGACAGATTGCAGGAGACAGATTTAAGAAGTAGGCCCAAAGTAATGTCATGTCCAATTCCCCAATGTAAAATTTTTTTTTTCTAAATAAAAGAGTGGCATGACGACCTATTTGGCCAAAAAACACCGTACAGTGCACGTTGACAATGGTGATCTATTGGCAGGTACAGGACAGATTGCAGGAGACCGAGTTAAGAAGTAGGCCCAATGTAATGTCATGCCCAATTCAGTTCTTCATGACGTTATGGCACTTCCGGTCCCTAACATAGTGCTCCAGCATTTTGTACAGCATCTTCATGTGTCTCCCAGGAAGGTGGCCATGTTTATCGGCGCATGCGCACCTTTGCTCTTGCTCGCCATTTTGGTACACCCGCTGCCACTGCGTTTGTTCTTTATGTCGGTACGGTGCTTCCGGTGTTTAATTTGGCTCTTCAGCACTCCGTATAGCGTCGTCATGCGTCTCCCAGGAAGGCTCCACGCAGCTGGTATGAATCTATGCACTTAACTTATTAGTATATGTATATGGTCAATGCAAGGACACTATCACCTTGCCCCTGACGAAGCCATGACACGCGTTGGGCTCCTGTGCCCCCTTCTTTTTGACCGGCTTCATATCCCATGGGTGCTGTCTCCTGCTCTGGGCAGACCCTATAGGGCGTCCTTTGATATCTCATGCCTTTCCTTCCCATCATGATTTAGTTGAGCCAGCCTCTGCAGGCAGGCCTGGTATGGTACTTTTTTTGATTTTTTAAATCATACACATTCATATCTTCCTCATGTATTGAAAGTGTTGTTAGGCATTGTCCTGTACTTCTATACTGCATTATTTGCGGATGGGAGGACGCATGGGTGTATAGATTGTCTATTTATTTATCTTTTTACTGTGCCAGGCTTTTCTGGCATTTAGACCATTATCAGTTGTGCCAGTCTTTTTTTGATATCTTGTACTTTATCTGGGATCATTATAGGTGCTGGGCTACACACGTTCTATTTTTGTACTACGTTTTAGTGTACTTGGCCCATTTAGCACCATAAAAGAGATAGTGACTTTACGCCTATATACTCATTTAACATTAGAAAGGTCATAGCGACTATACGCCCAGAGAGCATTTACAAACATTTTGGAGCAGCTATATATCTTCCACGTTCATATAGGTTACATATTGTTATTCGATTATATCTCTGCACTTTATATGTATATACGTTGTGGAATAAGCCTTTATGTGGTCTTAGGGGGCATCCCCTTGTTGGGGTATGCACCATTTTTCTGGTTTTTAAGTGTTTTTAATTGTTTGATGTGTCTTGTGTGACTACAATAAAATTTGTAATTTATTATATTGATTTATCTTTTTGGTGATCCCTGGTTTTGTGTATGTCTCCTTTTCTCTTTTTTGATATGTTCTCTATATGACATACTCCGGGTGGATCCCAGTTAGTTATATCACGATGGTGCCCTCCACCTCTCTTGTCTCTTGTCATGCCCAATTCCCCAATGTGCTGTCCATTTTTTTTTTTTTTAAAAAGGGTGCCATCACAGCACCCTTGGCCAACATGCACCGTATAGAGCACGTTCACCCTGGTGATCTACTGGCAGGTACAGGACAGATTGCAGGAGACCGAGTTAAGAAGTAGGCCCAAAGAAAAGTCATGCCCAATTCCCCAGTGTGTTGTCCTTTTTGGACTTAAAAATATAGTGCCATCACAGCCCACTTGCCCAAAATTCACCGGCCTATAACAGTACTGAGCACGTGCACCCTGGTCATCTAGAGGCAGTTAAAGGACACATTGCAGGAGATAGACATAAGAAGTAGGCCCAATGTAATGCCATGCCCAATTCCCCAATGTATTGTCCTTTTTTAAAAAAATAACAGTGCCATCACAGCACTCTTGGCCAAAATGCACCGTACAGACCTCGCTCACCCTGGTGGTCTACTGGCAGGTACAGGACAGATTGAAAGAGACAGAGTTAAGAAGTAGGCCCAATGTAATGTCATGCCCAATTCCCCAATGTAAAATCCTTTTTTTTTTTAAATAAAAGAGTGCCATCACAGGCCCCTTGGCCAACATGCACCATACAGAGCACGTTCGCCCTGGTGATCTACTGACAGGTACAGGACAGAATGCAGGAGACAGAGTTAAGAAGTAGGTGCAATGTAATGCCATGCCCAATACCCCAATGTGCTGTCCTTTTTTTAAAAAAAATAAGAGTGCCATCACAGCATGAGGAGGATGAGGATAAGGAGGAGGATAAGAACAAACAGACCAAATCTGGAAGCGTATACCCATGTGTGGATGTGAAGAGGAGCATGAGAATACACCTCCCCAAAAGAGAGAATGTATTTGAGGTTAAGTTTTGCTGTTTTCACTTGGTGGTGTACAGATGTCTTTCCCAATCCAGGAATTGTTCATTTTGATAAGAATCAGCATGTCAGCATTTTCAGTTGACAGGCGGAAGCGCTTATTTGTTATAATTCCACCAGCGGCACTAAAATCCCTCTCTGACAGAACGCTAGCAGCAGGGCAGGCCAGTACCTCCAAGGCGTAGAGAGCCAGTTCATGCCACGTGTCCAGCTTGGATACCAAATAATTAAAAGGCACAGAGGAATCACGGAGGACATTTGTACGATCTGCAAGGTACTCCCTCACCATCTTCCCAAACATTGCATTTCTTGTGACGGCACCCTTTGCCTTTGTGCCGCCACAATGGGAGGATCTGAGAAAACTGTCCCAGAACTTGGCCATTGTTCCCCTGCCTGAGCTGGATTGTACTTCTGTCTCTCTCACTTGGAGTCCTTGGTTGTACAACAAACTCTGACGTCTGCTGCCAGCGTTCTCACATGGGAATTTTCTAAGTAATTCTGCTACAAGGGCCCTTTGGTATTGCAGCATTTTAGTACACCTCTCTGCCTCAGGCAGAAGAGATTGAAAGTTCTCCTTGTAGCGTGGGTCTAGAAGTGTCACCAACCAGTAATGAGTGTCACCCATAATTTTATAATTCGAGGGTCACGTGAAATGCTACGCAACATAAAGTCAGCGATGCGTGCCAGACTGCTAACAGGCAAGACTTCCGTGTCCTCACCAACAGGACGACAGACCATGCTGTCCTCCTTCCTGTCCTCAGGCCATCCCCGCTGAACAGAAACTAATACAGATGTGCTTGTAGAACCGTCTATAGCGCATGAAAGTAACTCCTGTTCTTCCTCCTCCTCCTCCTCATTGCCTACCAATCTACGTTGAGAAGACATGAGGCTGGGCTGAGTGTAATCCCCCTGTATGTTTCCTTGCTCCATGTCCTCGTGCTCTGCCTGCAATGCATCCTCTTTGATTGTGAGCAGAGAGTTTTTCAGAATGCTGAGAAGCGAAATGGTGAAGCTAATTATGGAGTCATCGCCGCTCACCATCTTGGTGCAGTCCTCAAAGTTTTGGAGGATGTTACATATGTCTGACATCCATGTCCACTCTTGAGGTCTTATGTCTGGAGTCTGACCTGACATTCGATGGCCTTGTTGATGTTGGTAGTCAACCACGGCCCTCTTCTGTTCACAAATCCTTTCCAACATATGCAGCGTAGAGTTCCAGCGCGTGGAGACATCATGCAACAGTCGGTGAGCTGGAAGCTAAAAACGCTGCTAAAGCATGGCAAGGGCGGCTGAAGCTGTAGCTGACTTTCTAAAATTGGCAGACAGACAGCATACTTTCACTAGCAGATCCGGCAACTCCGAGTAGCTTTTCAGAAAACGTTGAACCACGAGGTTAAGCACATGGGCCAAGCAAGGTACGTGTGTGAGCTCACCTTGCCTCAGAGCCGCCACCAGGTTACAGCCATTGTCACACACGACCATGCCTGTCTGTAGGTTCAGCGGTGTCATCCAAACATCTGACTGCTCTTTCAGCGCTGTCCTCAACTCTTCTGCATTGTGCGGTTTGTCACCTATGCAGATTAGCTTCAACACAGCCTGTTGCCACTTGGCTGAGGCAGTGCTGCAGTGGTTCCAGCTTCTGAATGATGTGTTGATTTCAGACATGGAGGATGAAGAGGAGGAGGTGCAGGAGCTGTAGACTGTGGGGGCAACCCTGATTGACATAGGGCCAGCAGTCCTCAGCATGGGGAGGATGTGTTTCATTCCAAGGTCCGACTGGGCCCAGGCTTCCACTATGTTAACTGTTGTGGATTCTGTTTGCGGGCTCCCTCTGGTGGTTACTGCTGGTACTGGGTGACTTTGGTGGGTTGCGGCCTTTGGTTTCCATCTGTCCATCAGAGGCTGGGTGTTTCCTATTTTACCTGGCCTTTCTGTCATTTCCCTTGCCGGCTATCAATGTGTTCAGATGTGCTCTGTTTGGTTCCTGCCTACCTGCTCCCAGATCTTTCAGGATAAGCTAAGTGCTGATTTTCAGTTGTTTGGTTTTTTGTCCAGCTTGCTTAGAATGTCTCTTTGTTAGCTGGTTGCTCTAGTGGACTGAGGTTCTCCCCATGTGCCATGAGTTGGCACATGGGTTCTTGTAATCTCAGGATGGTTTTTTTGATTAGGGTTTTTTGCTGACCGCTCAGTCCCCTTTTGTGTCATTCTGCTTTCTAGTTTTCAGCGGGCCTCTATTTGCTAAAGCTATATATATCATCTCTATGTGTGTGCCTTCCTCTCATTTCACCGTCAATACATGTTGGGGGGCAACTATACCTTTGGGGTTAATTCCTCTGGAGGCAAGTGAGGTCTTTGTTTTCTCTGCAGTACTAGTTAGCTCTTAGGCTGGTGCGTGGCGTCTAGAACCAACGTAGGCACGCTCCCTGGCTATCTCTAGTTGCGTTTGTCAGGCGTAGGGCAGCGGTCAGCCCAGGTTCCATCACCCTAGAGCTCGTCCGATATTTATTATACTTTGCTTATCCTGTGCTATCCCTAGCCATTGGGGATTCATGACAGTATAGCCGGCCCGCAAAGTGTTAATTGTTTGGGCTGAAGCAGGAGATAAGAAGTGTTTAAGGGAAATTTTTTTTTTTTTCCCTTCAGAGTTTTGCTGCCTAGCCCTTAATTGCTGTCTAGCTGCTTCTTACCTCCTCTTAACCCTTGAATGGCTCTGATCTTAGCCGTTTATCATGGATGTCCAGAGTTTGGCTTCCAGCCTGAGTAATCTCGCGGCAAAGGTTCAAAACATACAGGATTTCGTGGTTCACACTCCCATGTCTGAACCTAGAATTCCTATTCCAGAGTTCTTTTCTGGGGATAGATCTACCTTCCTGAATTTCAGGAACAATTGTAAATTGTTTCTCTCTTTGAAATCTCGCTCCTCTGGAGACCCTGCTCAACAGGTCAAGATTGTTATATCGTTCCTACGGGGCGACCCTCAGAATTGGGCATTTGCATTGGCACCAGGGGATCCTGCATTGCTCAGTGTGGATGCGTTTTTTCTGGCATTGGGATTGCTCTCTGAGGAACCTAACCTAGAGATTCAGGCTGAAAAGGCTTTATTAGCCCTCTCTCAGGGGCATGATGAAGCGGAAATATATTGTCAGAAATTTCGGAAATGGTCGGTGCTTACTCAGTGGAATGAGTGCGCCCTGGCTGCAAACTTCAGAAATGGTCTTTCTGAGGCCATTAAGGATATTATGGTGGGGTTCCCTACGCCTACAGGTCTGAATGAGTCTATGGCTATGGCCATTCAGATTGATCGGCGTTTACGGGAGCGCAAACCTGTGCACCAGTTGGCGGTGTCTTCTGAACAGGCACCTGAGTCTATGCAATGTGATAGAATTCAGTCCAGAAGTGAACGGCAAAATTATAGGCGGAAAAATGGTTTGTGTTTTTATTGTGGTGATTCAGCTCATGTTATATCAGCATGCTCTAAACGCACAAAAAGGGTTGATAAATCTTTTGCCATTGATACTCTGCAGCCTAAGTTCATTTTGTCTGTGACTCTGATTTTTTTCACTGTCTTCCATTTCCGTCGATGCCTATGTGGATTCAGGCGCTGCCCTGAGTCTTATGGATTGGTCATTTGCTAAACGCTGCGGTTTTAGTCTAGAGCCTCTGGAAGTTCCTATTCCTCTGAAGGGAATTGATTCTACACCATTGGCTATGAATAAACCGCAGTATTGGACACAAGTGACCATGCGCATGACTCCCGTTCATCAGGAGGTGATTCGCTTCCTTGTACTGTATAATTTACATGATGTACTAGTGCTTGGTCTGCCATGGTTACAAACTCATAATCCTGTCCTGGACTGGAAAACAATGTCTGTGCTAAGCTGGGGATGTCAGGGGGTTCATGATGATGCACCTCCGATTTCTATCGCTTCATCTACTCCTTCGGAGATCCCTGCGTTTTTGTCGGATTATAGGGATGTTTTTGAGGAGCCTAAGCTCAATTCGCTCCCTCCTCATAGAGAGTGTGACTGTGCTATAGAATTGATTCCTGGCAGTAAGTTCCCTAAGGGTCGTTTATTTAATCTGTCACTGCCAGAGCATACTGCTATGCGGAATTATATTAAGGAGTCCTTGGAAAAGGGACATATTCGTCCATCTTCGTCCCCTCTGGGAGCAGGTTTTTTTTTCGTGGCAAAAAAAGATGGTTCCCTGAGGCCTTGTATAGATTATCGCCTTCTGAATAAGATTACAGTCAAATACCAGTATCCATTGCCATTATTTACGGATTTGTTTGCTCGCATTAAGGGGGCTAGGTGGTTCACTAAAATAGATCTTCGTGGTGCGTATAATCTGGTGCGGATAAAACAGGGTGATGAGTGGAAAACCGCATTTAATACGCCTGAGGGCCATTTTGAGTATTTGGTAATGCCTTTTGGACTCTCCAATGCTCCGTCAGTCTTTCAGTCCTTTATGCACAATATTTTCCGTGAATATCTGGATAAGTTTATGATTGTGTATTTGGATGATATTTTGGTGTTTTCTGATGACTGGGAGTCTCATGTTCTACAGGTCAGGAAGGTGTTTCAGGTTTTGCGGGCCAATTCTCTGTTTGTGAAGGGCTCAAAGTGTCTCTTCGGAGTCCAGAAGATTTCTTTTTTGGGGTACATTTTTTCTCCTTCTACTATTGAGATGGATCCCATTAAGGTTCAGGCTATTTGTGACTGGACACAACCTACATCTGTTAAGAGCCTTCAGAAGTTCTTGGGGTTTGCTAATTTTTATCGTCGGTTCATTGCTAATTTTTCCAGTATTGTTAAACCTTTGACTGATTTGACTAAAAAGGGTGCTGATGTTGCTGATTGGTCTCCTGCGGCCGTGGAGGCCTTTCGGGAACTTAAGCGCCGGTTTTCTTCTGCTCCTGTGTTGTGTCAACCAGATGTTTCACTTCCTTTTCAGGTGGAGGTTGATGCTTCCGAGATTGGAGCGGGGGCGGTTTTGTCACAGAGAAGTTCTAATGGCTCGGTGATGAAGCCATGTGCTTTCTTCTCTAGAAAATTCTCGCCCGCCGAGCGCAATTATGATGTGGGTAATCGGGAGCTTTTGGCCATGAAGTGGGCATTTGAGGAGTGGCGTCATTGGCTTGAGGGTGCTAAACATCGCGTGGTGGTCTTGACTGATCACAAGAATCTCATTTACCTTGAGTCTGCCAGGCGTTTGAATCCTAGACAGGCTCGTTGGTCGTTGTTTTTTTCTCGTTTCAATTTCGTGGTTTCATACCTGCCAGGTTCAAAGAATGTGAAGGCGGATGCTCTTTCCAGGAGTTTTGTGCCTGACTCTCCTGGAGACACTGGGCCTGCTGGTATCCTTAGGGATGGGGTAATATTGTCCGCCGTATCCCCAGACTTGCGACGCGCATTGCAGGAGTTTCAGGTGGATAAACCTGATCGTTGTCCACCAGAAAGACTGTTTGTTCCGGATGATTGGACCAGTAGAGTCATCTCCGAGGTCCATTCTTCTGTGTTGGCTGGTCATCCTGGAATATTTGGTACAAGAGACTTGGTGGCCAGGTCTTTTTGGTGGCCTTCCTTGTCTAGGGATGTGTGTACCTTTGTGCAGTCTTGTGAAGTGTGTGCTCGAGCTAAGCCTTGCTGTTCACGGGCTAGTGGGTTGTTGTTATCCTTGCCCATCCCGAAGAGGCCTTGGACGCACATTTCCATGGATTTTATTTCTGATCTCCCAGTTTCACAGAAAATGTCCGTTATCTGGGTTGTGTGTGACCGCTTTTCTAAGATGGTTCATTTGGTGCCCTTGCCTAAGTTGCCCTCCTCCTCTGAGTTGGTTCCTTTGTTTTTTCAGAACGTGGTTCGTTTGCATGGGATTCCGGAGAATATCGTTTCTGACAGGGGATCCCAGTTTGTGTCTAGATTTTGGCGGACGTTTTGTGCCAAGATGGGCATTGATTTGTCTTTCTCGTCTGCATTCCATCCTCAGACGAATGGCCAGACGGAGCGAACTAATCAGACCTTGGAAACTTATTTGAGGTGTTTTGTTTCTGCTGATCAGGATGACTGGGTTGCTTTTTTGCCACTGGCCGAATTTGCTCTTAATAATCGGGCTAGTTCGGCCACGTTGGTCTCTCCTTTTTTTTGTAATTCGGGGTTTCATCCTCGTTTTTCCTCTGGTCAGGTGGAGTCTTCGGATTGTCCTGGAGTGGACGTGGTGGTGGACAGGCTACATCACATTTGGAATCAGGTGGTGGACAATTTGAAGTTGTCTCAGGAGAAGACTCAGCAGTTTGCTAATCGCCGTCGCCGCGTGGGTCCCCGACTTCTTGTTGGGGACTTGGTGTGGTTGTCTTCTCGTTTTGTCCCTATGAAGGTCTCTTCTCCTAAGTTCAAGCCTCGGTTCATCGGTCCTTATAGGATCTCGGAGATTCTTAACCCTGTATCTTTCCGTTTGGATCTCCCAGCATCGTTCGCTATTCATAATGTGTTCCATCGGTCGTTGTTGCGGAGGTATGAGGTGCCTGTTGTTCCTTCGGTCGAACCTCCTGCTCCGGTGCTGGTGGAGGGAGAATTGGAGTATGATGTTGAAAAGATCTTGGATTCTCGTGTTTCCAGACGCAAACTCCAGTATTTGGTTAAGTGGAAGGGTTATGGTCAGGAGGACAATTCCTGGGTGGTCGCCTCCGATGTTCATGCGACTGATTTGGTCTGCGCCTTCCATAGGGCTCGCCCTGATCGCCCTGGGGGTTCTCGTGAGGGTTCGGTGACCCCTCCTCAAGGGGGGGGTACTGTTGTGGATTCTGTTTGCGGGCTCCCTCTGGTGGTTACTGCTGGTACTGGGTGACTTTGGTGGGTTGCGGCCTTTGGTTTCCATCTGTCCATCAGAGGCTGGGTGTTTCCTATTTTACCTGGCCTTTCTGTCATTTCCCTTGCCGGCTATCAATGTGTTCAGATGTGCTCTGTTTGGTTCCTGCCTACCTGCTCCCAGATCTTTCAGGATAAGCTAAGTGCTGATTTTCAGTTGTTTGGTTTTTTGTCCAGCTTGCTTAGAATGTCTCTTTGTTAGCTGGTTGCTCTAGTGGACTGAGGTTCTCCCCATGTGCCATGAGTTAGCACATGGGTTCTTGTAATCTCAGGATGGTTTTTTTGATTAGGGTTTTTTGCTGACCGCTCAGTCCCCTTTTGTGTCATTCTGCTTTCTAGTTTTCAGCGGGCCTCTATTTGCTAAAGCTATATATATCATCTCTATGTGTGTGCCTTCCTCTCATTTCACCGTCAATACATGTGGGGGGCAACTATACCTTTGGGGTTAATTCCTCTGGAGGCAAGTGAGGTCTTTGTTTTCTCTGCAGTACTAGTTAGCTCTTAGGCTGGTGCGTGGCGTCTAGAACCAATGTAGGCACGCTCCCTGGCTATCTCTAGTTGCGTTTGTCAGGCGTAGGGCAGCGGTCAGCCCAGGTTCCATCACCCTAGAGCTCGTCCGATATTTATTATACTTTGCTTATCCTGTGCTATCCCTAGCCATTGGGGATTCATGACAGTTAACCCAGTGTGCTATCCTTCAGAGTAGAGTAGAAATTCAGAGTAGAATTTCAATATTTGCAAATGACACTAAACTCTGCAGGGTAATCAATACAGAGGAGGACAATTTTATATTACAGGATGATTTATGTAAACTAGAAGCTTGGGCTGATAAATGGCAAATGAGCTTTAATGGGGATAAATGTAAGGTCATGCACTTGGGTAGAAGTAATAAGATGTATAACTATGTGCTTAATTCTAAAACTCTGGGCAAAACCGTCAATGAAAAAGACCTGGGTGTATGGGTGGATGACAAACTCATATTCAGTGGCCAGTGTCAGGCAGCTGCTACAAAGGCAAATAAAATAATGGGATGCATTAAAAGAGGCATAGATGCTCATGAGGAGAACATAATTTTACCTCTATACAAGTCACTAGTGCGACCACACTTAGAATACTGTGCACAGTTCTGGTCTCCGGTGTATAAGAAAGACGTTGCTGAACTGGAGCGGGTGCAGAGAAGAGCGACCAAGGTTATTAGAGGACTGGGGGGTCTGCAATACCAAGATAGGTTATTACACTTGGGACTATTTAGTTTGGAAAAACGAAGGCTAAGGGGTGATCTTATGTTAATGTATAAATATATGAGGGGACAGTACAAAGACCTTTCTGATGATCTTTTTAATCATAGACCTGAGACAGGGACAAGGGGGCATCCTCTACGTCTGGAGGAAAGAAGGTTTAAGCTTAATAACAGACGCAGATTCTTTACTGTAAGAGCAGTGCGACTATGGAACTCTCTGCCATATGATGTTGTAATGAGTGATTTATTACTTAAATTTAAGAGGGGACTGGATACCTTTCTGGAAAAGTATAATGTTACAGGGTATATATATTAGATTCTTTGATAGGGCGTTGATCCAGGGAACTAGTCTGATTGCCGTATGTGGGGTCGGGAAGGAATTTTTTTCCCCATGGTGGAGCTTACTCTTACCACATGGGTTTTTTTTGCCTTCCCCTGGATCAACATGTTAGGGCATGTTAGGCTATGGGTTGAAGTAGATGGACTTAAAGTCTTCCTTCAACCTTAATAACTATGTAACTATGTAACTATCATTGAGATGTACCATCCCTGCCCACAAGCACTTGTCCATGTGTCCGTGGTTAGGTGGACTTTCCCGGTAACAGCATTGTTGAGGGCACGGGTAATGTTGTGGGACACATGCTGGTGTAATGCCGATGCGGCACACCGTGAGAAATAGTGGCGACTGGGGACCGAGGACCTTGGGACGGCCGCCGCCATCAGGTTGTGGAAAGCTTCCGTCTCATCAAGCCTAAAAGGCAGCATTTCTAGCGCAAGCAGAAGAGAAATATTAGAATTGAGGAATGTGGCCTGTGGGACGTTGGCTGGGTATTTCCGCTTGCGATCCAAAGACTGGGTTATAGACAACTGTACGCTGTGCTGGGACAAGGACCTGGACGGGCTTGCTGATGGTGCTGCTTGACTGTGGGCCACAACAGGTGCAGGGCTAGAGGCATCTTCACATGCACGGTGTACTGGGGATTGGCTTCTATGCAAAATAGTGGAAGAAGCAGTGGTGTGACCAGCAGGCAGTGGTCCTGGAGCCTGAGGTTCGGCCCTCAAAGTCGGGTGCTTTGCTTGCATGTGCCTGATCATGCTGGTGGTGGTCAGGCTGGTTTTTTTGCTACCCCTGCTGATGCGGACATGGCAAGTGCTGCAAATGGCCTGTTTTGGGTTATCAGCAGAGTCTTTAAAAAATAGCCAGACTCGGGAAGATCTCACAGGTGGAATAGCAACTTCACTCATGTTGGTGTTACGGGGAATGGATGCACGCCTTCTCTCTGTGGCCACCACACTTCTTCTTCCTGCCTGTTGGAGGATCAGAGTGAGGAATATCCTGGCCACACTCACGGCTACTTAGACTTGACCGTGTGGAAGACAAGTGGGTGGTGGCTTAGTGACTGGAAGCATTATCCGCTATCCAAGCAACAACCGTTTCACACTGCTCTGGCTTCAATAGTGGTGTGCTGCGGTCCCCCAGAAACTGGAACAGGAAGGTCGAGTGAGAAGATGTGGGTCTTTGTTGTTGCCCACTTTCACCTTGCCCACGGCCTCGTCTTCTGGATGCACCATCAGCATCACGTCCACGTCCCCATCCCTTGCCCCTTGCCTTAACCATTCTAAATGGACTTTTGCACTATTTCAAATGCTCAGCACAAATGTCTTTATTTCTAGCTAAATAATACAGGTCCTTCTCAAAAAATTAGCATATAGTGTTAAATTTCATTATTTACCATAATGTAATGATTACAATTAAACTTTCATATATTATAGATTCATTATCCACCAACTGAAATTTGTCAGGTCTTTTATTGTTTTAATACTGATGATTTTGGCATACAACTCCTGATAACCCAAAAAACCTGTCTCAATAAATTAGCATATTTCACCCGTCCAATCAAATAAAAGTGTTTTTTAATAACAAACAAAAAAACAATCAAATAATAATGTTCAGTTATGCACTCAATACTTGGTCGGGAATCCTTTGGCAGAAATGACTGCTTCAATGCGGCGTGGCACGGAGGCAATCAGCCTGTGACACTGCTGAGATGTTATGGAGGCCCAGGATGCTTCAATAGCGGCCTTAAGCTCATCCAGAGTGTTGGGTCTTGCGTCTCTCAACTTTCTCTTCACAATATCCCACAGATTCTCTATGGGGTTCAGGTCAGGAGAGTTGGCAGGCCAATTGAGCACAGTAATACCATGGTCAGTAAACCATTTACCAGTGGTTTTGGCAATGTGAGCAGGTGCCAGGTCGTGCTGGAAAATGAAATCTTCATCTCCATAAAGCATTTCAGCCGATGGAAGCATGAAGTGCTCCAAAATCTCCTGATAGCTAGCTGCATTGACCCTGCCCTTGATGAAACACAGTGGACCAACACCAGCAGCTGACATGGCACCCCACACCATCACTGACTGTGGGTACTTGACACTGGACTTCAGGCATTTTGGCATTTCCTTCTCCCCAGTCTTCCTCCAGACTCTGGCACCTTGATTTCCGAATGACATGCAAAATTTGCTTTCATCAGAAAAAAGTACTTGGGACCACTTAGCAACTGGTTCAAAAGTGGCTTTACCTGGGGAATGCGGCACCTGTAGCCCATTTCCTGCACACGCCTGTGCACGGTGGCTCTGGATGTTTCCACACCAGACTCAGTCCACTGCTTCCTCAGGTTCCCCAAGGTCTGGAATCGGTCCTTCTCCACAATCTTCCTCAGGGTCCGGTCACCTCTTCTCGTTGTACAGCGTTTTCTGCCACATTGTTTCCTTCCAACAGACTTACCATTGAGGTGCCTTGATACAGCACTCTGGGAACAGCCTATTTGTTGAGAAATTTCTTTTTGGGTCTTACCCTCTTGCTTGAGGGTGTCAATGATGGCCTTCTTGACATCTGTCAGGTCGCTAGTCTTACCCATGATGGGGGTTTTGAGTAATGAACCAGGCAGGGAGTTTTTAAAAGCCTCAGGTATCTTTTGCATGTGTTTAGAGTTAATTAGTTGATTCAGAAGATTAGGGTAATAGGTCGTTTAGAGGACCTTTTCTTGATATGCTAATTTATTGAGACAGGTTTTTTGGGTTATCAGGAGTTGTATGCCAAAATCATCAGTATTAAAACAATAAAAGACCTGACAAATTTCAGTTGGTGGATAATGAATCTATAATATAAGAAAGTTTAATTGTAATCATTACATTATGGTAAATAATGAAATTTAACACTATATGCTAATTTTTTGAGAAGGACCTATATGTGATCAGTATGCCTGCAAATCTACGATTTTTCAAACCCAAACACCAGGCAGGCCTCAGCCAGACCTAACAGACTGCATTAAATTTTTTTTAAAGTTAATTTATGCTAAATAGCGCAGTATAGAATTTGAGTATCACACAGCCACAAAATAAGTACACCGGCCTCCAATGCCCAAACTTAGAGCACAGTGTGGTATTTCCGTAAATACCACACTGACAAATCTGTGGCCTTTGAATTTTTTGGGAGGCTAAATAGCGCTGCATAGAATTTGAGTATCACACAGCCAAAAAATAAGTACACCGGCCTCCAATAACCTAACTTGGAGCACAGAGATATATGACAGCTGTAACGGAAATACCACACTGGCAAATCTGTGGCCTGAACTGAATAACAATGGCCTTGTTGATGCTGGTAGTCAACAACTGCCCTCTTCTGCTCACAAATCCTTTCCAACATATGCAGTGTAGAATTCCAATGCGTGTGGACATCACACACCAGCCGATAAGCCGGAAGCTGCAAATGCTGCTGAAGCACAGCTGGGCGGCTGAAGCTGTAGCTGACTTTCTAAAATGGGCACACAGGCTGAGTACTTTCACAAGCAGATCCAGCAGCTCTGGGTAGGTTTTGAGAAACCGCTGAACCACGAGATTAAGCACATGGGCCAGGCATGGCACGTTTGTGTGCTCGCCTCACCTCAGAGACGCCACCAGGTTCCGGCCATTGTCACACATGATCATGCCTGGCTGTAGTGTCAGTGGAGTCAGCCACAGATCTGCCTGCTCTTTCAGAGCTGTCCACAACTCTTCAGCATTGTGCGGTTTGTCACCTAAGCATATTAGCTTCAGCACAGCCTGTTGGCGCAAGGCTGAGGCAGTGCTGCAGTGCTTCCAGCTTGTGACTGATGTGCTAATTTCAGAGATGGAGGCTGAAGAGGAGGAGGTGTAGGAGCTGTAAACTGTGGGGGCAACCCAGACTGACGTAGGGCCCACAATCTTCAGGGTTGGGAGGACGTGCACCATCCCAAGGTCCAAAAAAGGGGGCTCTGGATTGCTTTGTAATAAAATTAGCAGGATTCAGGTGCAAAAAAATATTATTCCTAGCCACAGATACTTGCAGCTAGGTATATACAGTGCCTACAAGTAGTATTCAACCCCCTGCAGATTTAGCAGGTTTAATAAGATGCAAATAAGTTAGAGCCTTCAAACTTCAAACAAGAGCAGGATTTATTAACAGATGCATAAATCTTACAAACCAAAAAGTTTTGTTGCTCAGTTAAATTTTTATAAATTTTAAACATAAAAGTGTGGGTCAATTATTATTCAACCCCTAGGTTTAATATTTTGTGGAATAACCTTTGTTTGCAATTACAGCTAATAATCGTCTTTTATAAGACCTGATCAGGCCGGCACAGGTCTCTGGAGTTATCTTGGCCCACTCCTCCATGCAGATCTTCTCCAAGTTATCTAGGTTCTTTGGGTGTCTCATGTAGACTTTAATCTTGAGCTCCTTCCACAAGTTTTCAATTGGGTTAAGGTCAGGAGACTGACTAGGCCACTGCAACACCTTGATTTTTTGCCTCTTGAACCAGGCCTTGGTTTTCTTGGCTGTGTGCTTTGGGTCGTTGTCTTGTTGGAAGATGAAATGACGACCCATCTTAAGATCCTTGATGGAGGAGCGGAGGTTCTTGGCCAAAATCTCCAGGTAGGCCGTGCTATCCATCTTCCCATGGATGCGGACCAGATGGCCAGGCCCCTTGGCTGAGAAACAGCCCCACAGCATGATGCTGCCACCACCATGCTTGACTGTAGGGATGGTATTCTTGGGGTCGTATGCAGTGCCATCCAGTCTCCAAACGTCACGTGTGTGGTTGGCACCAAAGATCTCGATCTTGGTCTCACTAGACCAGAGAACCTTGAACCAGTCAGTCTCAGAGTCCTCCAAGTGATCATGAGCAAACTGTAGACGAGCCTTGACATGACGCTTTGAAAGTAAAGGTACCTTACGGGCTCGTCTGGAACGGAGACCATTGCGGTGGAGTACGTTACTTATGGTATTGACTGAAACCAATGTCCCCACTGCCATGAGATCTTCCCGGAGCTCCTTCCTTGTTGTCCTTGGGTTAGCCTTGACTCTTCGGACAAGCCTGGCCTCGGCACGGGAGGAAACTTTCAAAGGATGTCCAGGCCGGGGAAGGCTAACAGTAGTTCCATAAGCCTTCCCCTTCCGGATGATGCTCCCAACAGTGGAGACAGGTAGGCCCAACTCCTTGGAAAGGGTTTTGTACCCCTTGCCAGCCTTGTGACCCTCCACGATCTTGTCTCTGATGGCCTTGGAATGCTCCTTTGTCTTCCCCATGTTGACCATGTATGAGTGCTGTTCACAAGTTTGGGGAGGGTCTTTAATAGTCAGAAAAGGCTGGAAAAAGAGATAATTAATCCAAACATGTGAAGCTCATTGTTCTTTGTGCCTGAACTACTTCTTAATACTTTAGGGGAACCAAACAGAATTCTGGTGGGTTGAGGGGTTGAATAATAAATGACCCTCTGAAAAAACTTTTCCCAATTTAAAAAAAAAATAAACAAAGAAATAACATTCTTTTTTGCTGCAGTGCATTTCACACTTCCAGGCTGATCTACAGTCCAAATGTCACAATGCCAAGTTAATTCCAAATGTGTAAACCTGCTAAATCTGCAGGGGGTTGAATACTACTTGTAGGCACTGTATATATATATATGATAGGCAGCACCAGACAGTTAATGGACCCTTTTGATGTATGCAGTGAGATCTATATACTCACATACAGTGCCTATGTGGATATGCGCACATAGACTCCCCTGCCTACTTAGCACTGCAATCTATACACTCCATAATTAGCTCTTAAAAGGACTAATGGTTTAGCTGGATTTGTGGATTGAGCAATAGTAGACCCACACTAACTAATAAAAGCACACATCTGGCCTTTCTCAGCAGCAGCTCTCCCTACACTATCTGAGTCCGCAGCTGAATGCACCAAGTAGGGCGGCATCGCGTCTCTTATAGACATGATGATGCTGTGTGGCCGGCCAATCACTGTAATACCACAGCAATGATGGCTGCTGCATTACAGTGCATGGCAGACAATCCCTGCATGTTGATTGGCGCTCTAAAGACCGCCAAAAATGCAAGGGGGAGACCCGAGCTCCCGCCGAATAATCCCAAAAATGCTCGGTGCTCGCCAAGTACACCGAGTACAGTGATACTATGATGAGTAACGAGTAGTGGGGAGCACGTTTGCTCATCACTAATCATATGCTTTAGTTACAAGTCAAATTTATGTATGAGATATCCAAGATGATTGTCTATAAAGTGATGGTAGTCTCACATTGGAAGCAGTAGTGAATGGTAAGATATGGAGCCTGAAAGTTAAAAGTTCAAAACATTGTTAGGTTATGTGCACACGCTGTGGATTTTGCTGCTGATCCACAGCGGATTTGACGCTGCGGATCCGCAACAGTTTTCCATGAGGTGTACAGTACCATGTAGACCTATGGAAAACAAAATCCACAGTGCACATGCTGCAGAAAAAAATGCGCGGAAATGCTGTGGTTTATATTCCGCAGCATGTCAATTCTTGTGCGGATTCCACAGCGGTTTACACCTGCTCCTCAATAGGAATCCGGAGGTATAAAACCACAGGTGGAATCTGTACAAAAACTGTGGAAAAAATGCAGTAAATCCGCGGTATATCCGCAGTGCGGTTTACCTGCGTATTTACCAAAATCAGTGAGAAACAATCCGCACACTATTCCGCAGCATGTGCACATAGCCTTACCCTTTTGTTCTTCAGTTTTAGGCTATCTGCACACGTTGCAGATTTACCATGGATTTACCACAGATTTCCTGTGTTTTTGTGCGGATTTCACCTGTGGTTTTACACCTGCGGATTCCTATTGAGGAGCAGGTGTAAAACGCTGCGGAATCCGCACAAAGAATTGACATGCTCGCAAAATACAATGCAGCGTTTCCACACGGTATTTTCCGCACAATGGGCACAGTGGATTTAGTTTTCCATAGGTTTACATGGTACTGTAAACCTGATGGAAAACTGCTGCGAATCCGCAGTGGCCAATCCGCAGGCAAATCTGCAACATGTCCACATAGCCTTAGTGGTCTTCCATTCCTTTAAAGGAGGACAGGTTTGTCCGGCTGTTGTGGAATGTAGCTCAGGACACAATTGGAGATTAGCACAGTTTCAGGCCTTAGCTTTCATGACAATATATGCCAATATATTCTTATGTAAAAATATCTCGTTTCATACCTTTTTTATGGGCTGTCGAGATATACAGAGAGTTGTAGTTTTGCAATAGCTGGAAAGCTAGAAGTTCACTCCTGCTACCAGGGCCGCCATCAGGGCATTACTGCCCTGACTGGCGTATGGGACCCGATGAGCAGAGGGGACCCGCTCTCTTCTGCTGACCGGGCCCCTGCAGCAGGATTCTGCCGGTGCAGTAAGTGTACCTGCGTCCGAGATGCAAGTTCAGTTAAACTCTATTGCCGTGTGGGCTCACACGTCAATAGTTAAAAGCCGCAAGCCAATCGGAGGCTGGCAGCTGATGTTAGCGTGCATGTCACCAGCGTATGACATCATTGTCATTCGCCCGCAAGTCTGCGCTCGAAATGCCTGGAGGGAAGATTGACGCTGGACCGCGACCAGGTAAGGAGAAAGTGTTTTTTTTGTTTTTTTTTTATTGAAAACGGCAAGCTGCAATATGGACCATGTGTCTCCATGCTGCACCATCTGTCTCCTTTCTGCCCCATGATCCTGCAGCATGTGACATGCGGCAGGATGAAGACTGATGGTGCAGGATCATGGGGCAGGATGGAGACAGATGGGGCAGGATGGAGACAGATGGGGCATGATCATGGGAAGGATGGAGACAGATGGGGCATGATCATGGGCAGGATGGAGACACATGGTGCAGGATCATGGGGCAGGATGGAAACACATGGTGCAGGATGGAAACACATGGTGCAGGATGGAAACACATAGGGCAGGATGGAGACATGAGGCAGGATTTAGATATGGGGCAGGATGGAGACACATGGTGCAGGATGGAAACGCATGGTGCAAGTTGTAAACACATGGGGCAGGATGGAAACACATGGGCAGGATGGAAACACATGGGGCAGGATGGAATCACATGGGGCCGGATGGAGACATGGGGCAAGATGGAGACAGATGGGGCAGGATCATGGGGCAGGATGGAGACAGATGGGACATGATGGAGACTGTTCTGCCTTCCTCCACGTATGATGCTGTGTGGATTTCAGCATACAGCTTAACCCTCATCCACTTCCCCAGTAAACAGACTGTATGGATTCTTAATAGTGATGAGCGAATATACTCGTTACTCGAGATTTCTCGAGCATGCTCGGGGGTCCTCCGAGTATTTTTTAGTGCTCGGAGATTTAGTTTTTCTTGCCGCAGCTGAATGATTTACATCTGTTAGCCAGCATGTGGGGGTTGCCTGGTTGCTAGGGAATCCCCACATGTACTTATGCTGGCTAACAGATGTAAATCATTCCGGCATTGCGGCAAGAAAAACTAAATCTCTGAGCACTAAAAAATACTCGGAGAACCCCCGAGCATGCTCGAAAAATCTTGAGTAACGAGTATATTGGCTCATCACTAATTCTTAAGTCTATAATTTTTGAGGTGATGATGTGAACTTGATAAAGGTGAATGATAATGGTGGATGATAATAAATGATAATGGTGGATGATAGCTGGTAAAAACTACAAAGAATAAACAGTATTAGTATAACTAAATGTCCTAATGATACAAAGAACCCATATTCAAGGGTAAACCCACTTCTCAAAAATGAACTAAACTGCAACAAAAACCTTTGGTGACTATAAACCTTTGGTAGAAGGAAGTGTTTAAAAAAACATACAGTGGGGCAAAAAAGTATTTAGTCATTCAGCAATAGTGCAAGTTCCACCACTTAAAAAGATGAGAGGCGTCTGTAATTTACATCATAGGTAGACCTCAACTATGGGAGACAAACTGAGAAAAAAAATTCCAGAAAATCACATTGTCTGTTTTTTTTATCATTTTATTTGCATATTATGGTGGAAAATAAGTAGTTGGTCAGAAACAAAATTTCATCTCAATACTTTGTAATATTTCCTTTGTTGGCAATGACAGAGGTCAAACGTTTTCTGTAAGTCTTCACAAGGTTGCCACACACTGTTGTTGGTATGTTGGCCCATTCTTCCATGCAGATCTCCTCTAGAGCAGTGATGTTTTTGGCTTTTCGCTTGGCAACACGGACTTTCAACTCCCTCCCAAGGTTTTCTATAGGGTTGAGATCTGGAGACTGGCTAGGCCACTCCAGGACCTTGAAATGCTTCTTACGAAGCCACTCCTTCGTTGCCCTGGCGGTGTGCTTTGGATCATTGTCATGTTGAAAGACCCAGCCACGTTTCATCTTCAATGCCCTTGCTGATGGAAGGAGGTTTGCACTCAAAATCTCACGATACATGGCCCCATTCATTCTTTCATGTACCCGGATCAGTCGTCCAGGTCCCTTTGCAGAGAAACAGCCCCAAAGCATGATGTTTCCACCACCATGCTTTACAGTAGGTATGGTGTTTGATGGATGCAACTCAGTATTCTTTTTCCTCCAAACACGACAAGTTGTGTTTCTACCAAACAGTTCCAGTTTGGTTTCATCAGACCATAGGACATTCTCCCAAAACTCCTCTGGATCATCAAAATGCTCTCTAGCAAACTTCAGACGGGCCCGGACATGTATTGGCTTAAGCAGTGGGACACGTCTGGCTCTGCAGGATCTGAGTCCATGGTGGCGTAGTGTGTTACTTATGGTAGGCCTTGTTACATTGGTCCCAGCTCTCTGCAGTTCATTCACTAGGTCCTCCCGCGTGGTTCTGGGATTTTTGCTCACCGTTCTTGTGATCATTCTGACCCCACGGGGTGGGATTTTGCGTGGAGCCCCAGATCGAGGGAGATTATCAGTGGTCTTGAATGTCTTCCATTTTCTAATTATTGCTCCCACTGTTGATTTCTTCACTCCAAGCTGGTTGGCTATTGCAGATTCAGTCTTCCCAGCCTGCTGCAGGGCTACAATTTTGTTTCTGGTGTCCTTTGACAGCTCTTTGGTCTTCACCATAGTGGAATTTGGAGTCAGACTGTTTGAGAGTGTGCACAGGTGTCTTTTTATACTGATAACAAGTTTAAACAGGTGCCATTACTACAGGTAATGAGTGGAGGAAAGAGGAGACTCTTAAAGAAGAAGTTACAGGTCTGTGAGAGCCAGAAATCTTGATTGTTTGTTTCTGACCAAATACTTATTTTCCACCATAATATGCAAATAAAATGCTAAAAAAACAGACAATGTGATTTTCTGGATTTTTTTTTCTCAGTTTGTCTCCCATAGTTGAGGTCTACCTATGATGTAAATTACAGACGCCTCTCATCATTTTAAGTGGTGGAACTTGCACTATTGCTGAATGACTAAATACTTTTTTGCCCCACTGTATATATATTAAAAAAAAATATTTTATTAAATTATCAATACTAATAAAATCAGGTGACCACAGGGGTGTCTTTGTCAGTGTTCTTCTGCTTCCCGTCGTGCTCCTCTTGCGACCAAACTTGTGGAGGTGGTCTAGGGTACAAGGCTGTATTGTGATCCGTGCTGCTGCTTTCTGAAGATTTCACGTCAGCTTCACAGTTCCTGGTGAGGTGAGAGGTTGTGGCACAGCATTTGAACCAGATGTTGTTTTCCTTGAGGAAACCTTTGTGATCCTCCAAAGACTTCTCCCTGAAGGCTCTGCATTTTAGTAGAGGATGTGGTTTCCTGTGTAGAGGACACTGCTTACTGACATCTTGAGGTTTGTTCTCTTCTGGAGGGGGCTTACTCATATTGTGAGGAGGGCCTGTGGAAACAATATTAGTTTTGTGGACTATCACGGGTGTCCTACTGGGTTTGACACGGGGGGCAGTATGACATGACAGAGTGAGGTCAAAACTAGGGTAATTTCTGATCCTAGCATGTTGGGTGACAAAATCTACGAATACAGTGAAAGGAGGGATAGGTACGTTATAAGTTTGCTTATACCGTGAACCATATGTAACCAACTTTTCTTGTAGGTTGTAAGGAAGTTTTTGTATTATCGGATTGACACCCCTGGCAGTGTTTAAGAATGCCAATCCGGGCAAGTGTCCTTCCTCCTGGGCAACCTGTAGCTCTATCAATAAATCACTCAATTCTCTAAGCTTTTGATAACCTTTAGACCCTATCTTAGGGAAATCATCAATTCTTTTGAATATATAAAGCATTCTCTATTACTTCTATGGACCCATTGCATTCATCAAGTTTTTCCCACACTTTACATAGACCTATGTGTGGATGATTTATATTAATATCCCTTAGTCTTTTGGTCACTTCTGAGCCACTTTACCAGGAGAACTAACTCCTCACTACTAGAAAGTTCCAGACCCTGAATGGCGTTCTGGAACGAGGCTCACCATGACCTATAGCTCTCGGCTTTATCAGTGAACTTTACAAGTCCTTTTGTAACCAGTTCTAGTAAGAGCCGTTGTGTTACAGTCATGTCTAGTGCATGGTGCATCACCATACCTGTGAGATGCTCCTGGCCTCGGATAGTCTGTATATTACCTTTCTGGTGAAGAAAGTGTCTCTTTAAGGCGGGATGGGAGCTGTACCTTCTGCTCAGTGGAACAGCAGCTATAGTCGACATATCTGTGCTGGACACCTTCTTGTTTGTAGTGGCGAAGTTCAGGGTTGGATTGCTGGTAATTGGCACAGGCTGGTCGATGTAGTGCATCAGGGTTGTCGTCCATGCTGGAATGTTGATGGACGTACTCTGTGACGCGTTGTGCTGGATCTTGCTGCTCTAGATCTGTTCCAAGAACGTTGCTGCTCCTCTCATAATCAGGATCCTTCATAGCTTCAAGTATTCTGCTTTAGCTATTGCAGCTGCTGTCTCTTTGTCTATCACAAGTCTTTCTAGAGACGCTCACAGGCACGCACTCTCCGCCTCTTGCGCTGCCTGCAAACGTGTGGTTTCGGCTTGCAGGCGTACAGTTTCTGCATCTTGGTCTGCCTGCTGACCTACCTTTGCTGCTTCGTGCTCTGCTTGTCTCAGCTTTAGATAATGTAAGTCACACAGTACACATAGAATAAATTTCAAAATTAACTCACATTCCTATTCATATATCTGTGAAGAAAGAAATTTCATATACATCACCCCAGTGCACTGTGTAGCAATTCGCTGTGGAAACCACAGCAGTAACCAAACTAAAACCAAACCAATTCAGTAGGGATCAAAAAGGACCAAATGAGATATCAAGACGTGGATATATTGAAATAAACTTTTATTATAAATGTGTGTGACTATGATTACAAAGTATATTAGAATTACATAGATCCATAAATATAAAATCATGTATAAACGTTAAAAACACAACATGCGCTGCACCAGGAAGATCAGGATGAAAGAGTGAAATATCACTCTTCACCACAGCCCCACTGTAATATCAGGATATCTTAAATTATGCTGGCACCGTATAATTAAAATTATCTCTGCCAAATCCAACACCAAAAGAACAATAAAAATTATATATTTGAAAAAGTGCCCCAATACCGAATCAACTTTAAAACAGCATTGCTAAATTTAGCTCAATAACACAATTGAAAAGTGCATCAGTGCCAAATCAGATAAAAATAACCACTCATGATTATAATGGATACAAGTCACTGCATAAAGTGACAGTGCAAAAATGTGAATACCACAAGAGTTACACCCACAAAAGTGTCTAGTGTGGTGTTGGGAATAGCAATTTATGAGACAGTGGTGTCAGCAGTTGTATATTAATTTATACCTGCGGGGGCTGGATCCTGGACCTGCGCTTCTCCCGACGCGCGTTTCGGATTAAATATATATCCTTCTTCCTGAAGAAGGATATATATTTAATCCGAAACGCGCGTCGGGAGAAGCGCAGGTCCAGGATCCAGCCCCCGCAGGTATAAATTAATATACAACTGCTGACACCACTGTCTCATAAATTGCTATTCCCAACACCACACTAGACACTTTTGTGGGTGTAACTCTTGTGGTATTCACATTTTTGCACTGTCACTTTATGCAGTGACTTGTATCCATTATAATCATGAGTGGTTATTTTTATCTGATTTGGCACTGATGCACTTTTCAATTGTGTTATTGAGCTAAATTTAGCAATGCTGTTTTAAAGTTGATTCGGTATTGGGGCACTTTTTCAAATATATAATTTTTATTGTTCTTTTGGTGTTGGATTTGGCAGAGATAATTTTAATTATACGGTGCCAGCATAATTTAAGATATCCTGATATTACAGTGGGGCTGTGGTGAAGAGTGATATTTCACTCTTTCATCCTGATCTTCCTGGTGCAGCGCATGTTGTGTTTTTAACGTTTATACATGATTTTATATTTATGGATCTATGTAATTCTAATATACTTTGTAATCATAGTCACACACATTTATAATAAAAGTTTATTTCAATATATCCACGTCTTGATATCTCATTTGGTCCTTTTTGATCCCTACTGAATTGGTTTGGTTTTAGTTTTGTCTCAGCTTTAGATGCACCTCACTTTGGCCGCTTCGGCTTCGGCACAAGCGATAGCAGCAAGCTCTGCTATTGACAACTTGCTAGAGCCTGCTCGTGACCTCGTTTTGAGTGAGGACATTTTGCTTTGAGACATTGTGTGTTTAGCTGCGTAGTATTGAGTATTTTAGAGGGAAACTGAGTCTATGCGTGGGCGGACTTCTGGGTGGCAGGAATGGTGTAGCACTAGTTGGAGGGCTGCACTCTCGATCTGCAGCTGTATGGCGGCTGCTGTGTTACCTGTATGCGGAACAGTGTGGGTGTTAGCGGTCCTGTACAGTCTGATCAACTACAGCCTGCGACCAGCTATCAGTTTCATTGAAGGCAACTAATCCGCTCTTATTGGGGCCTGGATTCTTGCTCCCTGCGGCTGTATGGCAGCTGCTGTAAAACCCGTATGCGGTACACTCTGGGTGGTAGTGGTCCCGTACTTTCTGTGAAACCACCACCTGCGACTAGCGGCCGGTTTTACTGTTCTGCCTTCCTCCACTTATGATGTTGTGTGGATTTCAGCATACAGCTTAACCCTCATCCAATGGATGGATTCTTAAGTCTATATTTATTGAGGTGATGATGTGAACTTGATAACGGTGGATGATAATGAATGATAATGGTGGATGATAACCGGTATAAAAACTACAAAGAACAAACATTATATCAGTACTGGCATGTCACAGAACAACAGCATGATACAGTGTGCATAATACAGAAATGCATAATACAGGATTGCTACTAGCACTGTCCTATTCCATACAGAAATGCACCAAATTATATATTCTGAGCAAAGAACATTATCACTAAACTGGAGGATACAGAGCATAATATGCCTTACTTGACAATATGCTCTATGGAGGCTGCATAAGGCTCACATAAAAGATGACTGCATTATAACTCTCACTGGGATCCACTGAACAGAGGAGTGATTGTAGGGAGTGAGAGCCAGGAAGTGTGTATCACTAAGAAAACCCGAGAAAAAATGTCTGCATATCTTCTTCTCCTTGGAGAGCTGAGACGGCGGTTCTAACCAGAACACACTGCTTCTTAAAGGAGAAATACTCATATATACAGAATCAGGATAAATGAGTAACTAATGACCTCTAAAGGTTGTAACTGGTACTACGCTATGAATATTTATCTTTGCTGCTCATAAATGGGCAGAACAGAGACAGATCAGGCAGAAACAATTGGCAGGAAGGAGACAGATGGGGAAGGATGGAGATAGACAGTGTAGGATGAAGACAGATGGTGCAAGATCATGGGTCAGGATGCAGACAGATGGTGCAAGATCATGAGGCAGGATGGAAACAGATGGGACAGGATGCAGACAGATGGGGCACGAACATGGGGCAGGATGGAGACAGATGGGGCAGGAACATGGGGCAGGATGGAGACAGATGGGGAAGGATGGAGACAGATGGTGCAGTATCAAGGGTCACAGGATGGATACTTCCTTTTTTGGAAGTGCATTGAACAGCAAGGTGGATTGCTGCTGAGGGGAAAAAGAAAAAAAATCTTTAAATCTTCAGTTTAGGGAGTGTGAATGAGCTGAGTGTGACCTGTTCGTAAGTGTGAACGGTGGTAAGTGTGAATTGTGATTCAGTGACTTTGGGTTCAGGGAGTTTCCAAGGGAGGAATTACTGAATTGCTGTCTGTATCTTAATACTTTGCATTTGTTTTTTTTTATTTAACGTTTCTGTGTGGTGCAATCCCCATTAGGAAATGTGCTCCACTATTGTTAATGCCATCCAGTGCACATCTTGCCACATGTATGCAATCCTTGATCAGCCGGTCGAGGTTGCATACTGCTGTGCGAGATGTGAGCACGTTGTGCATTTGGAAGCCCAGATTCTGGATCTAAATGTGCAGCTGGCAACACTGAGATCCATAGACAATATCGAAAGGAGTCTTCTGCTCACTGAACAGACGCTCAATGGGATAGAAGAAGGGGGGGATTGTTGTGAATTCCATTCTCGGGCTCCCTCCTGTGGTCGTGAATGGTACTTTGGTGAGTTCTGTCCTTGGACACCCTCTGGTGGCTTTGAGTGGAACTGCTGATCTTTGAGGTTGGCTTTCTCAGCTGCCCTCGTTTATTGCTTCTGCTCGCTTCCCTATTTAACTCTGCCCAGGTCGTTAGTCCATGCCAGCTGTCAATGTCTCAGTACTGGTTCAGATCTCTCTTGGAATTCTCAGATGACCTGACTACTCCAGGAGAAGCTAAGTCCTTGCTAATCATTGCTGTTCATTGGTTTTTTTTTTAATATATTTTTCAGTACATGTTATGTTTCAGTCCAGCCTGCTATTATGATATTTCCTTGCTAGCTGGAAGCTCTGGGGGTGCAGAGCTGCACCTCCACACCGTGAGTCGGTGTGGAGGTCTTTTTGCACACTCTGCGTGGTTTTTGTAGTTTTTTATACTGAGTGACCGCATAGTTCCCTTTCCTATCCTCTGTCTTTCTAGAGAAGATTCAGCCTCCTTTGCTAAAATCTGTTTCATTCCTGTGTTTGTCACTTCCCTCTTAACTCACAGTTAATATTTGTGGGGGCTACCTTTACTTTGGGGAATTTCTCTGAGGCAAGGTAGGCTATTATTTCTATCTTTAGGGGTAGTTAGCTCTTAGGCTGTGAAGAGGCGTCTAGGGAGAGTTAGGTACGCTCCACGGCTATTTCTAGTGTGTGTGATAGGATTAGGAATTGCGGTCAGTAGAGTTACCACTCCCTCAGAGCTCGTCCCAGGTTTTCTGTTTTAACCATCAGGTCACTTCGGGTGCTCCTAACCACCAGGTCATAACAGGGGATGGTAGGATGAAGCTGCAGGACAGTGGAGTAGCAAGCTGGGTGACAGTTAGAAGGCAGGGTAGAGGAAAGAGTGCCAGGGAGGCTAGTCCTGATCTGGTACACCCCAATAAGTTTGCTAAGTTGGCAGATGAGGGGGTGCCAGTACAGCCAGGCATGTCCTCTGAAAGCCGGAGGAGTGACTGCTACAGTAAGGAGGGAAATAGGAGAGCAGGGCAGGTCAGACAGGTGCTGGTAGTGGGGGACTCAATTATTAGGGGAACAGATAGGGCAATCTGTCACAAAGACAGGGATCGTCGAACGGTGTGCTGCCTACCTGGCGCTCGAGTCAGACACATCGCTGATCGGGTGGACAGATTACTGGGAGGGGCTGGTGAGGACCCAGCAGTCATGGTGCACATTGGCACAAATCACAAAGTTAGAGGTAGGTGGAAGGTCCTTAAAGATGATTTCAGGGAATTAGGCTGCAAGCTGAAAGCAAGGACCTCCAACGTGGTATTTTCCGAAATACTGCCTGTACCACGTGCCACGCAAGAGAGGCAATGGGAGATTAGGGAGGTTAATAAGTGGCTCAAGAATTGATGTAGGAAGGAGGGGTTTGGGTTCCTGCAGAACTGGGCCAACTTCTCAGTTGGCTACAGGCTCTACACTAGGGACGGGCTGCACCTCAATGGGGAGGGTTCAGCTGTGTTGGGGGAGAAAATGGCTAGAAGGTTGGAGGAGTGTTTAAACTAGGGATTGGGGGGAGGGTATTCATTTTATAGTAGGGGAAGATAGTGCAGATAGAGACCTGGGCACATATAAGGAAGTTGGGGGTGGGGGTGGCTTGGGGGGTGGGGTTAGAACAGTTAATAATTTAAGAAAGAATAGAGGTACAGAGAGGAACATCAAGTGCATGTATACTAATGCCAGAAGCCTCGCCAACAAAATGGACGAATTAGAACTAATGTTGTTGGAGCATAATTATGACATGGTGGGGATATCTGAAACATGGCTGGATGAGAGACATGACTGGGCTGTTAACTTGCAGGGTTATAGCCTGTTCAGAAATGACCGTACAGATAACCGAGGGGGTGGGGTGTGTCTATATGTAAAATCATCCTTAAAACCCATCTTGCATGATAATATAGGTGAATCTAATGAAAATATAGAGGCTCTGTGGGTGGAGATAAGGGGAGGGGGAAAAAATAATAAATTACTGATAGGGGTTTGTTGTAAATCATCAAAAATAATGGAAGAAATGGAGAATATCCTCGTAAAGCAAATAGATGAAGCTGTGACTCAAGGAGAAGTTATTATTATGGGGGACTTCAACTACCCTGAAATAGATTGGGGAACAGAAACCTGCAGTTCCAGCAAAGGTAATCGGTTTTTGACAACTATGAGAGACAATTACCTTTCACAACTGGTTCAGGACCCAACAAGAAGGGGGGCACTGCTAGACCTAATATTAACCAACAGGCCAGACCGCATATCAAATATAAGGGTTGGGGGTCACTTGGGGAATAGTGATCACAAAATAATAAGTTTTCATGTATCCTTTAATAAGATGTGTAGTAGAGGGTTTACAAGGACACAAAACTTCAGGAGGGCAAATTTCCAACGGATGAGAGAGGATCTTGGTGCAATTATCTGGGACAATATCCTGAGACATAAAAATACACAAAGAAAATGGGAGACGCTTATTAGCATCCTGGATAGGACCTGTACACAGTATATACCGTATGGGAATAAACATACTAGAAATAGGAGGAGACCAATATGGCTAAATAGAGCTGTAAGGGCCACAATAAGTGACAAAAAGAAAGCATTTAGAGAATTAAAGGAAGTAGGTAGTGATGAGGCATTAAATAAATACAAAAAATAAAAAAAATTCTGTAAAAAGCAAATCAAGGCAGCAAAGATTGAGACAGAGACACTGATTGCAAGAGAGAGTAAAAATAGTCCCAAAATATTCTTTAACTACGTAAATAGTAAGAAACTAAAAAATGATAGTGTTGGCCCCCTTAAAAATAGTATAGGTGAAATGATGGATGAGGATGAGGAAAAAGCCAACATGCTAAATGACTTTTTTTCATCAGTATTTACACAAGAAAATAACATGGCAGACAAAATGACTAGTGATAAAAATTCCCCATTAAATGTCACCTGCTTAACCCAGCAGGAAGTACGGCGGCATCTTAAAATCACTAAAATTGACAAATCTCCGGGATACACCCCCGAGTACTGCAGGAACTAAGTACAGTCATTGATAGACCATTATTTTTAATCTTTAAAGAGTCCATAATAACAGGGTCTGTACCACAGGACTGGCGTATAGCAAATGTGGTGCCAATATTCAAAAAGGGGACAAAAACTGAACTTGGTAATTATAGGCCAGTAAGCTTAACCTCTACTGTTGGTAAAATCCTGGAGGGCATTCTAAGGGATGCTATACTGGAGTATCTGAAGAGGAATAACCTCATGACCCAGTATCACCACGGGTTTACTAGGGACCGTTCATGTCAGACTAATTTGATCAGCTTCTATGAAGAGGTAAGTCCCGGACTGGACCAAGGGAACCCAGTGGACGTAGTGTATATGGACTTTCCAAAAGCTTTTCATACGGTGCCACACAAAAGGTTGATACATAAAATGAGAATAATGGGGATAGGGGAAAATATTTGTAAGTGGGTTAAGAGCTGGCTCAGGGATAGGAAACAAAGGGTGGTTATTAATGGAGCACTCTCGGACTGGGTCGCGGTTAGCAGTGGGGTACCACAGGGGTCAGTATTGGGCCCTCTCCTTTTTAACATATTTATTAATGACCTTGTAGGGGGCATTCAGAGTAGAATTTCAATATTTGCAGATGACACTAAACTCTGCAGGGTAATCAATACAGGGGAGGACAATTTTATATTACAGGATTATTTATGTAAACTAGAAGCTTATGAGCTTTAATGGGGATAAATGTAAGGTCATGCACTTGGGTAGAAGTAATAAGATGAATAACTATGTGCTTAATTCTAAAACTATGGGCAAAACCGTCAATGAAAAAGACCTCGGTGTATGGGTGGATGACAAACTCATATTCAGTGGCCAGTGTCAGGCAGCTGCTACAAAGGCAAATAAAATAATGGGATGTATTAAAAGGGGCATAGATGCACATGAGGAGAACATAATTTTACCTCTATACAAGTCACTAGTTCGACCACACTTTGAATACTGTGCACAGTTATGGTCTCCGGTGTATAAGAAAGACACAGCTGAACTAGAGTGGGTGCAGAGAAGAGCGACCAAGGTTATTAGAGGACTGGGGGGTCTGCAATACCAAGATAGGTTATTACACTTGGGGCTATTTAGTTTGGAAAAACGAAGACTAAGGGGTGATCTTATTTTAATGTATAAATATATGAGGGGACAGTACAAAGACCTTTCTGATGATCTTTTTAATCATAGACCTGAGACAGGGACAAGGGGGCATCCTCTATGTCTGGAGGAAAGAAGGTTTAAGCATAATAACAGATGCGGGTTCTTTACTGTAAGAGCAGTGAGACTATGGAACTCTCTACCGTATGATGTTGTAATGAGTGATTCATTACTTAAATTTAAGAGGGGACTGGATAGCTTTCTTTAAAATTATAATGTTGCAGGGTATATATACTAGATTCCTTGATAGGGTGTTGATCCAGGGAACTCGTCTGATTGCCGTATGTGGAGTCGGGAAGGAATTTTTTCCCCCAATGTGGAGCTTACTCTTTGCCACATGGTTTTTTTTTGCCTTCCTCTGGATCAACATGTTAGGGCATGTTAGGTTAGGCTATGGGTTGAACTAGATGAACTTAAAGTCTCCCTTCAACCTTATTAACTATGTAACTATGTAACTATGCAATGATTGTTATGCACGTGGTTTGTCCAGAGAGAGCCTGGAGGGACATAACTAAGTGAAAACCTAGTTCTTCAATACAGCCCCTAGTGGTGTGGTTAGACTTGAATCCAGGTAGACGCCAGATGCTACTGCAGGATGGACCCACAAAGTCGTGGCAGCTAAACCCCAAGGGGACAGGAAACCAGCCAGGAATTCGTTAGCAGTAGGGTACAGCTGGTAGAAAAGTGCTAGATCAGGCACAAGAAGGACTGGTACAAGAACATGGGACAGCCACAGGAAGGGATCACAGATGCACGCTCACATGTGCTGGTTCAGGCAGGGCAGGTGAGGTTAGTGGCACAGGTGCGGACCAGATGGATCAGGATCAAGACTAGACATAAGCAGTGCGGATTCAGGCATAGGAACAGCAGGGTGCACTGGAATAGGTGCAGAATGCACAGTTATAGGGACCTTACAACAAAGAAGCAGGAAATACACTGATTACTTAAAGTTGCTAAAGCAAAGCACCTCCCAATAGGGGAGTGTGCCATATATATCAAACTAATGGCTAGGGATATATTAGCAGCACATACGGCCCTTTAAGAGGCAGGGATCGTGCTCCCTAAGCACACTGCCAGAAGACCTGTGTGCCGTGCTCAGGTCCTGGGAGTAGACAAAAGCCAAGAGAGCACAGATGGGTAAGTGAACACGCCGGTGTCCCTGTGCAGTGGACAAAGCGGACATGTGCAGAGGCACTGGTGCTGTTTTAAATGTACCTCCCCCTTACGTCCCCTCTTCTTCAAACCCACTAGGAATCTTTGAAGAAGTGGAGCATGCATATTTTCTTCGGCTTCTTCAACCTTTCTTCAGGTTCCAATCGACTAAGAAAAATGTCTTTCCTCTCACCTTCTTCAAGGCTAGGATATTCTTTACTTCCAACATATATTTGGAGCTGATGGAAGCAGGCATAACACCAGGATCCTTTAAGAAGGGAATCAAGGTGACTGGCTTCAGGAGGGACACATGGAAGGAATTGGGTATCCATAAGGAGGCTGGCATCTTCAATTTATAGGAAACAGCATTAATTTGCTTGATGACTTCAAAGGGATTGATGAAGTGAGGGCCTAACTTATAGGATGGGATCTTAAGACAGATGTGTTTAGAAGATAACCACACCTTGTCTTTTGGACAATAACAAGGTGGATCCAAGAGTCTCTTGTTTACATGCTTCTTCATATGCTCAGTGGCTTCTCCAGAGTGGCTTTAGTGTCCTCCCATATCTTCGAGAAATCCTTAGTACACCAGACGCGTCCGACACCAGAAGGAGAATTCCTGGCTGTTGCCCAAAAATAATAAAGAATGGAGAACTAGCAGAAGACTCACTTAGTTGTTATAGGTGAACTCTGCCCATGGGCAGACCTTGAACTAATCATTATTGCATTTGTGAAGTGCTGCAGGAAGTTGGCCAGAATCTGGTTGATTCTCTCTACCTGTCCATGGATTGAGGGTGGTATGCAGATGAGATATCCAGGACAACATTCAGAAGCTTACACAAAGCTCACCAGAATCTGGATGTGAACGGAACTGCACCGTCAGACACGATGAGTCAAGGGAATCCATGAAGACAGAAGATATGCTGGATAAATTTCTCCGCAAGTTCCGGAACAGATAGAAGATTCGGTAATGGGGTGAAATTGACCATCTTCGAGAAGTGATGCACCACTATCCAGATGACGGAACTGTCAAAGGACACCAAGGTCTTACCTGGAATAATTTGGGACAAGTTTACCAGAGCCACAGAAACAATTTTGGTTGGCTTGATGATGGGTTGATGTTCCTCCTCATGGTCATTGGGCAGCAAGGAGCCGGAAAGTGCATCAGCTTTGATGTTCTTGTCAGCTGGCCGAAAATGCAGAAAAAAACAAAACAGGAAAAAAATAATGACCACTTAGCTAGACATGAGTTCAGCCTTTTCACGGACTGCAGATAGGCCAGGTTCTTGTGTTTGGCATAAATGATGACTGGATGGACTGCTAACACTCGGGCTGGTACTGCCACTCCTCTAGAGCCATCTTGATTGCTAGCATCTCTCAGCACATTGTCTGCAAATTTGATTAGTTTACCTTCAGTTCCCTTTTCTAGATCATTTCTGAAAAAACTGGAGTGAAGTCATAGCCTTGTGGTACCCCAATTGAAACACTCTTCCATTTTCATGTATAACCATTTATTACCATTCTTTGAGTACGATCGCTAAGCCAGTTATGAATCCACCTAACCGTAGCCTTTTCAATTCCAGTCTGTCTACCGCATTTCCATGATCTACCCAGTCAGTGATTCCATCATAAAGGAAATTAGATTAGTCTGGCATGACTTTTCTGCTACAAACTCATGCTGGCTTATGTTAATTAATGTATCTTTTTTCAAGTACTTACATACATGCTGTTTAATAATTTGGTAAAAGATCTTTCCTGGTATTAAAGTAAGGTTTACTGGCCTGTAATTTCTTGGCTCCATCTTCTTTCCTTTTTTGAAGATAGGGACAACATTGACCATTCTCCAATTTTCTGGGACTTCTGTTCTCCAGGATTTTTCAAAGATTCTGGCTAGTGGTTCTGCAATTTCCTCTTCTCTTTCAGTGCCCTAGGATGTAATTCATCTGGACCAGGAGATTTAAATTAATTTAAATTAGCTAATTGTTCCCTCAGTATCTCTCTATTCATAGATAGTGTGAATTATTTTATTCCTTCGATAGCACCATGAAGATTAGTTGATGTTACAATTGCATTCTTAGAGAACAAAGATGCAAAATAGGAATATAAAAGTTCTGCCTTCTCAACATCATTTTTGACCACTTCACCCTTTTCATCCTGTAAAAATCTTATAGCATTTTTGACTTTTGTTTTTGCTTTTGACTTACTTGCAGGCCTCCCTTCATTACTGGCTTTAGCTCTTCGAACGCTTGCCCTGTATTCCCTGCAAATAGCATTATGTTCTTCTTTAGATAAGTCACACTCTTTGCTGTTAATATACATTTCTTTTTTTCCTTTTTAGCAAGTGTTTGTATTCTGCTTTCATCCATCCTGGTCTCTTTAAATGCTTCCAATTCTTCCTTCTTTTAGGGATTGTTGCTGAATGTTCAGTGACAATTTCATTGAGCAAATCTCTCATCCCTTTTAGACATTTGTGTCCTTTAGAACATCCAGCCTTTCCAACCCTCTTTCTGACGTCCTGGTCTTCCACCACTTGAAAAACAAAATTTGAGGATAGCATGATCGCTGCTTCCTAAATTACCAGCCATCTTTACTTCCTCAACAATTTCCTTCCTATTGGTAAGAATTGGGTACAAGATTGTCGATCCTATTGTTCTCTCTTCTACCTTTTTAAAGATAAAATTGTCCATGAGAGAAGATAAGAATTTTTTTTACCCATTACTTTTGCCTGAGAGAGATACCCAGCACATATCTGGATAATTAATATCTCTTATGATCACTATGTCATACTTTTTGGAAAATAATTTATCCATATCTTCAGTCTGTCCATGTGACCTACAAACACCTATTATAGTGTCCTTTCTGTTATTCTCTCCTTGTATTTTTACCTAAACAGTTTCTGCAGAGCTACCATTCTCTGGTGCTTGGATCTCTGTGGACATGTACGTTTTCCAAACATATTATGCAACACCTCCTCCCTCTTGTTAATCTTGTTTCTAATAAATAAATTGTAGCCTTCAAGGTTTATATTCCAATCATGTGTATCATCCCACCAATTTCTCTTGCTCCTCTCTTTTCAATTACTAACAGCTGATTAGGATGTATATTTAAAACTTAGCCTTTATTAAGCTCATTAAAAACTCCGAGCAAAAAAGTGCTGGTGCAAAATATAGTGCAAATAAAATTATTTGTACACACCACCTGTACTAATATATAAGGGCATCACCAAATTATATATATATTCTTATGTATGGGTTTTTTTTATCTGCCCTTATATTTCACAGATTTTCAAATACAGTACCCAGTCCCTGTCTCTCTAGTGGGTGACCTGTTTTTTATATTACTGGACTTATATCAATTGAATGAGGTATTCATCATCTTTTGCCTCCAATCATCATGTGGCCATGATCTCTCTTATAATTTTTCAAAGAATGGCAGTCCAGAAAACAACAGCATCTGCCTAGATATACCCAGGGAGGCACCTATTACCATTCTTCCCTGGTGATAATATAACCATCAAGTATGGGCGTATAGTCAGTATAACTTTGATATTTTAAAATAAGTTTGTAAAATAGGGTGTGGACTTTTATTTCAAATAAAGGACTTATTCTGGGTGTTTATTATTTACAACTAGCTGAAGAGCCTGGCGTTGCCCGGGCATAGTAACTGTGGTTAGTTATAACAAATTATAATGATTATACCCCATCCCATAGTCCCGTGCCCATATAGCAATCATACATATCCTCCATCCCATAGTCCCGTGCCCATATACCCATCACGCATCCTCCATCCCATAGTCCCATGCCCATATACCCATCATACATATCGTCCATCCCATAGTCCTGTGCCCATATACCCATCACTCATCCAGCATCCCATAGTTTCGCGCCCATATACCCATTATGGCATCATCTTCACCATAACAACCATTCTGAAATCATCGTCACCATGGCAACCATTATGACATAACCATCACCATTACAACCTTTTATGACATCATCGTCACCATGGCAATGATTCTGACATCACCATTGCAACCTATTATGACATCATTGTCGCCATGGCAACCATTATGACATTATCTTCCATGGCAACCTTTATGATATTATCGTCGCCATGGCAACCATTATGACATTATCTTCGCCATGGCAACCTTTATATCATCGTCACCATGGCAACCATTTTGACATCATTAACGATACACAGAGATATACACACATACACTCGTTTTTATATATATAGATATGACTAAGGGGTTAATAATGGAGAAATGTCTTATAGACTTTAGGGTGTAGCTGAGACCCTGGAGAACATGATCAGGGCCAGATTTTCTGGTCCCCAATCATGTGATTGCTGTTATTCATTGAATAACGATGATCACAAAAGAAAGTGTGCACGCTGCTACAACGATTTCTCTCTCTTCTAACATGATATACATGTCAGAAAAGAGAAGAAATGAGAGAGAAATGATGCCCCCCGAGAAACCCCGGTACCTCCGCCATCCCTGGATCCTCCTGATCCATCCTCCAGCGTCATCTTACTGGAGAAAAATGGTGGGCGCACCAAGATCTGCCGGCCAGTACCAGGCAACAATAGGAAATTTTCCTATTGGTTCCATTGGCTCAAAATAAAAAAAATAGTAAAAATCCCCCTTTGTCACCTCCTTACTTAGATAAAAATTATAAAATATATATTTTTTTTCATTTTTTGCAGTTGGGGATGGAGTTAGAGCTGGGTTATTGTTAGGGTTGGGGTTGGGGTTTTGTTAGGATTAGGGTTGGGATTTAGTGTTGGGTTTGAGGTTAGGGTTGGGGCTGAGATTAGAATTAGTTTTTTTTCCAAATTAAAAAAAACGATGATATAATGGATAGCGTTGAGCGCAAGTGCTTGCTTCTTGAGTTTGCATCGGGTCCTCGGGTAGGAACGGAGAATCGCGGATCCCCGCATGTTCTTTTGGGTGTCTATCAGCTGCAAAACATGTGGGGCAGGGACTCGAGCATGTCATTCGAGCACCCGCAATATTCAGTGCATATCCGAGCACCCAATACAAACTGTAGTAGCGAGCACAGGGGCTCAACACTAATGACGACATATTCAATATGACAACCTAATGTTATCAAATTCTGTGTCATACTTGTGGGTTCAAAATGCTCACTATACCCCTGGATAAATCCTTAACGGATGTAGTTTACAAAATAGGGTCACTTGGAGCGGTTTCCACTGTTTAGGTACATCAGGGGCTCTCCAAACGCAACATCGTGTCTGCTATTAATTCCAGGAAACTTTACATTCAAAAAGTCAAATGACGCTGCTTCCCTTCCACGCTCTGCCGTGCACCCATACAGTAGCTTTCCTCAACAAATAAGATATCAGCGCGCTCAGGAGATATAGCCCAACAAATTTGGGGTCTATTTTCTCCTGTTGCCCTTGTGAAAATAAAACAGTTTGTGTCTTATTATTTTTTTCTTTCCATATTGCTTCAGTTCCTGTGAAGCACCTTAAAGATTAATAAACTTCTTGAATGTGGTTTGGAATATCTTGAGGGGTGAAGTTTTTATAGTAGTGTCAAAGTCACATCAAATGTGATGTGGTCCCTAAAAAAATTTTGTAAATTTTGTTGGATAAATGAAAAATTGCTAGTCAATTTTAACTCTTCTAAGTTCCTAACAAAAAAAAAAAGATATAGACATGTGAGAAATGGTATTAATTAACTATTTTGTGTGACATAACTTTCTGTTTTAAGGGCATAAAAATTAAACATTTTCAAACTTTTTGCTAAATTTCCATTTTTTTTTCACAAATAAACACAAGTCATATCGAAGAAATGTTACCACTATCATGAAGTACAATTTATCACGAAAAAAACTATCTCAGAATCAGTGGGATATGTTGAAGTGTTCCAGAGTTATAACCTCATAAACCTCGTAAAGAGACACTGGTCAGAATTGTAAAATTTGGCTTAGTCATTAAGGGGTTAATGTACTGTGATGCAATTGTTATGCCGTATTTACAATAATAGAGTTGGTTTCAGAGTTTTTAACCTTAAGGTACCTTCACACTGAACAACTTAACAACAATAACGATAGCGATCTATGACGTTGCAGCGTCCTGGATAGCGATATCGTTGTGTTTGAAACGCAGCAGCACTGTGTCAGCGCTGGCCGGCCGTAAAGCAGAGCACAGCGGTGACGTCACCGCTCTGCTTTACGGCCGGCGCTTACACATTTCAGGGAAGCGGACGCCGGGGGACGCGACAGACACCGGAATGTAAGTATGTAGTGTTTGGATTTTTTTACATTTACACTGGTAACCAGGGTAAACATCGGGTTACTAAGCGCGGCCCTGCGCTTAGTAACCCGATGTTTACCCTGGTTACCCGGGGACTTCGGCATCGTTGGTCGCTGGAGAGCTGTCTGTGTGACAGCTCTCCAGCGACCACACAACGACGAAACAGCAATGCTGCAGCGATCGGCATCGTTGTCTATATCGCTGCAGCATCGCTTAATGTGACGGTACCTTAATTCTTTGTGTTGGAGTGAAAGTGCTTTCTTTGCCAACCATCCATCCTATATGACAGCCATCCTGAGAGCTAAATAACACACAATAATAGATAATAATTACATTAATTATATGACCATGGGGAACAAATATAAATTACAACTCCTTAAAAATACTATTAATATGAATGAATTGTAAAGCATATTTGAATTTATTATTGCTTTCTGTTTAAGTGGAACCAGATCTCCACTTTGCACTGACGAGGGGCAGTACCCCGAAACACAGTGTCTGCAAATTGAGATCTGGTTTGGCTATTATCCTAAGTCATGTGATAAGGCTCGTTAAAGGGTCGACATTGACTGTTAGGATTGCTACTTCCAATAGGTGGCACTAGAGTTCTAGTCCTCTTCCTCTCTGAAGAGACAATTTGCATATTTCCCAGAGGAGCATTGCGGCTTTAAGTCTCCTCATCTCGACATGCTTAACATGTCACTCTCCGCAAGGAGAAACGATACTTCTTGGATCCCGGTCAGACGCCTCTCTCTCAGCCAAACTAGATCTCCACTTTGCACTGACGAGGGGCAGTACCCCGGAACACAGTGTCTGCAAATCGACATCTGGTTTGGCTATTATCCTAAGTCATGTGATAAGGCTCGTTAAAGGGTTGACATTGACTGTTAGGATTGCTACTTCCAATAGGTGGCACTAGAGTTCTAGTCCTCTTCCTCTCTGAAGAGTCAATTTGCTGTTTAAGTGGAGAAAGAGACATTGAATTTTACTGTTTGTACTTTTTAGAGCTGGGAGGACCTTCGTTTGGCACAAACACATTGAAACTGACCAAGAAGCTCATAGACCAGGTTATATCAGTACGGTGAGTACCTCTGTTTTTACCTTAAGATTCTATAGAGACTTACTGCTCTTATATACGTTGTTATTTAATTGCACGATTAGAATTTCATCAACATTCTGTCAAACAGTAAGAATCAAAGCTGCTTTTTTGTGACAGTATAAACTTATTTTTCTTTGATTTATATTTAGTAAGATTAATAATGACAATTCTTATGGGGTTTTCTAACTTTTCGGAAATCCCAGTTTGTCATGCTTATGGCCAAATAATGATAACTTGACACAAGGTTACTTTCCAAAGAGCACACCACTCCGGCATTGACAATCATTAGAAACATGATATTTGACTATGGGAGTCAATCACTTACCCCAGAGGTATAGGCAACCTGTGTTTGATTGCCATGGTCATTAGTGAAGTACGACACATCACTGTTGCAGTCAGGTAAACAAAGATTGGTGTGGACCATGGAGCCTTTCCTTCAGCAGTGGGGCAGGATTTGAAAGGTGAATATGTGACAGTTTGATATTTTTAGTTTTACACCGTCAGAACATCTCTTTATGGATATGTTCACAAAGTTTTTTATCATGGATTTTGAAGTGTGAATCTTTATCAAAATCTGTTTCAATTTCATTTCATGGAGCAGATCCACATGAAAATTCCAATGAAAAAACGTTTTGTGAATATATTCTGAATATCCTAAATTAACTTTACCCGTGATTTAACCAAGGCATCGAATGAAAGCTCACCAATATCGTGGTTGCTTCTATAAGTAAAAAAATAGCTTATTTCTGCTATACTTAGTCAAAAATAACCCTAGAAATATGTCTGACAATTGACTATGAGGGCCATTAATCGTGAAAAATATTCTCTGTGCTGATAAAATTGTTAGGTCCGGCAGCTACAACTTTTTCAGTCTATTTCTTTTGAAATATGGTGCTGCTTCTAGAAGTGGTAATGGCCAAAGCAGCCAAGCATTCATTGAGAATTGATCATCGTTGGTTCAATTAGTTTTAGATGTTACTTTCAAAATGTTTTCAAAATACTATGTGTTACATACAAGGCTTCACTAACTTTTATAGGTTCTGGCTTATATTTATTTCTGTGTCACTCACAATTTCTTCAGAATAAGCCACTATTGTAGAACCAATGACTATGAACAGTTTAATTTGCAAGTCTTTTTTTCATACATCAATGTGTTAGCACTAGAGATGATTGGATTGATCTGATGTGGATCGACTTCAAGTCAAATATCCTCAAATTAAAGAATATGATGCTATATCTATATATGTAATTTCATAATTATTAAATTATAACTTTCCTAGCACTTACTTAAGGACCCTTATAACAAAATTGTTCAGCGTCTTATGGAAATGGGAGCATATAGAAAACAATTCTCGCATAACTGAATAAAATAAAGACTTTTTATTTCATACTTAAAATATCAAATATTAAAAATGTGGGCCAATAATGTATGGTGGTGAGCCAGAATATTTATAGTGGCACCACAGGTTGGCAGTCGACCATAGAAATAGTAGAAAAAATAAATCTAATCTATATCATGATGATAATCCAAAACCAAGCATGATGTAACCTGAACCATTTGTATAATCTAATGCTTGCACTGTGATTGGATGCTAGGTGTTTTTAAAGGACTAATGGACGCCATGATGCAACCCACCCAGACAAAGGCACGATGCCGAAACGTATGTAGGGGTTGTGGCACCATCTCTTGGCTCAGTTAACATCATTTGATCTAGTTTTGCAGTATATCAAATGTGCATTTATCTCTTATTTCAGCATCGTCTCTTTGCATTTGACCTTTATGGTATATGCACTGTGCACTTTAGCATTTGGATCAGGGCTGTCAGTAAAGTGCTAACTATGCCTGGTTTTGATTATCATCTTGATATAGATTAGATTTTTGCTGCTATCACTATGGTTGCCTGCCAACCTGTGATGCCATTGTAAATATTCTGGCTCACCACCATACATTATTGGCCCACATTTTTAATGTTTGCTATTTTAAGTATGAAATAAACAGTCTTTATTTAACTATATGATCTGAAAGCAAGAGACTGCCAGAACATACAAGGATAACCGCTTACAAAAGATATTAGAATACAAATATTACAATATTTTATTATAATAACTACTAACATTGTCAAAAATCAATTACAAAAAAATTACATATAAATATTAAGATGCCTCTTGTGTCAATGGAGACATGCCAGAAAAAAACATTTATTCACAAAAAGTGAATACGAAACGTGCGTTGGGGTGGAGGGAGGCAGTGCCAGAGCACGCAATAGCACTTCAGACACTTCGACGATCACATCAATACCGCCAATCGCAGGGCACAACGGTAGTGTTACTGCGCTGTGCCATGCTGGTACCTGCCTGGATCGGTGCTGTAATAGCACCAATCCGAGGCAGATCCCTAGGAAAGGCCTAGCAAGGCCTGCAGCTGCTGATTGGCGTGATCGTCGATCACGCCAATCACAGGGCACAGCAGCGGTGTGACCGCACTGTGCCCTGCCGGTGACCTGCTGGTGACCTGCCAGTCACCTGCTCATGACCTGCTGATGACCTGCCAAGGATCGGAGCTGTGAGCTGTGTGTCACCAGGGCCACCTCTGATTGGCAGGATCGATGTGATCATTGATCCCACCAATGACAGATCACAGCAGCGGTATGACCGCTCTGTGACCTGTCCGTCACCTAGCTATGACCTGTCTGACTGATGTGCAGGAATCCTCACGCTAGCTGAGGATTCCTGCAGAGCGGTCACACTGCCAAATCTCCTCCTGTGCTTGGACTTGTGGTGCGACAGTTGCATGTGACACGACAATTCCTGCTGAAGAAAGAAGACAGAAGAAAGAGGACAGAAGAAAGAAGAGACTACAACCTTTAGTGTTGATCCCCGATCTCGGCCCGTTCTCTCTTCATCCACCCCAATCCCCCCATCCCCTCTTCCCCCATTCCTTTCCCCCTTTTTCCCCCTCTGTCTCCCCTCTGTGAGCACATTTACCAGCCGACGAGCGTTGATTGGTGACGCAGTTCACCAATCAACACTTGTGCTCGCTTTTCTTTTTCACCCCCCTTTGCGCCGCCGAGCGTTGATTGGTGACGCAGTTCACTGATCAACACTCGTGCTCACTTTTCTTTTTCACAGCCCCCGTGCACACATCCAGCAGCCAAACCGAACTTGTGCCTGCCGTTTTGCTTTTTTTTCACACCCCCGTGCGCACATTTAGCAGCCACGCCGAACTCATGCCTGCCGCTTTCCTTTTTTTCACACCACCGTGCGCACATCCAGCAGCCGCGCCGAACTCGTGCCTGCCGTTTTCCTTTTTTTTCACACCCCCGTGCGCACATCCAGCAGCCGCGCCGAACTCCTGCCTGCCGATTTCCTTTTTTTTTCATCTCCCCTGGTGCCACGCCTGTGCACACATCCAGCAGCCGCCGAACTTTGATAAGTGACGCTGTTCACTTATCAGAGTTCGTGTGCCTGCCATTTTCCTTTTTTTTCACTTCCCCTTGTGCCACCCCCGTGTGTACATCCAGCAGCCGATGAATTTTGATAAGTGACCTGCTGTTTTAGACTTTTCTTTTCACAGGCATTTTTTTCTCCCTATTTGCTTTTTATCTTTTATCTTTTTCTTTTTTAGACAAGTTTGCACCAATAACTATCCCCCCCACACACACAGTTATAAATAAAGTACACACAAAGCACCATATTCACACAAAAAATGTCCAGCCCATCACAGTCATCCCAACAGCGCTATTCAGTGGAGAAGGCATATGCTTTCCTTGCCTCCAACACTGATAGCGACGGAGAGGATCCCACATTTCTTTACTTTTCGGATTCTTCATCCTATTCCTCCTCCTCATCTTCCTCCTCCGGTCCTGCGGAACCACCACGCAGACGTCCCAGGACAGAAGATGAGGTAGAGCCCACTCCTGAAGATGAACCAGCCCACCCCTCTTTGGACCCCGTATGGACCTCGCCCCCCCCCCCCCCTTGAAAATTACGAGCCACTGATTCCTGATTTTGTGGCAGAATCAGGAATCAAATTTGACACCACCGGCCTCACAGAAATAGACTTTTTCAAAGTCTTTTTCTCTGAGGATTTTATTAACCTCATGGTGGAGCAAACTAATTTGTACGCTCGGCAATTTTTGGCACAAAACCCCGGTTCATCATTTTCTAACTACTCTCCTGTAGGCACGGGCGCAGCGCAGGTGGAGGAGAAATCCCTGAGTTCATCCAGGAATGGCCAGTTACAAGTGACCGCGGAAAGCAAAGCGCTTGTAACCGGGAAGCTGATCCAGGTACTTCCGGGGGAGGCAGGGGATGATGCATGGAGGAGGCGTGGTCAGGCCTTCATAGGTCAGCGCCAGATCTGCGGGCGGCATGCCAGCAGAATGTCCTCTGTGGGGGATATGGAGCACCTACCAGTGTCAGAGGTGCCCAAGCAGCGCAAGGAAAGCAGTGACGATAGTAGCGGTCGCTCTAGATGCGGTCGTTCTACCGACAGCAGAGTGGAACGGGGGCGGCAGCATTCAGGGTCCCAACGTCATGCGCCGATTCCCCTCCTCTGGAACCGGTACTCCACTGAACAGCTTCGGGTGGTGAGTGTTTGATGATCACCTAATAGCTGAATTTCCCCTTCTGTGCTTTGTTTAAGGTTAAAAGGTCATCTAAAACTAAGCACAAGCAGTGTGCTTTATGCACAGCACCACTGCCGGACAGCTATATAAAAAGAGGCTTTGTCAGGCTTGTATATGCCCGACCCTGGAGGTAGAGGCTTCCCTCCTTACATCTGATTTGAGGGCTGTCATCAGAGAAGAGATTAAGAGTTCCCTTAAAGGGAGACGCCATGAAAGGGCTAGTATAGAAAGATTAAGCTCAGGATCTAGCCCATCTATAAGAGGGCAGCAGCATGAGCGTTCAGAATCCTCATTGGTATCATCCTTGGACGAGGAAGGTAGACCATGTTTCCCCGTAGAAAATATGGACACATTAGTTAAAGCAGTACGCACCACCATGGGGGTTGCAGATAATAAAGAGCCCAAATCGACCCAGGATCTCATGTTTGTGGGTTTGTGCCAAAAAATAGCAAATCATTTCCAGTGAATGACACAGTTAAAGATCTCATTAAGCGGGAATGGGATAAACAGGATAAGGGTTTCCTGCAATCTGCCGCAAAAAGAAGATACCCATTTGATGATGAGGTACTGGCTGAGTGGGTAAAAATCCCTAAAGTGGATGCAGCTGTAGCTGCTACATCAAAGTCAGCTACACTACCCCTAGAGGATACAGGCCTTTTTAACCCCTTTCTGCCATTAGACATACTTTTCCATCCATGTGGGGTGGGCTCTACTTCCCATGGATGGAATAGTACGTCATAGGCGATCGGCCGCCCTCACGAGGGAGCGCGGCCGATTGCCGTGGGTGTCAGCTGATTATTACAGCTGATATCCGGTACTATGTGCCAGGAGTGGTCATGGACCGCTCCTAACACATTAATCCCCAGAACACTGCGATCAAACATGATCGCAGCGTTCCAGCGGCTTAGGGAAGCATGTGATTGCGTTGCTCCAAGGGTCTCCTACCTCCTCCTCCCTGCAAGCCACGGATCCAAAATGGCCACGGGAGTCCTTCCGGGTGCTGCAGGGAGGTGGTTTGCGAGCGCTTGCTCAGAGCAGGCGCCGGCAAGCCTCCTACAGTGCCTGTCAGATTGCTGATCTGACACAGTGCACTGCAAAGTGTCAGATCAGCGATCTGACACTTTACCATGATGTCCCCCCGGGGACAAAGTAAAAAAGTAAAAAAAAAAAATATTTACATGTGTAAAAAAAAAAAAAAATCCTAAATAATGAAAAAAAAAATATATTGTTCCAATAAATACATTTCTTTATCTAAATAAAAAAAACAATACAAGTACACATATTTAGTATCGCCGCGTCCGTAATGACCCGACCTATAAAACTGTCCAACTAGCTAACCTCTTCAGTGATCACCGTAAAAAAAAACGAGTCAAAAAACAACTCTTTATCATACTGCCAAACAAAAAGTGGAATAACACACGATCAAAAAGACGGATATAAATAAACATGGTACCGCTGAAAATGTCATCTTGTCCTGCAAAAAACAAGCCGCCATACAGCATCATTAGCAAAAAAAAGTTATAGTCCTCAGAATAAAGCGATGGAAAAATAATTATCTTTTATGTAAAATAGATTTTATTGTATAAAACCGGCAAAACATACAAAAATTATATAAATGAGGTATCGCTGTAATCGTACTGACCAGAAAAATAAATCTGCTTTATCAATTTTATCAAACGTGGAACGGTATAAACACCCCCCAAAAGCAATTCACGAATTCCTGGTTTTTGTTCATTCTACCTCACAAAAATCGGACTAAAAAGCGATCAAAAAATGTCACGTGCCCGAAAATGGTACCAATAAAAACGTCAACTTGTCCCACAAAAAACAAGACCTCACATGATTCTGTGGACCAAAATATGAAAAAATTATAGCTCTCAAAATGTGGAGACGCAAAAACTATATTTATTTCCATTTTCCCATTGGGGTTAGGGTTAGGGTTGGGGCTAAAGTTAGGGTTGGCATTGGGGCTAAAGTTAGGGTTGTGGCTACAGTTAGGGTTAGGGCTACAGTTAGGGTTAGGGTTGGGGCTACAGTTAGGGTTAGGGTTGGGCTAAAGTTAGGGTTGGGGCTAAAGTAAGGGTTAGGGTTGGGGCTAAGGTTAGGGTTGGGGCTACAGTTAGGGTTAGGGCTACAGTTAGGGTTGGGGCTACAGTTAGGGTTGGGGCTAAAATTAGGGTTGGGTCTAAAGTTAGGGTTAGGGTTGGGGCTAAAGTTAGAGTTGGGGCAAAAGTTAGGGTTAGGGTTTGGATTACATTTACGGTTGGCATTAGGGTTGCGATTAGGGTTAGGGGTGTGTCAGGGTTAGGGGTGTGGTTAGGGTTATGGTTGGGATTAGGGTTAGGGGTGTGTTGGAGTTAGGTGTTGTGATTTTGCTTTTTGCTCCCTCTAGTGGTCATTAGTGATTTGACTCTGGAGCGTCTGTCTTTTCCTATATCCTCACCTGGGCCGTTAGTTCAGGGGCGTTGCTATATAAGCTCCCTGGACCTTCAGTTCAATGCCTGGCATCGTTGAAATCAGAGCTAATCTGTTGTGCTCTTGTCCTCTGATCCTGGTTCCTGTTTTTCAAGCTAAGTCTGTTTCCTTGCTTTTTGCTTTTGTTTTGTTTGGTATTTTTGTCCAGCTTGTTCCTATCTGTATCCTGACCTTTGCTGGAAGCTCTAGGGGGCTGGTGTTCTCCCCCCGGACCGTTAGACGGTTCGGGGGTTCTTGAATCTCCAGCGTGGATTTTTATAGGGTTTTTGTTGACCAGATAAGTTATCTTGCTTTATTCTGCTATTAGTAAGCTGGCCTCTCTTTGCTGAACCTGGTTCATTTCTGTGTTTGTCATTTCCTCTTACCTCACCGTTATTATTTGTGGGGGGCTTGTATCTTGCTTTGGGGTCCCTTTCTCTGGAGGCAAGAGAGGTCTTTGTTTTCTTCTCCTAGGGGTAGTTAGATTCTCCGGCTGGCGCGAGTCATCTAGCGATCACCGTAGGCATGATCCCCGGCTACTTCTAGTGTTGGCGTTAGGAGTAGCTATTTGGTCAACCCAGTTACCACAGCCCTATGAGCTGGATTTTTGTATCTTGCAGACTTACACGTTCCTCTGAGACCCTGTCCACTGGGGTCATAACAGTATGCCAGGCCAGTATTAAATGTTTAATGCATTGCAGAAGTGGGATTATAAGAAAGAAAATTTTGAGTTTTTTTTTTCCCTCTCTCATTTTTTTTTTCTTTTCCCCTTTACCTCAGAGTGGCTTAAGCTTGCTGCAGACATGAATGTCCAGACCTTGATTACAAGTGTGGACCAGCTTGCCGCTCGTGTGCAGGGTATACAAGATTATGTTACCAGAAATCCTAGGTCTGAACCCAAGATTCCGATTCCTGAACTGTTTTCAGGAGACCGATTTAAGTTTAGGAATTTCAGGAATAATTGTAAATTATTTTTGTCCCTGAAACCTTGTTCGTCTGGAGACTCTGCTCAACAAGTAAAAATTGTTATTTCATTCTTACGGGGTGACCCTCAGGATTGGGCTTTTTCGTTGGCGCCAGGAGATCCGGCATTGGCTGATATTGATGCGTTTTTTCTGGCGCTCGGTTTACTTTATGAGGAACCCAATCTTGAGATTCAGGCAGAGAAAGCCTTGCTGGCTATGTCTCAGGGCCAGGACGAGGCTGAGGTGTATTGCCAAAAATTTCGGAAATGGTCCGTGCTGACACATTGGAACGAGTGTGCACTGGCCGCTAATTTTAGAAATGGCCTTTCTGAGGCCATTAAGAATGTTATGGTAGGTTTTCCCATTCCCACAGGTCTGAATGATACCATGTCCCTGGCTATTCAAATTGACCGGCGGTTGCGGGAGCGCAAAACCGCAAATTCCCTCATGTTGTTGTCTGAACAGACACCTGATGTGATGCAATGTGATAGAAAAACCGCAAATTCCCTCATGGTGTTGTCTGAACGGACACCTGATTTGATGCAATGTGATAGAATCCTGACTAGAAATGAGAGGAAAATTCATAGACGCCGGAATGGCTTGTGCTACTACTGTGGTGATTCTACACATGTTATCTCAGCATGCTCTAAACGTATATCTAAGGTTGTTCCTATGAAGGTTTCCTCTCCCAAATTTAAACCTCGTTTTATTGGTCCTTACAAGATATTGGAAATTCTTAATCCTGTATCCTTTCGCCTGGATCTTCCTGTGTCGTTTGCTATCCACAACGTGTTTCATAGGTCCTTGTTGCGGCGGTACGTTGTGCCTGTGGTTCCTTCTGCTGAGCCTCCTGCTCCGGTGTTGGTTGAGGGCGAGTTGGAGTACGTGGTGGAGAAGATCTTGGATTCTCGTCTCTCCAGGCGGAGGCTTCAGTACCTGGTCAAGTGGAAGGGCTATGGTCAGGAAGATAATTCCTGGGTGGTCGCCTCTGATGTTCATGCGGCCGATTTAGTTCGTGCCTTTCACGCCGCTTATCCTGATCGCCCTGGTGGTCGTGGTGAGGGTTCGGTGACCCCTCACTAAGGGGGGGGTACTGTTGTGATTTTGCTTTTTGCTCCCTCTAGTGGTCATTAGTGATTTGACTCTGGAGCGTCTGTCTTTTCCTATATCCTCACCTGGGCCGTTAGTTCAGGGGCGTTGCTATATAAGCTCCCTGGACCTTCAGTTCAATGCCTGGCATCGTTGAAATCAGAGCTAATCTGTTGTGCTCTTGTCCTCTGATCCTGGTTCCTGTTTTTCAAGCTAAGTCTGTTTCCTTGCTTTTTGCTTTTGTTTTGTTTGGTATTTTTGTCCAGCTTGTTCCTATCTGTATCCTGACCTTTGCTGGAAGCTCTAGGGGGCTGGTGTTCTCCCCCCGGACCGTTAGACGGTTCGGGGGTTCTTGAATCTCCAGCGTGGATTTTTATAGGGTTTTTGTTGACCAGATAAGTTATCTTGCTTTATTCTGCTATTAGTAAGCTGGCCTCTCTTTGCTGAACCTGGTTCATTTCTGTGTTTGTCATTTCCTCTTACCTCACCGTTATTATTTGTGGGGGGCTTGTATCTTGCTTTGGGGTTCCTTTCTCTGGAGGCAAGAGAGGTCTTTGTTTTCTTCTCCTAGGGGTAGTTAGATTCTCCGGCTGGCGCGAGTCATCTAGCGATCACCGTAGGCATGATCCCCGGCTACTTCTAGTGTTGGCGTTAGGAGTAGCTATTTGGTCAACCCAGTTACCACAGCCCTATGAGCTGGATTTTTGTATCTTGCAGACTTACACGTTCCTCTGAGACCCTGTCCCCTGGGGTCATAACAGTTAGGGGTGTGGTTAGGGTTGGGATTAGGGTTAGGGGTGTGTTCGGGTTAGGGGTGTGGTTGGGATTAGGGTTAGGGGCATGTTCGGGTTAGGGGTGTGGTTAGGGTTATGGTTAGGGTTGGGATTAGGGTTAGGGGTGTGTTTGGGTTAGAGTTTCAGTTAGAATTGGGGGTTTCCACTGTTAAGGCACATCAGAGGCTCTCCAAACGCGACATGGCATTTGATCTCAATTCCAGCCAATTCTGCATTGAAAAAGTAAAACATATGGGGTATCAGCGTACTCAGGACAAATTGGACAACTTTTGGGGTCCAATTTCTCTGGTTACCCTTGGGGGCTAAAAAATCATTTTTGTGGGAAAAAATTATTTTTTATTTTCACGACTCTGCGTTATAAACTGTAGTGAAACACTTGGGGGTTCAAAGTTCTCACAACACATCTAGATAAGTTCCTTGGGGGGTCTATTTTCCAATATGGGGTCACTTGGGGGTTTCAATGTTTAGGCACATCAGGGGCTCTGCAAACGCAATGTGACTCCTGCAGACCATTCCATCTAAGTCTGCATTCCAAAGGGCGCTCCTTCCCTTCCAAGGTCTGCCATGCGCCCAAACAGTAGTTTTCTCCCACATATGGGGTATCAGCGTACTCAGGATAAATTGGACAACAACATTTGGTGTCCAATTTCTCCTGTTAACCTTGGGAAAATACAAAACTGGGGGCTAAAAAATAATTTTTGTGGAAAAAAAGAGAATTTTTATTTTCACGGCTCTGCGTTATAAACTGTAGTGAAACACTTGGGGTTCAAAGTGCTCACCACACATCTAGATAAGTTCCTTAGGGGTCTACTTTCCAAAATGGTGTCACTTGTGGGGTTTCAATGTTTAGGCACATCAGGGGCTCTCCAAATGCGACATGGCATCCTATCTCAATTCCAGTCAATTTTGCAATGAAAAGTCAAATGGCTCCTTCCTTTCTGAGCTCTGCCATGTGCCCAAACAGTGGTTTACCCCCACATATGGGGTATCAACTTACTCACAACAAATTGTTCAACAACTTTTGGGGTCCAATTTCTCCTGTTACCCTTGGTAAAATAAAATTGGAGCTAAAGTTAATTTTTTGTGAAAAAAGTAAAATGTTCATTTTTTGTAAACATTCCAAAAATTCTTGTGAAATACCTGAAGGGTTAACAAACTTCTTGAATGTGGTATTGAGCACCTTGAGGGGTGCAGTTTTTAGAATTGTGTCACACTTGGGTATTTTCTATCATATAGACCCCTCAAAGTGACTTCAAATGTGATGTAGTCCCTAAAAAAATGGTGTTGTAAAAATGAGAAATTGCTGGTCAACTTTTAACCCTTATAACTCCCTAACAAAAAAAAATTTTGGTTCGAAAATTGTGCTGATGTAAAGTAGACATGTGGGAAATGTTACCTATTAAGTATTTTGTGTGACATAACTCTATGATTTAAGGGCATAATAATTGAAAGTTGGAAAATTGCGAAATTTTCTGAATTTTCGCAAAATTTCTGTTTTTTTCCACAAATAAATGTAGGTAATATCAAAGAAATGTTACCACTATCATGAAGCATAATATGTGATGAGAAAACATTGTCAGAATCACTGGGATCCGTTGAAATGTTCCAGAGTTATAACCACATAAAAGGACAGAGGTCAGAATTGTAAAAATTGGCCCGGTCATTAACGTGCAAACCACCCTTGGGGGTAAAGGGGTTAAGGATCCATCTGACAGGAAGGCGGATATGTTCTTAAAATGGGTTTGGGAGTTGTCAGCCAGAGCTTTCAAACCGGCAATTGCTAGCACCTGTACTGCCAGATCCATTATGGTTTGGGTGGATCAACTGGAGGAGCAGTTACGGGCCAAAGTCCCTAGAGATAAGCTATTTGATTCTCTCTCTCAAATCCATGAAGGAGCTGCTTATCTGGCAGATGCATCGGTGGATTCTCTAAAACTGGCAGCCAGATCTGCGGGCCTCGCAAACGCTGCCCGGCGTGCACTCTGGCTTAATACCTGGAAGGGGGATGCTCAAGCTAGAGCAAAGTTATGTGCCATTCCATGCCAGGGTGAGTACTTATTTGGCCCCGTGCTTGACTATATTCTTGCAAAGGCAGCAGATAGGAAAAAAAGATTCCTTCATTTATTTAATCCTGCTTTCAGGAACACCTTCAGAAAGCAGATGTCCATCCAGAAGACATACTCAGACCGGGATTGGGAACCGGCGGAGCCAAAAATGGGCTTCCCTTCCGAGCCCTGCCGTGCGCTCAAACAGTGGTATCAGCGTACTCAGGACAAATTGGACAACAAATTTTGGGGTCCAATTTCTCCTGGTACCCTTGGGAAAATAAAAAATTGGGGACTAAACCATCATGTTTGTGGAAAAATATGATTTTTTTATTTTCACGCCTGGGTGTTCTAAACTTCTGTGAAGCACTTGGGGGTTTAAAGTGCTCACCACACATCTAGATAAGTTCCTTAGGGGGTCTAGTTTCCAAATTGGGGTCACTTGTGGGGAGTTTCCACTGTTTAGGCACATCAGGGGCTCGCCAAACGAGACAAGGCGTCCAATCTCAATTCCTGCCAATTTAAGTTTGAAAAAGTCAAACGGTGCTCCTTCCCTTTCGAGCTGTGCCCGGCGCACAAACAGTGGTTCCCTCCCACATATGAAGTATCAGCGTACTCAGAACAAATGGACAACAACTTTTGAGGTCCATTTTCTCCTTTTACCCTTGGAAAATTAAAACAATTGTTGCTGAAAGATTATTTTTTGTGACTAAAAAGTTAAATGTTAATTTTTTCCTTCCACGTTGCTTCTGCTCCTGTGAAACACCTGAAGGGTTAATAAACTTCTTGAATGTGGTTTTGCGTACCTTTAGGGGTGCAGTTTTTAGAATGGTGTCACTTTTGGGTATTTTCTTCCATATAGACCCCTCAAAGTGAATTGAAATGTGAGGTGGTCCCTAAAAAAAATGGTTTTGCAAATTTTGTTGTAAAAATGATAAATCACTGTTTAACCTTATAACTTCCTAACGAAAAAAAAATTTTGGTTCCAAAATTGTGCCGATGTAAAGTAAACATGTGGGAAATGTTATTTTGTGTGACATATTTCTCTGTTTTAAGGGCATAAAAATTCAGTTTGAAAATAGCTAAATTTTCCAAATTTTCGCCAAATTTCCATTTTTTACACAAATAAATGCAAGTTATACCGAAGAAATTATACCGCTAATGTGAAGTACAATATGTCATTACCTCATAAAGGGACAGTGGTCAGAATTGTAAAAATTGGCCCGGTCATTAACGTGCAAACTATCCTCGGGGGTAAAGGGGTTAATAACTCTTTGCTGATCATTTTGTAAAACATGTCAAGGTGATAACACCTGGATATTTCTATCTCCATTCAGGGAGGAAGATGTGTTGCTGTCAATGCTGAGGCTGGTTGAATGTGAGAGGGTTACAGCAGATGCAGAAGGAGCCATGGGGCTTGCAGCTATATTATCTGGTGCACTCCCATGCCTGAAAGGGAAAAGGTAATATAGTCCATGACATAGCCTCTTCATACACCCCTATTCATAGTGCACAATTATAGTCAGGAGTGGAAAGAGGAACAAATTTGATGTAGAAATTTTCCATACATCTGAAGGGGCTTGCAGCAAGCCTTGCTCACTTTGCAGAAATAACATTATTCAGATTTATATAACTGATTTTCAGTCTCAAACATGTTTTCACTGAGTAGGACCAGAAGATATGCAATAAAGAACAGTGTTAGTTACAATCCTTGAGAACACCTCTATACACAGAGCTGTGATTGAACCCGTGCCAGCGCCATCCCCGTGACTGAACGCCAAACGTTCTCGAAAACAATAAAGTTAATTTCCTCCCGATAGCGGGGATCGAAGTGCAGGTTCAGAACACTATTAAACTGCAGTTTATCTCCATATCTCCATAGGTTAATAGTGTTTTTTCAGGTTCCCTTTAACCAATTTTTACATTCACTGTGGGCTGCCGATTATCCTACTATATATCTATATTAAGAAAATCCTACAATCAATGGAAGCCAATGCCAAATATTGGGGGATAAGCCAGGAAGAAGCTAACACGAAACGCGCGTTGGGGCGTATTGATTCATATGTATTCTCCTTACTCCTTACACGCAAGCACTTTTGCTGTGGGGCTTTAACTATAGATCTACCGTAATCCAATCTTTGCTACATATCATGTTATTATTCTATTTTATATGTACTGTGTTATAAGCCAGGGGTGCCAAAATTTATTTGCACTATGCAATGATATTTACTCAGCACCAAGCACTTTTCTAGGCTATCCACAAATGGCTATACATGCACTAGGCACTTTTTGCGGCTTTCTGTTATCAGAGGCAAAGGTTGTATATCTTATTGGTAGGAGATACGTTGTTTTTTGGTCCATTTGGTATTCTAACCTTGGTTTGATTTGCAAACCTCATATATATTTAATCTGTAACTTCATTAGATATTTATCTAAAGGACCTTGAGTACATACTTTTCATGTTTATACAGACCTGTATATGGCGGTACCATTTTTTGCATTTGTATTTCTGTATTCTTTTAATGAGATTATTGAATAAAGTTGTATTTATTTCTTTGAATATTTGGCATTGGCTTCCATTGATTGTAGGATTTTCTTGAAGGTTAAGCAGCGCCATTCTTAAGGCCATTTTTTTGTATGATTATTATATCTATATTAGCATTTATTGGCTCCTGCAGTCTCTCACCCAACTCCATCCCTGACCTTATATAATATTTATATACACTATGCCTATCATATGCTCTATTCAATTAACCCTCACCAATACACTAAAAGAAAAGAAGTTATTATATGTAGAATTACTAATTAGATGCAACATTGGCTGTGCAAAATTAAAAGCAGCTTTTCTTTTAAGTCTCCCTTCAGAAATAGAGCCCTGGTGGCTGCCTATTCTCCATCCCATCAATAATATAGGAAATCAGAACAGTTATAACAATGTAACAATTAGTCTTTGTCTTCAGTAATATTCAAAGAAAGGCTTTTTGTTTTTCAGGGTGGCTGTTGTCGTGTGTAGCGGGAATCTGCCATTGCCTTTACTTCGCCACTGTCTGGACAGAGCTCTGGTTCTAGATTATCGTGTCTGCAAATTTTCAGTTGTCCTGCCAGACCTTCCCGGAGAGATCACGAAACTCTTGGAAGCCATTGGACGAGAAGAAGTCAGGTGAGTAGAAGAGTTTACAATAAGGTTTAGTCACCATTGCGGAGATAACATTTTATAGTGTTACCAAAGTAACATTCCTAAATAATCATAGGTAAAGTAGAAACAGAGATGCTACCTAGCGAAATCATGAAAGGCATAGAACTGAGAGAATAATTGAGGTTGCTAACCTGGGAAGATGTGCAATAGCAGGCACAGCTCTGGATATGGAGGATATTCCAACATACAGACTACTGCTTGACCGCTCAGCCGGATAAAAGGCTCATAATAATGGTGCAAAGGAAAAAAAATATTGCGGTGGGCACTGCCATGAACCACGATGGAGGAAAATTTTAGATAATATTGAGCTGTGGACAATTGAGTTCTGGGGAAAGCTTAATATTATTTACAATTCTCCACCATCTTGGTTTGTGGCAGCGCCCACCATGACGCTTTTCTCTTTTTCTTTTGTATCATTTTTAAATAATGATAGCTGGAGCAGACACGGTATTGTTAAGAGAGATTTTCCAATTACTTTGGTACTTACATCGGAGATGGCACTTTTCAAAACTTTCTAATAAAATGGAAAAAGTGTCTAAAATAAATAATTTTGGTGCACATTATGTATGCCAGTTTTTGGTGCAACATTATCAGTAATACTAATAAAAGATATCATATTTCTAAAATTTGTAACTCAACCTTTTTTAAGCAACAGTAGTGACTTTCAGCAGAAGAAATAAAACAATAGGCTGCAAAAAAAAAGCAAGCAACAGATAGCATAAGTAATACCATGTGGCAGCTACGGAGCCCCTGGAGACAGCGGCTCAGACCAGGATGGCCACACAACTTATTTTAATGTATGGTGAGTAGTGATGAGCGAACGTGCTCGCGACTACTCGTTACTCGCCCGAGTATCACTGTATTCGGTGCACTCGGCGAGCACCGAGCATTTCCGGGAATACTCGGCGGGAACTCGGGTCTCCACCCTGCATTTTTGGCAGTCTTTAGAGACCCAATCAACATGCAGGGATTGTCTGCCAGGCAACTGTAACGCCACAGCCATTTTTGTTGTGGTCTTGCAGTAATTGGCTGGCCGCACAGCATCATCAGGGGTATAAGAGACCGGATGCCGCCCTGCTCAGCGCATTCAGCTCTGGAATCAGACAGTGTAGGGAGAGGTGCTGCTGAGATAGGGTCAGATTTGAGGATTTCTTAGTCAGTGTGGGGTCTACCATCCTAAACTACTCAAATCCAGCTAAACCAACAGTCCTTCTAAGGACTAATTCCAGAGTATATAGGTTTCAGTGTTAGGTAGGCAGGGGAGTGTACGTCGCTTTATACAAATCAATGCAAGGCCTGCAGGCACTGTATGTGTGTATATAAATATCATTGCATACATGAAGAGGGTCCATTCCATCACTGTCTGCTGCTGCTACCTATAGCATATATTGACATTATATACAGTACCTAGCCCCAGGTATAATTGGCTAGGAATTTTTTTTTGCCAGGTTAATAGAGATTATTTTATTGCAAAGCAATCCAGAGCCCTTTTTTTCTCTATTTGCTTTTTGACACTGCACAATACATCCAGATCCTTTTCCTAGCACAGCATGAAAATTCAGCAATTTTAAAGGGGTCACAAAAATCACTTATGAGTACGCAGAAAAATCTTTTGTGTTTTTGTGGTAACGTAGAGTAGAATTTTTTTTAGTGTCTTACACAAAAAAATACATACAGGCCACATATTTTACAGTGTGGTATATCTGTGACACACCTCATACATCCGTGTGCTAAAAATTTGGGCAATTTAGGCCTAAATTCCATTTTTTTGCTGTTACTCTAGTTATACACTCACTGGCCACTTTATTAGGTACACCTGTCCAACTTCTTGTTAACATTTAATTTCTAATCAGCCAATCACATGGCGGCAACTCAGTGATTTAGGCATGTAGACATGGTCAAGACAATCTCCTGCAGTTCAAACCGAGCATCAGTATGGGGAAGAAAGGTGATTTGAGTGCCTTTGAACGTGGCATGGTTGTTGGTGCCAGAAGGGCTGGTCTGAGTATTTCAGAAACTGCTGATCTACTGGGATTTTCACGCACAACCATCTCTAGGGTTTACAGAGAATGGCCCGAAAAAGAAAAAAAATCCAGTGAGCGGCCGTTCTGTGGGCGGAAATGCCTTGTTGATGCCAGAGGTCAGAGGAGAATGGGCAGACTGGTTCGAGCTGATAGAAAGGCAACAGTGACTCAAATCGCCACCCGTTACAACCAAGGTAGGCCTAAGAGCATCTCTGAACGCACAGTGCGTCGAACTTTGAGGCAGATGGGCTACAGCAGCAGAAGACCACACCGAGTACCACTCCTTTCAGCTAAGAACAGGAAACTGAGGCTACAATTTGCACAAGCTCATCGAAATTGGACAGTAGAAGATTGGAAAAACGTTGCTTGGTCTGATGAGTCTCGATTTCTGCTGCGACATTCGGATGGTAGGGTCAGAATTTGGCGTAAACAACATGAAAGCATGGATCCATCCTGCCTTGTATGGAGCATCTTTGGGATGTGCAGCCGACAAATCTGCGGCAACTGTGTGATGCCATCATGTCAATATGGACCAAAATCTCTGAGGAATGCTTCCAGCACCTTGTTGAATCTATGCCACGAAGAATTGAGGCAGTTCTGAAGGCAAAAGGGGTCCAACCCGTTACTAGCATGGTGTACCTAATAAAGTGGCCGGTGAGTGTATACAGCACTATTTTGCACACCCCACAAAAAATACAGGCCACATATTTGGCAGTGTGGTATTGCCATGATAGGCCTCACATATCTGCCTGCTCCAAGTTTGGGCATTATAGACCGGTATTCCAGTTTTTTCCCTGGCTGTTACTCTACTTATATACAGCACTATTTAGCAAACCTCAAAAAAATACAGGCCACATATTTGGCAGTGTGGTATTTCTGTGACAGACCTCATATATCTCCGTGCTCCAATCTTGGGCATTTTAGGCCGTTATTCCAGTGTTTTTCCTGTCTGTTACTCTACTTATATACAGCACTTTGCAGCAAACCTCAAAACAATACAGGCCACATATTTGGTAGTGTAGTATTTCAGTGACAGGCCTCTTATATCTGCGTGCTCCAAGTTTGGGCATCGTGCTCCAAGTTTGGGCATTTTAGGCCGGTATTCCAGGTTTTTTCCTGTCTGTTACTCTACTTATGTACAGCACTATTTTGCATTTAAAAAAATAAAAAATGCAGGCCACACATTTGGCAGTGTGGTATTTCCGTGACAGGCCTCATATATCTCCATGCTCCAAGTTTGGGCATTTTAGGCCAGTATTCCAGTATATTTCCTGTCTGTTACTCTACTTACATACAGCACTACTTAGCAACCCTCCAAAAAAATACAGGCCACATATTTGGCAGTGTGGTATTTCCGTGACAGGCCTCATACATCTGCGTGCTCCAAGTTTGGGCATTTTAGGCCGGTATTCCAGGTTTTTCCTGTCTGTTACTCTACTTATATACAGCACTATTTTGCATTTAAAAAAATTAAAAATACAGGCCACATATTTTGCAGTGTGGTATCTCCATGAGAGGCCTCATCTATCTGTGCTAAAAATTTGGCCATTTTAGGCCTACATATTGTTAGGGCTGGCGGAACGCACCGAGTTAATTGAGAGATATTATTTGGTGCGTTCGCAGCCCAGGGTCCACCGTGCAGGAGAGGACCTGCTGCTGGCAAATGGCGGCCCTTTATGGCGGTAGAAGCGAACTCTGTTACTTCACAGAGATGCTGTGCCAGATCTCACTCTGACCCTCGGTGGCTTTTGAGCCCGCGCCTGAGGACACCCCGAGTCAGCAGCTGAGACCTTGGCAACTAAAAAACGTGGAACCCTGTTGACTTCACAGGAGTATCCACCAACTGCCGAGCTGATGGCAGTGTGTGGCAACACAAACATACAATCTCCTCACCGGAGGAGCCGGAATTCTAGGGGCTTAATTCAGCCGGGGCCCTAAATCCACGCACATAATCTCATCACCAGAGGTGCCGGCATTCTAGGGGCTTATTTCAGCCAAGTCCCTGAACACACATAAATGTGACCACACTGGCGCATGCACATAACTGAATCAATACTAGCGCATGGCCGTGCGGTCATGAGAGCCTTAAGTAGCTGCAGCAAGTACAGGACTTTCCTAGAAGGACCAATGAGAGGCTGCTACAGAGCCTGAGCACCTTCAGGACCTTCCTGGAGGACCAATGGATTTAGCTGCAGTATCTGAACATGTGACCCTCGATCTCCACTGAGATCTTACCCTGGGCATGCTCAGAACGAGAAAAGCAGGACTTAGTCCCAGAAGCGTCTGCTCACCGCTGCTCAGCACTCGCTTCAATGGCAGAAGCTGGAAAAGCAGCAGTAATCCTTTGTACAGAGTCAGACTGAGCGAGACACTGGGACTGATGTCTCTGCTGAGCAGGCTCCACTGCGGCAGGAGAAGAATGGGAGACCGCAGTGGAGATGGCCTGAGATTCCCCCTGTGCAGAGGTAGGAACTCGACCCCTAACACATATTCTAGTATTTTTGCTGTCTGACACCAATTATTGACACAAATTTGATAACCAAAAAAAAACATTTTTAACTACAGTCCAGATAGTTTAAAGTGTGGTTTTCCCGCACACCCATCACATACAAGTTAACTCCCAATTCAGCCATTTGTAGTGAATGTGTAAAATATGCTAGTTAATTTACAATAGGCAAGGCGCCTGGCAAGGGACGGGGAAGTGGACATGATGGGTGACTGCATATTACTCACCCTGATCCTCCTTCCTCCCACCATGCTGAGTGCCCTGAGACAACTGATCCTACATTCGGACACTCCGAAGAACTGTTCTCTTTTCCATTTATAGAATCGTCCCTCTCGACCGGTCCACTTGATGCGGGACAAGATGAGATTCCATGTAGTGATGACCAAATATTTGAGCAGCCATGGTCACAAGAGGTGGACGATGATGAGACACAATTGCCAGAAAGTCTGGAGGAGGACCAGGGTGCAGAAGTGGAAGATGAGATGATGGATGATATAGTAACTGACCCATCCTGGCAGGAGGACATGCAGAGCAAGGACAGCGGCACACAAGGGGAGGGAGGTGTAGCACCCCTTCAGGCAGGAAGAAGCAGTGTGGTAGCTGCAGACAGAAGGAGGGCAACCGTTCCCCGTAACACCAATATGACAGAAGTTGCCAGTCCAACTGTTAGGTCTTCCAAGTTCGGTTATTTTGTAAAGACTCTGCTGATAACCCCAAACAGGCTATCTGCAACACCTGTCATGCCAGCATCAGCAGGGGAGCAAAACTACCAGCCTTACCACCACAATCATGATCAGGCACATGGCAGCAAAGCACCCGACTTTGTTGGCCCAACCTCAGGCTCCAGGAACAGTGTCTGCAGGTGACACCACTGCTTCTTTTACTATTGGGCATGCAAGCCAATTCCCTGTCCACACTCAAATAGTGCCATCATCAAGCACGTCTACATCCTTGTCCCAGCACAGCCTTCAGTTGTCTATACCCCAGTCATTGGAATGCAAGCAGAAATACGCAGCCAAGGCCCCACAGGCTACAGTACTAAATTCACACATTTCTGGTCTACTTGAGCTGGAAATGTTGCCTTTTAGGCTCGTTGAGATTGAATCTTTTCCACAGCCTAATGGTGGCGGGCATCCCAAGGTACGCAGTCCCCAGCCACCACTATTTCTCCCGCTGTGCCATTCCAACACTACACAAGCACGTGTCCCACAACATTACCCGTGCCTTCAACAATGCAGTTACTGGGAAAGTCCACCTAACCACGGACACGTGGAAAAGTGCTTGTGGCCAGGGACGGTACATCTCGCTGACGGCACACTGGGTTAACATAGTGGAAGCCGGGACCCAGTCAGACCTTGGGATGGAACAGGTCCTCCTGATGCCAAGGATTGCGGGCCCTGCGTCAATCAGGGTTGCCCCCTCAGTCTACAGCTCCTGCACCTCCTCCTCCTACTTTTCAGCCTCCATCTCTGAAATGAGCACATCAGTCCCAAGCTGTAAGCACTGCAGCACTGTCAAATCCAAGCGGCAGCAGGCCTGGTGGTGGCTCTGAAGCGAGGCGAACTGACACACGTACCATGCCTAGCCCATGTGCATAAGCTTGTTGTTCAGTGGTTTCTAAAAAGCTACCCAGAGCTGCCAAATCTACTTGTGAAAGTACGCCGCCTGTGAGCCCATTTTACAAAGTCAGCTACAGCGTCAGCCGCCCCTGCCGTGCTTCAGCAGCGATTGCAGCTTCCGGCTCTCCGACTGGTGTGTGATGTCCCCACGCGTTGGAACTCTACACTGCAGATGTTGGAAAGGATTTGTGAGCAGAAGAGGGCAGTTGTTGAATACCAGCATCAACAAGGCCGTCGTTATTAAGGTGAGACTCCACACATAAGACCTCAGGAGTGGACATGGGTGTCAGACATATGTAACATCCTCCAAAACTTTGAGGAGTCCACCAAGATGGTGAGCGGCGATGATGCCATAATTGGCATCACCATCCCACTTCTCTGCATTCTGAAAAGCTCTCTGCTCACAATGAAAGAGGAGGCATTGCAGGCGGAGCAGGAGGACATGAAGCAAGGAACCATACAGGGTGATTGCACACAGCCCAGCCTCATGTCATCCCATCGTGGATTGTTTGACAGTGAGGACGAGGAGAAGGAGGAAGAACAGGAGCTATTTTCATGTGCTGTAGATGGTACTACAAGCTTAACTGTCATACCGTCTGTTCAGCGTGGATGGCCTGAGGACAAGGAGAAAGAGGAGGAGGACACCTTGGTCAGTCGTCCTGTTAGTGAGGACACGGGAAGCTTGCCTGTTACCAGTCTGGCACGCATGGCTGACTTTATGTTGTGCTGCCTTTCCCGTGACCCTCGCATTATGAAAATTTGCAGTGACACTCATTACTGGTTGGTGACACTTCTAGACCCACGCTACAAGGAGAACTTTCAATCCTTTCTTCCAGAGGCAGACAGGTGTACTAAAATGGTGCAGTACCAGAGGGCCATTGTTGCTGAATTATTTAAAAAATTCAGAAAAAATCTGAAAACGCTGGTGGTAGATGTCACAGTTAGTTGGACAACCAAGGAGTACAGGCGAGAGAGACACAACTCCAAACCAGCAGAGGCAGGGGAACACTGGCAAAGTTCTGAGACAGTTTTCTCAGACCCTCCCATCGCCCTGGCCCTGAGGATGACTTTATGTTGCGCTGCCTTCGTATTGTAAAAATTTTGGTTGACAGTCATTACTGGGTAGTGACACTTTTAAACCCATGCTACAAGGAGAACTTTCAATCTTTTCTTCCAGAGGCAGACAGGTGTACTAAAATTCTGCATTACCAGAAGGCCATTGTTGCAGAATTAGTAAAAAAATTCCCATCTCAAAATGCTGGCGGCAGACATAACAGTTCGTTGAACAACCAAGGAGTACAGGCGAGAGAGACATAACTCCATTCCAACAGAGGCAGGGGAACACTGGCTAAGTTCTGGAACAACTGTGATCTAGTGGTGGTGGATGATGAGACGTGGAGGAAAGCCTCATTAAAAAATAGGCCCAATTTAAAGGAGCTGGTCTCCTAGACTTGTAATGCCCATACACTGTGTATGGGCTGACAAACATACACATTCACAGTCCCTCCCATCACCCTGGCCCTGAGACGCAGGATAATGTCACAAGGAATGGAGTGTTTTCTAAGATGCTGAGGGAGTACCTTGCTGACCATACCAACATCCTCAGTGATTCCTCTGTGCCTTTTAATTATTGGGTCTCCAAGCTAGACACGTGGCATGAACTGTCTCTCCATGCCTTGGAGGTCCTGGCCTGCTCTGCCGCTAGCGTTTTGTCAAGAGTGGGTTTTTAGTGCCGCTGGTGGAATTATCACATATAAGCGCATTCACCTGACAACGGAAAATGCAGACAAGCTGACTGAATGAACAAGGGCTGGATTGGGCCAGACTTCAACTACACCACCTCTTCACACCCACAAATGGGTATGCGCTTCCTGATTTTGGCTATCTGATGTACTTCTCTTCCTTGTCCTCATGCTCATCATCCACCACCACTAGAACACCAGGGTGAACGTATTCTATGCTGCTACAGCCAGTCAAATTTTTGGCAAGGGTGTTTATGATCCCCATAAAAAAAAATTTTTAAATGTATGTTTGTCAGCCCATACACAGTGTATGGGCATTACAAGTCTAGGAGACCAGCTCCTTTAAATTGGGCCTATTTTTTAATGAGGCTTTCCTCCACGTCTCATCATCCACCACCACTAGATCACCAGGGTTAACGTGTTCCGTGCTGCTACAGCCACTCTAGTCTTTTGCAAAGGTGTTTATGATGCCCGTAAACAATTTTTTTTTTTAAATTTACCCCGCCCATGGGGAAATGCTTGTCAGCCCATACATGTATGGGTATTCCAAGTCTAGGAGACCCGCTCCTTTAAATTGGGCCTATTTTTTAATGAGCCCTTCCTTCACGTCTCATCATCCACCGCCACTAGATCACCAGGGTTAACGTTTTCCGTGCTGCTACAGCCACTCTTGTTTTTTGCAAGGGTGTTTATGATGCCCGCAAACAATTTTTTTTTTTTTTTAAATTGATCCCCCATGAGGAAATGTTTGTCAGCCCATACACTTAGTGTATGGGCATTCCAAGTCTAGTAGACTCGCTCCTTTAAATTGGGCCTATTTTTTAATGAGGCCTTCCTCCACGTCTCATCATCCACCGCCAACAGATTACCAGGGTTAACGTGTTCCGTGCTAGTACAGCCACTCTTGTTTTTTGCAAGGGTGTTAATGATGCCTGTAAACATTTTTTTTTTAAATTGACCCCCCATGGGGAAATGTTTGTCTGTCAGCACATACATTTAATGTATGGGCATTCCAAGTCTAGTAAACCGGCTCCTTTAAATTGTGCCTATTTTTTAATGAGGCCTTCCTCCACGTCTCATCATCCACCGCCACTAGATCACCAGGGTTAATGTGTTCCGTGCTGCTACAGCCACTCTAGTTTTTTGCAAGCGTGTTTATGATGCCCGTAAACAGTTTGTTTTTTTAAATTGACCCCCACATGGGGAAACGTTTGTCTGTCAGCCTATACACTTAATGTATGGGCATTCCAAGTCTAGGAGACCTGCTCCTTTAAATTGGACCTATTTTTTGATGAGGCCTTCCTCAACGTCTCATCATCCACCGCCACTAGATTACCAAGGTTAACGTGTTCCATGCTGCTACAGCCTCTGTAGTTTTTTGCAAGGGTGTCTATGATGCCGTAAACAATTTAAAAAAAAAATTGGATCCCCATGGGGAAATGTTTGTCAGCCCATACACTTAGTATATAGGCATTCCAAGTCTAGGGACCCGCTCCTTTAAATTGGACCTATTTTTAATGAGGCTTTCCTCCACGTCTCATCATCCACCTCCTGTTAGATCACCAGAGTTAATGTGTTCTGTGCTGCTACTGCCACTCTAGTTTTTTTGCAAGGGTATTTATGATGCCCGTAATAAAAATATTTACACAGTATGTTGATGTGTACCCCCCAGGAGAAAATGTTTGTCAGCTCATACACTTATTGCATGGGCATTACGAGTTTAGGAGACCCGCTCCTTTGTAATGGGACAGTTTTTTTTTATGAGGCCTTCCTCCATGTTTCTTCCAAGAGGGGATTGGGGTGCGTGCAAATTTGGGTCAAGGAGGCCCTTGCATTCAATGCATAAGGAAACAGTATGGGAGTACAAAATGAATAATGTGAAGTGAGTTTTCCTGTGCCCATCCAGTACCTGGGTTCAAAGGTTTATTGGGGTGCATATGACTTGATAGCATGACAGGCTTTGTAGTCAATGCAACATTTTTTTAGGAAGCCCTCCTGTACCTCTCGTGAAAGGGATATTGGGGTGCGTCATAATTCTTGGCAGCCCTGCCACTCACTGCATAGGCAATAACAGCATAGGGGACACACTGTTTAATAATAGTCCTTTAAGAATATTATTGCTGCCTGATGCCCCTCTAAAAATAGGCTTTGTGACTTTGAGTCCCTCCTTCATAAAGGAAACAAGATGTGTCTGCTTATGTGTCACACACCACATGGCCAGCTAAGGGTTGTTAAATGCTACAATGACATTTCCCAGTGAGTGCATTTGTATTGGTTGAAAGCAATGTTAAAGATGAAAAATGCATCAAAAACGCTGCCTGTGAACATAGCCCAAGTGGTGGAGGAACATTTTGGTCTGGGGTTATTTATTTTGCCTGATATGCAAGTTATTACCCTGGAAAGGATGTTCCTTAACATATTTCCCAGCAAAATCCATTTGAGTTTCGGTTTTGTATGTTTTTTGGTACATCTGTAAAAATGGCGTGAAACTCTGACAACGTGGTTTACAGCTGTGACCTGGGAGTCAGGAATGCTTCCAGGAGGGATCGCCATGATGTTCCTGTGTCATTTAAGCAGTGATTCCATCATTTTCAGACGTTTTTAGACCTTAAAAAGACCCCCGGGGGGATCTGATAAAAATGCTCGTGTCTCCCATAGACTTAGATTTGGCTCGTTGTTCTGTCCGAGTACCCAAGTTCCAATTTGCTGGACCCGAGCAACGATCACCCGAGCATTTTAGTGCTCGCTCATTACTAATGGTGAGAACTAGGGTTGAGCGAAACGGATTGTCCATTTTCATAAGTCGCCAACTTTTGGTAAAGTCGGCGTCTCATGAAACCCGACCCGATCCCTGTGTGGGGTCGGCCATGCGGTACGCGATCTTGGCGCTAAAGTCGCGTTTCGTATGACGCGTTTAGCGCCATTTTTTCAGCCAATGAAGGAGCGTGGGCAGAATGATGACATAGGGGTTAGGGCGTGCACGCCTATCATCATTTTATCGCTTGTGCGCAGTAGCGATTTGGAATGTGTAAAACGAAATTCTCTGTGCTGGGACGGAGGAGGAGGAGGAGGAGGAGGAGGAGGAGGAGGAAAAAAAAAATAAAATACCCATTGACGTGCATAGGGTTTCGTGTTGCGGCCGATCCTCGACTTTGCGTAGTAATCGGCCGATTTCGCCCGACTCGACTTTTCCAACAGTCGGGTTTCGCGAAACATGACTCGACCCTAAAAAAGTCAAGGTCGCTCAACCCTAGTGAGAACTTTTGCAGATATTGTAGCTAAGGATCATGAAAAGGAGATGGTGCAAATAAGCGCCAAGACTCCAGTACCTGGTGGTGAGGGTGTTAATTATCAAAAAAAAGGAGCCTTATTTTAATCTTGAGTATTGGGACCCTCACCATGATGTACACCCAGCTCATAATAGGCAATAAGGCAAATTAAAGAGTTAAATTTCACATTATATTACATATTTTTTATGCTTTTGTTATATTCAATGTTCCTATAACACAGTTAGTGGAATGTTAAATTTGGAAAATTCATTAGGAACTCAAATTTAAGAAAGAAAAAATCATCCTAAGATCCGGATGCGCTGAATGCCTTGTGGTGGGTATAGCTGCCAGCGCGGCACTTCTGCCAGATTGCTCATGCACACTCAATAAAATAGTTGGCTAATTTCTTCCTTGATTTGTTTTCAGTAAAAGTTTTAAAGGCAACCGCCTGATAGCAGAATCATGCTGTCCGAACCACGAGCATCATGAATCCGACACTGGCTGCACAATTACAGTCCGGCACTGTAGTGTATGCTTTACTTTCAAACAATGTAGCATTTCAGAGTGAACAAACTTTGGAAAGCTGGTCGGGGACGACGTGCCGCACACTTTCCCTTTACAGCACTATCAGATAAATGTGTTAGGATGTGTCTTATGGTCCTTCGTTGTCATATTGCTTTTTATTGCTTGTAAAGACAAGTTAATTCTACATTAAGAGTGTTCTTAGTATGGTCTGTTGGTTTCAGGGTGCTGGATATGCAGAAAGAAAACGTCTTCTTGATCAATGACTTATTCTCATTGGAGGTACGCTCTCCTGTCACATGTTTTGACTCTATGCTGTGTTGTTATTAGACATGCAATAGATCACCCTTATCACACTTTATATTGCCTCATACATCACAACAGCCATGTGATACACATTTGCCACTATATGGTGATAGTGCAACTTTTCTGTCAAGTAAACATTTTTCTTTGCAAAATACTAAAAATGAGTTAAAAACAAGAAGCAATACTTGATCTGGTTCAACCCACACCATGAATGATCCTCCCCACTGGGTACTGTGTCCCCTGATATTGCAGGGCATCGTGAGACTATTGCAGTCAATTAGTTGCCGCTGATTGGCTGTTGCCTTCACGTTTTGTCACCGTGCTTCTTTGAAGATAGTTCCGAAGTCTCGCGAGATTTGTGAAATCCCGCCCCGCAGTGTGAATGCATCAAAACACACTGCAGGGTGGGATCTGGGGCCTCGGCTACACGAAGGCGCCAGTGACATCACGACAGAGAGGAGGCGGCGCCCGGAAGACACAGGGGGATGATTGACATCTCGGAGGCGGCTCACATTGGGGGAGAAGACATACACTACCGTTCAAAAGTTTAGAGTCACCCAATTTTGTGTTTTTCATGAAAACTCATATTTTTATTAATCAAATGAGTTGCCAAATAAATTGAAAATCTAGTCCAGACATTGACAAGGTTCGAAAAAAAGAATGCTCCCTTTGCAGCAATTACAGCATTGCAGACCTTTGGTATTCTAGCAGTTAATTTGCTGAGGTAATCTGGAGAAATTTCACCCCATGCTTCCAGAAGCCCCTCCGACAAGTTGGTTTGCCTTGATTTGCACTTTTTGTGTACCGTACGGTCAAACTGCACCCACAACAGCTCAATGGGGCTGAGATCTGGTGACAGCGCTGGCCACTCCATTACAGATAGAATACCAGCTGCCTGCTTCTTCCCTAAATAGTTCTTGCATAATTTGGAGGTGTGGTTTTTGTCATTGTCCTGTTGTAGGATGAAATTGGGTCCAATCAAGCGCTGTCCACAGGGTATGTCATGGCGTTGCAAAATGGAGTGATAGCCTTCCTCATTCAAAATCCCTATTACCTTGTACAAATCTCCCTCTTTACCAGCACCAAAGCAACCCCAGACCATCACATTACCTCCACCATGACAGATGGCGTCAGGCACTCTTCCAGCATCTTTTCAGTTGTTCTGCGTCTCACAAAGGTTCTTCTGTGTGATCCAAACACCTCAAACTTGGATTCGTCTGTCCATAATACTTTTTTCCAATCTTCCTCTGCCCAATGTCTGTGTTCTTTTGCCCATATTAATCTTTTCCTTTTATTAACCAGTCTCAAATATGGCTTTTTCTTTGCCACTCTGCCCTGAAGGCCAGCATCCCGGAGTCGCCTCTTCACTGTAAACGTTGACACTGGCATTTTGCGTGTACTATTTAATGAGGCAGTTGAGGACCTGTGAAGCATTGATTTCTCAAACTACAGACTCTAATGTACTTGTCTTGTTGCTCAGTTGTGCAGCGGGAATCTCACTTCTCTTTCTACTCTGGTTAGAGCCTGTTTGTGCTCTCCTCTGTAGGGAGTAGTACATACCGTTGTAGGAAATCTTCAGTTTCTGGGCAATTTCTTGCATGGAATAGCCTTCATTTCTAAGAACAAGAATAGACTGTCGAGTTTCACATAAAAGTTCTTTTTTTCTGACCATTTTGAGAGTTTAATGCAACCAACAAATGTAATGCTCCAGATTCTCAACTAGCTCAAAGGGAGGTCAGGTTTATAGGTTCTCTAATCAGCCAAACTGTTTTCAGCTGTGCTAACATACTTGCACAAGGGTTTTCAAGGGTATTCTAATTATCCATTAGCCTTCTTACACAGTTGGCAAACACAAAGTGCCATAAGAACACTGGAGTGATGGTTGTTGGAAATGGGCCTCTATACACCTATAAAAATATTGCATAACAAACCAGACGTTTGCAGCTAGAATAGTTATTTACCACATTAATAATGTATAGAGAGTATTTCTGAATCATTTAATGTTAGCTTCACTGGAAAAAACTGTGCTTTTCATTCAAAAATAAGGAAATTTGTAAGTGACCCTAAACTTTTGAATAGTACCTCCAGGACTCAATAGAGGTATGGCATGATATTTATAAAAGTGATTATTTCAGCATTCCTAGGGATGATAAACATAAGAGCCACCTTCACAGAATGCAGCCTTAATGTTGGTGAAGGTGGCTCTTTTACTTAAAAACGCCCTGAGGGGTGACAGGTTCCCTTTAAGGCTGTAATGGGTCTCATTAGCCCCAGAAGTAGCCTTCTGCTATCAGCTTCAAAGAAATCTTGCAATAAGTTAAGATTTCTGCCACTGTTCCACATTGCACACTGAGTGCCAGGTATCTGAGAAGAGAGAACACAGAAGCTGTGAAGACTTCTCCAGTCTTTTCTTAAAGGTATCCGACAGTCTCTGACAGAGACGATTCGAGCAGCTGCCTACAACTTGCCACACAAATACACCATGGATTGTACTTTGGGGACCTAAACCACCCTGTGCATACTTATGGGTTTTAACCAGTAAAAAAGCTTGTCCAATGAAGACAAAACCTGTCCGTATGTCTATCAAGATATTTGGACATCATAATAATAGGTCCAGAGAATATGGTATATGTATCCTATAGTCGCCATGTAGATGAATGACCAGTCATGAGGAACCATCCTGATGAAAGAAACTGAACACACAAGTGAAAATGTAAGTACAACTTACTGGCGAATAGCAAATGTGGTGCCAATATTCAAAAAGGGGACAAAAACTGAACTCGGAAATTATAGGCCAGTAAGCTTAACCTCTACTGTGGGTAAAATCCTGGAGGGTATTCTAAGTGATGCTATACTGGAGTATCTGAAGAAGAATAACCTCATGACCCAATATCAGCAAGGGTTTACTAGGGACCGTTCCTGTCAGAGTAATTTGATCAATTTCTATTAAGAGGTAAATTCCGGACTGGACCAAGGGAACCCAGTAGATGTAGTGTATATGGACTTTTCAAAAGCTTTTGATACAGTGCCACACAAAAGGTTAATACATAAAATGAGAATAATGGGGATAGGGGAAAATATGTGTAAGTGGGTTAAGAGCTGGCTCAGGGATAGGAAACAAAGGGTGGTTATTAATGGAGCACACTCGGACTGGGTCGCGGTTAGCAGTGGGGTACCACAGGGGTCAGTATTGGGCCCTCTTCTTTTTAACATATTTATTAATGACCTTGTAGGGGGCATACAGAGTAGAATTTCAATATTTGCAGATGACACTAAACTCTGCAGGGTAATCAATACAGTGGAGGACAATTTTATATTACAGGATGATTTATGTAAACTAGAAGCCTGGGCTGATAAATGGCAAATGAGCTTTAATGGGGATAAATGTAAGGTCATGCACTTGGGTAGAAGTAATAAGATGTACAGTATAACTATGTGCTTAATTGTAAAACACTGGGAAAAACCGTCAATGAAAAAGACCTGGGTGTATGGGTGGATGACAAACTCACATTTAGTGGCCAGTGTCAGGCAGCTGCTACAAAGGCAAATAAAATAATGGGATGCATTAAAAGAGGCATAGATGCTCATGAGGAGAACATAATTTTACCTCTATACAAGTCACTAGTTCTGGTCTCCGGTGTATAAGAAAGACATAGCTGAACTAGAGTGGGTGCAGAGAAGAGCGACCAAGGTTATTAGGGGACTGGGGGGTCTGCAATACCAAGATGGGTTATTACACTTGGGGCTATTTAGTTTGGAAAAACGAAGGCTAAGGGGTGATCTTATGTTAATGTATAAATATATGAGGGGACAGTACAAAGACCTTTCTGATGATCTTTTTAATCATAGACCTGAGCAAGGGACAAGGGGGCATCCTCTACATCTGGAGGAAAGAAGGTTTAAGCTTAATAACAGACGCGGATTCTTTACTGTAAGAGCAGTGAGACTATGGAACTCTGCCATATGATGTTGTAATGAGTGATTCATTACTAAAATTTAAGAGGGGACTGAATGCCTTTCTTGAAAAGTATAATGTTACAGGGTATATACACTAGATTCCTTGATAGGGAGTTGATCCAGGGAACTAGTGTGATTGCCGTATGTGGAGTCGGGAAGGAATTTTTTTTTTTTTAGGTTAGGCTATAGGTTGAACTAGATGGACTTCAAGTCTTCCTTCAACCTTAATAACTATGTTACTAAGAAGGGAGATGCTACAGAATGCTGCAAAGGGACAGGGAGCAAGTAATCCAATCAAAGCAGCCCACCGCTCATTTTAGGAAGTAAAAGCAGTGACATGAAAACAGCATCTGCCATTACAAACTATGCTCCTTTTTCCTATGCACCAGTATTGATTTTCCCCCATGTCCCAAATGAGAGCATTGTTCTCTTTTGCTTTGTGTTTATTGGAGAAACTTGTGTTCATAGGAAATAGCCAGATGTGCTTCTCTCACTTATCCACCACTGCCAAATCATGAATCACAAAGGCTCTGCACATTCCTGGCTTGGAACCCTTACACTTTCTGTCTTGTTTTCCCTACAGATGTGGAATTTTCTCTTGTAATTCACAAATGGTTCCCATTAATGTAACCAAAATAAACAACGATCTTAACCCCTCCAGTTCTGGTCCCACAATCTTCACCACTGCAGATATTAATTAACAAGCGATGCAGGAGAACAGTAGAAATAGATTGTCGATGTGTAATAATGCTAACCATTATTTTTACTGCTGGGTATTTTCCCATCATGAAGATTTTTGTCATAATATAGGAATATTAGAATAAGCCTTCCTTAAAGGGGCTCTCTTTCTACAGTACCTGGATGAGGAAACTTCTAGTTTTATGCGTGTAAATTAAAAACGTATGTATTATTTAAGTACTTTATATTTGGAATAAGAGTTGATGATAAAAGGGGGTACAAAGGCAGCAGTCATATCCGAGCCCTGATGCCTAAGGGAAACCAATGGTTCTCTGCCGCATAAAAACACAAAAAATGACAAAGAAAATCCAATTCATGGTCAAAGAGTGAGTAGATCGATAAAAAATATACACCAAGCATACTGTAGTGGCAATATAGGTAACCTTTTTTAGAACACCCGTTGGAGTGCAGTGGGATTGCAGAAGAACATGCACCACACTTAATGGACATCATAAGAACAGGATATAATAAAGTATATACAGAGGGACCTGTTTCATGCATGTATAACTATAAGCCATATAACAACTTAACCACATGCTGGAGTGAAAAAACACAGATTGCATATACAGTATGTGAGTCGCCCACCAGGGCAATGGGGACACTCGGTACTGGGTCTGGTCGCACTTACAGGGGATGTCACGGTGGCTGCGACCCGGTCCGTGGCCCTGGACACTCAATTAAAGGGGAAAGGTCTTTAAGGGGTATTTTGGAATAAAGTCTATTTGTGACGCCACCTGTGGTTCTCGGTCAGAGGGGACTGATGCTGCTTAAAGGGGTCCTCTGGGGTGATGTTGCAGCAAGATGGTGACGCTTTCCACAGGTGAAGCGGGGTCCCCAGGGCTCCCAAGGTGTATGGTAAGGATGGTGGGTTGCCGGTAAATAACGGAGGACACAGGGTTGCAGTCTTTACCTGGTTTACTGAAGTAGTAGTCAGTCTCAGTCCAGGGTACCGGCAACAGGTGCAGAAGGAGTCCAGGCAGCCCGAAAACAAGTAGAAATCCCCTTGGCAGGTCAGGTTGGGAGCCTTCCACTATGTGCTGGTTTTCTGGTCTCTTGCTACCTGTAGTTTGCTGGCAAGGTACCCCCTTCTCTCTCCTTTTCTGGGACAGTACCTGCATGGTAGGCCACTTGAGCTGTTCTCTTGGGGTCTCTGACACGGTGACTCAGGCTCTAACTGTAGCTGTACATCAGGTTTAGTATGGGCAATTTACATATAGTCCTATACCCTCCAGTTCTATTGTGGACCTTGCAGTTATCCACAATCACGGGCTTCCGGTACCCGGTTTCTGCACTCTGGCTCACAGGAGGTCCAATCGCCGCCTCCTAGAGCTCCTAATCACTTCTCTTACCTTCTTTTCCTGTCTCTTGTCTCACACAGACTGAACTAACTCCTCCTCCAGACAAGGATCTTTATTAAGGGAAGTTCCCCTAAAACAGGGTTTTGAGCTCCCCCTTCTGGCCTGGAGTTAGAATGTGTTGTGTGTACAGCTTACCTGCCAAAGGGATCCCACTTGTTTCCAGGCATGGCACTAGCCTCCCCAAGAGGAAGGCAGCACCACTGTGGTACCTGAACTCTTGGGGTGCCACATTCCCCCTGTTAAATCCAGTACTCCCGGACTGGGAAAAGAAACATAAACATACAGGTTAATTAGTGCAAAACATTTTGAAATACATTTGAACAGGTATAAACTCTTTCTTCCCTTACAGGAGGCACTTTTGGTTTTAACATTGCAAACATATTTACAGAATACAACTGGTCTTATTCCAGGATGTCCTTGTTCATAATTAACAGTACCGATGAGAGGGACCCATCATAAACCCCCAATGTAGTCTTTGTGCACTCTTCAAGGCATATCCAGACCCGGTGTTCAGACACACCAGATGGTTTTCTGCTTCAGGTCTGTGAAGAAACAAGGCCCTACCCACGCCGGCAAAGTGGGTAGAATCAGGTTGCACCCTGAGGGTGCCAAATATGTACAGTGACATTTTTGGGGTAATTCACTATTGTTCATTTTAAACCTATAATAAACATAAGCAAACATTTTTACAAAGGTAACAGCAATTATTGACATTTTACTAGTCCCTGTAACAAGCTGGTATTTGACCTCTGATACTACGGGTTGACCTACGCAGTACAGGGATTGATAGTGACCTAACGGGATTCACTGTTCTCGCTACCACTGGTGTAGTGCACTCTCTTACGGCTACACTTCTGGTGAGTCTACGTATCACAGGTACACTAGACTTCTGGGACTACTTCTACTCACTGTGGGCATGACAGATCCACCGATAGCAGGGGGTGGACTCTCTGGTTCCACTGCTGGTGTGACGTCTGTTGCTTGAGCCCGCTGTTGTAGAGTCTCTTCTGGTTCAGGATGGTTTTGGATCATATTTTGTTCTGGTATTTCCAATAGGGGAAAAGTCAAGACAGGCACCCCTATGGCTTAATGTACTTGAGTCCAAGACTGGGGAAAATCTCCAACAACAGTATGGATTCTCTTTTCCTCTTCTTCCATAGGTTGAGAAGTACCTGGATCTTTTTCCTTGTCTCTCAGTTTGTCAGGGTATATTTTAAGATGATCCCTTGATACCGCAGTTGAGGTTTCTCCTCCATCTTTGCTTATAAGACACACTTTAGTATTGTCAAAGTTTTATGGTAAGATGGTATATGGTTCTGCTTCCCACTGGTCATCGAGTTTGTGCATTCTTCTTTTTCGCTTTAGCACTTGTTCGCCTAGTGACAAAGGAATTGAAGGGGCACTTGATTGTAGTTTATCTCTTGTTTTTGTCTTGCCTGAGACAAGCTTCTTTCTACACATTCTTATACTTGGTGGTATTTCTGTTGTCGCTCAGTATCCCAATCCGTATCTGGTAATGTTGCTTCTGGTGTGAGGACTCCCATTTCAAGATCAATAGGTAATTTGCTAGATCTTCCTCTCATCAGATATGCTGGAATGCAGTTGGTGGAATTCACTGGGATGTGATTGTACAGATCTACCAAGTCTGGCAACTTCTCTGGCATAAGTTTCTCTCTTCCAAAGGCAAGGTTTTGTAGTAAGTCGATTACCACTTGGTTCATCTTTTCACACAAACCATTTGTTTGTGGGTGGTACGGTTTTGTTCTTATCTTCTTACATCCGTACAGGCTGCAGAACTACTGGACACTTCCGCTTCAAAGGCTGGTCCTTGGTCAGAGAGTACCTTATCAGGGTATCCGTGTAGTCGACAAAAGTGTTGTTGGAAGGCTTTGGTTGCCGTCTTCACTGTCTGGTCCTTAAAGGGAAGCTGTCACCCCCCCAGGCGTTGCACGCGCGGGATCTCGGGCCGTGCCTGCACGCAGGCGCAGTAAACAAGACATTAAGTGATGTCAATGGTCGGGAAGCGCGAACTGCGCATGCCCAAGGCAGAATATGACCGTGCAGGCGCCTGGACAACTGAATAACGCCAAGGAGGTGGCGCCCTTCTCGCAGAGTGATGGCTGTGTTGTGTCTGGATGAGGGGGGAAAGACCTGCCCCCCGGACGATTTAATGGTATGAGGGACAAAATTCAAAAGCGATTATTTCTGCAGGGCAACGAACAATAACTAAAAGAGCCACCTTGTCAGAATGCAGCATTAGTGCTACACAAGATGGCTCTTTTAGTTACAAACGCCTGGGGGGTGACAGGTTCCCTTTAACAGGCACGGCTACCAGGAATCTGGAGTAATGGTTTACAATGGTCAGAGCATAGATATAGCCTGACCGGCTTGAAGTTAGCTTCAAATGATCCAGAGCGAACAATTCAAGTGGCTGTTTGGTGACTATGGGCTGTAGGGGAGCCCTCTGGCTGTCACGGTCCCTTCTGCGCAGGTTGCATGGGCCACACTCTTGGCACCACTTCTCAATGGCTTTTCTCATGCCAATCCAATAGAACCTTCCACGGAGTAGGATCTCTAACTTCTTCCATCAGAAGTGTCCTGCTCCATCGTGGTACACTTCCAAGACCATTGGTGCATCTTGTCTTGGGACTACCACCTGCCAGACCAGCTTGTGAGTGTGTGGGCCGACATCCCTCCGGCACAGCTTACCGTCGTAGATAAAAAATTTGCCCTTATCCTTCCACAGCTGTTGAGTCTCTTCTGGAGCATCTGGACCAGGGTGTGAATCTGCTTGCGTCAGCAGCTCTTTGACCAGATGGACCGCTGGGTCACTATCTTGAGTCTCTGCCCATCCACGGTGGGACAATGGGTTCAGCGTGGCTTCTTACTTGTTATTGCGCTTGTTCCTCACATTGATATTGACATTGGTACTTGATGGTGAATTCATAGTTGGACAACCGGGCCATCCATCGCTGCTGCAATGCACCTAGTTTTGCTGTCTGCAGGTGTGTTTGAAGCACTCTGTTAGTGCCCAGACTATGGCGAGGAACTCCAGCTTCAAGGAACTGTAGTTTTTGGGGTTCCTTTCCGTGGGACGAAGCTTCCTGCTGGCATAGGCAATTACTCTTTCTTTGCCTTTCTGCACCTAGGACAACACTGCTCCCAATCCCACGTTGCTGGTGTCCGTGTACAGCACAAATGGTTGGTCATAGTCAGGGTAGGCCAGTACCTCATCTCCCATGAGAGCCAACTTCAACTGAGTGAAGGATCCTTCCAGCCTGTTGTTCCACACAAACGGAGTGCTCTTGCTCTTGGTTTGGCCCACCAACAGGTCTTGCAGGGGCGCAGCTATCTTAGTGAAGTCTTTAATGAACCTTCGGTAGTAGCCTACCAATCCGAGGAACTGCCGGACTTCGTGGATGTTGCTGGGCTTCAGCCAGTCCTTGATCACAGTGACCTTGTCAGGGTCTGGTGCTACTCCTTCAGAGTTTACCACATGGCCCAGGTACTGCACTTTGGGTTTTAACAGGTGACACTTAGATGGCTTTACCTTCAGGCCAAAGTTAGACACCTCGGCCAGGTGTTTCAGGTGGTCTTCATATGTCTTGAGAAGATGATGACTTCATCCAGGTACAACAGGACGGTTTCAAAATTCAGAATGCAGCATTTGTGCTGCACAAGGTGGCTCTTTTAGTTACAAACGCCTGAGGGGGGTGACATGTTCCCTTTAAAGTCACTTAACGTATGGGACTCCCCAAAATATTGTGGAAACCAGGTCGCTCCTGGTATATAGGGCATGAATAGCGGCACTATGGGAGTGGTTACTGCAGCAGGGTCCGGCCGGCTTGTAGGAGCTGCACGTACTGCAGGGCCTGGTGGCATTACTGGACCCATGGCCGCGTCCACCGTGGGGTCCGGGGCATCATGGGGCCTGCGGCTGCCACCGCCAATTCTCCCGGGGCAGACATGTCCCCTTCCCCCTTGCTAACCTTGCAGGGCTGACGTCTTGCCACTGGAGTCTGTAGCGGTTCCTCCTCTGCATGGTCGGGCGCTTCTCCCGGTCCTCCGTCCAGCACTTTTCAATGTTCTCACTTGTGGTGTTGCTGCACGGCATCTTCACTTCTTGCTTTCCTCACAGCGCTGCACGGCACCCTCATCCTCCTTGTGCTCTTTTGGATTGCTCCGCCCATGAAGGTACGCCCTTTCTTCCCCACGTGGCACAGCAATGGCAGCTTCCAAATAAACTGTCACAGTCTCTGGCACACAGTACCTGGCGATGCCAGGGCACGCAATCCTGTTCATGACGCCAAGTTTGAGTCACCCACCAGGGCAATGGGGATACTCAGTACTGGGTCCAGTCACACTTAAAGAGGATGTCACGGTGGCTGCGACCTGGTCCGTGGCCCTGGGCACTCAATCTTAAAGGGGAAAGGTCTTTAAGGGGTATTTTGGAATAAAGTCGATTCCTGACGCATCCTGTGGTTCTCGGTCAGAGGGGACCGATGCTGCTTAAAGGGTCCTCTGGGGTGATGTTGCAGCAAGATGGTGATGCTTCCCACAGGTGAAGCGGGGTCCCCAGGGCTCCCAAGGTGCATGGTAAGGATGGTGGGTTGCCGGTAAATAATGGAGGACACGGGGTTGCAGTCTTTACCTGGTTTACTAAAGTAGTAGTCAGTCTCAGTCCAGGGTACCGGCAACAGGTGCAGAAGGAGTCCAAGCAGCCCGAAAACAAGTAGAAATCCCCTTGGCAGGTCAGGTTGGGAGCCTTCCACTGTGCACTGGTTTTCTTGTCTCTTGCTACCTGTAGTTTGCTGGCAAGGTACCCCTTTCTCTCTCCTGTCCTGGGACAGTACCTTCACGTTAGGCCACTTGAGCTGTTCTCTTGGGGTCTCTGACACGGTGACTCCAGGCTCTAACTGCACTCTGGCTCACAGGAGGTCCAATCGCCGCCTCCTTGAGCTCCTAATGACTCCTCTTAGCTCCTTTCCTGTCTCTTGTCTCACACAGACTGAACTAACTCCTCCTCCAGACCAGGATCATTATTAAGGGAAGTTCCTCTAAAACAGGGTTTTGAGCTCCCCCTTCTGGCCTAGAGTTAGAATGTGTTGTGTGTACAGCTTACCTGCCACTTGTCTCCAGGCATGGCACTACCCTCCCCGAGAGGAAGGCAGCACCACTGTGGTACCCGAACTACTGGGGTGCCACATATGTAACACTTAAAATTACCCAGATATATAAAAATGTAGTCTCAATATGTCTAGAATAATGGGTACATAGTAGTCACTAGATCAGGTATGGCGGAGGTATATGGTAATGTACCTGAAATAGGATCCTGGCTGTAAGAGTAGCTCTCGTTATTTTTGTTATTTATAACGCCCTGTTCTTTATTACATACCGTCCATTCTTGTTAGATATATAACGCAATGACAGCTGATGGAGCATGGTAAAGCTTCTTTTCTAATGGAGGAGCTGATGGACTGGTCTTCTGGTCACCGGCTGCTCCATCAGCCGTCATTTTATATCTAACGAAAGGGCACTGTGAATAACAATAATGAGAATGCGCTATGTAAGAGACAGTAAGCAAGAAAGAGAAGATATGCTATGACCCAGGACCACCAAAATATACACAATAATAAAGTTTATTGAAGGCCACAAAACACCCAAAAGTTAAAAACATTTAAAAACAGATATACTGTACATCCCCATAATAGGGTCAAACCGCCGGACATGAACACAAATGCACAACAATACACTGCATGAATGGTATGACATCAACAATAATATAGCAACGCTGACTTATGGATAGAGGGAAAATTGGAAGGTGCTATGTTTCACAGCCATCAAAGGAGCTAGAGATCCTGTGACAAAACTCACATTAAAGATAAGCGCTATGTCTAAATGATCGGCTACAAAAAGTATCCATATAGTTATTCAGACTCTGGCATAATGACATGGGGAAAACAAAATATCTGTATATGATTTAGAAGACATTCAGATACATTAAGATACAATGCCAGGTGCAGTATATAGAATAAACGAAGATGTCACGAAACCTGCTCACATGTCTGGGAGTAGTACAAAAAGGATCAGAGCTTGGGGCTTAAAGGGAAGGTGCCACCAGTTTTCTTGTAGTTTGTTTTTTTGTGAAATTAAGCTTAAAATAGTAAATAAAATGTATTAATGCAATGTTTGCACTGTTTGCAAACATTTCTATATGAAAAATATTATATATTTTCTTACAAATATATATATTGACCACTAGGGGGAGCATTTTCCGTTTTAGACCTCAAGCAGCTATAGTAAGACTTACCAGCTTTACTGTTAGCTGGAAAATCTGGGCAGTAACTGCTGACACGTTTCCTCTCCCATCAGGGAGACTCATCAGGGGAAAAAAATATAGATATAATTTGTGGGATATTCTATTTTTTGAAGTTAGAGCCCCTCCGTCGGGAGGTGGTTCCTATATGTCCAGTGCACCTGATTTTGGGTATGGACTATGGTAAGGTGAGACGACGAACGGAAGTGAATCCCCTTAAATAGATTCCTGCTCATATGGTTAATTGTTGGGCGTCCTACCTCATTTCCGTTAGACACATGGTGTGTATGCGCATCGACGCCATTGTTTAGCACTATAGATTGCATGCCGCCATTCTTTTTGTGTATACACTGCCGGTATCCGATTCACCTTTCTATTGCGCATGTCCGGTCAAAATCAGACACAAGAGGCCGTCAGAACACATTTCCGGTTCAGGCCCCCATGTTACTTGCTACTGCGCATGCGGCGCTTTAGAAGTCGATATACGCCTACCTTCTGGTGGCGTCACAGTATCCCAAACCGCGGCGCCTCAGTAGCAAGTGCACCATTGTTACCCGCTACTGCGCATGCGGCGCTTTAGAAGCCGATACACGCCTACCTTCTGGTGGCGTCACAGCATCCCAAGCAGCGGCGCCTCAGGAGCAAGTGCACGCCTACCTTTTGGTGACGTCACAGCATCCCAGGCAGCGGTGCTTCAGGAGCTGGTGCACGTCTATCCTATGGTGGCGTCACAGTATCTAACGCAGCAGCGCTTCAGGAGCCAGTGTACGCCTACCATTCGGTGGCGTCACAGTATATCAAATAGCCACCAGGTTTTTAAATATATATATATCCCTGACGGCACTGAAGCTTTTGAAATTTAATATTGATACACCTTCCTTTATTAGACTGAGCTGGCTGGTTAGTTAGTTTATAATATCATTTGCCACCCACATATATTAACCAGATCAGTATATATTTGGATACGGATACATCATATTATCACAGCTAAAATAAAAAGGATATACCTTATTATAATGGACCGGCTGGCTAATTAGCTTCTGCTATCCTTTTCAACCCACCCATATTCACAGGATTAATGTATAATTCAATACAGATACATAATGCTTTCATAACAAAAATAATAATAAAGAGCATATTGGCTACTACAGAAGAATTATTCTCATAGCCATAAGGGGAATAAACAAAACCGTCCTGACGTAAACGTCCACAAAACACAATTCTCAGTAATAGGCCTCAAAACATAAGGGCCCGAGAAACAGATGAATAAAATACAGCAGTGGCTAGTATTATATTATAAGATCCTAATAGACAATGTAATATACATTCCGTTTTTTGGCCGAATATTCCTGGGAGGCAGAACCTAGACTCCAACATATCGATTATACAGCAGGAAAACCCCCATTATCACTAGGTTCATTTGAATTTATTTCACAAAAAACAACTGTAGCTTAATTGTTCATTTAGGCCAAGAGGATGGCAAGTATTGAGGCGAAATATCCACCTCGATTCCCTTTGGAGCAAGATCTTATCAAAGTCCCCACCTCTCCTTGGTGGTTTGACTTTCTCAATGCCCATAAATTGTATGGTCTTGAGATCTCCATTGTGTACTCCATTAACATGTCTTGCTACAGGTGTCTCTCTCTCGTTCCGGATGTCACCTAGATGTTCTCCTATCCTCCTTCTGAACTCTCTCACAGTTTTGCCTATATATGCCTTCCCGCATCTACACATGATGCGGTAGACTACACCCTTAGTTTTACAATTAATGAAGTCCTTAATTTCAAAGGACTCATTAGTGCTGTCAAAATTCTTTCCCACACTTATGTACTCACAAGCGATACATCCACCACAGCGGTAGCATCCCTTGGTTTTAGTTGGTAACCAGGTTTCTTTTCCCGCCGGTGTGACAAAGTGGCTATGGACCAGGCGATTTCCTATTGTCCGACTTTTTCTGTAGGTGATATGTGATCTGTCACCCACAAGTTCTTTTATATCCTCATCCATCTGGAGAATACTCCAGTATTTCTGAATCACTTCCCTCACCATTTGAGCTCCATTATCAAAGGTACAGATTAGTCGGGCTTTCCCCTCCGTGTTCTCGACTTTCCTTCTAGGTACCAAAAGTCCCCTCCTCTCCTGTTTGTTTGCATGTTTAAACGCCTCCCTGAGTATAGAATCGGGGTAACCCTTCATAAGGAATCTTTGGCGTAGATCGTCTGCCTTATTTTTAAAATCCTTTATGTCCGAGCAATTCCTTTTTAACCTCAGATACTGACCCTTGGGTATACCCTTTTTCAGGGAGTAAGGGTGATGACTCTCCCATTTCAATAAAGAATTAGTTGAAGTAGGTTTATGAAAGATGGTTGTTTCCAAAGCATCCCCATTTTTAGATTTTGTTATTAAGACATCAAGGAATGCTAACTGTCTAGGGTCAATCTCATGTGTAAACCTCAAACCAATCTCGTTGTTGTTCAGTAAGTTAATAAAATCCTGAAATTCAGCCACAGTGCCCCGCCACAAGATAAAAACATCATCTATGAACCTGACCCAGAGTTCAATTTTACTGGTCAGGTACATAGATTTCTCAGGGAATACGATGGTGTCCTCCCACCAGCCCAGGAACAGGTTGGCGTAACTTGGCGCACAGGGATTCCCCATGGCCGTGCTTGCCATCCTCTTGGCCTAAATGAACAATTAAGCTACAGTTGTTTTTTGTGAAATAAATTCAAATGAACCTAGTGATAATGGGGGTTTTACTCCTGTATAATCGATATGTTGGAGTCTAGGTTCTGCCTCCCAGGAATATTCGGCCAAAAAACGGAATGTATATTACATTGTCTATTAGGATCTTATAATATAATACTAGCCACTGCTGTATTTTATTCATCTGTTTCTCGGGCCCTTATGTTTTGAGGCCTATTACTGAGAATTGTGTTTTGTGGACGTTTACGTCAGGACGGTTTTGTTTATTCCCCTTATGGCTATGAGAATAATTCTTCTGTAGTAGCCAATATGCTCTTTATTATTATTTTTGTTATGAAAGCATTATGTATCTGTATTGAATTATACATTAATCCTGTGAATATGGGTGGTTTGAAAAGGATAGCAGAAGCTAATTAGCCAGCCGGTCCATTATAATAAGGTATATCCTTTTTATTTTAGCTGTGATAATATGATGTATCCTTATCCAAATATATACTGATCTGGTTAATATATGTGGGTGGCAAATGATATTATAAACTAACTAACCAGCCAGCTCAGTCTAATAAAGGAAGGTGTATCAATATTAAATTTCAAAAGCTTCAGTGCCGTCAGGGATATATATATATTTAAAAACCTGGTGGCTATTTGATATACTGTGACGCCACCGAATGGTAGGCGTACACTGGCTCCTGAAGCGCTGCTGCGTTAGATACTGTGACGCCACCATAGGATAGACGTGCACCAGCTCCTGAAGCACCGCTGCCTGGGATGCTGTGACATCACCAAAAGGTAGGCGTGCACTTGCTCCTGAGGCGCCGCTGCTTGGGATGCTGTGACGCCACCAGAAGGTAGGCGTGTATCGGCTTCTAAAGCGCCGCATGCGCAGTAGCGGGTAACAATGGTGCACTTGCTACTGAGGCGCCGCTGTTTGGGATACTGTGACGCCACCAGAAGGTAGGCGTATATCGACTTCTAAAGCGCCGCATGCGCAGTAGCAAGTAACATGGGGGCCTGAACCGGAAATGTGTTCTGACGGCCTCTTGTGTCTGATTTTGACCGGACATGCGCAATAGAAAGGTGAATCGGATACCGGCAGTGTATACACAAAAAGAATGGCGGCATGCAATCTATAGTGCTAAACAATGGCGTCGATGCGCATACACACCATGTGTCTAACGGAAATGAGGTAGGACGCCCAACAATTAACCATATGAGCAGGAATCTATTTAAGGGGATTCACTTCCGTTCGTCGTCTCACCTTACCATAGTCCATACCCAAAATCAGGTGCACTTGACATATAGGAACCACCTCCCGACGGAGGGGCTCTAACTTCAAAAAATAGAATATCCCACAAATTATATCTATATTTTTTCCCCTGATGAGTCTCCCTGATGGGAGAGGAAACGCGTAGGGAAGTTTACCTTTTGTATGGTGGGTACAATTATTGAGCCTGACTTGGGGACTGCCCTTGTCAGGGTGGGAGCAACACAGGGGCACGACCGGGGTAGGATAGTATACATTTCCCTTTCCCCTGTGTACAAATGAAAGCTCCTGATAAGAGAGAACAAAAAGCGACTGATTTGGTGAGATAAAACCATTTTTTTACTCAGCACTGGTATTTTGAGCACTGTTTGCACTTTATCACATTTATCGTCCATGAAACGGTTTTATATTGTTACCATTAAAGGTTATGTTTTATTTATATATATAGAAGATTCCCTTGGCTAATTTGATTATATTTAAAGGAGTCTTTGGGGTATCTGCACTTGATATACCCCAGAACTTTTGGGTTTTGCTTTCAGCATTATAAGTGTGTTTCCGTTATGGCCGGTTTCTTGTCGGCAGGACCTGACACTGACTTATGGCTTAATGAGGCCAGAGAGATTTTCTCTGAAAAAACATTTGCTCAGAAAAAATACACCCCAACATATACAGCAGCGTTCAAAGATCTAAATAAGTTATATAAAGAACACACGAGCTCCTGGTGGGAAATCCAGAGTTTAGAAACATACATAAAAAATAACATAGTCCCTAGGGGACTGCGTATTACCCTATTACCAGCACCTTGGTGCCGTAATCCACAACTATTAAGCTGTTGGGAGAAGGAGGCAACAAGTAGCTCTCTGAGATTCATGAATTTGTTGGTTACAGAGGAAAAAAACAACTTTGAGAAACTAAATACTAGACTGAAAGAACAGATAGAAGTAGTAACAAAATTTAAAGGAGAAAGTGATTTCAGTGTTAAAGAAACACAACTACAGAATTCTATTGAAAAATTTCAGTATAAATTAAAAGAAAGAAAGCATAAACAGTATTTAAGAGATCTCCAAGACTTTAAGGAGAATAAAATCTATCAGGTCTTGGGAGATCGTATAGAAAGAGGAGAAAGAGAAACTGACTTATCCTCAACAGAAACCGACATTTCAGATACGGAGACCAGACAAAGACCAATACGTAGTCGACAGAGGGGCAAAAGTAGAGGTTATTCAAGGGGAGGTAACTTTCATTCATACACCAGGCCCGGTTTTTTAGACAACACATATTCCCTAAGGAGCAGAAATCCCTTCAACAAGGATTAGAACTACAAGTGGTTAATCTCTCTGATAGAACAATCAGTGATTTAGAGATGACGGTATTGAGTAAGGGGTTGTCATTCATCCCTACTACTGATTTTTCGACCTTTGATTGTATCAAGGATATAAATTTATTTGTCAGAAAACTTAGATGGCACAAGTTTTTTAAACAACAAAATAAAAAGACTTGTGCGGGTTTAAATATTCCAGTTTATATGCTTCAGGAGGTACAGCTCCTGGCTAACCTGGATCAACCCCCATCTTCACTAACTGGCCAGGGTCCTTTTACATCCTTGAAAAAAACCAGTACCAAAATGCCGCCAATTGGTGGCGATGTTTCTGCTATAGATGTGTTCCTTAACCTAACAACTGATGAGATTAAGAAAAAGGAGGGGACACATACCAGACATAACTTAACGAAGGAACAGGTGGATGCACTCCATAATCTAGAGAGGGACACATCTATAGTAGTAAAACCCTCTGATAAAGGGGGAAACATAGTTATAATGAATGTCGATGACTATAGAGAGATGTTTTTCTCTTTATTAAATGACTTAAAAACCTATGGCCGAGTTTCGTGTAACCCAGCAGAAAAGACAAAAAATGAATTGAAAATCATACTTGATGGAGCCAAGGGATATGGACTGATTAGCCAGGAGGAATATGATTATCTCCTCCCCAAACATCTGGTGGCGGCGACTTTTTATGCACTCCCAAAATTACATAAGGGGGTCTGTCCCCTTAAGGGCAGACCCATCGTATCGGGTATTGGGAGTATAAGCCATAATGTGGGTACATACCTCGATGAGATATTAAGACCTTTTGTGAGCTCTTTGCCGTCATATGTCAGGGATACGGCTGATCTTCTAAGTAAACTTGACAACATTAATGTGGAACCAGAAGTATTCCTGGCCAGTATTGACATTGAGGCACTTTATTCGTCTATCCCACATAATTTTGGGATCAGAGGCGTTAAACACTTCTTGGCTACAAGGGGCCGCCAGTGTGTCCCTCACAATCAGTTGGTAATCTCCCTCCTAGAGTTTGTGTTGCACAACAACTTTTTTACTTTCGATGGTAAGGTCCTCCGCCAGCTCAGGGGCACGGCCATGGGGAATCCCTGTGCGCCAAGTTATGCCAACCTGTTCCTGGGCTGGTGGGAGGACACCATCGTATTCCCTGAGAAATCTATGTACCTGACCAGTAAAATTGAACTCTGGGTCAGGTTCATAGATGATGTTTTTATCTTGTGGCGGGGCACTGTGGCTGAATTTCAGGATTTTATTAACTTACTGAACAACAACGAGATTGGTTTGAGGTTTACACATGAGATTGACCCTAGACAGTTAGCATTCCTTGATGTCTTAATAACAAAATCTAAAAATGGGGATGCTTTGGAAACAACCATCTTTCGTAAACCTACTTCAACTAATTCTTTATTGAAATGGGAGAGTCATCACCCTTACTCCCTGAAAAAGGGTATACCCAAGGGTCAGTATCTGAGGTTAAAAAGGAATTGCTCGGACATAAAGGATTTTAAAAATAAGGCAGACGATCTACGTCAAAGATTCCTTATGAAGGGTTACCCCGATTCTATACTCAGGGAGGCGTTTAAACATGCAAACAAACAGGAGAGGAGGGGACTTTTGGTACCTAGAAGGAAAGTCGAGAACACGGAGGGGAAAGCCCGACTAATCTGTACCTTTGATAATGGAGCTCAAATGGTGAGGGAAGTGATTCAGAAATACTGGAGTATTCTCCAGATGGATGAGGATATAAAAGAACTTGTGGGTGACAGATCACATATCACCTACAGAAAAAGTCGGACAATAGGAAATCGCCTGGTCCATAGCCACTTTGTCACACCGGCGGGAAAAGAAACCTGGTTACCAACTAAAACCAAGGGATGCTACCGCTGTGGTGGATGTATCGCTTGTGAGTACATAGTGTGGGAAAGAATTTTGACAGCACTAATTAGTCCTTTGAAATTAAGGACTTCATTAATTGTAAAACTAAGGGTGTAGTCTACCGCATCATGTGTAGATGCGGGAAGGCATATATAGGCAAAACTGTGAGAGAGTTCAGAAGGAGGATAGGAGAACATCTAGGTGACATCCGGAACGAGAGAGAGACACCTGTAGCAAGACATGTTAATGGAGTACACAATGGAGATCTCAAGACCATACAATTTATGGGCATTGAGAAAGTCAAACCACCAAGGAGAGGTGGGGACTTTGATAAGATCTTGCTCCAAAGGGAATCGAGGTGGATATTTCGCCTCAATACTTGCCATCCTCTTGGCCTAAATGAACAATTAAGCTACAGTTGTTTTTTGTGAAATAAATTCAAATGAACCTAGTGATAATGGGGGTTTTACTGCTGTATAATCGATATGTTGGAGCCTAGGTTCTGCCTCCCAGGAATATTCGGCCAAAAAACGGAATGTATATTACATTGTCTATTAGGATCTCATAATATAATACTAGCCACTGCTGTATTTTATTCATCTGTTTCTCGGGCCCTTATGTTTTGAGGCCTATTACTGAGAATTGTGTTTTGTGGACGTTTACATCAGGACGGTTTTGTTTATTCCCCTTATGGCTATGAGAATAATTCTTCTGTAGTAGCCAATATGCTCTTTATTATTATTTTTGTTATGAAAGCATTATGTATCTGTATTGAATTATACATTAATCCTGTGAATATGGGTGGGTTGAAAAGGATAGCAGAAGCTAATTAGCCAGCCGGTCCATTATAATAAGGTATATCCTTTTTATTTTAGCTGTGATAATATGATGTATCCGTATCCAAATATATACTGATCTGGTTAATATATGTGGGTGGCAAATGATATTATAAACTAACTAACCAGCCAGCTCAGTCTAATAAAGGAAGGTGTATCAATATTAAATTTCAAAAGCTTCAGTGCCGTCAGGGATATATATATTTAAAAACCTGGTGGCTATTTGATATACTGTGACGCCACCGAATGGTAGGCGTACACTGGCTCCTGAAGCGCTGCTGCGTTAGATACTGTGACGCCACCATAGGATAGACGTGCACCGGCTCCTGAAGCACCGCTGCCTGGGATGCTGTGACGTCACCAAAAGGTAGGCGTGCACTTGCTCCTGAGGCGCCGCTGCTTGGGATGCTGTGACGCCACCAGAAGGTAGGCGTGTATCGGCTTCTAAAGCGCCGCATGCGCAGTAGCGGGTAACAATGGTGCACTTGCTACTGAGGCGCCGCTGTTTGGGATACTGTGACGCCACCAGAAGGTAGGCGTATATCGACTTCTAAAGCGCCGCATGCGCAGTAGCAAGTAACATGGGGGCCTGAACCGGAAATGTGTTCTGACGGCCTCTTGTGTCTGATTTTGACCGGACATGCGCAATAGAAAGGTGAATCGGATACCGGCAGTGTATACACAAAGAGAATGGCGGCATGCAATCTATAGTGCTAAACAATGGCGTCGATGCGCATACTGCTGTGAACTCTGTTTTTGGGCTCCCTCTAGTGGTCACAAGCGGTACTGTGTAGTGTTGTCTTTCTGCAGGTTGGCAGCATCAGCTGGTTCGTTATCCTTGGTTGGGTTTCCTATTTAGTCCACCTGGATACTCAGTTCCTTGCCTGCTCTCAATGTATTCAGTGCTCTTCAGATTCCTTGTGACTACCTTGCTCCCAGTCTCTCCAAGACAAGCTAAGTTTTTGTTTGATCATTTTTTGATTATCAGCATTTATTATGTTTTTAGTCCAGCTCGCTAAAATGTGATTTCCTCGCTTGCTGGTTGCTCTAGGGGACTGAGTTTCTCCCCCCCCCACACCGTTAGTTGGTGCGGGGGTTTTTGAAATCTCAGTGTGGATATTTTGTAAGGGTTTTTTACTGACCGCACAGACCCCTTTACTATTTTCTGCTATCTAGTATTAGTGGGCCTCATTTGCTAAATCTGTTTTCACCCCTGTGTATGTGCCTTCCTCTTACCTCACCGTTATTATATGTTGGGGGCTTCTATTTCTTTGGGGATTATTTCTCTGGAGGCAAGAGAGGTCTTTCTTTCTCTCTAGGGGTAGTTAGTTCCTCAGGCTGGCTCGAGACGTCTAGTATTTTTTAGGCACGTTCACCGGCTACTTCTAGTGTGTTTGGATAGGTTCAGATTTGCGGTCAGTCCAGTTTGCCACCTCCCTAGAGCTTGTCCTATGTATGTTACTTAGCTGGAGTAATTTGTGATCCTCAACCACTAAGGATCATAACAGCATACACACCATGTGTCTAACGGAAATGAGGTAGGACGCCCAACAATTATCCATATGAACAGGAATCTATTTAAGGGGATTCACTTCCATTCGTCGTCTCACCTTACCATAGTCCATACCCAAAATCAGGTGCACTGGACATATAGGAACCACCTCCCGACGGAGGGGCTCTAACTTCAAAAAATAGAATATCCCACAAATTATATCTATATTTTTTTCCCCTGATGAGTCTCCCTGATGGGAGAGGAAACGCGTAGGGAAGTTTACCTTTTGTATGGTGGGTACAATTATTGAGCCTGACTTGGGGACTGCCCTTGTCAGGGCGGGAGCAACACAGGGGCACGACCGGGGTAGGATAGTATACATTTCCCTTTCCCCTGTGTACAAATGAAAGCTCCTGATAAGAGAGAACAAAAAGCGACTGATTTGGTGAGATAAAACCATTTTTTTACTCAGCACTGGTATTTTGAGCACTGTTTGCACTTTATCACATTTATCGTCCATGAAACGGTTTTATATTGTTACCATTAAAGGTTATGTTTTATTTATATATATAGGAGATTCCCTTGGCTAATTTGATTATATTTAAAGGAGTCTTTGGGGTATCTGCACTTGATATACCCCAGAACTTTTGGGTTTTGCTTTCAGCAGTAACTGCTGACATCAGCATTTCCCTCCCCTTTTGGGTGGTCTAATATCCCTGGGGCAGAATGAAGAGCAGCATCACAGGGCAGAGCCATTTTGTGTGTGACTGCCCTGTGATCTGCTATCACCAGCAGTTACTGCATCAGAAGCACAGTTAGTTTATGTGGTGTGTATGGAGCAGCATTGTCTGTTCAGAGCTGTCTGTGACTCATCCCTCAGTAATAAGAAGGAGCTCCAGGTCTGCAGTGAATGGCCAGGCATTGTGGAGGGAGGGGAGAGATACATTGTATGGCAGAGAGAGGTGTCAGGTGTCACCTCTCTCTGCAGGCTGGGAATGCAGCTTAATGGAGTGAATGGAGCTCCTGTGATAGAGAGTAAGTGGAGCTTGGCAGAGAGCACTGGGCTATAATAAAATGGCAGCTAGTCACACCTACAGCAGTGAGTTGTGTAGCCCACAGTGGCATGCCCAGCTCACTGCTAACACCTCTCCAATGTTAAAGATAGGGTCAGCGCCGGTCTATTATCTCCTATGTCCATGGGGTGCTGTAAAATGACACTGTTAGTGCCCTGCTACTGCTGCAAAACCAAGATGTCAGCCCCCAGTTCCTTCTTTAAACACATATAACACACAAAATCTGTTTCACATGCATTTAAAACTTGGTTATAGCAGCATATTATGCTACATTACAGTGATTTATTAATGATCTACAAACGCGGTACCTTACCTTTAAGGAGCCATAAGGATACAGTTGAAAAAGATGCTCACCCCAAAGATGGGGAGTAAATACCTAAAGAGCATGACCAGTGAAGGTGCGAGCCAGAGGTCCGGGGGCACTGGAAGCCCAAATGTAAAAGACAGTGCTATATATAATAAAACATAATACTACGTAATAATGGGACGTTGCTGTACATAACAACAGAAGATGCTATACAATAAGGGACAGCCACAGACATAGCTAGAGAGGATGGTACGTAATAAGGTTATAAAGTGTTATATATAATAAAAGAGGAAACTATGTACTTAAGGATGGTGTCATGACTCAGGATGGGGTGGTTTTGGCTCTGTCCTGGTCAGGTCATGGTTAAGATACTTCGCCTCTCTTTGGTTCTGGGTCGGCTATTTAATGCTGGTAGTTCCTGGGTCCAGTGTTGGAGATACTTCCGTTTACTCGGCTAGGGATTGCTGACCCAGGTTACTCATCTGTTATCGTTGTGCCTCTGTGCGTGTGAGCTTTTCTGTGTATGATCCGGTTCGTCCCCTGATTTCTGCCTCTGTGTTCTCCTCTGTAGTGCCCTGTCCTTCCTGGTTCTCTGACCCCTTGGCTTATCTTGGTTCACTCACTGTCTCGTCCCTAGGTACCTCGCTCTCGTTTGGCTTTGGTCCTTGGATCTCCATTTGCCTACATTTACGTTTTGTGCCCCGTATTCCGAGCTCTCAGCTGCTTCCCCGTCCTCACGTGTGGTAGCTCCACCTCCATGGGACCATGTGACTGTTTTGTGTCAGGTTCAGTGCGCACTGCACGCTTTACCTCTCACACTCCCTGCGCTCATTTACGGGCCCGCTGCAAGCACCCCCTATGCTCCTCTGGTGAGACATACCATGAGTCATTACATTATCACCGACCCACTTTCAAAATTTGTTTGTGGACACTTTTGTTTGTCTGTGTATATGGATCCACTGCATGCTTTGTCTGAGCAGGTAACTAATCTGACTCAGATGATGCAAAATCTGTCTGTGGAGCAAAGGTCCTTAGTGGCATCTCACCAACAGGTTTGAAGAGATCTGACTGAGACTGTTAAATCGGTTCGGAGTGCTTCTTTTGTTTCTGGCTGTAAGGATGGCGGTGTGTCTGATGTTTCATTACCTTCCTCTGAACCCTCTGTCAAACCTCTGGACACCTTTTCTGGGGACAAGAGTAAATTCTGGGTGTTTAAGGAGGGATGCAAACTACTGTTTTCTTTGTGCCCTCGGTATTCAGGCGAAGAGATCCAAAGGGTGGGCATTGTCATTTCTCTTTTGAGGGAGGGTCCGCTGTCCTGGGCTCTTTCCCTGTCTCCCTCCGCCCCGAGAGAATGTCTGTTGATTGGTTCTTCGAGGCCTTGGGGCTGATTTACGATGAACCGGATAGTGTAAGGTTGGCCGAGGACACGATTATGAGTCTCTCTCAGGAAAAGCTCTCAGCTGAATGGTATAGTTCTGAGTATCGATGTTGGGCTCCGGAGGTTGACTCTGCACTCAGATGGTTGCTCCGAAGAGGGTTGTCCAACCACCTTAAGGATGCGTTGGCTCTGCATCCACCACCCTACTCTTTGGAGGCCATGATGCAGGCCATTCGAATGGATCACAGGCTTTGTGAAAGGAGTGGCACAACATGAGACTCTCTTATATTCTACCAAATCTCAACCCGCATCGTCTGTTGAGCCCATGGAGGTAGGATGTCTCTGTGAATGAGAGGAAACTTCGTAGAGAGTAACAGCTCTGTTTCTACTGTGGGTCCACGGGACATTGAAGAAAAGACTGCCCTTCCTGCCCTATGTCTTCCAAGGTGTTGGAAAACACCTAAGTCTGGGTAACTGCCGAGGAGGTTGCCCAGACTCCCAGGTACATTTTTCCTCGGTTTCCAAGTTATTGCCTAATGTTGAACTTGGTGTAAACAGCTGTTTTTTCCCCGCTGCGGCTTTTGTGGATTGTGGGTCTACTGTGAATTTGATTAACTCCAGGTTGGTGGTCCAGTATAGGATAGGGACAGCAAGGTTGGCTAGTCCCATAAAAGTGGTGGCTATCGACTCTACACCCCTCACCAAGAACGGGATTTGCTCTGTGTCTGAGGTGTTCGTCCTCAAGGTGGGCCCCGTACACAATGAACACATCACCTGTTTTGTGCTGAACAACTTGCCTGCGGGGTTGGTGTTGGGGTTAACAAGAAAAGAGATTGATAGCCAGCTCACCAGTAACCACCGCAGGTGCACGGAACTCCGTTGTAGGAAATCGCAATGTTCATCAGGAAAAGAAAAAAGTTGAGTTCCAGCTCCTTAAAAAATACTGTTTAATGATTTCCAAAAATATAAAAACCACATGTACAAGGTGGACAAGCTCCCTCCGGTAAGTGCCCTTAAGCAAGAGAAGCTATACGGCAACGCGTTTCGATCAAATGATCTTTATCAAAGCCATACCTTGATCCGGCTGTGCTCCTCTATATGAGGAAACTCAACCAACAAGATCCCTTGTATAAATCACATGACAAATTAGAAGGCCCTAACATAAAACCATTACTCAACATCTATACATTATAAAATATTCACCTCTAGATCAGCAATAGTGCTGCATAATTTCATTTCGCTTATTTAATCCCATCGGGAATCTGGTATTTAACTGGAAAATACAGTATGCTTCTCGCGTAAGGAGACGTCTCCTGGTGTCTCTACCGCGAGGAGATATATTAACCCGTTCTATTCCCTGAACCTGGAAACATGTTGTACTCTGTGCATGGTGCATAACAAAGTGTTTAGATGCTGCCGATATATTTCTGTTCTCACTCTGCGTATTGCCTATATCATATAAATGTTCCCTGATGCGTGTCTTTAATTTCCTGGCCGTGCATCCCACATAAGACAGATTGCACTCTCTGCAGTTAATTTTGTACACTATATTAGTAGAGTTGCAGTTAATATATTGCTTGGTACAAAATTTAACTGTCCCGTCCGCATTATAGAAAGTTTTAGCGACAACAGCATGTTTACAAGTACTGCAATTATTTGTGCCACATCTGAAAAACCCTGAATAATTTAACCATGTTTTTGTACCTTTTGTCATATCAGACCGAAACATGCTGGGAGCTATTTTGTTGCCAATTGTCGGTGGTCTCCTAGACACCACATTTATACCGGAATTTAATATATCATACAATTGTTGATCCTCATATAGGATGGGCAAGTATCTATAAATAATATCTTTAATTTTAGTAAACTGTGGACTATACTGGAAACATATATAAGGCTTTCTCTCCATTTCTACATTAGTACTTTTCTGGGATGTTATCAGCTCTTTGGGATCTTTTCCTTCCACAATCCTTTTTGCTCGATTAATTGTCCACTGAGGGTATTTACGTTTTTTTAATTTATTTGCCACTTGCCCAAATTCTCCCTTCAGATCCCCCTCACACATAGATCGGAACATTATCACTAGAACACATCACAAGCCAGTGAGAGGCAATACCATCTTACATGCTAATAGTAGCCATAGTAAGCATACGATTAAGTCGATCCCAGTGGGTGAGTTCACCAGGATCAAGCGAAATTGTAGTTTGGAGGGGGATCTGAAGGGAGAATTTGGGCAAGTGGCAAATAAATTAAAAAAATGTAAATACCCTTAGTGGACAATTAATTGAGCAAAAAGGATCGTGGAAGGAAAAGATCGCAAAGAGCTGATAATATCCCAGAAAAGTACTAATGTAGAAATGGAGAGAAAGCATTATATATGTTTCCAGTATAGTCCACAGTTTACTAAAATTAAAGATATTATTTATAGATACTTGCCCATCCTATATGAGGATCAACAATTGTATGATATATTAAATTCCGGTATAAATGTGGTGTCTAGGAGACCACCGACAATTGGCAACAAAATAGCTCCCAGCATGTTTCGGTCTGATATGACAAAAGGTACAAAAACATGGTTAAATTATTCAGGGTTTTTCAGATGTGGCACAAATAATTGCAGTACTTGTAAACATGCTGTTGTCGCTAAAACTTTCTATAATGCGGACGGGACAGTTAAATTTTGTACCAAGCAATATATTAACTGCAACTCTACTAATATAGTGTACAAAATTAACTGCAGAGAGTGCAATCTGTCTTATGTGGGATGCACGGCCAGGAAATTAAAGACACGCATCAGGGAACATTTATATGATATAGGCAATACGCAGAGTGAGAACAGAAATATATCGGCAGCATCTAAACACTTTGTTATGCACCATGCACGGAGTACAACATGTTTCCAGGTTCAGGGAATAGAACGGGTTAATATATCTCCTCGCGGTGGAGACACCAGGAGACGTCTCCTTACGCGAGAAGCATACTGGATTTTCCAGTTAAATACCAGATTCCCGATGCGATTAAATAAGCGAAATGAAATTATGCTGCACTATTGCTGATCTAGAGGTGAATATTTTCTAATGTATAGATGTTGAGTAATGGTTTTATGTTAGGACCTTCTAATTTGTCATGTGATTTATACAAGGGATCTTGTTGGTTGAGTTTCCTCATATAGAGGAGCACAGCCGGATCAAGGTATGGCTTTGATAAAGATCATTTGATCGAAACGCGTTGCCGTATAGCTTCTTTTGCTTAAGGGCACTTACTGGAGGTGGAGCTTGTCCACCTTGTACATGTGGTTTTTATATTTTTGGAAATCATTAAACAGTATTTTTTAAGGAGCTGGAACTCAACTTTTTTCTTTTCTTGGTGTTGGGGTTCCCTTGGCTGCAATGTCATAATCCAGAAGGACTTCGAAGACGTGTTGTCCGAAAGCGAGGCTGAGGTTTTACCACCGCTTCGCCCTTTTGATTGTGCCATTGACCTGATTCTGGGTGCCAAATTGCCCAAGGCCCATCTGTCCAATCTGTTGGGTCCTGAGCGGGTCACCATGAAAGATTACATTTCCGAGAGTCTTTGTAAGGGACCCATTCGCCCTTCTGTTTTTCCTGTGGCAGCAAGGTTCTTTTTCATTAAGAAAAAAGACTGTGGTCTCCGCCCATGCCTTGTGTTATGAACTATACTTTTGGGCTCCCTCTTGTGGTCACTCGCGGTATGGCTCTTTGATTCTCTTTCCTCAGCTTGGTAGTCACCTGTTCGTTAAGACTCTGGATGTTTCTATTTAAACTTCCTGGAGTCTTAGTCCATTGCCTGGCATCCATGTAATCAGTCCTTGTCTGGTTGCTCTTGTCTACTGGTCCTGATTTTTGCAACATAAGCTAAGTCCTGCTTTCTTGTTTTTTGTTTATTTGTATTATTCTGTTTTTTGTCCAGCTTGTTCATAATGTGATTCCTGATTTTGCTGGAAGCTCTTAGGGGTGCTGATATTCTCCCCCCATACCGTTAGTCGGTACGGGGGTTCTTGGATATTCAGCGTGGATATTTTAGTAGGGTTTTTCGCTGACCACATAAGTCCGCTTTCTATATTTCTGCTATTATTTAGTGGGCCTCTCTTTGCTGAATCTAGTTCATACTTACGTTTGTCCTTTCCTCTTACCTCACCGTTATTATTTGTTGGGGGCCTGTATCTACTTTGGGGTATTTCTCTGGAGGCAAGTGAGGTCTGTATTTTCTCTGAAAGGGTTAGTTAGATCTCCGGCTGGCGCGAGACGTCTAGAACCAACGTAGGCACGTTCCCCGGCTGCTATTATTTGTGGGCTAGGATCAGGTATGTGGTCAGCTCAGTTACCACCTCCCTAAGAGCTAGTTTTTATGTTTGCAGACTTTGCTGAAGACCCTGAGATCCTCTGCCATTAGGATCACAACAGTATGCCAGGCCACTGAATAGTTAATGCATTGCAGAAGTGGGATTAAAAGAAAAAGAGAAGTTCTGAGTTTTTTTTTGTTTTTTTTTTTCTTCCTTCCCCTTTACCTCTGAATGGCTTGAAACTCTGCTGCAGACATGAATGTGCAAACTCTGATTACTGGTGTGGATCAGCTTGCTGCTCGTGTGCAGAGCATTCAGGATTTTGTTATTGGCAGTCCTATGTCAGAGCCTAAGATTCCTATTCCTGAGCTGTTCTCTGGAGATCGATTTAAATTTAGGAATTTTAGGAATAATTGTAAATTGTTTCTATCTTTGAGACCTCATTCGTCTGGAGACTCAGCTCAGCAAGTTAAAATTGTTATCTCCTTCTTGCGGGGCGACCCTCAGGATTGGGCTTTCTCATTGGCGCCAGGAGATCCGGCATTGGCGAATATTGATGCGTTTTTTCTGGCGCTCGGATTGCTTTATGAGGAGTCCAATCTTGAAATTCAGGCAGAGAAGGCTTTGCTGGCTCTTTCTCAGGGCCAGGATGAAGCCGAAGTGTATTGCCAAAAATTTCGGAAATGGTCCGTGCTTACTCAGTGGAATGAGTGTGATCTGGCCGCAAATTTCAGAAATGGCCTTTCTGAAACTATTAAGAATGTGATGGTGGGCTTTCCCATTCCTACAAGTCTGAATGATTCTATGACGCTTGCCATTCAGATTGATCGGCGTTTGCGGGAGCGCAAATCCGCTAATCCTTTGGCGGTGTTGTTTGAACAGACGCCTGATTTAATGCAATGTGATAGAATTCAGACTAGAACTGAACGGCAAAATCATAGACGTCAGAATGGGTTGTGTTTTTACTGTGGTGATTCTACACATGTTATATCAGCATGCTCTAAACGCCTAACAAAGTTTGTTAGTCCTGTCGCCGTTGGTAACCTGCAGCCTAAATTTATTTTGTCTGTGACTTTAATTTGCTCATTGTCTTCCTACCCTGTTATGGCGTTTGTGGATTCAGGCGCTGCCCTGAGTCTTATGGACTTGTCGTTTGCCAGGCGCTGTGGTTTTGTCCTGGAGCCTTTGGAAAATCCTATTCCTCTTAGAGGAATTGATGCTACGCCATTGGCGGAGAATAAACCGCAGTATTGGACACAAGTGACCATGTGCATGACTCCTGAGCATCGGGAGGTGATTCTTTTTCTTGTTCTGCATAAAATGCATGATTTGGTGGTTTTGGGTCTGCCATGGTTACAGGCTCATAATCCTGTTCTGGATTGGAGGGCTATGTCTGTGTCAAGTTGGGGTTGTCAGGGAATTCATTGCGATTCCCCGTCGGTGTCTATTGCTTCCTCCACTCCTTCAGAAGTTCCTGAGTTTTTGCTTGACTATCAGGATGTGTTCAGTGAGTCCAGGTCCAGTGCTCTTCCTCCTCATAGGGACTGTGACTGCGCTATAGATTTGATTCCTGGTAGCAAGTTTCCTAAGGGACGATTATTTAATTTGTCGGTACCTGAGCATGCCGCGATGCGTTCTTATATAAAGGAGTCTTTGGAGAAAGGACATATTCGTCCATCCTCTTCCCCTCTTGGTGCGGGATTCTTTTTTGTGGCCAAGAAAGACGGATCTTTGAGACCTTGTATAGACTATCGGCTTCTGAATAAAATCACGGTTAAATTTCAGTACCCTCTGCCACTATTGTCGGACTTGTTTGCTCGGATTAAGGGTGCCTGTTGGTTCACCAAGATAGATCTTCGTGGTGCGTACAACCTTGTGCGCATTAGGCAGGGAGATGAATGGAAAACTGCATTTAATTCGCCCGAAGGTCATTTTGAGTACTTGGTGATGCCTTTTGGGCTCTCTAATGCTCCTTCAGTGTTTCAGTCCTTTATGCATGACATCTTCCGGAAGTATCTAGATAAATTTGTGATTGTTTATCTGGATGACATTTTAGTTTTTTCTGATGATTGGGATTCTCATGTAAAGCAGGTCAGGATGGTGTTTCAGGTTTTGCGTGATAATGCTTTGTTTGTGAAGGGCTCAAAGTGTCTCTTTGGAGTGCAGAAGTGTCATGAATCCCCAATGGCTAGGGATAGCACAGGACAAGCAAAGTACAAATAGATAACGGACGAGCTCTAGGGTGATGGAACCTGGGCTGACCGCTGCCCTACGCCTGACAAACGCAACTAGAGATAGCCAGGGAGCGTGCCTACGTTGGTTCTAGACGCCACGCACCAGCCTAAGAGCTAACTAGTACTGCAGAGAAAATAAAGACCTCACTTGCCTCCAGAGGAATGAACCCCAAAAGATATAGTTGCCCCCTCACATGTATTGACGGTGAAATGAGAGGAAGGCACACACATAGAGATGATATATATAGTTTTAGCAAATTGAGGACCGCTGTAAACTAGAAAGCAGAACGATACAAAAGGAGACTGAGCGGTCAGCAAAAAACCCTAATCAAAAAAACCATCCTGAGATTACAAGAACCCATGTGCCAACTCATGGCACATGGGGAGAACCTCAGTCCACTAGAGCTACCAGCTAGCATAGAGACATAATAAGCAAGCTGGACAAAAAACCAAACAACTGAAAATCAGCACTTAGCTTATCCTGAAAGATCTGGGAGCAGGTAGGCAGGAACCAAACAGAGCACATCTGAATACATTGATAGCCGGCAAGGGAATGACAGAAAGGCCAGGTAAAATAGGAAACACCCAGCCTCTGATGGACAGGTGGAAACCAAAGGCCGCAACCCACCAAAGTCACCCAGTACCAGCAGTAACCACCAGAGGGAGCCCACAAACAGAATCCACAACTGTACCCCCCCCCTTGAGGAGGGGTCACCGAACCCTCACGAGAACCCCCAGGGCGATCAGGGTGAGCTCTATGGAAGGCGCGGACCAAATCAGTCGCATGAACATCGGAGGCGACCACCCAGGAATTATCCTCCTGACCATAACCCTTCCACTTAACCAAATACTGGAGTTTGCGTCTGGAAACACGAGAATCCAAGATCTTCTCAACAACATACTCCAATTCTCCCTCCACCAGCACCGGAGCAGGAGGCTCAACCGAAGGAACAACGGGCACCTCATACCTCCGCAACAATGACCGATGGAACACATTATGAATAGCAAACGATGCTGGGAGATCCAAACGAAAAGATACAGGGTTAAGAATCTCCGAGATCCTATAAGGACCGATGAACCGAGGCTTGAACTTAGGAGAAGAGACCTTCATAGGGACAAAACGAGAAGACAACCACACCAAATCCCCAACAAGAAGTCGGGGACCCACGCGGCGACGGCGATTAGCAAACTGCTGAGTCTTCTCCTGAGATAACTTCAAATTGTCCACCACCTGATTCCAAATCTGATGTAGCCTGTCCACCACCATGTCCACTCCAGGACAATCCGAAGACTCCACCTGACCAGAGGAAAAACGAGGATGAAACCCCGAATTACAAAAAAAAGGAGAGACCAACGTGGCAGAACTAGCCCGATTATTAAGAGCAAATTCGGCCAGTGGCAAAAAAGCAACCCAGTCATCTTGATCAGCAGAAACAAAACACCTCAAATAAGTTTCCAAGGTCTGATTAGTTCGCTCCGTCTGGCCATTCGTCTGAGGATGGAATGCAGACGAGAAAGACAAATCAATGCCCATCTTGGCACAAAACGTCCGCCAAAATCTAGACACAAACTGGGATCCCCTGTCAGAAACGATATTCTCCGGAATCCCATGCAAATGGACCACGTTCTGAAAAAATAAAGGGACCAACTCAGAGGAGGAGGGCAACTTAGGCAAGGGCACCAAATGAACCATCTTAGAAAAGCGGTCACACACAACCCAGATAACGGACATTTTCTGTGAAACCGGAAGATCAGAAATAAAATCCATGGAAATGTGCGTCCAAGGCCTCTTCGGGATGGGCAAGGATAACAACAACCCACTGGCCCGAGAACAGCAAGGCTTAGCTCGAGCACACACTTCACAAGACTGCACAAAGGTACACACATCCCTAGACAAGGAAAGCCACCAAAAAGACCTGGCCACCAAGTCTCTAGTACCAAATATTCCAGGATGACCAGCCAACACAGAAGAATGGACCTCGGAGATGACTCTACTGGTCCAATCATCCGGAACAAACAGTCTTTCTGGTGGACAACGATCCGGTTTATCCACCTGAAACTCCTGCAATGCACGTCGCAAGTCTGGGGATACGGCGGACAATATTACCCCATCCCTAAGGATACCAGTAGGCCCAGAGTCTCCAGGAGAGTCAGGCACAAAACTCCTGGAAAGAGCATCTGCCTTCACATTCTTTGAACCTGGCAGGTATGAAACCACGAAATTGAAACGAGAAAAAAACAACGACCAACGAGCCTGTCTAGGATTCAAACGCCTGGCAGACTCAAGGTAAATGAGATTCTTGTGATCAGTCAAGACCACCACACGATGTTTAGCACCCTCAAGCCAATGACGCCACTCCTCAAATGCCCACTTCATGGCCAAAAGCTCCCGATTACCCACATCATAATTGCGCTCGGCGGGCGAGAACTTTCTAGAGAAGAATGCACATGGCTTCATCACCGAGCCATTAGAACTTCTCTGTGACAAAACCGCCCCCGCTCCAATCTCGGAAGCATCAACCTCAACCTGAAAAGGAAGTGAAACATCTGGTTGACACAACACAGGAGCAGAAGAAAACCGGCGCTTAAGTTCCTGAAAGGCCTCCACGGCCGCAGGAGACCAATCAGCAACATCAGCACCCTTTTTAGTCAAATCAGTCAAAGGTTTGACAATACTGGAAAAATTAGCAATGAACCGACGATAAAAATTAGCAAACCCCAAGAACTTCTGAAGGCTCTTAACAGATGTAGGTTGTGTCCAGTCACAAATAGCCTGAACCTTGACGGGATCCATCTCAATAGTAGAAGGAGAAAAAATGTACCCCAAAAAAGAAATCTTCTGGACTCCGAAGAGACACTTTGAACCCTTCACAAACAGAGAATTGGCCCGCAAAACCTGAAACACCTTCCTGACCTGTAGAACATGAGACTCCCAGTCATCAGAAAACACCAAAATATCATCCAAATACACAATCATAAACTTATCCAGATATTCACGGAAAATATTGTGCATAAAGGACTGAAAGACTGACGGAGCATTGGAGAGTCCAAAAGGCATTACCAAATACTCAAAATGGCCCTCAGGCGTATTAAATGCGGTTTTCCACTCATCACCCTGTTTTATCCGCACCAGATTATACGCACCGCGAAGATCTATCTTAGTGAACCACCTAGCCCCCTTAATGCGAGCAAACAAATCAGTTAATAATGGCAATGGATACTGGTATTTGACTGTAATCTTATTCAGAAGGCGATAATCTATACAAGGCCTCAGGGAACCATCTTTTTTTGCCACGAAAAAGAAACCTGCTCCCAGAGGGGACGAAGATGGACGAATATGTCCCTTTTCCAAGGACTCCTTAATATAATTCCGCATAGCAGTATGCTCTGGCAGTGACAGATTAAATAAACGACCCTTAGGGAACTTACTGCCAGGAATCAATTCTATAGCACAGTCACACTCTCTATGAGGAGGGAGCGAATTGAGCTTAGGCTCCTCAAAAACATCCCTATAGTCAGACAAAAACGCAGGGATCTCAGAAGGAGTAGATGAAGCGATTGAAATCGGAGGTGCATCATCATGAACCCCCTGACATCCCCAGCTTAACACAGACATAGTTTTCCAGTCCAGGACAGGATTATGAGTTTGTAACCATGGCAGACCAAGCACTAGTACATCATGTAAATTATACAGTACAAGGAAGCGAATCACCTCCTGATGAACGGGAGTCATGCGCATGGTCACTTGTGTCCAATACTGCGGTTTATTCATAGCCAATGGTGTAGAGTCAATTCCCTTCAGAGGAATAGGAACTTCCAGAGGCTCCAGACTAAAACCGCAGCGTTTAGCAAATGACCAATCCATAAGACTCAGGGCAGCGCCCGAATCCACATAGGCATCGACGGAAATGGAAGACAGTGAAAAAATCAGAGTCACAGACAAAATGAACTTAGGCTGCAGAGTACCAATGGCAAAAGATTTATCAACCCTTTTTGTGCGTTTAGAGCATGCTGATATAACATGAGCTGAATCACCACAATAAAAACACAATCCATTTTTCCGCCTATAATTTTGCCGTTCACTTCTGGACTGAATTCTATCACATTGCATAGTCTCAGGTGCCTGTTCAGAAGACACCGCCAACTGGTGCACGGGTTTGCGCTCCCGTAAACGCCGATCAATCTGAATGGCCATAGCCATAGACTCATTCAGACCTGTAGGCGTAGGGAACCCCACCATAATATCCTTAATGGCCTCAGAAAGACCATTTCTGAAGTTTGCAGCCAGGGCGCACTCATTCCACTGAGTAAGCACCGACCATTTCCGAAATTTTTGACAATATATTTCCGCTTCATCATGCCCCTGAGAGAGGGCTAATAAAGCCTTTTCAGCCTGAATCTCTAGGTTAGGTTCCTCATAGAGCAATCCCAATGCCAGAAAAAACGCATCCACACTGAGCAATGCAGGATCCCCTGGTGCCAATGCAAATGCCCAATTCTGAGGGTCGCCCCGCAGGAAAGATATTACAATCTTGACCTGTTGAGCAGGGTCTCCAGAGGAGCGAGATTTTAAAGAAAGAAACAATTTACAATTGTTCCTGAAATTCAGGAAGGTAGATCTATCTCCAGAAAAGAACTCTGGAATAGGAATTCTAGGTTCAGACATGGGAGTGTGAACAACAAAATCCTGTATGTTTTGAACTTTTGCCGCGAGATTACTCAGGCTGGAAGCCAAACTCTGGACATCCATGTTAAACAGCTAAGATCAGAGCCATTCAAGGGTTAAGAGGAGGTAAGAAGCAGCTAGACAGCAATTAAGGGCTAGGCAGCAAAACTCTGAAGGGAAAAAAAAAAAAAAATTTCCCTTAAACACTTCTTTTTCTCCTGCTTCAGCCCAAACAATTAACACTTTGTAGGCCGGCTATACTGTCATGAATCCCCAATGGCTAGGGATAGCACAGGACAAGCAAAGTACAAATAGATAACGGACGAGCTCTAGGGTGATGGAACCTGGGCTGACCGCTGCCCTACGCCTGACAAACGCAACTAGAGATAGCCAGGGAGCGTGCCTACGTTGGTTCTAGACGCCACGCACCAGCCTAAGAGCTAACTAGTACTGCAGAGAAAATAAAGACCTCACTTGCCTCCAGAGGAATGAACCCCAAAAGATATAGTTGCCCCCTCACATGTATTGACGGTGAAATGAGAGGAAGGCACACACATAGAGATGATATATATAGTTTTAGCAAATTGAGGACCGCTGTAAACTAGAAAGCAGAACGATACAAAAGGAGACTGAGCGGTCAGCAAAAAACCCTAATCAAAAAAACCATCCTGAGATTACAAGAACCCATGTGCCAACTCATGGCACATGGGGAGAACCTCAGTCCACTAGAGCTACCAGCTAGCATAGAGACATAATAAGCAAGCTGGACAAAAAACCAAACAACTGAAAATCAGCACTTAGCTTATCCTGAAAGATCTGGGAGCAGGTAGGCAGGAACCAAACAGAGCACATCTGAATACATTGATAGCCGGCAAGGGAATGACAGAAAGGCCAGGTAAAATAGGAAACACCCAGCCTCTGATGGACAGGTGGAAACCAAAGGCCGCAACCCACCAAAGTCACCCAGTACCAGCAGTAACCACCAGAGGGAGCCCACAAACAGAATCCACAACACAGAAGGTTTCCTTTTTGGGTTTTATCTTTTCCCCTTCTGCTGTGGAGATGGACCCAGTCAAGGTCCGAGCTATTCATGATTGGACTCAACCCACGTCTGTTAAGAGTCTTCAGAAGTTTTTGGGTTTTGCTAATTTCTACCGTCGTTTTATTGCTAACTTTTCTAGCGTTGTTAAACCTCTGACGGATATGACCAAGAAAGGTTCTGATGTCGCTAATTGGGCTCCTGCGGCCATTGAGGCCTTCCGGGAGCTGAAGCGCCGGTTTACTTCGGCGCCTGTTTTGTGCCAGCCTGATGTCTCACTTCCCTTTCAGGTTGAAGTGGATGCTTCTGAGATTGGTGCAGGAGCTGTTTTGTCGCAGAGAGGCTCTGGTTGCTCTATGATGAAACCATGTGCTTTCTTTTCCAGGAAGTTTTCGCCGGCTGAGCGGAACTATGATGTTGGTAATCGGGAGTTGTTGGCCATGAAGTGGGCATTTGAGGAGTGGCGTCATTGGCTCGAGGGAGCTAAGCATCGTGTGGTGGTCTTGACTGATCACAAGAACCTGATGTATCTCGAGTCTGCTAAACGCCTGAATCCTAGACAGGCTCGTTGGTCATTGTTTTTCTCCCGTTTTGATTTTGTCGTCTCATACCTGCCTGGTTCGAAAAATGTGAAGGCTGATGCTCTCTCTAGGAGCTTTGTGCCTGATTCTCCTGGAGTCTCAGAGCCGGCTGGTATTCTTAAAGAGGGAGTGATTTTGTCGGCCATTTCTCCTGATTTGCGACGTGTGTTGCAGAAATTTCAGGCTGGTAGACCTGACTCTTGTCCACCTGATAGACTGTTTGTTCCTGATAAATGGACCAGCAGAGTTATTTCCGAGGTTCATTCCTCGGTGTTGGCGGGGCATCCTGGGATTTTTGGTACCAGAGATTTGGTGGCTAGGTCCTTTTGGTGGCCTTCCTTGTCACGGGATGTGTGTGCTTTTGTGCAGTCCTGTGGGACTTGTGCTCGGCCTTGCTGTTCTCGTGCCAGCGGGTTGCTTTTGCCCTTGCCCGTCCCGAAGAGGCCTTGGACACACATTTCCATGGATTTCATTTCAGATCTTCCGGTGTCTCAGGGAATGTCTGTCATCTGGGTGGTGTGTGATCGTTTTTCCAAGATGGTCCATTTAGTGCCCTTGCCTAAGTTGCCTTCCTCTTCCGATCTGGTTCCTTTGTTTTTTCAGAATGTGGTTCGTTTGCACGGCATTCCTGAGAATATCGTGTCTGACAGAGGATCCCAGTTTGTGTCCAGATTCTGGCGATCTTTTTGTGCTAAGATGGGCATTGATCTGTCGTTCTCGTCTGCCTTTCATCCTCAGACTAATGGCCAAACGGAGCGAACTAATCAGACGCTGGAGGCTTATTTGAGATGTTTTGTTTCTGCGGATCAGGATGATTGGGTGACCTTCTTGCCATTGGCTGAGTTTGCCCTCAATAATCGGGCTAGTTCCGCTACTTTGGTTTCGCCATTTTTCTGCAACTCTGGTTTTCATCCTCGTTTCTCCTCGGGTCATGTTGAGCCTTCTGACTGTCCTGGGGTGGATTCTGTGGTTGATAGGTTGCAGCGGACTTGGAATCATGTGGTGGACAACTTGAAGTTGTCACAGGAGAAGGCTCAGCGTTTTGCCAACCGCCGCCGCGGTGTAGGTCCCCGACTTCGTGTTGGGGATTTGGTTTGGTTGTCTTCTCAGTTTGTCCCTCTGAAGGTTTCCTCTCCTAAGTTTAAGCCTCGCTTTATTGGTCCTTATAGAATTTTGGAGGTCCTTAATGCGGTGTCTTTTCGTTTGGATCTTCCTGCGTCGTTTGCCATTCACAATGTGTTCCATAGGTCTTTGTTGCGGCGGTACATTGTGCCTGTGGTTCCTGCTGTTGACCCTCCTGCTCCGGTCTTGGTTGAGGGCGAGTTGGAGTATGTGGTGGAGAAGATCTTAGATTCTCGTCTCTCTAGACGGAGGCTTCAGTATCTGGTCAAATGGAAGGGCTATGGTCAGGAGGATAATTCCTGGGTGGTCGCCTCTGATGTTCATGCGGCCGATTTGGTTCGTGCTTTTCACGCTGCCCATCCTGATTGCCCTGGTGGTCGTGGTGAGGGTTCGGTGACCCCTCCTTAAAGGGGGGGTACTGTTATGAACTATACTTTTGGGCTCCCTCTTGTGGTCACTCGCGGTATGGCTCTTTGATTCTCTTTCCTCAGCTTGGTAGTCACCTGTTCGTTAAGACTCTGGGTGTTTCTATTTAAACTTCCTGGAGTCTTAGTCCATTGCCTGGCATCCATGTAATCAGTCCTTGTCTGGTTGCTCTTGTCTACTGGTCCTGATTTTTGCAACATAAGCTAAGTCCTGCTTTCTTGTTTTTTGTTTATTTGTATTATTCTGTTTTTTGTCCAGCTTGTTCATAATGTGATTCCTGATTTTGCTGGAAGCTCTTAGGGGTGCTGATATTCTCCCCCCATACCGTTAGTCGGTACAGGGGTTCTTGGATATTCAGCGTGGATATTTTAGTAGGGTTTTTCGCTGACCACATAAGTCCGCTTTCTATATTTCTGCTATTATTTAGTGGGCCTCTCTTTGCTGAATCTAGTTCATACTTACGTTTGTCCTTTCCTCTTACCTCACCGTTATTATTTGTTGGGGGCCTGTATCTACTTTGGGGTATTTCTCTGGAGGCAAGTGAGGTCTGTATTTTCTCTGAAAGGGTTAGTTAGATCTCCGGCTGGCGCGAGACGTCTAGAACCAACGTAGGCACGTTCCCCGGCTGCTATTATTTGTGGGCTAGGATCAGGTATGTGGTCAGCTCAGTTACCACCTCCCTAAGAGCTAGTTTTTATGTTTGCAGACTTTGCTGAAGACCCTGAGATCCTCTGCCATTAGGATCACAACAGCCTTGACTTTCGGGAACTTAATAAGATCACGATAAGAAATACTTACCCGCTTCCACTCATTCCTGATTTGTGTAACCAATTATCTGGGGCTAAATGATTTTTGAAGCTGGACTTGTGGAGGGCATGAAACTTGATTCGAATACGAGAGGGGGATGAGTGGAAGTCGGCATTTCTCACATCCAAAGGATTATTCGAGAACCTTGTTATGCCTTTTGGGTTGACAAATGTTCCTGCGGTCTTTCAGAATTTCATCAATTATGTGTTCTATGATTTGATTGGGCAGTTTGTGGTCATATATTTAGATGATATTCTGATTTTTTCATCTGGTAAGCAGGCTCATATTGGTCATCTGTGTACGGTTCTCCAGAGGCTCCAGGAGAATCAGCTGTTTGCCAAATTAGAGAAATGTTTCTTCTTTATTTAGGAACTGTCTTTTTTGGGGTTCCTTTTGTCTTGTGCGGGATTTCGCATGGATCCCAAGAAGGTTCAGGCCATTGTGAACTGGGTCCAGCCTTGGGATATGAAAGGTCTGCAGCGATTCTTAGGATTCGCTAATTATTACCAGAGGTTTATTAAAAGGGTTCTCACAGGTAGTTAAGCCCCTCACTGATTTGATGCAGAACTGGTCAGTCCCAGCTGTTACAGCATTTTTGTCCTTAAAAAAATGCTTAATTATTGCCCCAATTTGGTTCAGCCTGATCCATCTGAGCCCTTTGTGGTAGAGGTGGATGCCTTGGAGGTGGGGGTGAGGGCGGTTTGTCCCAGGGGCCCACCACATTGACCAATCTGAGACCATGTGCCTTCATTTCTAAGAAGTTCACCCCAGCAGAAAGGTAACTATGATGTGGGCAATCAAGAACTTCTGACTGTTAAGTTGGCTTTTGAGGAATGGAGGCATTTTTTGGAGGGCGTGGCTCATCCCATTACCATGGTGACCGATCATAAGAACTTGGTGTACATCGAGTCTGCTAAAAGGTTGACCCCCTGGGCAGGCTAGGTGGTCTTTTTTTTTCTCGGTTCCTGTTCTCGATCACTTTTCGCCCGGGATCCAAGAATGTAAATGCCGATGTCTTGCCCCGGAGTTTTGATCCAGTGAGTCTCTCCGAACCTCCATCCTCCAACCTGGGGAAGTGGTGGCTGATATATCGTCAGGGCTGGAACAAGAGATTCGAGAAGCTCAGTCTCAAGTTCCCCCATCCAAACCGGTTGACAAACTGTTTATGCCTATGACTCAGCTCTGAGTGGACATCCTGGGATCTCGGCTACTTGTGGGGCCATTGCGAAGGTTTTTTGGTGGCCCTCGCTTACGTCTGATGTTAAGAAGTTTGAGTCTGGCTGTGAAGTGTGTGCCCGTGCTAAGAGCTCTCATAACCAGCCGGCCGGGGAATTGGTGCCTTTGCCAGTTCCTGATAGACCATGGACACATTTGTCCATGGATTTTATCACCAATCTTCCCCCTTCCAAGGGTAATATGGTCATATGGTTGATGATTGACAGGTTTTCGAAACAAGCGCACTTTGTACCCTTGGTAGCATTGCCCTCTGCTGAGACTTTGTCTGGGTTGTTCGTTCAGCATGTGGTGCGATTGCATGGTTTGCTCTTGAGTGTGGTGTCTGACCATGGAGTGCAGTTTGTGTCCAGGTATTTGGAGGGTATTTTGAAAAAGGTTGGATTTTGTGTTATCCTTTTCATCTGCATATCATCCAGAGACCAATGGTCAGACTGAATGGACCAACCAGTCGTTAGAGCAAATTTTGCGCTGTCTTTCCACCTCCAGACAGGATGATTGGTGTGATGCCTTGCCCTTAGCAGAGTTTGCGTTCAATAACCAGGTAAACCACTCCACAGGTACCTCCCCTTTCTTCTGCAACTATGGGTTGAATCCATACTTTGGGGAGTTTTCCTATTTGGACTCCAGTTGGTCTGGGGCTGATGTAGCTGTACAACAGTTGGGGGATTTGTGGCGGGAGGTCCAAAGGAATATTGGGGAGGCTCAGAGGAAGTTTAAGGTTTTTGCGGACAGGTGACGGGCTGTGGGACCGACTCTCTGGGTTGGGGATAAAGTTTGGCTGTCTATGAGGAACATTAAGCTTAAGGTTCCTTCGGCAAAATTGAGGCCTAAGTTTATTGGCCCTTATCAGATCACAGAAGTGGTTAACCCAGTGGCATTTTGGTTGCTTCTCCCATTGTCTTTTAAGATTCCCAATGTATTCCATAGGGCCCTGCTGAAACCTTTGGGGGCTGTTGAAGAAGGGTCATTGGGTCCCTTGTCACCCATTTCGGCTGATGGTCAGGAGGAGTATGAGGTGGAGTGCATTGTGGACTCCTGGATGGTGCGTTGTACACTCCAGTATCTTGTGCACTGGAAAGGGTATGGTCCGAGGACCGATCCTGGGTTCCTGCCCGATCGGTTCATGCCGATCGTCTGGTGTAGTCCCATGCCCGATTTCCTGGGAAACCTTGGGGTCCGGTGGCCCCTCATTGAGAGGGGGATACTGTCTTGACTCTGGATGGGGTGGTTCTGGCTCTGTACTGGTCTGGTCAGGGTTAAGATACTTTGCCTCTCTTTGGTTCTGGGGCAGCTATTTAATGCTGGTAGTTCCTGGGTCCAGTGTCGGTGATACTTCCGTTTACTCAGCTAGGGATAGCTGACCCAGGTTACTCATCTATTATTGCTGTGCCTCTGTGCGTGTTAGCTTTTCTGTGTATGACCCGGTTCATCCCCTGACTTCTGCCTCTGTGTTCTGTTCTGTACTGCCCTGTCCTTCCTGGTTCTCTGACCCCTTGGCTCGTCTCGGTTCACTCGCTGTCTCATACCTAGGTACCTTGCTCTTGTTTGGCTTTGACCCTTGGCTCTCCATTTGACTACGTTTACGTTTTGTGCCCCATATTCCGCGCTCTCAGCTGCTTCCCCGTCCTCACGCGCGGTAGCTCCGTCCCCTGTGATCACGTGACTGTTTTGTGTCAGGTCCAGTGCGCACTGCGTGCTTTAGCTCTCACACTCCCTGCGCTCGGTTATGGGCCCCCTGCAAGCGCCCCTAGGCTCCTCAGGTGACACACACCGCGTGTCATCACAGATAGTGCTATTTATAACAAGAAAGTACACTATATATTATGGGACTGTGCTATACATAATGTCTACATTCCTATATCTGTGTGAAGTGTCGGTGTGCTACATGATTTTTTTTCTGACAGCACACAGACAAATTGAGTATGTCCTCAAAAAAGGATCAGAAATGGACATTCTCTGACCCTCACAGATCTCATTCTCGGATCCATGATTTTCACAGATATGTGAATCGATCTGTATAGGTACCTTCACACTAAGCGACGCTGCAGCGATACAGACAATGATGCCGATCGCTGCAGCGTCGCTGTGTGGTCGCTGGAGAGCTGTCACACAGACCGCTCTCCAGCGACCAACGATGCCAAGGTCCCCGGGTAACCAGGGTAAACATCGGGTTGCTAAGCGCAGGGCCGCGCTTAGTATCCCGATGTTTACCCTGGTTACCAGTGTAAAATGTAAAATAACACACAGTACATACTCACATTCGCGTCCCCCGGCGTCCGCTTCCCTGCACTGACTGAGTGCCGGCCCTAACAGCAGAGCGGTGACGTCACCGCTGTGCTGTGCTTTTACTTTACGGCCGGCGCTCAGTCAGTGCAGGAAGCGGACGGCGGGGGACGTGTGACAGACATCAGAGGGTGAGTATGTACTGTTTGTTTTTTTTACTTTTACGATGGTAACCAGGGTAAACATCGGGTTACTAAGCGCGGCCCTGCGCTTAGTAACCCGATATTTACCCTGGTTACCATTGTAAAACATCGCTGGCATCGTTGCTTTTGCTGTCAAACACAACGATACACGGCGATCTGACGACCAAATAAAGTTCTGAACTGTCCTAAACGACCAGCGATATCACAGCAGGATCCTGATCGCTGCTGCCTGTCAAACTCAACGATATCGCTAGCCAGGACGCTGCAACGTCATGGATCGCTAGCGATATCGTTTAGTGTGAAGGTACCTTAAAACTGAGCCCGTGTGCTGTCCGATAATAAAATCTGGCAGCTCACGGACATTTCACATGAAAGTGAGAATGTGGCCTAAGGGAGGTTGTTTTGCAAACAACAGAATTACTCCGAGTCATACAGTATAAAGAACAAATAATTACATCCAGGTACTTACTGCTGACGACTAGTCTGATTAGAGTTGATTTTTTGCTGTTTTTCTTGATCTGATCAGACCTTCATGTTGACATCTCCCAGCCACGACTTGTATCGTCACACTGATCACCGCAGCTCTGAACATAACAAGGTCATATATATTGTATACAAGTGCTTCTCACCAAATTATAATATCATCAAAAAGTTAACCAAGCATGTTCTTAAAAAGACGGTGTTCCATTTCTACCTCTGTGTCCAGTAAAGTGAATCACTCTACAACACCACATACAGTTTGAGTATTCATATAACCTACTACAGGTGCTTCTCACAAAATTAGAATATCATCAAAAGTTAATTTATTTCAGTTCTTCAAGACAAAAAGTGAAACTCATATATTATATAGAATCCGAGCTGACGTTGGTAATAATATCACTTTTGTGCAGATACGTTCTTTTGATCGCCCGTTATTGCATTTTAATGCAATGTCGCGGCGACCAAAAAAACGTAATTCTGGCGTTTTGAATTTTTTTTTCGCTACGCTGTTTAGCGATCAGGTTAATGTTTTTTTTTATTGATAGATCAGGTGATTCTGAATGCGGCGATACCAAATACGTGTAGGTTTGATTTTTTTTTTAATTGTTTTATTTAGGATGGGGCGAAAGGGGGGTGATTTAAACTTTTATGTCTTTTACATTTTTTTCATATTTTTAAAAACATTTTTTTTTTACCTGTGCCATGCTTCAATAGCCTCCATGGGAGGCTAGAAGCTGGCACAACTCGATCGGCTCAGCTACATAGCCGCGATCATCAGATCGCTGCTATGTAGCTGAAATGCAGGTGTGCTGTGAGCACCGACCACAGGGGGCACTCACAGCAGGCCGGCATCAGTAACCATAGAGGTCTCAAGGACCTCTATGGTTACTGTCCTGACACATCGCCGACCCCCGATCATGTGACAGGGGTCGGCGATGACATCATTTCCGGCCGCCCGGCCGGAAGCTTTAGTTAAATGCCGCTGTCTGCGTTTGACAGCGGCATTTTACAGGTTAATAGCGGCGGGTGAATAGCGATTTCACCCGCCGCTATTGCGCGCACATGTCAGCTGTACAAAACAGCTGACATGTCGCGACTTTGATGTGGGCTCAGCGCCGGAGCCCACATAAAAAAAGGGGGATTCACGGCATGCGCAGTAAATGTACGGCGCATGTCGTGAAAGGGTTAAACTAGGTATTGGTACTTTTGGCAGTGTGGACAGGTGCCAAGTTATGCTGGAGAATGAACTTTCCATCTCCAAAAAGCTTGTCGGCGGAGGGATGCATGAAGTGCTCTAAAATTTCCTGTTAGAAGGCTGCGCTGACTTTTGGTCTTGAAAAAACACAGTAGACCTACACAAGCAGATGACATGGCTTCCCAAACCATCACTGTTTGTGGAAACCCAGGTAAGACGCTTCTGGCGTTGTCTATTGATCATGAGTGGCTTGACACCAGGAATCTGACAATTGTGTCCTGGATATGTCTGTGAGTGGTGCCTCTTGAAGCAATGACTCCAGCAGCAGTCCACTCCTTGTGAATCACCTCCAAATCTTTGAATGGCCATTTCTTAACAATTCTTTCAAGGCTGCGGTTATCCCGCTTGCTTTTGCACTTTTTTCTACCACACTTTTTCCTTCCACTCAACTTTCCATTAATATGCTTGGATACAGCACTCTGTGAACAGCCAGCTTCTTTAGCAATGACCTTTTGTGGCTTACCCTCCTTGTGGAGTGTGTCAGTGACTGCCATCTGGACATCTGTCAAGTCAGCAGTCTTCCCCATGATTGTGGAGCCTACTGAAACAGACTTTTTAAATGTTTAGGAAGCCTTTGCAGGTGTTTTTGTTGTTTAATTATTCTAATTTACTGAGTTAATGACTTTTGCGTTTTCATTGGCTGTGAGCCATAATCATCAACATTAACAGAAGTAAACACTTAAAATTGATCCATTTGTTTGTAATAAATCTCTATAATACATGAGTTACACTTTTTGTATTGAAGAACTGATATAAATTTAATTTTTGATGATACTCTAATTTAGTGAGAAGCACATATATATATATATATATATATATATATATATATATATATGTGCTTATAATAAAATATATATATATATATATATATATATATATATATATATATATATATATATATATATATATATATATATATAATACTTGTCTTCGGGTGCAAGGTCCCCAATCAGTCCACCGATCAACCAAGCTTCATTAAATTTCAAAAAAAGAGGCAGCACTCCATTGTTCCAATATAAAAATGTGCAGGGTTTAATTCACCCACATGTTCGGGCAACGTTTCAACTCAAAATGAGCCTTTCTCAAGCCTATATATTATATACAGTATATATATACACACACATTTTGTGGCACTTCCCTCTACATTTCTGAAACATTTCCATTCCATGTGAATGTTGTACACCAGAGGGCCTCAAACACAGCTGGGTAAATGGGTCACACGTGGAACAGATTTGGATCTGATGGGCTGCAGTCATTGCGGGACAAGATGATGTATTCAGTAATACCTTTTTTTTCTGACAACTTTGTGATATTTTTTATTCTATTTTAGTCAGAATAATGAAAAAGCTATTGTTAACCCCTTCCCGACCCATGACGCCACGTAGGCGTCATGAAAACCCGTGCCAATCCGACCCATGACGCCTATGTGGCGTCATGGAATGATCGCGTCCCTGCAGATCGGGTGAAGGGGTTAACTCCTATTTTACCCGATCTGCAGGGAGAGGGGGAGTGGTACTTCAGCCCAGGGGGGGTGGCTTCACCCCCCCGTGGCTACGATCGCTCTGATTGGCTGTTGAAAGTGAAACTGCCAATCAGAGCGATTTGTAATATTTCACCATGAAAACTGGTGAAATATTACAATCCAGCCATGGCCGATGCTGCAATATCATCGGCCATGGCTGGAAAACCTGAAGTGACCCCCCCCCACAGCCACCGATCGCCCCCCCAGTCCTCCGTTATGGGGTCCGGTCCCCTCCGTCCGCCTGCCGGCTCCCCCGTCCTGCTGTCCGCTCCCCCCTGTGGTCCGATCACCCCCCCTGTGGTCCGATCACCCCCCCTGTGCTCTAATCCACCCCCCCCACCACCCCTTCATACTTACCGATCCTCCCGGTGTCCGGCCGTCTCCTCGCTGGGCGCCGCCATCTTCCAAAATGGCGGGCGCATGCTCAGTACGCCCGCCGCATCTGCCAGCCGGCAGATTCCTTACAAGTACATTTTGATCGCTGTGGTAGGTTCTACCACAGCGATCAAAATAAAAAAAATAATAAATAACCCCCCCCCTTTATCACCCCCATAGATAGGGACAACAATAAAATAAAGAAAATATATTTTTTTTCTTTTTCCACTAGGGTTAGGGTTAGAACTAGGGTTAGGGTTAGAACTAGGGTTAGGGTTACGGGTAGGGTTAGGGGTAGGGTTACAGGTAGGGTTAGGGTTAGGGGTAGGGTTAGGGTTATGGCATGTGCGGATTTGGCTGCGGATCCGCAGCGGATTGGCCGCGGATCCGCAGCGGATTGGCCGCGGATCCGCAGCGGATTGGCCGCTGCGAATTCGTAGCAGTTTTCCATCAGGTTTACAGTACCGTGTACACCTATGGAAAACCAAATCCGCTGTGCCCATGGTGCGGAAAATTCCGTGCAGAAACGCTGCATTGTATTTTCCGCAGCATGTCAATTCTTTGTGCGGATTCCGCAGCGTTTTACACCTGTTCCTCAATAGGAATCCGCAGGTGAAATCCGCACAAAAAAACACTGGAAATCTACTGTAAATCCGCAGGTAAAACGCAGTGCCTTTTACTTGTAGATTTTTCAAAAGTCGTGCGGAAAAATCTCACACGAATCCGCTACGTGGGCACATACCCTTAGGGTTAGGGTTGGAATTAGGGCTAGGGTTGGAAATAGGGTTAAGATTAGGCTTGTGGTTAGGGTTACGGATAGGGTTAGGGGTGTGTTGGGGTTACAGTTGTGGTTAGGGTTGGGATTAGGGTTAGGGTTGGGATTAGGGTTAGGATTAGGGTTGGAATTAGGGTTACGGGTGTGTTGGGGTTAGGGTTGTGGTTAGGGGTGTGTTGGGGTTAGGGTTGGGATTAGGGTTATGGCTACAGTTGGGATTAGGATTAGGGGTGTGTTGGGGTTAGTGTTGAAGTTAGAAATGAGGGGTTTCCACTGTTTAGGCACATCAGGGGTCTCCAAACGCAACATGGCGCCACCATTGATTCCAGCCAATCTTGCATTCAAAAAGTCAAATGATGCACCCTCCCTTCCAAGCCCCGACGTGTGCCCAAACAGTGGTTTACCCCCACATTTGGGGTACCAGCGTACTCAGGACAAACTGGGCAACAACTGTTGGGGTCCAATTTCTCCTGTTACCCTTGCAAAAATAAAAAATTACTTGCTAAGACATAATTTTTGAGGAAAGAATTATTTTTTATTTTCACGGCTCTGCGTTGTAAACTTCTGTGAAGCACTTGGGGGTTGAACGTGCTCATCACACATCTAGATAAGTTCCTTGGGGGGTCTAGTTTCCAAAATGGGGTCACTTGTGGGGTGTTTCTACTGTTTAGGCACATCAGGGGCTCTGCAAATGCAACGTGACGCCCGCAGACCATTCCATCAAAGTCTGCATTTCAAATGTCACTACTTCCCTTCCGAGCCCTGACGTGCGCCCAAACAGTGGTTTACCCCCACATATGGGATATCACTGTACTCACAACAAACTGGGCAACAAACATTGGGGCCCAATTTCTCCTGTTACCCTTGTGAAAATAAAAAATTGCTTGCTAAAACATCTTTTTTGAGGAAAGAAAAATGATTTTTTATTTTCACGGCTCTGCGTTGTAAACTTCTGTGAAGCACTTGGGGGTTGAACGTGCTCATCACACATCTAGATAAGTTCCTTAGGGGGTCTAGTTTCCAAAATGGGGTCACTTGTGGGGTGTTTCTACTGTTTAGGCACATCAGGGGCTCTGCAAATGCAACGTGACGCCCGCAGACCATTCCATCAAAGTCTGCATTTCAAATGTCACTACTTCCCTTCCGAGCCCTGACGTGCGCCCAAACAGTGGTTTACCCCCACATATGGGGTATCACTGTACTCACAACAAACTGGGCAACAATCATTGGGGCCCAATTTCTCCTGTTACCCTTGTGAAAATAAAAAATTGCTTGCTAAAACATCTTTTTTGAGGAAAGAAAAATGATTTTTTATTTTCACGGCTCTACGTTGTAAACTTCTGTGAAGCACTTGGGGGTTGAACGTGCTCATCACACATCTAGATAAGTTCCTTGGGGGGTCTAGTTTCCAAAATGGGGTCACTTGTGGGGTGTTTCTACTGTTTAGGCACATCAGGGGCTCCGCAAATGCAACGTGACGCCCGCAGACCATTCCATCAAAGTCTGCATTCCAAAACGTCACTAGTTCCCTTCCGAGCCCTGACGTGTGCCCAAACAGTGGTTTACCCCCACATATGGGGTATCAGCGTACTCAGGAGAAACTGGACAACAACTTTTGGGGTCCAATTTCTCCTGTTACCCTTGCAAAAATAAAAAATTCTGGGCTAAAAAAATATTTTTGAGGAAAGGAAACACATTTATTATTTTCACGGCTCTGCGTTATAAACTTCTGTGAAGCACTTGGGGGTTCAAAGTGCTCACCACACATCTAGATAAGTTCCTTGGGGGGTCTAGTTTCCAAAATGGAGTCACTTGTGGGGAGTTCCTACTGTTTAGGCACATCAGGGGCTCTGCAAACGCAACCTGACGCCCGCAGAGCATTCCATCAAAGTCTGCATTCCAAAACGTCACTACTTCCCTTCCGAGCCCCGGCATGTGCCCAAAAAGTGGTTTACCCCCACATATTGGGTATCAGCGTACTCAGGAGAAACTGGACAACAACTTTTGGGGTCCAATTTCTCCTGTTACCCTTGCAAAAATAAAAAATTCTGGGCTAAAAAAATATTTTTGAGGAAAGGAAACACATTTATTATTTTCACGGCTCTGCGTTATAAACTTCTGCGAAGCACTTGGGGGTTCAAAGTGCTCACCACACATCTAGATTAGTTCCTTGGGAGGTCTAGTTTCCAAAATGGGGTCACTTGTGCGGGAGCTCCAATGTTTAGGCACACAGGGGCTCTCCAAACGTGACATGGTGTCCGCTAATGATTGGAGCTAATTTTCCATTCAAAAAGCCAAATGGCGTGCCTTCCCTTCCGAGCCCTGCCGTGCGCCCAAACAGTGGTTTACCCCCACATATGGGGTATCATCGTACTCAGGACAAACTGGACAACAACATTTGGGGTCCAATTTCTCCTATTACCCTTGGAAAATTAAAAAATCCTGGGCTAAAAATCATTTTTGAGGAAAGAAAAATTATTTTTTATTTTCACGGCTCTGCGTTATAAACTTCTGTGAAGCACCTGGGGGTTATAAGTGCTCACTATGCATCTAGATAAGTTCCTTGGGGGGTCTAGTTTCCAAAATGGGGTAACTTGTAGGGGAGCTCCAATGTTTAGGCACACAGGGGCTCTCCAAACGCGACATGGTGTCCGCTAACGATTGGAGCTAATTTTCCATTCAAAAAGTCAAATGGCACGCCTCCCCTTCCGAGCCTTGCCGTGCACCCAAACAGTGGTTTACCCCCACATATGAGGTATCAACGTACTCAGCATAAATTGCCCAACAAATTTTAGGATCAATTTTATCCTGTTGCCCATGTGAAAATGAAAAAATTGAGGCTAAAAGAAATTTTGTGTGAAAAAAAAGTACTTTTTCATTTTTACGGATCAATTTGTGAAGCACCTGAGAGTTTAAAGTGCTCACTATGCATCTAGATAAGTTCCTTGGGGGGTCTAGTTTCCAAAATGGGGTCACTTGTGGGGGAGCTCCAATGTTTAGGCACACAGGGGCTCTCCAAACGTGACATGGTCTCTGCTAGCGATGGAGATAATTTTTCATTCAAAAAGTCAAATGGCGCTCCTTCCCTTCCGAGCCTTACCATGTGCCCAAACAGTGGTTTACCCCCACATATGAGGTATCGGCGTACTCAGGAGAAATTGTCCAACAAATTTTAGGATCCATTTTATCCTGTTGCCCATGTGAAAATGAAAAAATTCAGGCTAAAATAATTTTTCTGTGAAAAAAAAGTACTGTTTCATTTTTACGGATCAATTTGTGAAGCACCTGGGGGTTTAAAGTGCTCACTATGCTTCTAGATAAGTTCCTTGGGGGGTCTAGTTTCCAAAATGGGGTCACTTGTGGGGGAGCTCCAATGTTTAGGCACACGGGGGCTCTCCAAACGCGACATGGTGTCCGCTAAAGATTGGAGCCAATTTTTCATTCAAAAAGTCAAATGGCGCTCCTTTCCTTCCAAGCCCTGCCGTATGCCCAAACAGTGGTTTACCCCCACATATGAGGTATCAGCGTACTCAGGACAAATTGGACAACATCGTTTGTGGTCCAGTTTCTCCTTTTACCCTTGGGAAAATAAAAAAATTGTTGCTAAAAGATCATTTTTGTGACTAAAAAGTTAAATGTTCATTTTTTCCTTCCATGTTGCTTCTGCTGCTGTGAAACACCTGAAGGGTTAATAAACTTCTTGAATGCGGTTTTGAGCACCTTGAGGGGTGCAGTTTTTAGAATGGTGTCACTTTTGGGTATTTTCAGCCATATAGAACCCTCAAACTGACTTCAAATGTGAGGTGGTCACTAAAAAAAATGGTTTTGTAAATTTTGTTGTAAAAATGAGAAATCACTGGTCAAATTTTAACCCTTATAACTTCCTAGCAAAAAAAAAATTTGTTTCCAAAATTGGGCTGATGTAAAGTAGACATGTGGGAAACGTTATTTATTACCTATTTTGTGTCACATAACTCTCTGGTTTAACAGAATAAATATTCTAAATGTGAAAATTGCGAAATTTTCAAAATTTTTGCCAAATTTCCATTTTTTTCACAAATAAACTCAGAAATTATCGATCTAAATTTACCACTAACATGAAGCCCAATATGTCACGAAAAAACAATCTCAGAATCGCTAGAATCCGATGAAGCGTTCCTGAGTTATTACCTCATAAAGGGACACTGGTCAGAATTGCAAAAAACGGCAAGGTCATTAAGGCCAAAATAGGCTGGGTCATGAAGGGGTTAATTGTTTTTCTATTTTTTTTAAGCTGTTGATTCTATGGGTTGGATTGTGGCACAGTCTCATCGCATGGGACGTTTCTGATGTGGAGATACCAAACTTGTACTTTTTTTATTTACTTTAGTTTTACATAAAACAGTATTTTTGTGGCAAAATATTCTTCCATTACTATTTTACTGTGAAATTCTTACAAATTTTTACTTTTCTTTTGTTCCTTTACTGGTCCCCTATAGTGACTATGGCATCTACACTGACATCAGCTACCCGCCTCTCACTGGCAAGGGGCTTGTGTAGCTATTGCGATGCAGGGAACCTGTGGCTCTCTGCACCACAATACATTTCCACTGAATATGCGTCCAAGGATGCACATGCAGTTGAAAAAACACTGGGGTGGTGGATCGGTGATTCCAAGGGCCCCTTGTCTCAGGAGTACTCGGAATACAGTCTCAAGGACCATGTGTCTGAGACCGCTGCTCAGTGCTTTCTGTACACCTCACACAGCATGACCACGAATATTTTAATATTATAATATTTTATATTATCTAATCTATTATAATATATAATGTTATATAATTTTTTAATCATATGGATGGAGTGTGTGCCACAGCTAAAGACGTTCCATGAACAGTTTAATCAATTTCATTCTACCATCAACTTGACACTCAACTACTCCTGCACTGAAATTAACTTTTTGGACACCATCATTAAGCTGCAGAACAATTAAATAGAAACATCCCTGTATCAGAAGCCAATCGACCATCCAACATACCTTAAATGGGACAGTTTCCATCCAAAACACATTAAAAATTTTATTGTCTACAGCCAAGCCATAAGATACAATTGTATATGTTCCAACCCCATGGATAGAGATGAACACCTTGGTCAGCTTAGAAAGACCTTTTTGAATCAGTGCTTCCATCCAAGAACAATTGAAAATCAGATTACAAGAGCCACCAGAATACAAGGAATTACCTGTTACATTACAAAGCTAAAAAAGAAAACAACCGGGTGCCTCTAGTGGTTATCTACAATACAAATCTGGAGGTGCTAACGGGAGCTTCACGGAAATTACAACCTTTACTGCAAAAAGATGCCCGCTTACAATCCATTTTTCCAGACTACTGTGTTTTAGGCAGCCTCCAAATCTAAGAAGTATCATTGTCAGAAGCTCCCTGTCCTCTCCAACAGCTGCAGGAACCTTTCTTTGCAATCAGAAAAAATGTAAAACTTGTCAATTTATAATGACCACGGACAAGATAAAGATCCCCAATTCACATCAGGACTACAAGATGCCAGGTACTTTCAGCTGCATCACTTCTAATGTGGTTTACCTAATCATTTGTACTAAATGTCCAACTGGTCATCTGTATGTAGGGGAGACAGGGCAGAAACTGAGAACAAGAATGAACTTGTCGGGGTCGTCACGACAATAACCCTCATTCACCAGTCATCCCAAATTAAAGTATGAGCAGAGCATTTGGTACCGGGTAAGAATGAGTCAGACAAAGAGCTGGTTCAATCTCAGTTGATGCTCGTGCATCTACAAGTGTCAGCAAGGATCACAGCAACTAACTTTATTTCCGGATACACAGTACTATATTGTTTTAGAAAAAGGAATGCAATAGGCGGGGTTTAAGCAGTATATGTCTAGTATTCAGTCTTTCTGATTTGTTCTGATGTCTTCTGGTGAATCCTCCTCTCTTCACATTCCTAAAGTTTCAATTTCAGAAGAAATTATACTTGGCTTCTCAGAAACGAAAGTAGGGCAAAGGTGAATACTGGCAGCCATTTTAAATACAATTACATCTACATCTGCAAGCAAGGGGAAAACTTATTGTTTCACATTATAAGAATATAACAGTACAAAAAATGTATAAAGATATCTCTTTTCACCCTGACAATCCCCCCTAAACACTAAGTTTTTCCCTTAAAGAAAGATCCTTCGAGACTGTCCATGTGACAGGGAAAGGGGAGGTGGATTTCTTCATCCAGACACCTCAGAAGCTCTCCCCTTGCGAGAGGCCTCCAGGCAGCTGAACCCTTCACTAACCTCACATGGAGTTCTCCCGCTGTCCCTAAACTAGGTCTCTTAGTATCATCTGAGAATAGGGGGTTTTGTCTACTCTCTTGAGGGGGACGTACTTAGGGATCTCCCCTGGATCAGTACCATCGTACTCTGGTGGGTCTACTTCTTGATTGAGGAAGGTGCCAGTCGGAGTTGCCTTGGCAATAACCTTTTTATACAAGGGAATAACACAACAGAGGATTATCGATCGAACTATAAGGAGGGCAATCAGTACCAGACAAGCTTGTTGAATGAATCCCTTGAGCCCACCCAACCAGCCGGAAAAGAAAGATGTGTCTACTCCAGCATTAGTTTTCAATTCTGCTGCTAACCCAGTTATCTTTTTAAGGGCTATCATGGTTTTTCCATTTACTCCAGAGTTCTGAGGGATATAGGTACAACATTCTTCTCCTACCATTCCAAAAACTCCTTCCTTAGCTAAGATCATATCAAGGGCTAGTCGGTTTTGGAGGGTCATTCTAGTGTTAGGGCCCAATTCCTCAACTATACCCTGAAAGGCATCACAGCTATAATTGACAAATCTTTGTTCACTGTAATATATGTAATTGATCCAATCAACATTTTTATTAATCTGCACCTGTGGGATCAAAGAAGCAAAGCCAGCATAGATCTGGTTCTGGGCCTTAAACTGGTCGGGCACCCCCCTTGGCACTCCAATGGCATCAATATATACTAGTGGATCTTCTTCATAACTCATGTGGAGCTGATCAAGGCTTCTCCTCTTTCTGGCAGGTTCATCAGGTACCTCTGGATTCCAAGGTAAAATCTTGAGTTGCATAGCTAGTTTAACAAGGGTGCATTGACCTGTCCAGGCATTAGGCAACCTAGGACGGAGCTTACCATCTCCACATAACCAATAAATGTCATACATATATTGTGTATGTTTAATTAGCAAGTCAGTATCTAGAGAACTGTTCTCTTTGCAGAAACCTGTCTCGAAGATCCCTACTGGTGTACCTGTGGTGTCGTGGGAATTATAGCAGGTGTAATTGTCAGCTAATGCGGTTACTTCTCCTGGGACCTTTAGTTTGGGTTCCTCATGAATTAGTGGGACGTAATCTGGGCAATCAGTGGGCTTCAGACCTTTCAACAGATTCATGACACAGGCAGTGGTGTTGTCATCAGGAAAAAGCAGTGCATGTGTGTAGAGATGTGTATTCGCAGCAGCACAAGCAATACATCCTACAGAGATATTCTGGACTCTTACATTGTATCTCACCCATTCTAACCATAGGTTTTTCCTTGGGGCTATTTGTGTTTCTATGGAGAAAACCTCTTGCCAACTGAGACCTGGAATGGGGATTACTTCATTAACTACATTTTGCAAACGCTAACCTGGGCCTGTTTTAGCTGTACTGGTAACAGGGGCCTTGGTTGGTCTGAAACTAATATCCTGGAGCTGTATATGGCCTAAATTCCCATAGTATCCACCATTAAATACATAATGAAAATGCCTTCCCAGTACAAACGTCTGCAGGTCAGCAGATTGGGGGTTTTCAAGATTTAGGAGAAGGGGGTGACAGTTTCTGCCCCATTTACAGCCCCTAGGTGGTTGCGGAAGGGCTGTTAGATGCATTCTCCCACGAAGACTCCTACCTGTCCCATCCTTAGGGAACATGGCTTCGCTAGGTTTATATCCCCAATCATCCCCCGTATTCCAGGCAGCATCTGACCAATAATAACAATTATTGTTGTCATTTCTGGTAACACATATAAAACTGGATGATTCCCTCTACCAGTCGTTGAGTCTCGAGGCACTTGACTACATCGCAGAAATCAAATCGCCAGATATTTACCGGGGCCGTTAGGTTTACCCAGAGAATAGTGGCACCAGGATTCTTATTTACAATAGGGGCCGAAGAGGTAGGGGCGAGGATGGCCCTCAGCCCCAGGACCAAAAACAACAGCAACATTTCCCTTCAATCACTACTGTGACTAAACGCTGGTTCGGTCTCTTTTACAGTGTGAGGCGTGGATCCAGGTGCTCTTTCCTTCAAGTTTCACTGCAGTGGGGGTAACCAGGATCACCGTGTGGGGTCCTTCAAATCTTGGCTGGAGACAATCTCTGCGCACAAACTTTTTCACATACACCAGGTCTCCTGGCACAAAGTCATGGACCACGTCACCTGTGGATTCTGGAAGAGAACTGAAGACAGTTAAATGCACTTTAGCAAGGTGTCCATGTAAGGCCTGCACATAGCTAGTCAAGTCCTGGTACTTGAGCTGCAACTGTTGTGGAAAGAAACATCCAAGATTGGGGCCCCTGCCAAACAGAATCTCATAGGGTGACAGTCCTGTCTTCCTGTTTGGGGTATATCTTACTGAAAACAAAGCTAGAAGGCGGCATTCTGTCCATGGTTTACCAGTCTCTGCCATTGCCTTCTGGATTTTAAGCTTAAGAGTTCCATTTAGTCTCTCCACTTTTCCACTGCTCTGTGGATGGTATGGAGTATGCAATGCTTGACTTACCCCCAGTGCTGCCATTACCTCTGACATGATCTCTCCAGTAAAATGGGAGCTCTGATCGCTTTCAATGACTTCAGGAACTCCATACCTGCATATGATCTCAGCCATCAGTTTTTTCGCCGTTGTCTTAGCCGTAGCTTTGGCAACTGGGTAGGCTTCTGGCCAACCTGAAAATAAATTAATGCAGACCAACACATACTCATACGTCCCTACCCTGGGTAACTGAATATAATCAATCTGCAGTCTCTGGAATGGGTAAAGGGGCCGGGGAGTGTGTTTGGATGGAGTTTTCACTGTCCTACCCTGATTATATGTGGCACATATCATGCAGCTCTGTACCTGCCTTTCTGCGCAGGTGGAAAACCCCGGGGGCAATCCATTGTTTCTGTAGGGTGTCACACATGGCCGTCTTCGAGTGGTGCACATTCCCGTGCAGAACCTGTGCCATCATTGGGTACAGTGCCTATGGTAGGCAGACCTTTTCACCCCTCCCCCATAGTCCAGTGACGGTATCAGAGCAAGCCCCTATCTCTTGCCACCTATTTTTCTCCTCCTTACTTGCCTGTTCTTGTAACCGGGCTAAGATGTCTTTTGACACAAGTGGAGATGGTGGGGTGTCTAGGTGATGTACTTTAGAGGCTACAGGAGTGCTTGCTGCTTTCTTAGCAGCCTGGTCTGCCAGTGCGTTACCCTTTGTCCGTCCATCAGTGCCTTTGGTATGTGCCTTTACCTTTATGATGCCTGCTTGGGTGGGAAGCTGTAGTGCATTCATAAGTTGCTGGACTGCCTCAGCATGTTTAATGGGGTGGCCATTTGCTGTCAGGAAAGCCCTGGCTCTCCAGATAGGCCCATAATCGTGTGCAATGCCAAAAGCATACCTGGAATCAGTGTCGATATTTACAGTCTTACCTTCTGCTAGTTTGCACGCTTCTATGAGCGCCTTGAGCTCTGCTTCTTGTGCACACATATGAGCTGGCATTGACTCTGCCTTGATTACCTCATGTTCTGAGACCACAGCATATCTGGTACAGAAGCGTCCTTGGTCATCTTGGTGACGGGATCCATCTACAAAAAGCTCAAAATCAGCATTAGGTATAGGCACACTAGAGACAATAGGGAGACATCAGTTCCAGACAATCATGTGGTTTGGAAACCTGATCTTGTTCCTCTGGATCCATTCTAGAAAGAAAAAGAGTGTCCTTTTTCATGTCACCTACTCCTCCCCCATTTGGATTCATAGGAACTAGAAGAAGAGTAGCGGGGTTTAGGACAGTGCACCTTTTCAAAGTCACATTAGTAGGCATGAGAATAGCACACTGAAGTCGCAGCTGTCTGGCCATGGACATGTGGCTAGGTTGTACTTGGTTAAGGATACTATGTACATCATGTGGGGTATGGACCATCAGTGGGTGATCCAAAACAATCTCTGAAGACTTGTGTAGCAACAGCTGGACAGACAACACGGCCCGAACACAGGAGGAACTTCCTCTTGCCACCGTATCTAAGCGGCCGCTGTAATAAGCAACAGGTCTCTGTTTGTCTCCATGAAGCTGAGTCAGCACACCCGTAGCATGTCCTGCATAGGTGAGCACTGTCTGCAAGGCAGTCTGCAATACTGTACGGCAGTGCTCGGGAGTCTTGTAATCATATACGGGGCCTGCGGCGTGTAACACTATATCACAGGGCAAATTCCCTCCTTGGGTGGATATAGCGTCTCCTGGTTGCAAGGGGCCAGAAACGGCAAGGTAGGCCTGACACTCTTGGGCTATGACTGGGCCCCCCTTTTTGGCTATCTGTTGGGCCAAACCACCTCTATGTGACAGGGTAGAGTTGGCTGGGTTCACTATGGCTCCCACCTGGTGGGTAATTATGTCCCCATACCCCACTGAGAAAAGAACCTGGGAACCCTGAGGTGTGATGTAGTAGCGTGAATGACAGGGGAACCAAACTTCAGGTTCTTGGAGAGTCTAGCCTTGTAGGTGTGAGGGTTTCACGGGAAGAGGAGGTCTAGGGGCCTTTCCGGGCTGGGGGGGTCTGCCATCTACACCGATTAAAACAAGCTCTTGGTCTGAGAATTGACATGGTGGGGCTGGGGAGGGAGATTCCCAGACAGAGTTAAAAGAAGTATTGGAGAACTGAATTTGTGTACGGTGGGAGGAGGGCAGGAGCTGGAGTCTGTTACTTGGGCCACTGATAAGGAACAGAGCTTCGTCCTCGTACTGCGGTGGGGGCTAGAGAGTGAGTAAGAATCGCTGCGGCTGCTGATTTAACCTTTAATTTCTCTGCTGATGCAGAATGGGCTTTTTGTTACAATGAGAATCTCAGATCTTTAAATACTATCATAAGACACCCATAGAACTTCTCGGCAGTCCAGGATATATTGGTGCCTTGGCTTTAAGGGGCATAGGGCTTGCAGTCGGGAGTAGAGGCTTAATTTCCTGGGGAGGGACCATACCATCTAACAGGGAGCCCCCCTGTTTCAGACCATTATTTTTAATTATTTATCTTTCTGACACATTAATCTCAGTCACTCTCTCAGTTCCTTCTTGTACCACAAAACATCCAGTTTTTTTTTTTTTTTGTAATAGACAACTTTCTTTTTCAACGTAATTCACTTCCTCTGTTGATCCTCAATTTGCTATATATCAACCACTCAACTTGAAGCCGGTAAATCTTTTACCAATCTTTCAATTACACTGATAATCAAACAATCACTTACAAGTTTCCTTCTAAAACTAGGCACTAGATTTCACTTTCAAATTCCAGCTTATAATATTTCTTTGTACTTCAAAACAATATTGTCGCTTTAAAAAAACATAGATCTACCAGCGCGTACTACACCAAGAAAATACAAAGAGAACGCAGCTACAGTATGTGCCCCCTCCATTCCAAGGACACAGAGATAAGAAAAATCACAGCATTCCTCTACACAGAGAAAGCAATAGCGCAGCTGTTTGACCCCTCCCATCGGGTATCTTAAAAAACTTTAACACAGAAACGAAATACAGCAGTTCTCAGACTTAATTTTTACAAAACCTTCCTCTGATCCTCCCTCTCCATCAACCTCTTTCCATCCTTCGTTCTTTAAGCCTCGCGCAACTCATAAATGAGCTTGCACTTGTTCTAACAATCCTTTATCTTTCAACATGCCCCTTTTGTTTTCTATGAGATTGTGCCATGTAGACGGCTGCAACCTCCCTGACGAGGGCAATCCTACATGCTTGTACAACCTCTCAACATTCTTGACTGCCTTCTTGCCCTCCCGTGACTCTACTATTGTCTTGACTTCCACAGCATCCTCATTTAACTTGTGGGGCACGGACTTCTTCTGCTTTAAGAGATGCAGCATGACTCACAGAATACTATGTCCTTCTGCAGCAGGCCACTGACAGCGATATCAACACTGTGTCCTATAACACGGAACCTCGCGTTCAACGTACTAGGAAAAGAGCCTCGCGCTCAATATTTCCTGTCCCTAACCTGAACACCAGTGATTACAGACTATCCTGTCACGATATTCTAAACCGTTGGGAGGCGGCCCCCTAATGAGAACCCCTCCACTAAAATACAGGCGGTCCCCTCTCAGGACATCTTAATTACCTAGTTAGTACAAAAATTCTGGTGGTCCCCCTCTTGGGACGTCTTAATTACCTGTTAGTACAAAAATTCTGGTGGTCCCCCTCTTGGGACGTCTTAATTACCTGTTAGTACAATATCACAGAGGCTGCATCTCCTATCCCTTTCTCTAAGCCGCCCCGCAATCTACAACTTGCTCAATCTTTCACTCCACTTCACTACTAGACAATAGTCACAGGTATGGTGGTTGAATGGAGTACAATGACCGGTGGAGGAGGTATGGTGTACACAAGGATGCGCAGGATGCGACATCTCTCAGTTGCTGGTTAAGAGCGTGGCACGGGATCGCGCTCGGCCTCACCACTCGACCGGTCACCCCTCAGACCCAAGGAGACCACAGACAAACCAATAACGGCTGAGACACTAGCAAGTGTGACACATACAGAGTATATGATCTCCACTTACCGTGTTTGGAGGGTGATCAGTCCTCGAGGTCAGCCACTACGGGTGTCATCTTTGACACTCTTAGTGCAGGAATGAATGTGTCGCATGGATTTATGTCTTTTTACATCAACTAAGGAACTTGCCCCTCAGACCATGTGGGGTCATCACAACACAACCAACCCCAATCAGAGAACAATAAAACATTCCTTATCTAAGAACTGGTTCAATATTTATGGACATAACTGTTTATCACTCATGGTAATTCTGCTTCATGTCACCTGTCTTATCTATGTTTTTTGTGTTTTTTTCTGTGATGTATTGTGCATAAATATGTGATTCTCCAGAATTTCTTTTAGTCTATGCCTGATGAAAAAACCTGAGTAGTCTCGAAAGCTTGCAATTTGTTACCATCTTTTCAGTTAGCCATTAAAAGGCATCAACCACTGAGGACTCTAACCTCAATTCTAAATATTTTTCTATCCACTGGCTAACACGGTACCAAGATATATATCTTTCCTGTAACAGCATGACCACAACACTACCCTACAGACATCGATAGGCTAATTTTTTTTACTAAGAAATTTAACTTCTGTAATAAAGATCTTTGTTTTTCCTTTGTACAGGTAACATGCTTGGTGGAGACTAGAGAAAGAGCCCACTCTCTACAATTAAGGACAGCTCTTGCAGAGAGGTATTCCAATCTGAAGTGGATAGAGCAATGACAAAATCAACCTGGAAAAAAATACGATTTTTGACAGATAAATGCAAAGTCATTATTGTTCAAAGCAATTAAATCTGGAAATTGGTGGTAAAGATTTAGATTGTAACTTAGGGTCATGGGCCATGGTCCAATTAGGTTGTATTTAGACAGGCCAACCATGGCCGTTTAATGACTGCTGATCAGCTACATTCAAGTCTGTTTACACAGGTCAACCGCACTTCCTTGCGTACAGAACGATCATTCTGTGTGCATAGAACATCATGTTCCCTGCAGCATATATCACGTTTTCACAGGACGATGAGCTGCCAAGAACAATGATTTTTAAGCTTGTCTAAAATTAATTTCATCCAACAAATGAGCGATTTGCTTGTTTGCCAGTTGATTATAAATTTGATTTATAAAGTCTATTGGCACTCGTTTCATTTACAAGTAACAATGATCTGAGGGAATTCAGTGAACATTTCATTTTCACAAAGTAAACTTTACATCATTGTCAGCAGCAAATCCTCTGTTTGCACAAGGGAATGTGTGGGCAATTTTAAAAAATATCTTTTCACCAATTTTAACCCCTTCCCAACATGCGGCGTACATTTACTGCTCTGCCGGAGCTGCTTTCAAGCAAACAGCAGTACCTGTATAGGACAATCGTGCAGCCTCACAGAGAGCGCCGTGGTGATCGGGTGTGGGTGTCATCTCTGTGTGAGAGCTGACACCCCACAGCAACGCCCACGATCAGTGCTAGCATCGATCGCAAGCATTTAATCCCTCTGATGCTGCTGTCAGTAGTGACAGCGACATAGAGGAGCATCGTGCAGGGAATGGGTTCCCTTCGTGCTTTTATCAGGAGATGGAAGGCCCCTGGCTGCAAGATGGCCGTAGGCAAGGTGGCTTTGCAGTGTCTGCAGTGAGCAGGACCTGAGACGCCTCCTCCCTGCCTGTCAGATGCTGGTCTGATGTCCAGCAGTGGATGCATTGCAGAACATCACATCAGCGATCTGATGATGTACAGTAATGTCCAATCCTGGGACAATGTAAAAAAAAAATATTAAAAAGTGTAAAAATGTTTTTTTTTTTTAAATCCCCAAATAAAGAAAAAAGAGAGCGCCGGATAAATGTGATCATAAATGTTATGGAAAATGTTCCCAATAAAATCTTCAACTCAATCCACAAAAAAAGCAAGCCCTCACTCAGGTCTGTCACGTTACTGGTAGTACAAAGGCTCTGGAAAAGAGAAATGGCTTCTGGCTCCCAAAAGCAATTCAGCAAATTCTCCACTCCCAAATCCAAATGCCCCCCTCCTTCTGAGCCCCACAGTGTACCTAAACCAGATTTAGCGCCCACATGTTTGCCATTTCTGTAGGGATGAGAGCTCGCCTAATTTACAGGTGCGTGAACTGGACATAATGTACTGGTCACTACAACGGCAGTTTGTAACTTTCACTCTGCAACATCCACTTCTGCTTGTTTCTGGAAAAGACCCATGGAGTCAAAATCAACACTACATCTGTAGATAAATTCACAAAGGGTTATAATTGGGGTCACTTGAGGGGGATTCTGCTTTTCTAACACTTACGGGCTCTTTATATGGAATCCACAATCTATTCTAGGAAAATCTGCGCTCCAGGAGGGAAATAGCTCTCCGTCCCTCCCGAGTCTCTCCGTATGGCAAAGTAGTACTGTACAGCCACATATGGGATATTGTCACGTTCAGTACAATTGTGGGACAGATTTTGGTGCCATTTTTATCTATTTCCCAGTATGAAAATGTAAAACCTGGGGCTAACACAATATCTGTGTGGTAAAAATTTTAATTATTTTACCTTCACTGCTCAATTGTATAAAAGTCTGTTACACACCTGTGGTGTCAATATAATCACTGCACCCCTAGATTAATTCATTGAGAGCTTTAGTTTGTAAAATGGGGTCACTTATGGGGGTTCTGCTGTGTCGGCACCTCAGGGGCTCTGCCAGTGTAACTTCTGAGCTTTGTGCTGTGCCTCAAAAGTAGTTTTCGATGACATGTGGGGTATCGGTGAACTCAGGAGAAATTGCACAACAAATTTTGCCATCCATTTTCTCCTGTTTACCCTAGTGAAGTTACAAAATTTGGAGCTAAAAAAAAAAATTGCTGGAAAAATTAGATTCTTTTTTTATTTTCACGGCTTAACATTATAAACTTCTGTGAATCACCTGGGGGATCAAGGTGTTCAATACACATCTAGATAAGTTCCCTAAGGGATCTTGTTTTCAAAATGGTGTCACTTGTTGGAAGTTTCTACTGTTTAGGCACATCAGACGTTTTTCAAACATGACCAGGCGTCTGCTAATTATGCCAGCAAATTTTACATTCAAAAAGTGAAATGACGCTCCTTCCCTTACGAGACCTGCCATGTGCCCAAGCAGTAGATTTCCCCCACATATGGGGGATTGGCATGCTCAGGAGAAATTGCACAACAAATTGTATGGTCCACTTTCTCCTGTCACCCTTGTGAAAGTAAAAAAAAATTAGGTGTAAAGGAAAATTGTGAAAGGAAAGTAAATGTTTATTTTTTCCATCCACATTCCAAAAATTTCTGTGAAGCACCTGAAGGGTTAATAAACTTCATAAATGTGGTCTTGAGTACCTGGAGGTGTGCAGTTTGTAGAATGGTGTTTTGGGTATTTTCTGTCATATAGGCCCCTTAAAGTCACTTCAAATGTGAGGTGGTCCCTAATGAAAATGGTTTTGCAAATGTTTTCATAAAGATGAAAAATAGCTGGTCAGCTTTTAACACTTATTACTTCTTAACAAAAAAATTATGTTTCAAAAATTGTGCTGATGTAAAGTAGACATGTGGGAAATGTTATTTATTAACTATTTTGTGTGACACCACTCTCTGATTTAAGAGCATAAAAAATAAAAGTTTGAAAATTTCTAAAATTTCGCCAAATTTCCATTTTTTTTTTACAAATAAACATAAGTCATATCAAATAAATGTTACCACAATCATGAAGTACAATATGTCACAAAAAACATTCTCAGACTTAGTGGGATCTGTTGAAGTGTTCCAGAATTATGACCTCATAATGTGACAGTGGTCAGAATTGTAAAAATTGGCCTGGTCAGGAAGGTGAAAACAGGCTTCGAGGCAAAGACGTTAAATCTAATACACTCTTCCCTTAGCCTTTTAAAGCATACAAAGGGTATGTACACACATTGCAAATTTGCCTGTGGAATTTTCTGCGCAGATTCTGCATCTCTTGGCAGAAAACGCAGGTAAAAATCCGCACATTTTTGATGCTGATTTTCATGCGTTTTTTTTCATGCGGATTTGCATGCGTTTTTGTAGGCTAAATAAAGATCTATTATTTAACAAAAAAACATAAAAATGGGGATGTCATTTCTTGTCCAACCTCTTCATTTACATACTCCATTGAAGAACAATGTTTACATACACAGACATAGATAGATCTATAGATAGATATTAGATAGATAATAGATATAGATAGATCAATAGATAGATAATAGATAGATCTATAGATAGATAGATAGATAGATCTATGAATAGATAGATAGATGTTTAGTAATAAACATAATAAAATAGTACATAAACAGTTAAAAAGACAATTATAAAGACACACACACAAAATTTGCGTTAGGCCGGGGGTCACACTTGCGAGAAACTCGCACGAGTCTTACACCTTAGTACCCGGTACTGCTGCCAGCACTCAGACCGGAGCGTTCAGCTACACAGGAATACATACAGCCACACACTCCGGTCCCGAGTGTCGGCGGCAGTGCCGGGTATTGAGGTGCGAGACTCGTGCGAGTTTCTCGCAAGTGTGACCCTAGCCTTAAATGCAATAATCTGTTTAATTTAAAAAAAATTGAAAAAAAATGGCGTGGGCTCCAGCACAATTTTCTGTGCCAGAGAGAGAAAGCCAGCGACTGGGGGCCGATGTTTATAGCCTAGGAAGGGGTTAATACCCATGGATCTTCCCAGACCATGAATAGCAGCCCGCAGCTGTATAATTAGCTTTTAATGGCTATCAAAATAGGGGGAGCCCCGAAAAAAAATGACGTGGGGTCCCCCTATAATTAATAGTCAGAAAAGGGTATGCAGACAGCTGCGGGCTGATATTCATAGCCTAGGAAGGGGCCATGGATAGTGGCCCCAATGGCTATAAAAAAAACAGCTAACAGCTCTCAGCTACCCCAGAAATGGCACATCTCTAAGATGCACCAATTCCGGCACTTAGCCTCTCTCTTCCCACTGCCCTGTAGCTGTGACATATGGGGTAATAGGGGGTTAATATCACCTTTGTATTGTAAGGTGACATCAAGCCGGCAAGACATTTATCCATTACTAATCCTATAGTTGTTACATGTTAAATAAACACACAACCAGAATAAAGCATTTTAATGAAATAAAACACCACACATTTTTCCCATATTTATTGTTACGCCTAATCCATGAGACGCTCTCGATCACTTGTAAAAAAAAAAATAAAAATAATAAACCAACTTAAATACTCCCTGTTCCGAAGCAGTCCATTTAATATCTACTGTCCCAGGATGATCTCCCCTATACAGCAGTCACATCAGGAGATGTGACTACTCTATAGGCCTCCAGTGACACACTGACAGGAGACAATGGCTCCTGCAATGCATCACTGAAGAGGTTACCCGAGTTCAGGCTCACTTTACGGCACTGCTGCGTGAGAATTTCTCCATGCAGCTATGCCGGTGACAGCAACCTCTGACGGCGGAGTGATTCACTGCGGAAGGATATCTTCCGTCATTGTATCACCAGAGCCCCTGGAGAGCGGTCACATCTACCGATGTGACAGCTCTCCACCGGAGAGCTTCGTGGGACGCTCATTATTAAATCGATTACATCGGAACAGGGAGTATACTGTTTTTTTATTATTTTTATTTTTGTTACAGGTGATTGAGGGCGTTGGGGATTAGCTGTATGGTGAGAATGTACTGTATATGTGTGTGTTTTTTTTTACTTTTACTGTCCCATCATCGGCTAGCTGTCACTGTAGCAGGCATAGCCGGATGGGACTAGTAGTCCCATCGGATGATGCCTGCCTACATACATACCCGCACACACACACACACACACACACACATGCACAGATACACACAGACATGCACACACACAGCCCCGCAACCCCCCCCACAAATAAACACACACAAACACCCGCACAGACACGCACATCTTCTCTGCACACACACAGTCCCCGCTCACACACATAGTCTCCGCCCACACACTCTTCCTCCTCCCGATCTGCAGCGTTTCTCGCACCCAATTCCGCAGCAAGACTGCAGATCTTTTTAAACCTGTGGTTTTGCTGCGGATTTGACTAAGTCAATGGGTGCAGAAACGCTGCAGATCCAGAAAAAGAGATGACATGCTGCCGAAAATAAAACGCTGCAAATCCGCGCATTTTTATCTACAGCATGTGCCCACCAAATGTCAATTTCCCATTGACTAACATTACTTGTGCACTACACTGCGGATTTGATGCAATTCTGCGCATCCATAAACGTTGCGGAAACGCATTAAAATCTGCAACGTGTGCACATAGCCACAGGGTTTCTTACAATCCCTTTATATCCTTACAAATGCCCCTGCATACGTCAAGAAAAATCTTTTATTCATGCCTTGTACTGCATTCAGATTACAAGCTCCAATGCAGTGAGTGTCAACCAGATCACACCCAGTGTCTCTTTAGTCCCAGCAAACACTGCCTCTTATCCCCTTAACGACCGCCGATACGCCTTTTAACGGCGGCCGCTAAGGGTACTTAAACCACAGCACCGTTAATTAACGGCGCTGTGGAAAAAGTGAATAGCGCCCCCCAGAGTCGGATTTTCTCTGGGGTCTCGGTTGCAGAGGGTAGCCGAGACCCCAGAGAACATGATTCGGGGGGTTTTTACCGACCCCCGAGTTGCGATCGCCGGTAATTAACCGTTTACCGGCGGTCGCAACAAAAAAAAAAACCGTGATTTGCCATTTAATTTCTCTGTCCTCTGATGTGATCGCACATCGGAGGACAGAGAAATAGGGTCCCCGATGGCCCCCAATAGCCCCCCAATACTCACCTATCTCCCCCGGTGCTCCTCGTGGCTCCCGATAGGCGCCGCCATCTTTTTTCCGGGGAAAAAATGGCGGGCGCATGCGCAGTGCGCCCGCTGCCCGGCACCCGGAAGATCTTTGGGGTCTCGGCTGCCGGTTTTTACCGACCCCTGTTTTGCGATCGCCGGTAATTAACTGTTTACCGGCGACCGCAAAAAAAAAAAAAAAAAAAAAGCGATCTGTAATTCTCTGTCCTCTGATGTGATCGCACATCAGAGGACAGAGAAATATGGGGATTCGGGGACCCTATCATACTCACCCGGTGTCCCTGGGTCCTCCTGCATCTCCTGCCGAGACGAGTTGGGGCTAAAATTAGGGTTAGGGCTAGGGTTAGGGCTAGGGTTTGGGCTAAATTTAGGGTTAGGGCTAGGGTTAGGGTTAGGCTACTAGCTAGCGTTTTTTGGCTTCCGTCGCAATGCGTCGTTGGAGAAAAAACGCATCCTGCAAAAGTGCTTGCAGGATGCGGTTTTTCTCCATTGACTTGCATTAGCGACACATTGCGACGGATTGCCACACGTCGCATCCGTCGTGCGACGGATGCGTCGTGCTTTGGCGGACCGTCGGTACAAAAAAACGCTACATGTAACTTTTTTTGTGCGACGTGTCTGCCATTTCCGACCGCGCATGCGCGGCCGGAACTCCGCCCCCGCCTCCCCGCACCTCACAATGGGGCAGCGGATGCGTTGAAAAAACAGCATCTGCTGCACCCGTTGTGCGACGCTAGCGTCGGTACGTCGGCCTGACACACTGCGATGGGCCGAGTATGACGCTAGTGTGAAAGTAGCCTTAGGCTTCTTTCACACTTGCGTCGGTACGGGGCGGTCGCAATGCGTCAGCCCGACGTACCGACGCATGTTGTGAAAATTGTGCACAACGTGGGCAGTGGATGCAGTTTTTCAACGCATCCGCTGCCCAGTCTATGTCCTGGGGAGGAGGGGGCAAAGTTACGGCCACGCATGCGCGGAAATGGCGGACGCGACGTTCAAAAAAAAGGTTACATTGAACTTTTTTTGTGACGACGGTCCGCCAAAACACAACGGATCCAGTGCACGATGGACGTGACGTGTGGCCAGTCGTCGGTAATACAAGTCTATGGGCAAAAAAGGCATCCTGTGGGCACATTTGCAGGATCCGTTTTTTGTCCAAAACGACGGATTGTGACGGATGCCACACGACGCAAGTGTGAAAGCAGCCTTAGGGTTAGGGTTGGGGTTAAAGTTAGGGCTAGGGTTAGGGTTAAATTTAGGGTTAGGATTGGGGTAAAGTTAGGGTTAGGGCTAGGGTTGGGGCTAAAATTAGGGTTAGGGTTGGGGCTAAAGTTATGGTTAGGGTTGGGGCTAAATTTAGGGTTAGGGCTAAAGTTAGGGATAGAGTTGGGATTAGGGTTGGTATTAGGGTTACGGTTGGGATTAGGGTTACGTTTGGGATTAGGGTTGGGATTAGGGTTAGGGTTGGGATTAGGGTTAAGGTTAGGGATGGGATTAGGGTTAGGGGTGTATTGGGATTAGGGTTAGGTTTGAGGTTAGGGTTGAGATTAGGGTTAGGGGGGTGTTGGATTTAGGGTTTTGATTAGGGTTATGGTTAGGGTTGAGATTAGGGCTGTTTTGGGGTTAGGGTTGTAATTATCGTTAGGGTTGTGATTAGGATTATGGATCGGGTTGAGATTAGGGTTAGGGGTGTGATGGAGTTAGGGTTGGAGTTAGAATTGGGGGGTTTCCACTGTTTAGGTACATCAGGGGGTCTCCAAACACGACAGCCAATTTTGCGCTAAAAAAGTCAAATGGTGCTCCCTCCCTTCTGAGCTCTGCCGTGCGCCCAAACTGTGGTTTACCCCCACATATGGGGCATCAGCGTACTCGGGATAAATTGGACAACAACTTTTGGGGTCCAATTTCTCCTGTTACCCTTGTGAAAATAAAAACTTGGGGGCTAAAAATCTTTTGTGGGAAAAAAAATATTTTTTTATTTTCACTACTCTGCATTATAAATTTCTGTGAACCACTTGAGCATTCAAAGTTCTCACCACATATCTAGATAAGTTCCTTGGGGGGTCTATTTTCCAAAATGGGGTCATTTGTTGGGGGTTTCTACTGTTTAGGTACATTAGGGGTCTGCAAACGCAACATAACGCCAGCAGACAATTCTATCAAAGTCTGCATTCCAAAACGGCACTCCTTCCCTTCCGAGCTCAGCCATGCGCCCAAATAGTGGTTTACCCCCACATATGGGGTACCAGCATACTCAGGACAAATTGGACAACAACTTTTGGGGTCCAATTTCTCTTGTTACCCTTGTGAAAACAAAAACTTGGGGGCTAAAAAATATTTTTTGTTAAAAAAAATATATATTTTTTATTTTCACGACTCTGCATTATAAACTTCTGTGATGCACTTGGGCATTCAAAGTTCTCACTACACATCTAGATAAGTTCCATGGGGGGTCTAGATTCCAAAATGGGGTCACTTTTGGGGGGTTTCTACTGTTTAGGCACATCAGGGGCTCTCCAAACGCGACATGGCGTCCGATCTCAATTCCAGTCAATTTTGCATTGAAAAGTCAAATGGCGCTCCTTTGCTTCTGAGCTCAGCCATGCGCCCAAACAGTGGTTTACCCCCACATATGGGGTGTCGGCGTACTCAGGACAACTTGTACAACAACTTTTGGGGTCCAGTTTCTCCTGTTACCCTTGGTAAAATAAAAATTTGGAGGCAAAAAGATCATTTTTGTAGAAAAAATGCGATTTTTTTATTTTCACGGCTCTACGTTATAAACTTCTGTGAAGCACCTGGGGGTTTAAAGTGCTCACCACACATCTAGATAAGTTCCTTAAGGGGTCTAGTTTCCAAAATGGTGTCATTTGTGGGGGGTTTCCACTGTTTAGGCACATCAGGGGCTCTCCAAACACGACATGGCATCCGATCTCAATTCCAGCCAATTCTGCATTGAAAAAGTCAAACGGTGCTCCTTCACTTCCAAGCTCTGCGGTGCGCCCAAACAGTGGTTTACCTCCACATATGGGGTATCGACGTACTCAGGAGAAATTGCACAACAACTTTTGTGGTCTAATTTCTCCTGTTACCCTTGTGAAAATAAGAATTTGTGGGCGAAAAAATCATTTTTGTGAAAACAAATGCGATTTTTTATTTTCACGGCTCTACGTTATAAACTTCTGTATCAACTCAAGAGAAACAAAGGAAGCTTTGTTTCATTATAAAAATAGTAAACCTCCATATATGGGGTATCGGCGTACTCAGGAGAAATTGCACAACAAAATGTGTGGTTAAATTTCTGTTTTTACACTTGTGAAAATTAAAAAAAATGGTTCTGAAGTAAAATGTTTGCAAAAAAAAGTTAAATGTTCATTTTTTTCTTCCACATTGTTTCAGTTCCTGTGAAGTACGTAAAGGGTTAATAAACTTCTTGAATGTGGTTTTGAGTAGCTTGAGGGGTGCAGTTTTTAGAATGGTGTCACACTTGGTTATTTTCTATCATATAGACCCCTCAAATGTGATGTGGTCCCTAAAAAAAACATGGTGTTGTAAAAATGAGAAATTGCTGGTCAACTTTTAACCCTTATAACTCCCTAACAAAAAAAAATTTTGTTTCCAAAATTGTGCTGATGTAAAGTGGACATGTGGGAAATGTTATTTATTAACTATTTTTCGTGACATATCTCTCTGATTTAAGGGCATAAAAATACAAAGTTTGAAAATTGCCAAATTTTTTAAATTTTCGGCATATTTCCGTTTTTTTCATAAATAATTGCAAGTAATATCGAAGAAATGTTACCACTAACTTGAAGTACAATATGTCACGAAAAAACAATCTCAGAATCAGCGGGATCCGATAAAGCGTTCCAGAGTTATAACCTCTTAAATTGACAGTGGTCAGAATTGTAAAAATTGGCTCGGTCATTAAGTACCAAATTGGCTCTGTCACTAAGGGGTTATACAGTGGTGTGAAAAAAATGTTTATCCCCTTCCTGATTTCCTTTTCTTTTGCATGTTTGTGACACTTAAATGTTTCACATCATCAAACAAATGTAAATATTAGACAAAGATAACACAAGAAAACACAAAATGCAGTTTTTAAACGAGGGGAAAAAGAAATCCAAACCTACAGAACCTTGTGTAAAAAAAAGTGATTGCCTTCCCCCCTTAAAACATAAATTAACTGTGGTTTATCACATCTTTGGGAATCTTTGGGAGTTCTATTTCCCCAGCCACATCCAGGCCTGATTACGGCCACACCTGTTCTCAATGAAGAAATCACTTAAATAAACCCTGCCTGGCAAAAGTGAAGTAGACCAAAAGATCCTCAAAAGCTAGACATCATGCCATGATCCAAAGAAAATTTAGGAGTAATGAAAGTAATTGAGATATATCAGTCTGAAAAAGGGTAGAATCCATTTCTAAAGCTTTGTGACTCTAGTGAACCACAGTGTGAGCCATTATCTACAAATTATGAGAAAGCATGGAACAGTGGCGAGGTTTCCCAGGAGTTGCCAGTTGACCAAAATTACCCCAAGATTGTAACGACGACTCATCCAAGAGGTCACAATAGACCCACAACTTGAGGCCGGCCAAAGAACTGCCAGCCTCACTTGCCTCAGTTAAGGTCATTGTTCAGACGGTAAGATTATTAATGGGCCAATCACTTCCACAGTCATATTGAAAAATGGGCCAGTTGTGGATGTGGCAAACTCTGTGTGCAGCTCAAAGTGCCCATACGCATTGAGGATAGGGGCTGGAACTGGATCACTTTGCATGCATGATTTTCATTGGTAAAATAAGATAGACATTTGAAAGATTTGATGCCTTCGTTAGACAGTAGGCAGATTATGTGTGTCTATTTGGGAGAGACCAAGTCCTGTTGTATGGGAGATGTACCCCAATAATACACATCAGATTTTAAAGGGAATGTGTCATGTGATTTATACCGAAGGTGCACATGCACGCCTAATGCTCCATTCAGACAGAACTCTGCAGAATATCTATCATTTCAGGATTGTTGGAAGAACCAACGATAATCAGTAGACTACGCCTTATCCTATGGATAGGTGACAACTTTCTATCTAGGACAAGTGTATTTCCATTTCATAAAGTGATGGAATATCCTTAGGAGACGGCATGACCTTGTGATTAGCAGACTGTAACCTATGCAACCCCACCGATTCTGAAAATGAAGAAGATGTAGGACTGATCAAATGCTGCAGGCCGTTAGCAGTTTTTTTTCTTGCACATCAGTGCTCCTGAATATATTCCATTGAATGAAGCCATGCTGCAATTTCCGTGAACAGTAAGTGGTTGGAGCACCAGTGCTGGCAAACCAAATGAGCACAATGGCCCTTTGATTCTCAAGATTAGTGAAGGTCCCAGAGGTCAGACCCCCACCAATCATAAAGTGATGGCATATTCTAATGATACGTTACCAAATTTTAGGATGGGAATACTTCTTTAAGGGGTTTATACTGGTTTTACATAAATTCCAAGCCAATTAAACAATATTTATTTGCTATCCGTACATAATAATAACCTTGTTTACATTCGGAGGGAGCCTGTCCTCACCTGAGAAGTTAAAAGGGTTTTCCAAAAATTATGATTTTTATTATATGGGCATTCTCCGCTAAACTCCCTCGCCGTGTGTCCAGTGCTGCATCTCCGTGCCGTCCCCGGGCTTTTTTGAGCACTTTCAGCAGTGACATCTACAGTAACTACAGTTACCAGGACCACTGCAGCCACTAAACAAAGTGGTCAAGTGCACACTAGCCATGATGTCTCCTGCTACCAAAAACCAGGGTCAGTGACAGAGAGGCAGCCCTGGACTAATGGCAATTGTTGCTCAGGTTGTTTGGCTTTAAGTCTACAAGCCTATGGAAGAGCCCTTCAATACAACTGTATCCAGTATAGGCAGCGCTTTGTGAGCCAAATGCATCAGCAGCAACTGACCAAATCTTGCAGGTAGTTTCCTACAATGTACCAGGACATAGAGTCCCGGCTGAATCATTGCATATCAGTTTTCATTTACACAGTGATCATTTACATAAAACCAGACACCCCGTTAAGTATGAAAGTACACAAGCTTTTGACAAATTAATAGATGAGGGACGTATAAGCCATAAAGTCTGATCTTAACTTTTGAGAATTTTAAATGGAACCAAATGTGAGGGAAAAAATAAAAAATCACTACATAGTTTATACGGGGGTTAATTCAGCACGCGGAGCTGAACAAGAACAGAACAGTTACCACATGTGACAAGCAACAAATATGAACTCCTGGTGCATCCTACAAGAGGCTGTCGTTACAAGGCTACAGGGACATGTATATTGTACATCACATCTAATGGGACACAAAGACCACGTCACGGAGCGCTACGACTGTATAATGACTATTGGTAGTAGTAAAACTCGGCACACAAAGGGATATGTGGCAAAACAAGGTGAATTTATTTATTTTGAATCAGTCCGTAGATCGAGAGCTAGTAGATATAATGTTTCGTTTCGCATGGACCTTCATTGCATAAATGCTGTGTTGTTGAAATGGAAGATGAGTAGTCAATACTCATAGGGGATGACACTACATGGACTGAAGGTGGTAAGATATATGTCTGCGCCGCGGTATGGTGGCTAAAAGCCACAGTCAGGAAGCACTTTACTACTACTACTGGTACAGATTGGAACCCTACTTAGGCACCACCTCCATGTGGAGTGCCGTTTGTGATTTATCTACTGTATAATAACTATTTATTATGCCATCATGGCAACCTGACTGATTGGCAACTCCTCCACTATTTGTGCTCCAATCTCTAACTGTCTGCTCAAATGAACCGCTTGCTTTCTTTGTTAGTATGTGACTGAATTTTGAGTCATAAAATGTAGACATAGTGAAAATACCCTAAAAACCCTACCAAAAAAACAAAAGAAAAAACAACTAAAACTATTGTGTGTCTCAGGCGGCACAACCAATGCCGGGGCAATTTTCCCGTATAGCCCTGGCCTTAAAGACAATCTGTCAGCAGGATTTCACCCCCCAAACTATTTATATGTGCATGTGGCTCTCAAAGACATGTCCAGCAATACCTTTACATGGCTAGTCTGTTCCTCCATTACTGAGAAATCAGTGTTTAAATTGATATGCAAATGAGACAGAAGAGCTATGGTAGATCTGAAGCTTCTGTTATTCCAGCTCTATTCCCTGCTGTGTGAAGGTCACTGGTAAAATACTAGAGGGGAGGTATGTGTCACTCAGGATGTTAGCCTTAGTGATATGAACCTGGAAAAATGCTCCTGCATAATAAGTGCCGAGAGAGGTTAATCAGCCATATGAAGCGCTGAAGAATGGGGGGGAAGCTGTTCACCATATCCCCACCCCAGGGTGTGGTACATTATCAAATTGTGGAGCCTTTGGACTCATTCAGTGTTGGGTGTGTCTGGGGATGTGTTAAAGAGAACTGAACCTTGTTTTTGTTCCCCTGAGCGAGCAGATCCCCACAGCCACAGATTGTTATTTTGTTTTCCCTTTATGCCAGAAGGGCCGTGTTTGGTTACCAAATTTTGAACTGGTTTATGAAATATACATTTAATAAAACAGTTGAAAGCTTAAAAGGAAAGTGTCCCTGTGACTACCTCTTTAAGCAGCCGAGTGAGTCGATCCACCACAATTGGTGCTAGAAATGCAGGCAACTTCCCCAGGAAGCACTTGTGACTGTTACAGAGGAACTGGGTGAAGGCAACCATAAGCCAACAAGCAATGTCAGACAGCATGGAGGACCTGTTTAAACACCTGGTGCAAGCCAAGCAGCACCAGCAACAGCTGGCACAAGAGGAGACAAGTAAGCTGCTTATGCAATATATCCGTACAGCAGCAGCAACAAGTCTAGTACTGACAACAGCAGCAGCAGATTGAATTGCTCACAGAAGCGGTTCCTGGCGCAGTGGCAAATCCGACTCCAAGGTCAGCTCATGATTTTTCCATCTGGAAGGCTGGAAGGAGAGCTCTACAGAAAATGACCCTAGCTGAAGAAGACATAGAGGCCTTTTTGAAAGTTTTGCCGAAAGGGAGAATCTATCTCCAGAGCAATGGGCGGAAGTGCTGGTGCCATGCTTAACGGAGAGCCCCAGAAAGCCTACTATGTCGTAGCCTCATAAGACGCCAAACAGTATGTGAAACTGAAATTTTGGCACTCTTGGAGGTGACAATGACTGTCAGGGCACAACGGGTCCACTGCTGGGCATATCATTGTGACAAACCCCCTCACTCCCAAATGTATGATCAGCTACACCTGGTCCAAAAATGGTTGCAGCCAGAATTCTCTGCCCCTGCGCAGATGACAGAGCTTGTGGTGATGGACAGGTCCATGCACTCCCTTCCGAGGTCAATGCAGACTTGGGTTGCCCAGGGTGATCTCTGGAATGCCAATGACCAGGTCAAAAGGTATCAGGGGGTTGAGGGTTCCGTGGGGAGGCAAGCCACTCCATACCTGGGGTTCCAACAGAGGGCGGAGGCCCAAAAGGTGGTGAGGCGTCCAAGGTCCAAATGGGCTGGGGAAATAGTGACAAAGGTCCCTGCTTACGATATTATATATTATATTCTGGAAAGGTCACGACCCAGGCCATATAGCTGCCCGTTGCCTCCTGACCTCCAAGCAGATGGCCTGTAACCTGGGATGCCGCTGTTCATGCGTATCCAGCCTGCAGTGTGAACGGTTCACCCAGCGAGGGGCGACAAGCTTGTCACGTAAAGGTAAATGGTCTGAAAGAAACGAGACTGCTAAACTAAGGGAGTTTGGTGACCCTAGTGAGGCCTACACTTCCTCTACTGATCCCTGGGAAGAAGGTTGGCATCCGATGCATCCACGAGGATGCTAAAGACTGTCCAGTGGCCAGAATGGAAGCTGAAATGGCAAAAGATACTGAGTTACATAAGGTTGGCGTGGTCCAGGACTTATTGCACCCCATTATCATAGGCCAGGATTTTTGTTTGTTTTGGGACTTGTGGTAGAAGGGGACAGGGTTCGGTTACTCGGAGAAGAAACAGTTCGCCCCTGAAGAAGTGTCACCACCCACAGAGTCTGACGGGTTTCCTTTTTGTGTCCTTGTAGGGGATGAGGAGGTAGTGTCCCCTGAGGCCGATATTCCTGAGTTAGGGGTGACCGGTGAAAATTTTGGGACTGCTCAAATGAAGGACCTTACATTAAAAGGGGCATTTAATAATGTTAGTGTTCTAAATGGGGTCTCTCAAGAGCCAGGGGCTGACACCAGGTTTCCATACTTTGCAGTAAATGAGACTTGCTATATCGAGTTACTAAACTGAGGGGGGAGGTAACTGAGCAACGGTTAGTACTGGGTGTTAGTACTCTCATGTCTTGGGTGAGCATATGGGAGTAGATAAAACTCAAAAGCAGGTCCTTCAGAAGTTCTACTGGCTTGGATGTCACAGAGAGATTGTTAACTTTTGCCGTCCTGTCCCACTTGTCTATCCCAGTCTCTCATTTCCGAAGTTTCCTAGGGCTATTTCCCATTATAAAAGTCCCATTTCGCCTGCAATGCTATGAATCTTAACTAGGAGTCCGATAAGTCTACCGGTGTTCACCAATATATCCTGGTGGTCATAGACTATGCAACACAGTACCTTGAGGCGGTACCACTGAGAAACTTCTCCGTCCGGAGTATAGCCCGAGAGCTAGTCAATATTTTTTCCTGGACGTGCCTGCCAATGGAGATCTTGACGGACCAAGGAACTCTTTCATGTCTAAACTGATGACGGAGTGGTGTAAGGAAAAACCGCAAGAAGAGGACTAAAAATCCTCCAAAAATTAAAACAGCACAATGGGATTGCTTACCTGTCCAGGTATCTGAACTAGTGCACTCACAGGATGCAGCGAGCCCATGTGATATAAAGTGATGGTGGTAATACAGGTGCAAAATACTGATGAGGCAATCACTCACAATCTACCAACTCATGGAGGGGGCGATTGCTTAGTATCTGATTACACAAATGAGGCTTGTATAGGGCGCTGGTCAAACACAGGTAATGCACAGTGTCTGGTTTACAGCCTATTAATAATGCCCATACTCTTAGTGGTGTAAGGCCCTACAGATTAAGCAACTCAAAACATCAGTCCTACATCCGCAGACAGACAGCACCCCTCCGGAGCATCAGAGCATGTGGCCCAGAGGCAGAAAAGGATTGCGAAGGTGATGTGGATTGCGAAGGTGATGCCGATTGTGAGAGAGCCTCCTTCAGGCACAAGAGGCGCTGATAAGAGTCTACAATTGGTCGGCGAGGCCGAGACAGTTTAACCCTGGAGATCGGGTGTTAGTGCCGATTCCCACTGTCGAAAGTACATTTCTGGCCATGTGGCAGTGGCCATACGAAGTGGTTGAAAAGCTGGACAACGTCAACCACAAGGTCCATCAGAAAGGGAGAAGAAAACCGTACGAGGTGTACCATGTCAACCTGTTTAAGCTGTGGCGAAACAGGGAACCAGTGGAAACTACGTGTATAAGGGCCAATCCCAAAACCGAGGATGTCAATGTGGCAGAGACACTGTCACCAGCCCAGTAACAACAGTGCTAAGAACTCTGGAGTGGAACCGAGACCTGTTGAGTTGCCAGGATGTATGCAGGTCGTGCAGCATAAAATTCTGTCTGAACCGCATGTGTGGGTAAACCTGAAGCCATATGAAATTCCCGAAGCCTGCCGAGAGGTCATTTAGAAGAAGGTGGGGAGAATGTTGAGCCTGGGCATCATTGAGGAGTCAAAGAGCGGCTGGTTCAACCCCACTGTCCTTGTGCCAAAGCCGGATGGCGCTTTTGTTACGATTATAGAAAGCTGAATGAGGTGATCAAGTTCGATAAGTATCTGATGAACTCATGGAGAGGCTAGGGTCAGCAAAATAAATCACCACCCTTGACCTAACGAAAGGGTACTGGCAAATTCTTCTCCCACAGTGCCAAGAAGAAGATGGCCTTCTCTACATGTGACGATGGCTTCTAATACACCAGAATGCCTTTCGGGGTGCAGGGAGCCCAAGTCACCTTCCAGAGGGCAATGGACCGGTCCCAGCCCCCACAAAAAGTACGCTGCAACTTACCTCGATGATATTGTGATCTTCAGCCCAGATTGGGGAAGTCATCTGCAGAAGGTGCAGGCGGTACTGGATGCGCTGAGAAAGGTGGGGTTACCATGAATCCAAAGAAGTGCACCATGAGGAAAGAGGAGGCCAAATACTTAGGCTATATCGTTAGAAGGGCAAAATAAGGCCGCAAGTGAACAAAGTAGGCTATCCAAAATTGGCCGCAATCGATTTAGAAGAAACAGGTTAGGGCGTTTCTGGGATACTTCAGAGAACTCCAGAGCTGTGCTCTTGTTAAAGAGAACTGAACCTTCTTATTGTTCCCTTGAGCAGGCGATCTCCGCAGACACAGACTGTAATGTATGTTATTTTGTTTTCCCGTTATGCCAGGGCCGTGTTGATTTACCCAATTTTGGACAGGTTTATGCAGTACAGATTTAATAAACCAGTTGAAAACTTAAATGGAAAGTGTTCCAGTGACTACCTCTTTTAGCAGCCGAGTGAGTCTATCTACATTGCCCAGTGCTGTCTCCACCTGTTGGACTGACAGCCTCTGTGCTGTGTAATTTCAGAAAAATGAGCCGTCAGTCAGCAGGAGGAGGCGGTGGTGCTGGGTGAGGAATACAACTGGAGTGACAAAAGCTTCATATATTCTATAGATCTTCAGTCTCATTTGCATATCAATTCAAACGGTTTCTCACTAATTGACTGGCCTTGTAAGGGTATTGCTGGATTACCTTTAAAGAGACAATCTCACCAAATATCCAAAGTTTTACACTCCGCCTGCCAGAGATCCCCGAATTCCTCTTTCAGTTTACTACAGCAGTTTACTAGCATGTTAAAATCCAGAGTTGGTCACAACTACTGTCCAGGACCTAAGCGCGCCAGCAACTACAGAAGACGATTGTTCAGCTCATAATCCCTACTGATCTCCAGGCAATGACACCGGTAAATAAAACTAGGGCAAGGCCATCCTGGGCAAAAAGTGTGATTTTAAATCAGCTGCTTTGTTCAAAAATGGGACTATAGGATTTCCATCAAAGACAAGTACCATGTGATTCTGCAATCTGCTATGGTTTCATCGCAAGAACAGGTGATACACATAAGAACCATGTGGTCCACTCTAAATAACGCATGCTTTGTGGTTCTTGGCAACACAGCATACACATCAGTCCTGTGGTCACATTGTGTGGATCTAGCAAACTCATCATTCAGGCAGAGTACCAAAGTGAAGCTACATTTCCATTCAATGGAGACTAAGAAATTAAAGGGAATCTTCAGCAGGTTTCTGCTATTTAATCTGGGAGTAGCATAATATCAGAGTATAGAGCCTGATTCCATAGAGCTTTCACTTATTAGGCTGTGTGTGGTATTTTCACTACAATCAGTATGTTATCAGCAGAAGACTACTAGAGGACTACATCTCATGTGCAGATCAGTCAGGCTATTCTTTGTAACCTCGCCCCCATCACTGATTGGCAGCTTGCTGAAAATGCACACAGGAAAGTCTAAGTCAGGGGTGTGGGCGGGGTTATACACAGTCTAGAAGACATAGCTCTGCTGTGTCGCGAGTCACTATAGTAAATATTAGTCCCAGAAGTGGAGAGAAGGACTACAAGGTCACTCAGGAGCGAAGCGTGCGGCTGCATGTATTGCTTTGCGGCCGCACGCTACGCTCCTGAGTGACAGCGGCAATGCGGGGTATTAACATGCGAGACTCGGCCGTATTTCTCGCATGTGTGATCCCGGCCCAATAACACATAGCAAAAGTATGTACTACTTACAGAATAAGTAAAGGGAGGTCAGACAATCCGAGGTCAGGTCCAGGAAATTGCGCAGTACAACAAGGGGAAGTCAGAGACAATTCAGGGGCCGAGGTCAGGAAAAGCAGAAAGACAAGACAGTTTACAGGGAGCAGGCACAAGAGAAGTCAGGTCACAAGCAAATAGTCTAAGTCCAGGAAGGGAATAAAGTCAGACTGGGCCAGGCACAGAGGGATCAGTCTTACACAGGCAGCAGCAAGTGTACGATTGACAATGGATGGAGGAGCTAGCATGCCCCCCTTTATCCCCGGAGCTTTTTTCGGTTTTGCATTTTCATTTTTCTCTCCTCTCCTTCCCAGAGCTATAACTTTTTTATTTTTCCGTCCATATGGCCATGTGAGGGCTTATTTTTTGTGGGACAAGTTGTACTTTTGAACGACACCATTGGTTTTACCATGTCGTGTACTAGAAAATGGGAAAAAAATTCCAAGTGCAGAGAAATTGCAAAAAATGTGAAATCCCACACTTGTTTTTTTTTTTTTGCTAGGTTCGCTAAGTGCTAAAACTGACCTGCCATTATGATTCTCCAGGTCATTACGAGTTCATCGACACCAAACATGTCTAGCTTCTTTTTTTAACGAAGTGGTGAAAAAAAATCCAAACTTTGCTAAAAAAATAAAAATAAAATAATTAATTCTGGCGTTTTTACTGAAACAAGATCCAAACTTTGCTAAAAAAAAAAAAAAAATAATTAATTCTGGAGTTTTTACTTTTTTTTTATCACTACGCCGTTTAGCGATCAGGTTAATCCTTTTTTTTTATTGATAGATCGGGCGAATCTGAACGCGGCGATACCAAAGAGGTGTAGGTTTAATTTTTTTTTATTGTTATATTTTGAATGGGGCGAAAGGGGGGGGGGGGGTGATTTGAACTTTTCTATTTTTTTCTATCTTTTTTAAATGTTTAGTTTTGGCATACTTCAGTAGCCTCCATGGGAGGCTAGAAGCTGCCACAACTTGATCGGCTCTGCAACATAGAGGCCTCTATGTAGTAGAATTGCTGACTTGCTATGCGCGCCGACGACAGGGCGTCAGGTCACAAAACAGCTGACATGTCCTGGCTTTGAGGTGGGCTCACCTGCCGGAGCCCACATCAAAGCGGGGAATACTGCTGTTGGTGTAATAGTATGTCCGATGGCAGTAAGGGGTTAAGTAGAAGACTAATCAAGGAAAGTGAATACAGATGACTGCAGCACAGATCCAGCACAACCAAAACAGACTGACAGCCTCTACACAAAGTAACATATAAGGCTACTTTCACACTAGCGTCGGGCTCGGCCCGTCGCCGTGCGTCGGGCCGAGGTCCCCGACGCTAGCGTTGTCCCCGCCGCACAACGGGGGCAGCGGATGCATTTTTCCAGCGCATCCGCTGCCCCATTGTGAGGTGCGGGGAAGTGCGAGGAGGTGGGGGCGGAGTTCCGGCCGCGCATGCGCGGTCGGAAAAAGCGGACCGTCGGGAGCAAAAAACGTTACATGTAACGTTTTTTGCTCCCGACGGTCCGTCGCAGGACGGTTGCGACGTGTGTCATTGCGTCGCAAATGCGTTGCTAATGTTAGTCAATGCAGAAATAACGCATCCTGCAAGCACTTTTGCAGGATGCGTTTTTTCGGCAAAACGACGCATTTGCGACGTAATGCAGTTAACGCTAGTGTGAAAGTAGCCTAAGGCTGCGTGTCCACGATCAGGATGGCCGGCGGTATCGCCGCAGCGGCAAAGCCGCTCGGCGCTAAGCCCCGCCCCCTTTCTGGGACGCGATGATGCCGGATGTGTACTGCATCCGGGATCATCGCACCCCTCGCCATAGGGTCCTGTGATATTACTTGCGGCGACACAGCGTCGCCGCAGGTAGCACGGACATGCTGCGATCTGAAAAGACGCGCAGCATGTCCGGAGTCGCAGGCCCGCCGCGTGCGGGTTTCCACGCATAGTGGACACGGGATTTCCAAAAATCCCCTCCACTATGCTGGAACATCTGGACGCTGCGTGTTTGACGCTGCAGCGTCAAACACGCAGCGTCTACTGACCGTGGACACATACCCTAAGACAGGAACAGAGTGGAGATCGTGACATCTGCTACATCTACGTCAGACAAACCAGGGATCCTAAAAGAACTGCCCCAAGCAGTTCAGTAAGTGATACATCCCTGGAATCAGGATCTCTGTCTCTATATTATGCTGCTATCAGATTCCATAGCAAAAACATGCTGACAGATTCCTTTTAAAAAAGGCTTGTCTAGCCTTTAAATTTAAAAAACCCTCATAAAATAGCTTTAAAATAACAAACAAATGGATGCTTCCATAACCTCTACTCTGCCCAGGTATCCCAACAGTCTCTGTACTTCCTGTTCATTATGAACAAGCATTTTCCTATATGCTTAGTGGCTGGACATCCCCTTTAAGTATACAGTGTTGAGATCCAGTTGGGCAGCATATCCTATGACATGTTCAGTATGAACAACTTGACAGTTTGGCATCAAGGACATTGAAGTTATACCAGTAAACAGACTGGAAGTCCTCAATGTAAGTTCTTCCTTTATGCCTAGATTCCCCAGCCTTATTCGGTAAATGGCGCATCATATGACAATGTGCTCAATCTTTTCTGGAGTTTTTGATGCAGAAAAACAAGTTCACTGGTTGGACATCAGGATAGACAAAACATTTATATTAATCAAACTACAAAAATCACAGTTTATTCTTTAGGTTCCAGAATCAGCTGATACATGACATGCGGTTACTGTTGGGAAGAAAAGCACCCACATTCATCCCACACAGTTACACTGGTACGTCTTTATAGCTACATCACACGGTCACAATTCTCATGGCATTTCGGGAACTTGTCTGGGGTGACATTGGACCGTAACTGGGTTATTATGCTGAATGACTTGGAAATGAAGAATTTCAGTCGGATTTTACATGATTGGTCCCTGAAATCAATAAAGGGTTAACTTTGTATTAACCCAGAAAGCACATTGGTGTTCGTTCACGGTACAGTCTTTTTTTCCAGTTTATCTCCGTTTCTTTCCTGGCTTGTATGAGAGGAGGAGAGAGAGAGAAGCAATTCCGAAAAGGAAGGTTTGTACAAACCACAGCACCCTGGTTCCAGAGTCGGTGATCCCTTTAGAACTGGAAAAAGAAAGATTTCAAGTAAAGTTCCATCTATAAATAATATGGACCAAATGTAAAATAAAATGGATCCATTATATTTACTGTTTGATTTCACTAATTCTGTGTTTTATTCTGTATAAAAGAAAAAAAGTCTGTTGCATGGCGTTTTGGCTCAGTAAGAGAGGCCAGCATGTGAATGGGGAAACAAGGCAGCAGCAAGCTTTATCCTGCTGAAAGTTGTTCCTATTGTATTGCAGATATAAAATCCTCTGTAAAGGTAACACAAGTACATATATCACTTTCATATTCTTTTTTTACCCATACGCACCCAGTCTGCAGACCCTACAGAGGCATGCTATGTACAGATAAGCAAAATAAATTAGCAGGACTCTGGACCATTGGCCTTGTCAGTATCCGTGGCCTCCAGATGGGACCCCTGGGAACCACCTACCTGCCAGAATGTTTGGCACCTCTTGTAATGTGAACCTGGCACGACGTCATCATTCCCGTGTGACACACACGCCATTGTGCCAGACCTACTAATCGGAATGGGCACCGGGGATGCCGGCAGGTAGGTGATTTGCATGGCTCCCATCTGGGGCCACAGAATGCTGCGTGGCCTCTGGACCAGGGTCCGGAGAACAGATTCCATCATCTCTAGTGATAAGAATTGTGTTGCTGAATCAATGAGATGTTTTACTGGAACATGCTGCCATCTAGTGTGCACGTTTTGTAATGGCTCAAACGATGTTTCCCATTTGTAAAAAAATAGTTGGGATTCAAGAGGAAATCTAAAAATAAGAATGGACTTCCAATAAAAATGTTGTGACTCGAGCACCAGGGTAATATATTGTCTGTGTAGCAGACATGTCATTTGTGGTTAAGTACAGTTACCAAATATCCCTATGTAATCACACTGTGTACTCTGCTAGATCACACCGCACCACATGACTGTCTTGTGTTTTCTAAGGAAACGGAGGAAAGGTGTAAAGGAATGTCTCAGGCAATGCTATCAGTGTAAGTATGTCCTGTTTGGATGCAGAAATTGTGTGATTACTTTAGAAGAATTGGCAGGTGCAACATTTTCTACAATATGTGAACAAAAACCGAAGGTGCATTAGTCTGGCCTAGAGCTGGGGCCATAATAGGATGGAATAGTGGCAGTGGGGAACGTCCCCGCACATCAGGTTCCCTGTGCAGAGGAAGGTTCACTCACACGTCACTGCTTTTCCTGTATGGGAAAATCAGTCTGAAGGTCATTAGTGATTTTTGCATATCAGAGTTTAGGCGGCGGCAGTTTTTACCATCAGAGTTTGGGCGGCGTCAGTTTTTAGGCTATGCGCACACGTTGCGGATTTTGCTGCAGATCCGCAGCGGATTGGCCGCTGCGGATCTGCAGCAGTTTTCCATGCATTGTACAGTACCATGTAAACGTATGGAAAACAAAATCTGCAGTGCACATGCTGCGGAAAAAACGTGCGGAAATGCAGCGGTGTTTTTTCCTCAGCATGTCAATTCTTTGTGCGGATTCCGCAGCGGTTTAAACCTGCTCAATAGGAATCCGCACAAAAACCGCAGCAAATCCGCAGGTAATTCGCAGTGCGGTTTACCTGACGATTTTGCAAAAACAGTGCGGGAAAATTCATACACCAATCCGCAACGTGTGCACATAGCCTTACCCTCAGAGATCAGTTTTTACCAGCAGAGTTTGGGCGGCGGCAATTTTTACCAGCAGAGTTTGGGAGGAGTCAGTTTTTACCAGCAGAGTTGGGGCGGCGTCAGTTTTTACCATCAGAGTTTGGGCGGTGTCAGTTTTTACCAGCAGAGTTTGAGCGGCGTCAGTTTTTACCATCAGAGTTTCGGCGGCGTCAGTTTTTACTAGCAGAGTTTTGGAGGAGTCAGTTTTTACCATCAGAGTTTGTGCGGCGTCAGTTTTTACCATCAGAGTTTGAGAGGAGTCGGTTTTTACCAGCAGAGTTTAGGCGGCGTCAATTTTTACCAGCAGAGTTTCTGCGGCGTCAGTTTTTACCAGTAGTTTGGGAGGCGTCAGTTTTTACCAGCAGAGTTTGGGCGACGTCACTATTTACCAGCAGAGTTTGGGCAGAATCAGTTTTTACCATCAGAGTTTGAGAGGAGTCAGTTTTTACCAGCAGAGTTTGGGCGGTGTCAGTTTTTACCAGCAGAGTTTGGGCAGAATCAGTTTTTAACATCAGAGTCTGGGAGGAGTCGGTTTTTACCAGCAGAGTTTAGGCGGCGTCAATTTTTACCAGCAGAGTTTCTGCGGCGTCAGTTTTTACCAGTAGTTTGGGAGGCGTCAGTTTTTACCAGCAGAGTTTGGGCGACGTCACTATTTACCAGCAGAGTTTGGGCTGCGTCAGTTTTTACCAGCAGAGCTTCTGCAAAGTCAGTTTTTACCAGCAGAGTTTGGGCGGCATCACTTTTTACCAGCAGAGTTTGGGCGGCGTCAGTTTTTACCAGCAGAGTTTGGGTGGCGTCACTATTTGCCAGCAGAGTTTTGGGCGGCGACACTTTTTACCAGCAAAGTTTGGGCAGAATCAGTTTTTACCATCAGAGTTTGAGACGAGTCAGTTTTTACCAGCAGAGTTTGGGCTGTGTCAGTTTTTACCAGCAGAGCTTCTGCAAAGTCAGTTTTTACCAGCAGAGTTTGGGCGGCATCACTTTTTACCAGCAGAGTTTGGGCGGCGTCAGTTTTTACCAGCAGAGTTTGGGTGGCGTCACTATTTGCCAGCAGAGTTTTGGGCGGCGACACTTTTTACCAGCAGGGTTTGGGCAGAATCAGTTTTTACCATCAGAGTTTGAGAGGAGTCAGTTTTTACCAGCAGAGTTTGGGCGGTGTCAGTTTTTACCAGCAGAGTTTGGGCAGAATCAGTTTTTAACATCAGAGTCTGGGAGGAGTCGGTTTTTACCAGCAGAGTTTAGGCGGCGTCAATTTTTACCAGCAGAGTTTCTGCGGCGTCAGTTTTTACCAGTAGTTTGGGAGGCGTCAGTTTTTACCAGCAGAGTTTGGGTGACGTCACTATTTACCAGCAGAGTTTTGGGCGGCGACACTTTTTACCAGCAGAGTTTGGGCAGAATCAGTTTTTAGCATCAGAGTCTAGGAGGAGTCAGTCTTTACCAGCAGAGTTTGGGCGGCGTCAGTTTTTACCAGCAGAGTTTCTGCGAAGTCAGTTTTTACCAGCAGAGTTTGGGCGGCGTCAGTTTTTACCAGCAGAGTTTGGGCAGAATCAGTTTTTACCATCAGAGTTTGGGAGGAGTCAGTTTTTACCAGCAGAGTTTGGGCGGCGTCAGTTTTTACCAGCAGAGTTTGGGCAGAATCAGTTTTTACCAGCAGAGTTTGGGAGGAGTCAGTTTTTACCAGCAGAGTTTGGGCGGCGTCAGTTTTTACCAGCAGAGTTTGGGCAGAATCAGTTTTTACCAGCAGAGTTTCTGCGGCGTCACTTTTTAACAGCAGAGTATGGGCGGCGTCACTTTTTACTGTCAGAGCTTCATCCGTTTCTCTCGGGTAAGAAATAGTGATGAGCAAATATACTCGTTACTCGAGATTTCTTGCCGCAGCTGAATGATTTACATCTGTTAGCCAGCATAAGTACATGCTGGCTAACAGATGTAAATTATTCAGCTGCGGCAAGAAAAACTAAATCTCCGAGCACTAAAAATTATTCGGAGGACCCCCGAGCGTGCTAGAGAAATTTCGAGTAAGGCCTGTTTCACACGTCAGTGGCTCCGGTACGTGTGGTGACAGTTTTCTCACGTACCAGAGACACTGACTCACATAGACACATTAAAATCAATGTGTCTCTGCACATATCAGCATGTTTTCACGGACCGTGTGTCCGTTTGAAAAACAAGGAGACATGTCAGTGTTCGTGGGAGCGCACGGATCACACGGACCCATTCAAGTCAATGGGTCCGTGTAAAACACGTACCGCACATGGATGCTGTCCGTGTGCCGTGCACGAAACAGCGCTACAGTAAGCGCTGTCCACCCAGCTTGTGGTGCTGAATCCGCCATTCATTTCTTCTCTCCAGCAGCGTTCGCTGGAGAGAAGGAATGAAAAATCATTGTTTTTTTATTTTTTTTGCGGTTGAAATAAACTTCCCGGCAACCTCCCCCCTCCCACCCCCTGTGCGCCCGCCCGCTGGAAATAAAATACTCACCCAGCTCCCTCGATGCTTCCTCTCAGCGCCTCAGCTTGTCCTGTATGAGCGGTCACATGGTACTGCTCATTACAGTGATGAATATGCGGATGATTTTTCATTCCTTCTGTCAAGCGAACGCTGCTGAAGAGAAGAAATGAATGGCGGCTTCAGCACCACAAGCTGGGGGGACAGCGCTTACTGTAGCGCTGTCTCCCGTACGGTCCGTGTGGTACCCAGTCGGCACACGGCTGCCACACGTGTGCCACACTGATGTGCCACGTGAGCACACGGACACGGATAACTCCGGTACCGATTTTTCCGGTACCGGAATTATCTGGACGTGTGAGACTGGCCTAACGACTATATTCGCTCATCACTAGTAAGAAAAAAACAAAAAGAAAGTTTCTCTCTCTTTTTCTATCGTCCGTAAAACATGGACAGCATATGGATGGGTCGGATTTTTCCTCAGACCCACAGACTTGCGTTGCCAATTTTTATTTTGCACACAGATCAGGCATGTTGCCACAATTTTTTTTCATCCTGGGAAATATCAGGGACATGTGTACGGCCCCATTCAGTATCTTAGGCATGAGTACTATCTGTGAAAAACACGGCGAGTGCTCGGACGTGAAAAACTGATGTCTGAATGAGCCCTTAGTTAGAATCCTAAGATAGAGTGTAAAGCCCCCAAACACAGCGAACAACCACACACCGCTTTCCAGCTCTATACTGACCTGCAGAGGCGTAAGCTATATAGAGCTTCAGCACTGTGAATGGCCCACGCTACCCCGTATCTGAAACAAGAGAGAAAGCTGTAAGGATGGCAGAATAATAGTAATACTGACACGTACAGGCACTACTGTGTGAGGCGCTGTGCACACAATACCAGGACACTGCATGACCAGCAATAGCCAATTGCCCCATTATCAGGGTATGTGCACACGTTGCGGATTCCATTGCGCATTTTTCCGAGAGGATTTTGCAGAATCCGCAGGTAAAACGACCTGCGTTTTACCTGCAGATTCCCTGTGGGTTTTCTGCGGATTTTGTCTGCGTTTTCACACCTGCGGATTCCTATTATGGAATAGATGTAAAACGCTGCGGAACCCGCACAAAGAATTGACATGCTGTGAAAAATAAACCGTTGCGTTTCTGTGCGGACTTTTCCGCAGCATGTGCACTGCGGATTTGGTTTTCCATAGGATTACATGGTACTGTACACCGCATGGAAAACTGCTGCGGATCCGCAGCCAAATCCGCAACGTGTGCACAGACCCTCACAGCTGTGGTGCAAAAAGACCACAGGGCAGTCAGGCAAATGTTTGGGTCCTGAGACCTCCAACGATTGCTCACCCACCCCGCCATTCTGTTCCTGCAAAATCATCAGGATATATTATCTTGACGTACTGTGGTTAATGACCGTAATTCAGACCTTATAGTGTGTCGTCATGTAGGAAAGGGTTAACTAGCCGGACTACAGTAACTAAGATTGTGCCGGGGCCTCCAGGAATGTGGACTATGCTCCCAAAGTTTATCAATCAGCTATCTTTCATTTTTGTGTCCATATTGGAGGTTGTTACAAGAGGCCAAAGAGCAAATCTGTTTCCACAGGCTGGAGAGCCGCAGCAGGGGCTGTGGTCACATCTCTGTCATGGCGTCTGCTTATCAAGGATGTCACATGGCTCTGAAGGATCCATACCTCATGGACCACACGGACTTATTGTGGGGTAATCAGATTTTGCCATGCTAGTCACCATTTTAAAGGGAGATACAGCTCTGTATTAAACGCTATTGTTTTTCCAAGGAAAAAATTACATTATCTACAACTAAGGATACTAAGTAGGTGTTAGGCACCGATGTGAGCGGAGCCCTGCAGATATTCCTGTACCCTCCACCTCTGAATCCGCTATACACAGAATACCAGGGCAGAGAGGATATCCTCCACTAATTAGAAAAGGGACAGAATCTACTATATAATTGTCTAAGGGTCACTTCCGTCTTTGAATCGGGCCACCATCTAGTATTATATATAGAGCAATACTGTGGCTCAATGGTTAGCACTGTATTATATATATATATATACGACAAATGGTGGCTCAGTGGATAGCACTGTACTATATCTAGGAAAGCATGGTGGCACAGTAGTTTGAGGTGTATTATATTTAGAGCAGTATGGTGGCTCAGTGATTAGAACTGTACAATGTTTAGCGAAGCACAGTGGCTCAGTGGTTAGCACAATAGTTTTGCAGCAGTGGTATTGTGTGCAAATCCCACCAAAGACAACATCTACAAGGAGTTTGTATGTTCTCCACGTGTTTGTGTGAGTTTCCTCCTACACTTCTAAGTCTAATAGGGAATTCAGGTTGTGAGCCTCAATGGGGACAGTGATGATGTCTGTGAAGTGCTGTGGCATCAATGGTGCTGTGTAAGTGAATAAAATAAATACTAAACAAACAACAAACACATTTTTCTAATTTACAGTATAAATCTATCCACAGTGGTGTGACTTTTCCTTTACCTTGGGCGGATTCTGTGGTCCATGATGTTGGGAACTCATTTTAGAATTCTAAGTTCAATATTAACCAGCCGGCTCAGTAGGACAAGAATAGACCCACCACCCGCTGTGCCCGCCACCATTTCAGGGGGTTTCAGGACAAAGGCTGCATTGAGGCTGCACCAGGAGCAGAATATTTAGTGCCAAGACTAGCATCAGATCCTAGTATGTGAATCACACGTCACTGGGAAGAAGTGAGGTCCCTGTGGCCATGTACAATGATGGTGGGAACAGAAACACACATCAAGATTTGGTTTCTTTTTTCACCCAAAGCCAAAAGTAAATTTAGCTTGAAGAAGTTAGAAGTCCTTCCGTTATGTTCTCTATTCCTTTATACAGTACTTCTGTTCTTGGCTCAAAATAGTCCATCAAGAATCCCCCTAACAGGTCATTTTTTTAATGGTCAAAATTACAACTTTGCAACTTACTTGTTATTATAAATACTCTCAGTTCTCAAGAACACAGGGATTTATTATTCTATTGCTTACAACGTGTTGCATAGATTACCGGCCGCCGCTGCAAATTAGCAGCAGTGGCCAAACACCTAGGGCTTGACTCGTCAATGCTTTCATGCCAGAATTCTGGCGTAAAAGCTTTGAAAAGTCACAAAAAACCTCTGGTGTGTGCCTACATTTTGTGTCTTTTGGTGTCTTCACACCAGTTTCTCCTAGCTCTGCCAAAACAGGTGCAACTGGGGAGAGATGGGGCACAGCAGGGCAGTAACGCCACAATCTGTCTAATTCAAGATAAGCTGCGGTATTTCCCAGACATCTCGCTCCAGTATCCGAGGGAGATTTCAGGCAAGCGCAAGGAGGCACACGCCGCTCGTCAGATGCTCCAGATTCATGAAGGGGCTTGATCCTCTAAATCAGGAGCGTCTGACTCCAGCACACGCCTCATTCATGATGGATTGGCACCAGTTTTTATAAGCACTTTCCCATAGAGCCTGTACGCGCTTCTCCATAGAGCCTATAAGCGCTTTCCCAAAGAGCCTGTAAGCGCTTCACCATAGAGCCTATGAGCGCTTCACCATAGAGCCTGTGAGCGCTTCACCATAGAGCCTATGAGGGCTTCACCATAGAGCCTGTGAGCGCTTCACCATAGAGCCTATGAGCGCTTCACCATAGAGCCTGTGAGCGCTTCACCATAGAGCCTGTGAGCGCCTCACCATAGAGCCTGTGAGCGCTTCACCATAGAGCCTGTGAGCGCTTCACCATAGAGCCTGTGAGCTCTTCACCATAGAGCCTGTGAGCGCTTCACCATAGAGCCTGTGAGCTCTTCACCATAGAGCCTGTGAGCGCTTCACCATAGAGCCTGTGAGCGCTTCACCATAGAGCCTGTGAGCGCTTCACCATAGAGCCTGTGAGTGCTTCACCATAGAGCCTGTGAGCGCTTCACCATAGAGCCTATGAGCGCTTCACCATAGAGCCTGTGAGCGCTTCACCATAGAGCCTGTGAGCGCCTCACCATAGAGCCTGTGAGCGCTTCACCATAGAGCCTGTGAGCGCTTCACCATAGAGCCTGTGAGCGCTTCACCATAGAGCCTGTGAGCGCTTCACCATAGAGCCTGTGAGCGCTTCACCATAGAGCCTGTGAGCGCTTCACCATAGAGCCTGTGAGCGCTTCACCATAGAGCCTGTGAGCGCTTCACCATAGAGCCTGTGAGCGCTTCACCATAGAGCCTGTGAGCGCTTCACCATAGAGCCTGTGAGCGCTTCCCCATAGAGCCTGTAAGCCCTTTCCCAAAGAGCCTGTAAGCGCTTTCCCATAGAGCCTGTAAGCGCTATCCCATAGAGCCTGTAAGCGCTATCCCATAGAGCATGTAAGCGCTTCCCCATAGAGCCTGTAAGCGCTTCCCCATAGAGCCTGTAAACACTTTCCAATATAGCCTGTACATGCTTCTCCATAGAGCCTGTACGCGCTTCCCCATAGAGCCTGTAAGCACTTTCCAATATAGCCTGTAAGTGCTTCCCCATAGAGCCTGTACGCGCTTTCCCATAGAGCCTGTACGCGCTTCTCCATAGAGCCTGTAAGCACTATCCCATAGAGCATGTAAGCGCTATCCCATAGAGCATGTAAGCGCTTCCCCATAGAGCCTGTAAACACTTTCCAATATAGCCTGTACATGCTTCCCCATAGAGCCTGTATGCGCTTCCCCATAGAGCCTGTAAGCACTTTTCAATATAGCCTGTAAGTGCTTCCCCATAGAGCCTGTACGCGCTTTCCCATAGAGCCTGTACGCGCTTTCCCATAGAGCCTGTACGCACTTTCCCATAGAGCCTGTAAGCGCTATCCCATAGAGCCTGTAAGCGCTTCCCCATAGAGCCTGTAAGCGTTTCCCCATAAAGCCTGTAAACACTTTCCAATATAGCCTGTACATGCTTCCCCATAGAGCCTGTAAGCGCTTCCCCATAGAGCCTGTAAGCACTTTCCAATATAGCCTGTAAGCGCTTCCCCATAGAGCCTGTATGCGCTTTCCCATAGAGCCTGTATGCGCTTTCCCATAGAGCCTGTACGCGCTTTCCCATAGAGCCTGTACGCGCTTTCCCATAGAGCCTGTACGCGCTTTCCCATAGAGCCTGTACGCGCTTCTCCATAGAGCCTGTAAGCACTACCCTGGGGCTTGCAGGAATCGCTCGAGCACACTATTATCTCCCGTTTCCTGCCAGATCCAGTGTCGCTGTGCTCCTCTGATGCTGCAGCAGCAAAACTGTCTTGGAGCAGCAACAGAAACCACAAAGTCCCAGCCAGCAGAGCGTTCATACCACTGGTGTAAGCTGTCAATCAAGGAGATCACAGACCGGCGGCCAAGCAAGATGCCAGAGGCTGGGGAGCGGTTTGCATGTGTGATTCCAGCCTAGAAGTGGTAGTACGGGATTAGAAAGACTTAACTTCTTTATTCCAGGAAAAGCGCCACCCTATAGGCCACATTCATATGACGATTTTCATTCTGAGAGCTGGAACAAGATGACATGGCGCGGACAGCATGCAGACCAAGGTGACTCAGGCTGCTGAGATGAGTGTTGGTTTTTTCACAGACCGAATCTGCGCATAAAAGATAAATCGCAGCATACGTCCGATGAGATTTACCTATTCAAGTCTATAGACCGGATCCCATATAGATCGTCTATGTAGCATCCGATTCTTAGATACATCCCCATTATTCACATACAAAACCGTATGTGATCTTGTACATTTTGAAAATGTATATATGCCATGTGGATGTAAGAAAAGGGTCCAGGGCTGCAACATGGATGAAAACCAGCCAAGTTTTCTGGATGAACCTCGGACTGCCTGAGTCTGGTCCTGCAGCCCAACGCCCATGAACTTCTGCTTGGAAGATTGCAGACCCATTCTTGTGATCAGGGACAACCTCTTAGCCCCCCTTGGCGTTGCTGCAAGTTTTAGCCTTTTTGATGATCCTTTTTTTTTCTCACATTCCGTGGACTATAACTTTTTTTTCTTTTGATGACAGTCTTATGGAGATGATTAGATTTTTTCGGGATTGGGTTGTGTTTGTCAGTGGGTACATTTTGGGGTGTATATAACAAACATTTACTAATTTTTTATGGGAAGGAATATTGAACAGCCAGAGAGTTGGTGATGTCTCTGATTTCACTGCGCAGGCAGCAGTCATCCTCCGCTTCCATCCAGATAGAAGCGGTGATCAGAGGGCGCCCATCTGACTGTAGGTGGTGTGATGCTGGAGTTTGGATGAATGAACGCTGTTTCCTCTAGGAATTGGATCTCTTTCCCCAGCAGGAGAACCATGAATTAGAAGAATACATACCCGTAATACAAGACACTGTAGTGGTTCTTCACCACGTACTGCGTGAAGGATCCTACCGGCCCCAGCTGTTCATAAGGGACGTCTGCCGGCCAAAAAACTGTCCACTGCAAAGAAGGGAGAATGTGAAAATCACCATTGCGGTAAATGAGGTGCGTGTCCAAGCCCTTCATGGCGTGTCCCGGATGGAGCCGAGGGGTAACCAGTCTGAACCAGCTCAGGTTGTGGAGGTTTAATCCACTGACCCCCCCTCCTCCAGCATAACTGTGGGACAGGTGGGCTGTAATAGCGGCTGATGGCTGTCATTAGGCGGCCATCTTAGTACTCCCATGGCTTAAAAATTACTATAATAACGCCACACTACAAAAGCATTCTGGTGTATCGTCTCAGGATACATACCCCTAATACAAATGGAAAAATTAGTTTAAAAAAACCCAAAATAAACCATAATAGCTACGGCTACATTATTAACCACTTAGGTTGCTTTCACACATCAGTTTTTTGCCGTCAGGCACAATCCAGCGAATTTTGAAAAAAACGAATCCAGCAAAAGTTGCCACCGGATCTGTTTTTTTTAACTGAGCATGCTCCAATTTTTTTTTGATCCACTTAGCTGTATCAGCTAGTCGGATCCGTCGAAAAAATGGATCCGTCACATCAATTTTTCACAATCTGCGACAGATCCGTTTTTTCAACATTCAATGGATTGTGCCTGACGGCAAAAAAACTGATGTGTGATAGGAGCCTTAGAGCGTCAGGGTGTTTGGAGCAGGCTCACGAGCAGAGCCTGCCTTACCCAGGGCAGATCCTGGCAATTACCTTTACCTAGAGACAATGATTTTTACAATATCTAGCAATATTTAAGCAAACTGTATATCAGAGCTGGGCAAGGCGCTTCCTGCAGGCCCTCTGGCTGTCCCAGTCCGGCCCGCAGACTGAGACTGCTCACACTGTATATAGGAGGCTATGTGGGAGCTCACACTGTATATAGAGAAGCTATATGGGGGTTCATACTGTATCTAAGGGGCTACTTATACTGTATATAGGAGGCTATGTGGGAGCTCACACTGTATATAGTGAAGCTATATGGGGGTTCATACTGTATATAAGGGGCTACTTATACTGTATATAGGAGGCTATGTGGGAGCTCACACTGTATATAGAGAAGCTATAAGGGGGTTCATACTGTATCTAAGGGGCTACTTATACTGTATATAGGAGGCTATGTGGGAGCTTACACTGTATATAGTGAAGCTATATGGGGGTTCATACTGTATAAGGGGCTACTTATACTGTATATAGGAGGCAATGTGGGGCTCATAATATATAGGAGGCTATGTGGGGGCTCATACAATATATAGGGGCTATGTGATTGCTGATATTGTATATAGGAGGCTTTGTGAGGGCTCACAATGTATATAGAGGCTATGTGGGGATCACAATGTATATAGGAGTTACTCATACTGTATATAGGGGTTATGTGGGGCTCATACTCTATATAAAGGGCTATGTGGGGGCTCATACTGTATATAGGGGCTATGTTGGGGCTTGTACACTATATAGGGTGCTATGTGGTGGCTGATATTGTATACAGGGGCTATGTGGGGGCTCATACTGTATATAGGAGGCTAGGTAGGGGCTCATACTATATATAGCAGGCACTCATACTGCATATAGCAGGGCTCAAACTGTATAGGGGTTATATGGGGGCTCATCTAAATATATACTTAACTTGTAATGTCTTCACATCCTGTTCCGTCCAGATGTGTCTGAATCCCAGAATTCCAAGGGGCGGAAGTTCAGCGACCGCCATATTGGGACACCCAAGTGATGGGTGTCTCAATATGGAAACTGCTGGTGTTACCAGCCTCTGGCACGGTACCACCAGCGGAACACCGTTGCACCACACACACACACACACACACATTGTATATGCCGTACGCACCACACACACACTGTATATGCCGTACGCACCACACACACACACTGTATATGCCGTACGCAACACACACACACTGTATACGCCATATGCAGCCTCTTGCGCGGTACCACCAGTGGAACACTGTCGCAAATACGCCGCCGTTGAGATCAGCCGAAACCGTCGTGAACACGCCGCCGTCGGGATCAGCCGAATGATTCACTGACCGCCGCCATCTTTGTACAGGAGGAGCGCATGCAAAGTTTTAATGTGACCGCCACTATCTGTCTGCACAAAGATGGCGGCGGTCTGATTTACTGCGCCTGCCCTGATTACACGCAGGTGCAGTGAATCATTCGGCTGATCCCGGTGGCAGATGCGTGACGTGTCTACCGGCAGAGGAAGCCGGTCACATTAAAGGGGTCTTCCCACGAAAGAGAGTTCATTTTAAAAATTGTCTGTGTCTGACCCTGTATGGATCATACCACATCTCCTGGGCAGGGGAGGAAGCAAAAGACAATACTGACATTACAGCAGGTGATCACAGGGGATTCATTTTGTCAGGTAAAATATTTCACTGCCTGTTTTTAAACAATATTTTACCTCACAAAATGTATCCTCTACGATCTCCTGCTGTAATGTTAATATTGTCTTTTGCTTCCTCCCCTGCCCAGGAGATGTGGTATGTTCTGCACACGATCAGACACAATTTTTAAAATTAACTTTTGTTCGTGAGAAAACCCCTTGCACAGTGGTGGAGAAAAAGAGAGCAGACAAGGGGGATATCACATGGGGTACACTGGTCAAAGAAGAGATGACATGAGAGAAGACAGCAGATGGGGGACAGAGACAGAGCACAGGGGGAGACAGCTCAAATGGGACAGCACATGAGGGAAGAACACAGCACAGGAAGGAGAGAGACAGCAGACAAGGGGGATAGCACATGGGGTAGACAGGTCAAAGAAGAGAGCACATACAGGAGAAGTCAGCACATGGGGAAAGAGAGAGTGGATAGGTGGGTGAGCACATGGGGGGAGAGATCCTCAACACTGCAAAACCTGCCCCCATCATGACATTCCCGCCCTCCATCTAGTACTGTATATAAAAGGCTCATACTGTATATAGGGGGGGCTGCATATAGTGGGGACTAAAAACTGTAAATACAGGAGGTATGTGGGGGCTCAAACAGGATATACAGGGGCTCATACTGTATATAAAAGGCTATATGGGGGATCATACTGTATATAGGGACTATGTTGTGGCTCATACTCTATATAGGGTGCTATGTGGTGGCTGATATTGCATACAGGGGCTATGTGGGGGCTCATACTGTATATAGGAGGCTAAGGGGGTCCATACTGTATATAAAAGGGTATGTGGGGGCTCACACTATATAGGAGGATAATATGTAGGAGACTTTGTTGAGGCTCATGCTATATATAGGGGCTTTGTGGGGGCTCATACTGTATATAGGGGTCTGTGGGTGGGCTTTTGTGGTATATAGTTGGAAGTTAGTATACTTAAATCTGCTAAATATTAAGTGATATAATTCTGTTATATCAATTGTAATATGTTAATATTGAGCAGAATTAATTTCAGCCTATTGGTTCGGCCTCCACAACAGTCACGGTCTCACATGCGGCCATTCAGAAAAATGATTTGCCCACCCCTTCTGTATATAGTGCAATCACATGATCACAGGGTCAAGTCCCTTAAAGGGAGTGTCACAGCGAAAGCAAAAAATAAAAATCCCTTTGCCATCAGTTAAAAATTGTGAGAAAATTACACATTTAGGATAAAATAGCAAGTAGGGAAAATTGGCTGCGTCCTCACGGGGTTAACACACAGCACCATTAATGTATTATTATTATACGTATCCCCCACAGTATAACTCTATCCACAGCTGCCCCAAAGAGGCAACAAGACAGTCTGCCGTACAGTGCGGACAGCCGCAGCTAGAGGCCACACTGTGCACAGGTTCCTCCAGCACTGACGGAACACCCCCACAAGTGGGGACATGTGGTACCGTCCTCCCGGCTGCGGCACGGCAGTACAGGCAGCGCAGCCGCAAGACCCATCACACACTACAGAGCCCGGGCTGAGTGATCCGCTTACTGTGAAGTAGCCCATGGCCAGGGTGATGACGGCCATCCACAGGATACTGGCTCTCTTAAAGTAGGAGACACTGCCAGCTGATGCCATGATGCCACAGGGAAGCCGGCACACACTGAGCAGCAGCACGGCGTAGTAGTCAAGTGACGTGAAGAACGCATTGGTCACCTTTTGCCTCCTTTGATACCAGCAACCAATAGAGGCAAAGGTCTGGACGTTCGGCCAATCAGATTGTATCACAGCAGCTCGCCGCTCGTCCCCGCGTAGTGATCTGTGGCCGTGCACTGTGCGGGGTGCTGTGCTAGAATATGACAGGTTTGATTAACGTTGTATAGTGGTGGCCTCAGATTAATAGCTAGTATTGTGCCGCATGAGGACTATTTCATCTGTGTATTAGGTGTAGCTAGTCACGTAGGAATGTTTGCACACGGAGTGGCTTTCTGTGGGAGGTTGGGACTTCATGCCTCGGGCTGTTTGCATATGATAGGGACATGCAGGGTGCTGCTGGGCAGTGCTCACACCCATACACACACACACCTGTACACAGCGTCGGACTGGAGCACCCGGGGCCCACCAGAGAAAATCGTTCTTGGGGCCCACTATGTAGCTACATAGGAATAGATCCAAGACCACCAGTTGTGCGGTATAACACGCTAATATCAGGGTATAACATAAGGCAGTACACGTCCTAATGATGTAGCGGGGTTGGCGACACATTTTGGTTCAAGCTCAATGATCACTGCTCCCCGGTGTTTATTAACCACTAGGCCAATGTGTTATAGCGCCAGTGTAGTGGAGGGGATTTTATGACATCTCGTCTGTACTCTGGGAGTAGTAAACGCAGCAATATCTACAATGTCTGTGTGGATATTTCCGCTGCTAATTTGCTGTTTGATTTTTGCAGCAAATTATGTGAATGCCCCTCTTCTAGGGGTCCTAGATCACTTATGTAGGACATTGGGGTAATATCCAAAGTAAAAAAAGTGGATTATCTCCGCGCCGCTGAAGGATAGAAGTCCAAAAAAAGAAAATCAAATGAATATGTGGCTTCATCGTGTTTCGGAGCACTCGGACTCCTTCATCAGGATCACACAAATGTACGGCGCATATTTGTATACACTTTTTACAGAATCTCTCTGCCACCTAAAAGGCCATAACGTTTTATGAAGGGTCTACTTTTGTTAGTAGCAGGGAAAGAAAAGTTTTAAGTCAGGGGGGATACAGGGGGAGGGGATGCAGTCAGTCAGGCCGGCGTCACACTCAGCGTATGGAAATACGGTCCGTTTGAACTCGAGCCTGGGAACTTTTCAGAATATTTTCTCACACTCGAGTTCATATGAGGACATCCAGCAGGGGGCGCATCACCGCGACTCGAGGTAACTACAGTACATTCCCCTGCATTCCATTCATTCACCAAGTTTTACAGACAGGAGCACAGCTGCATTAGCAGAGCTCCTGGGTGTAAAATGATTTAACCCCTTCAGATGGATTTACAGCGTGGGACAAGACTGAACGACGGAAGGTATGGAATATTGTTGTTTGGTTTTTTTAACTTTGTTTCAGGTGACAAGGGTCTTCCGGTGGATTAAGAGAATAATAAAATATTAAAACACCATGTGTCTTTATTTCATTAAAATACTTTTTAATAATGTGTATGTTTTATTAACCATTTCGTACTATTGGATTAATAATGGATAGGTGTCATAATTGACGCCTCTCCATTATTAACCTGGCTTAATGTCACCTTACAATAGCAAGGTGACATTAACCCTTCATTACCCCATATCCCACCGCTACACCGGAGTGGGAAGAGAGAGGCTAAGTGCCAGAATAGGCGCATCTTACAGATGTGCCTTTTCTGGGGTGGCTGGGGGCAGATGTTTTTAGCCAGGGGGGGTCATATATCCATGGTCCCTCTCTAGGCTATTAATATCTGCCCTCAGTCACTGGCTTTCCCACTCTGGCGGAGAAAATTGCGCGGGAGCTCACTCCAATTTTTTCCGGGATTTAACCCTTTAATTTAATAGCTAGAGCCCCCAAATTTTACACAGAGACACTTGTTACATTAGTAAAGAGGAATATGTAATAAAAGAAGGGATATGAGATGGTTTACTGTATGTAATCCATGTCTCATATCCTGTCGGGTTTGTGAAGCAGATAAGAAAAGCCGGCAATTCAATTGCCGGCTTTTCTATAGAACACCGGTGCGTATTTCTCGCATGTCACACACATGGTCCGTCCGTGTGTAATCCGTAATTTTCTCGTCCCCATAGACTTTCATTGGCGGATTTTTTGCGCAATACGCTGACAAACGCAGCATGCTGCGATTTTCTAAGGCCGTACAAAACCGTATAATACAGATACGTAATATACGGCAGATAGGAGCTGCTCCATAGAGAATCATTGGGCCGTGTACAATGCGTATTTTCTGGACGTATTTTCTGCGCTCATATGTCCGTAAAACTCGCTAGTGTGACGCCGGCCTCAGGGGTGATACAGGGGGAGAGGGGCTCAGTCAGAGGTGATAGAGAGAGGTGGCACTGCCAGGGGTGATACTGGGGGAGGGGACACAGTCAATCAGGGGTGATACAGGGGGAGGGGATGCAGTCAGTCAGGGGTGATACAGGGGGAGAGGGGCTCAGACTGGGGTGATACAGAGAGAGGTGACACTGCCAGGGGTGATACAGGGGGAGGGGACACAGTCAATCGGGGTGATACAGGGGGAGGGGATGCAGTGATACAGAGGGAGAGGGGCTCAGTCTGGGGTGATACAGAGAGAGAGGTGGCACTGCCAGGGGTGATACAGGGGGAGGTGGCACTGCCAGGGGTGATACAGGGTGAGGGGACACAGTCAGTCAGGGGTGATACAGGGGAGGGGATGCAGTCAGTCAGGGGTGATAAAGGGGGAGAGGGGCACAGTCAGGGGTGATACAGAGAGAGGTGGCACTGCCAGGGGGGATGCAGTCAGTCAGGGGTGATACAGGGGGAGGTGGCACTGCCAGGAGTGATACAGGGAGAGGTGGCACAGTCAATCAGGGGTGATACAGGGGGAGGTGGTGCAGTCAGTCGGGTGATAAAGGGGGAGACGAACACAGTCAGAGGTGATACAGAGAGAGGTGGCACTGCACGGGGTGATACAGGGGGTGGGGACACAGTCAATCAGGGGTGATACAGGGGGAGGTGGCACTGCCAGGGGTGATACAGGGAGAGGTGGCACTGCCAGGGGTGATACAGGGGGAGGTGACACAGTCAATCAGGGGTGATACAGGGGGAGGTGGTGCAGTGGGTGATACAGGGGGAGGTGGTGCAGTGGGTGATACAGGGGGAGGTGGTGCAGTGGGTGATACAGGGGGAGATGGCGCAGTCGGTGATACAGAGGGAGGTGGCGCAGTCGGTGATACAGAGGGAGGTGGCGCAGTCAGGGTAATACAGGGGGAGGTGGTGCAGTCGGTGATACAGGGGGAGGTGGCGCAGTCAGGGTGATACAGGGGGAGGTGGTGCAGTCGGTGATACAGGGGGAGGTGGCGCAGTCAGGGTGATACAGGGGGAGGTGGTGCAGTCGGTGATACAGGGGGAGGTGGCGCAGTCACGGGTGATACAGGGGGAGGGGACACAGTGACTAGCTCTGAGCGCCGGAGCTGGGAGTAGCGGTGATGTCACGCTGGGAGGACGTCCTGCTCGCGGCTCCTCCCACAGTTAGTCAGAGAGAAGTGTGGGCCTCACTGATAACAGCTGACATGTTCAGCTGCTGCAGCCTTCGGCTCAGGATTTGTAAGTAACACAGTGCTCATGTGCAGACTGTGGCAAACACTGCCCGCTGCTAAAGTGGAATTAATTCACCCTTCTCCACACCCATGGGGGCGTGGGAAGCAGTGAATATTCATTTCCCTTTAGCAGCTGGGACAGGGGCTTCTGCTCTGCTGGCATCGGGGGCCCCCATAGCAGCTGCCCACTGGCTGGGGGCCCCTGGGGCAGTGGAGGGTCCTAGGCAGCTGCTGGCCAGTATGCCAACAGGTGTCTGCCTGGGCCCACCGTAGAATCCTCCGGTTCTCTGGTGGGCCAGTCCGACCGTGGTCTGTACACATCTGTATACACACATACACACACTTGTATTCACACACCTGTACACATCTGTATACACACCTATACACACACACCTGTACACACACATACACATGCACACACTTGTATTCACACACCTGTATACACACGCAACTGTACACACACATATACACAAACACTTGTATTCACACAGCTATACACCTGTATACACACCTATACACACACACACACACACCTATATACACACCTGTACACAAACACACATCTATACACACACACCTGTACACACAAACGCCTGTAAACACATACACATGTACACTGTACATCCACACACTTATACACACACCTATACAGACACACATCTGCACATGCACACACCTGCACATACACACACCTGTACACACAAACACACCTACCTGTACATACACACACCTGTACACACACCTGTACATACACACACCTGTACACACACCTGTACATACACACCTGTACACAAACACACCTGTACACACACACCTGTACTTACACCTGTACATACTCACACACACCTGCACACACACTCACCTGTACTTACACCTGTACGTACACATACCTGTACAGACACACACACACCTGTAAATACACACACCTGTACACACTGGGAGCAGTACAGAGAAACATCAGGAAGTCACCACACACTGCATAATGGCAAAGCTCCCAACTGTTACACAATAGAAAGAGGGCAAGCTATAGAGCGCTGCAGCAATGCTTCCAATTCCAAGTTCTTTCTCCCCTGGCATGAGGAGTTGTCGGAGGAGTTCTGGCAGTGAGGGACATTCAGCAGATGTCTGAGACTGCAGGGCGTAGATCCAAATCAGGGACTGACACAATGAATCCGGAACGGTTTGGACTTATGGATTTATTCTTTGTCCATTCATTCATAGTTATAACAGCCAGAACTGTCTCCTTTTTACAGAAACTTCGCTATAGGAGATCTTGGTTTTTTGTGTCAGGCTGTGTTTACACATTGCGATCCAAAAATGCATAAAATAAGGGGGGAAAAGCATAAAGCACCAAAGCCAAAACGCAACAATCAGAGAAAATTGTTATTGCGTAAGGTTGTATAAACACTGCAGAAAAAAATGCAGCTTTTATGTTACCATACCAAATATGGGTGATATTTGCTGATTTGTGTTTCTTTTAAAAGTGCATTAAAATGTCATTATCACTCATTGTCAGTAATTTTATACTAAGGAACAAATCTGACTTTTATTTTACCCCTAGACTACAGGTAGGAATACATCTCCTTCCCGACCTTAGACATATCCATACATCCAGATTGGACAGAATTTCACGACCTTAGAAGTATGGACACGTCCAAGCGATTTTGCACACACAGAGGCTATGCACGCTCAATGACCGCCTGGCATGACAGCTGACACCTGGCCCTGTCAGGAGTGGTGTCAGCACCATTCCCAGCATTTTAACCCTCTAAATGCTGCGATCAATATCGATTGCAGAATTTAGAAGGTAGGCAGAGGGATGGGGCTTCCTCTCACCGCCAATCAGCGTCCCTGCAACATCATTATGAGAGAACAATTTTTACAATGGTGTCCTGATGTCATCATGGTCAGCAGGCTTTAGCAAGTTAGATCTAACGCAGTGCATGGTCTGACAGCTTGTGTCAGTGCAGCACTGAGGCTATAAGGTATAACAATGCTCTTTCATTGTGATGCTTTATAACTTCTATCAGACTGCAAAAAGTGAAAGTCCCATAGTGGGGCTAAGTTAAAAAAAAAAAATTACAAATCACAAAATAATTAAAAAAAAATAATAAACAATACATTGCTCAAAAAAATAAAGGGAACACTAAAATCCCACATCCTAGATATCACTGAATGAAATATTCCAGTTGTAAATCTTTATTCATTACACTAGATGGTGGCCCGATTCTATCGCATCGGGTATTCTAGAATATGCATGTCCACGTAGTATTTTGCCCAGTCACGTAGTATTTTGCCCAGTCACGTAGTATAATGCTCCATGCAGTTATGGCCCCATAGATGCCCCATATAATGCTCCATGCAGTTATGGCCCCATAGATGCTCCATATAATGCTCCATGCATTTGTTTATGGCCCCATAAGATGCCCCATATAATGCTCCATGCAGTTATGGCCCCATAGATGCCCCATATAATGCTCCATGCAGTTATGGCCCCATAGATGCCCCATATAATGCTCCATGCAGTTGTTTATGGCCCCATAGACGCTCCATACAGCATTGTACCAGATGTAATGCTGCTGCTGCTGCAATAAAAAAAAAAAATCACATACTCACCTCTCGTCGCTGTTCCTCAGCGTTCCGTCTCTCCGCACTGACTGTTCAGGCAGAGGGCGGCGTGCACACTAATACGTCATTGCGCCCTCTGACCTGCACAGTCACAGCAAGAGGACGGGAAGACGGAGCGGCGCCCGGCGGATGGAACGCGGACAGGTGAATATGAAATACTCACCTGCTCCTGGCGCTCCTGACGCTGTCCCTGCCTGTCCCATGGTACCGCAGCTTCTTCGCGCAGGGCCTGTGGTGACGTCGCGGTCACATAACCGTGACGTCATGGCAGGTCCTGCTCGCGCAGGCGCGCAGGGCCTGTGATGATGTCGCGGTCACATCCTTGTCGCACACCAAACTTAGCACTGGAACCTGCCGCTTGCATGGACCGGTCACCGGAGCGTCGGAAAGGCGGCGGAAGGTGAGTATATAATGATTTGTTATTTTTTTTTTATTATTATTTTTCACATTACATGTTTTTACTATTGAAGCTGCATAGGCAGCCTCAATAGTAAAAACTTGGTCACACAGGGTTAATAGCGGCGGTAACGGAGTGAGTTACCCGTGGCATAACGCGGTCCGTTACCGCTGGCATTAACCCTGTGTGAGCCGTGACTGCGGGGAGTATGGAGCGGGCTCCGGGCAGTGACTGGAGGGGAGTAGGGAGGGACTAATTGGACTGTGCCCGTCGCTGATTGGTCGCAGCAGCCATGACAGGCAGCTGGCGAGACCAATCAGCGAATGAATAACCGTGACGGAAGTTGCCGACAGACAGACAGAAGGACAGACAGAAAGACGGAAGTACCCCTTAGACAATTATATATATAGATGTGAATGTGTTGAGAACAATGAAACCTAAAAATGATCAATGTAAATCACAACTAATATCCCACGGAGGTCTGGAGTTGGAAGGATGCTCAAAATCCAAGTGGAAAATGAAGTTACAGGCTGATCCAACTTCAGTGGAAATGCTTCACGACAAGGAAATGATGCTTAGTAGTGTGTGGCCTCCACGTGCCTGTATGACCTCCCTACAATGCCTGGGCATGCTCCTGATGAGGCGGCGGATGGTCTTCTCCCAGACCTGGACTAAAGCATCTGCCAACTCCTGGACAGTCTGTGGTGCAACGTGACGTTGGTCGATGGTGCGAGACATGATGTCCCAGATGTGTGAAATCGGATTCAGGTCTGGGTAACGGGCTGGCCAGTCCATAGCTTCAATGCCTTCATCTTGCAGGAACTGCTGACACACTCCAGCCACATGAGGTCTGGCATTGTTCTGCATTAGGAGGAACCCAGGGCCAACCCCACCAGCATAATGGTCTCACAAGGGGTCTGAGGATCTCATCTTGGTACCTAATGGCAGTCAGGCTACCTCTGGTGAGCACATGGAGGGCTGTGCGGCCCTCCAAAGAAATGCCACCCCACACCATTACTGACCCACTGCCAAACCGGTCATGCCGAAGGATGTTGCAGGCAGCAGATCGCTCTCCACGGCGTCTCCAGACTCTGTCACGTCTGTCACATGTGCTCAGTGTGAACCTGCTTTCATCTGTGAAGAGCACAGGGAGCCTGTGGCGAATTTGCCAATCCTGGTGTTCTGTGGCAAATGGCAAGCGTCCTGCACGGTGTTGCGCTGTGGGCACAACCCCCATCTGTGGACGTCGGGCACCCCGACCATCCTCATGGAGTCGGTTTCTAACCGTTTGTGCAGACAAATGCACATTTGTGGTCTGCTGGAGGTCATTTTGCAGGGCTCTGGCAGTGCTCCTCCTGTTCCTCCTTACACAAAGGCTGAGGTAGCGGTCCTGCTGTTGGGTTGTTGCCCTCCTACTGCCCCCTCCACGTCTCCTGGTGTACTGGCCTGTCTCCTGGTAGCGCCTCCAGCCTCTGGACACTACGCTGACAGACACAGCAAACATTCTTGCCACAGGTCGCATTGATATGCCATCCTGGATGAGATGCATGCTACATGCTGCCACAAGTGTGAAAGCACAACCAACATTAAAAGTGATCAAAACATCAGCCAGAAAGCATTTGTACTGAGATGTGGTCCCCACCTACAGAACCACTCCTTTATTGAGTGTGTCTTGATAATTGCCAATAATTTCCATCTGTTGTCTATTCCATTTGCACAACAGCATGTGAAATTGATTGTCAAACAGTGTTGCTTCCTAAGTTGACAGCTTGATTTCACTGAAGATTGATTTACTTGGAGTTATATTCTGTAGTTTAAGTGTTCCCTTTATTTATTTTTTTAGCAGTGTATATTGTACCAATAAATACATATTTTTTTTATGAAAAAAACTAAGAAAGTACACATATTTGGTATTGCCGCATACAGAACTACCCAACCTATAAAACTGTCCCACTAGTTAACCCTTTCAGTGAACCATGTAAAAAAAAAAGCAAATAAAAACAAGGCAAAAAAACCAAAGCTTTTTCTTCATACCACTGAATAAAAAGTGGAATAAAACTCGATCAAAAAGACTAATGTACCCGTATATACTCGAGTATAAGCCGACCCGAGTATAAGCCGACCCCCCTAATTTTGCCACAAAAAACTGGGAAAACTTATTGACTCGAGTATAAGCCTAGGGTGGAAAATGCAGCAGGTACCGGTGAATTTCAAAATTAAAAATAGATACTCCATACCGTTCATTATGGCCCCATAGATGCTCCACATAAAGCTGTGCCACATATAATGCTCTGCACCGTTCATTATGGCTCCATAAATGCTCCACATAAAGCTGTGCCATATATACAATGCTCTGCACCATTGCCCCATAGATACTCCACATAAAGCTGTGCCATATATACAATGCTCTGCACCGTTGCCCCATAGCTGTGCCATATATATAATGCTCTGCACCGTTGCCCCATAGCTGTGCCATATAGTGCTCTGCACCGTTGCCCCATAGCTGTGCCATATATATAATGCTCTGCACCGTTGCCCCATAGCTGTGCGATATAGTGCTCTGCACCGTTGCCCCATAGCTGTGCCATATATATAATGCTCTGCACCGTTGCCCCATAGCTGTGCCATATATATAATGCTCTGCACCGTTGCCCCATAGCTGTGCCATATAGTGCTCTGCACCGTTGCCCCATAGCTGTGCCATATATATAATGCTCTGCACCGTTGCCCCATAGCTCTGCCATATAATGCTCTGCACCATTGCCCCATAGCTGTGCCATATATATAGTGCTCTGCACCATTGCCCCATAGCTGTGCCATACAGTGCTCTGCACCATTGCCCCATAGCTGTGCCATATAGTGCTCTGCACCGTTGCCCCATAGCTGTTCCATATAGTGCTCTGCACCGTTGCCCCATAGTTGTGCCATATAGTGCTCTGCACCTTTCCCCCATAGCTGTGCCATATAGTGCTCTGCACCTTTCCCCCATAGCTGTGCCATATAGTGCTCTGCACCTTTCCCCCATAGCTGTGCCATATAGTGCTCTGCACCATTATTGCCCCATAGCTGTGCCATATAGTGCTCTGCACCATTGCCCCATAGCTGTGCCATATAGTGCTCTGCACCATTGCCCCATAGCTGTGCCATACAGTGCTCTGCACCATTGCCCCATAGCTGTGCCATATAGTGCTCTGCACCGTCCATTATTGCCCCATAGCTGCTGCTGCTGCAATAAAAAAAAAAAAAAACATACTCACCTGTCTTGCTTGCAGCTCCTCGGCGCCATCTTCCCGGCGTCTCTCCGCACTGACTGATCAGGCAGAGGGCGGCGCACACTATATGCGTCATCGCGCCCTCTGCCTGAACAGTTAGTGCGGAGAGACGCCGGGAAGATGGCGCGACGCCCGGCGTGTGGAACGAGGACAGGTGAATATGTAATACTTACCTGCTCCCGGCGTCCCGCTCCTTACCCCGGACAGCTGCTCTTCGGTGCCGCAGCCTCTTTCTCTATCAGCGGTCACCGGCACCGCTGATTAGAGAAATGAATTATGCGGCTCCGCCCCTATGGGAGGTGGAGCAGCCTATTCATTTCTCTAATGAGCGGTCCCACGTGACCGCTCAGGGGAAGAGGCTGCGGCACCCGGAGACAGTGTGACAGGCAGGGGGAGCATCAGGATCGCCGGGACTAGGTGAGTATATGACAGTGCTCACCCGCCGACCCCACCACCGATCATGACTCGAGTATAAGCCGAGAGGGGCACTTTCAGCCCAAAAATTTGGGCTGAAAATCTCGGCTTATACTCGAGTATATACGGTAAATAAAAACTGTATAGTTGTATAAAACATCTTGTTCCACAAAAAAACACCCTATAACTTCGCCAGCAAAAAAATAAACAGTTATAGCTGTCAGAATAATGCAAGATGCAAAAATAATAATTTTTTCTATAAAATAGTTTTTATTGTGTAAAAGCTCCAAAACATAAAAAAATATAAATTGTGTATCACTGTAACTGTACTTTCCCAAAGAATAAAGCTGTCTTACCAATTTTACCACATGCGGAACGAAAAAAAAAAAGCAAATGCTGGTTCTTGTTCATTTTTCCTCTCAAAAATCAGAATAGTATGTGATCAAAAAATGTCATGTGCCTGAAAATGGTACCAATAAAAACGTCAACTCGTCCCGCAAAAAACAAGACCTCACATGACTCTGATGGCCGAAGTATTGAAAAATTGAAGCTCTCAAAATATGGTGATGCAAAAACTAATTTTTTTGCAATGAAAAGCGTTTTTAGTGTGTGACAGCAGCCAAACATAAAACCTGATATAAATCTGGTATCGCTGTAATAGCATCCACCCAAAGAATAATGAGATAGATGGAGGCACTGTGGACACCGTCTGACCTGTGATCCGGCGGTGTCCTTCTTTTTAGGTTTGCATAAAAGTGCCGTCTGCCACAGTTTTGTGTACTTATGAAAAGGGCACCACTGAATAGAGGCCAGACGGAGTCCAGAGTAAGGGCTCATTCCCACATGTGATGAAATCGGACGAATGCAATCCGACTAAAAATTGGATTGCATTTGGACCATTGTTATTCTATCATTGTGTGATCGGGTCACGATCGGACTGGAAAAAACTCACAGCAGAATTGTAAAATTTGGCCTGGTCAGGAAGGGGAAAACAGGATTGATGGTGAACGGGCTAGGGTATGTTTCTACGGTCAGGAAACGCTGCGTGTTTGACGCTGCGTAGAGCCGCAGCATCAAACACGCAGCATCCAGATGTTACAGCATAGTGGAGGGGATTTCCTGAAATCCCGTCTCCACTATGTGGTAAAACACGCAGGCGGCAGGCCCGCGTAAACGGACATGCGGCACGTCTTTTCAGAACGCAGCATGTCTGTTTACAATGCACCGTAAATTACCCATAGATAATCATTAGATCCGACTAAAAATTGGATTGCATTTGGACCATTGTTATTCTATCATTGTGTGATCGGGTCACGATCGGACTGGAAAAAACTCACAGCATGCTGTGATTGTCTGATTGTAATCGGAAATCGGATCGCATCCCGCAATAGAAGTCAATGGGTGTGAGAGGAAAAAAATTGCACAGCACTCGGACCATGCGATTGCTGTCCGATTTTTACACACCGATCTTGGGAAATGTTATTTATTAACTATTTTGTGTGACATATTGCTATGATTTTAGGGCATGAAAATACAAAGTTTGAAAATTGCAAAATTTTCAACATTTTTGCCAAATTTCCATTTTTTTTACAAATAAACACACGGCATACCAAAATTTTTTTTACCACTATCATGAAGTACAATATGTCACAAAAAACTATCTCAGAATCACCGGGAAACAGATAATGCAAATAAAGTAATATAATTTATACATTGTGATTTTCTGGATTTTATTTTTAATATTCTCTCAATGTTAAAATTAACCTACCCTTAAAATTATAGACTATTCATGTCTTTGTTAGGCTACTTTCACACTAGCGTCGGGCTCGGCCCGTTGCGGTGCGTCGGGCCGAGGTTCCCGACGCTAGCGTTGTCTCCGCCCCACAACGGGGGCAGCGGATGCATTTTTCCAGCGCATCCACTGCCCCATTGTGACGTGCGGGGAAGTGCGGGGAGGTGGGGGCGGAGTTCCGGCCGCGCATGCGCGGTCGAAAAAAGCGGACCGTCGGGAGCAAAAAACATTACATGTAACGTTTTTTGCTCCCGACGGTCCGCCACAGCACGGCGCAACCGTCGCACGACGGTTGCGACGTGTGTCATTGCGTCGCTAATGTTAGTCAATGCAGAAAAAACGCATCCTGCAAGCACTTTTGCAGGATGCGTTTTTTCGGCAAAATGACGCATTGCGACGTAATGCAGTTAACGCCAGTGTGAAAGTAGCCTTAGTGGGCAAACTTTCAAAATCAGCAAGGGATCAAATAATTATTTCCTCCACTGTATGTTGAAGCGTTCCAAAGTTATTACCTCATAAAGTGACAGTCGTCAGAATTATAAAAATTGGCCTGGTCATTAACTAACAAACCACCTTCGGGATTAAAGGGGTTAAGGGCATAAAAATTAGAAGATTGATAATACATCATTTTCCAAATTTTTGCCAAATTTCCCATTTTTTCACAAATAAACACGAGTCATATCGTCCAATTTTTACCACAATGATGAAGTACAATATGTCCTGAAAAAACAGTCTCAGAATCAGTGCGATCCGTTGAAGTGTTCCAGAGTTATGACCTCATAAAGTGACACTGGTCAGAATTGTAAAATTTGGCCTGGTCAGGAAGGTGAAAACAGGATTGATGGTGAACGGGCTAGGGTATGTTTCTACGGTCAGGAAACGCTGCGTGTTTGACGCTGCGTAGAGCCGCAGCGTCAAACACGCAGCATCCAGATGTTACAGCCCTCAAGGCTTGAGAAAGGCTCAGTCAGAGCCGAAACGTTGCATGGAGATGTGGGCTCAATAAACACCTGCATATCAACTTTAAGAATATGGAGTGCTGCCTGCTTTTGTGGTTTATATCTATAGATATATCTATCGATAGATATATTTATTGATAGATAATAGATATGATAGATAAATATGATAGATCTATCTATTATCTATCCCATATCTATCATCTATCTGTTATCTATCATCTATCTGCCTGTGTGTGTAAACATTATTCTTCAGTGGAGTATGTAAAGGAATAGGTTGGACAAGAAATGACATCACCATTCTTTTTTTTTTTTTATATTTTTATTGAGCTTACAAAAACACACAAATCCGCATGAAAAAAAAAACGCATGAAAAACGCGTAAAAAAAACCTGAGTGACCTCAGGTGCAGATTTTACCTGCGTCAAATCCTGAGCAAATCCTGAAGCAATCCTGAACGTGGAAACATACCCTTAAAAGAGTTGAACAAAAACATCCTGTGAAACGTTTAGAATTGCAATAATTTTTTTACAAAGTCTCCTCATTTCAGGTGCTCAAAAGTAATTGGTCAAATTAACTTTGCCATATATAAAATGTTAATTTTTAATACTTTGTAGAGAATTATTTGCAGGCATTGAAGTCTTCTCTCTTTATGGTAGACTTAGATACCTATTTTCTGGAGAGTGTCCATCACTTGGGTGGATTTTGTAAGGGTGTTTTTCACCATGGAAGGGATTTTGCGATCATCCTCCACTGTCGTCTTCCATGGACATCCAGGACTTTTTGAGTTCCCAAGCTCACCAGTGTTCTCTTTTTGTTGCAGATTGTACCAAATTGTTGATCTTGCCACTCCTAAAATTTCTGCTATCTCTCTGATGGATGGATTCTTTTTTCAACCTCATGATGGTTGGTTTATCTTCCATTGAGAGTTCCTTTGTCCGCATGTTGTGGGTTCATAGCAACAGCTTCCAATTGCAAATGCCACACCTGTAATCAGCCTGATTACTTGTGATTGTTTAACCCCTTTCTGACCTCGGACGGGATAGTACGTCCGAGGTCAGAAGCCCCTCTTTGATGCGGGCTCCGGCGGTGAGCCCGCATCAAAGCCGGGACATGTCAGCTGTTTTGAACAGCTGACATGTGCCCGTAATAGGCCCGGGCAGAATCGCGATCTGCCTGCGCCTATTAACTAGTTAAATGCCGCTGTCAAATGCAGACAGCAGCATTTAACTACCGCATCCGGCTGGGCGGCCGGAAATGACGGCATCGCCGACCCCCGTCACATGATCGGAGGTCGGCGATGCTTCAGTATTGTAACCATAGAGGTCCTTGAGACATGGTTACTGATCGCCGGTAGCTGTGAGCGCCACCCTGTGGTCGGCGCTCACAGCACACCTGATTTTCTGCTACATAGCAGCGAACAGCAGATTGCTGCTATGTAGCAGAGCCGATCGTGCTGTGCCTGCTTCTAGCCTCCCATGGAGGCTATTGAAGCATGGCAAAAGTAAAAAAAAAAGTGAAAAAAATAAAAAAAATATAAAAGTTTAAATAACCCCCCTTTCGCCCCAATCAAAATAAATCAATAAAAAAAAAATCAAACCTACACATATTTGGTATCGCCGCATTCAGAATCGCCCGATCCATCAATAAAAAAAGCATTAACCTGATCGCTAAACAGCATAGCGAGAAAAAATTTGAAACGCCAGAATTACGTTTTTTTGGTCGCTGCGACATTGCATTAAGATGCAATAACGGGCGATCAAAAGAACGTATCTGCACCAAAATGCTATCATTAAAAACGCCAGCTCGGCATGCAAAAAATAAGCCCTCAACTGACCCCAGATCATGAAAAATGGAGACGCTATGAGTATCGGAAAATGGCGCAATTTTTTTTTTTCTTTTTTAGCAAAGTTTGGAATTTTTTTTCACCACTTAGGTAAAAAATAACCTAGTCATGTTAGGTGTCTATGAACTCGTACTGACCTGGAGAATCATAGTGTCAGGTCAGTTTTAGCATTTAGTGAACCTGGCAAAAAAGCCAAACAAAAAACAAGTGTGGGACTGCACTTTTTTTTGCAATTTCACTGCACTTGGAATTTGTTTCCCGTTTTCTAGTACACGACATGCTAAAACCAATGATGTCGTTCAAAAGTACAACTCATCCCGCAAAAAATAAGCCCTCACATGGCCAAATTGACGGAAAAATAAAAAAGTTATGGCTCTGGGAAGGAGGGGAGTGAAAAACGAACACGGAAAAACGAAAAATCCCAAGGTCATGAAGGGGTTAAATGAGGAAATAGCCCATGAAAGCGCTGTTGAGATAATTGTCTACTTACTTTTGGCTCCTTAAAAAGGAGGCAGCTGCATATTAGAGCTGTAATTCCTAAACCCTAAGGCTACGTTCCCACGATGAAGTTTTGGTGCGTTTTTAATGTTGCAGAATTTCTGTCCTTTTAAGTTAGGTTCCTTGCGTTTTTTAAATTGCATTTTTTTTACGTGTTTTGCGCATGAGCTACGAGTTCAACCATCAGTAATTGCCTCACCGAGCACCACCAACTGGGGCAATGTTTTTTCTGGACTATGAAGAGCTCCGCAGACTACCCCAAATAGGCATCTCAGCACCCATATTCTCTCTTCTTACGATTAAAAAGAATTCTGAGGAGCCTATGGAACCCTTGCTGTTTACTGACCATCAGACTACAAGACTTCTTAGGAATTGACGGGACTCACACTGTTTACTCATCACCAGTGACCAGTTACTGCACAGTGACAACATATTTTGAAGTATAAGATGTATAGAATATCCATATATGTTCTCATTGTCCTCCCATATTTAATATCCTGACCGCACAATCTTTTTCATTTAATACTATGTCTACAGGTGCTTCTCACAAAATTAGAATGTCACGGTTCACGGGGAGGATACCTTTATCATCCCCACCACTCACACCAATTTGTCATGAACCGGGGTTGTTTGGTTGCCCCTGGTTCTTTCTGAAGGGGATTTATCTATATCCCACTTCCCGTTTGGAACTTGCAGCTCTCTGGCACCCCCTTACCCTCAGGTCAGACCGGGTACTGCACCTAGGATAATTAGTCGCCAGAAAGACTGCCTTACTTTGTACTGGCTAATGGGCACACTGCAGAGAGGGCGATATAACTACTCCCACTCAGGCGGGAACAATAATTATCGATGCCGCCAGTCGCTACAAAGCCACCCAATTGCAGATGACAAATTCTGCTGCCACCAGCTCCGATTTCTTACTTATTAATGGGTCCGGAGCCAACCCAGATTAGTAGCGTAATTCACTTCAGAGGACGTGACTATACGTTATAGAGCAAGGAGCGACAAGCTAGTAAATTTTATATTTTACTCCAAAAAAGGCAGGCAGTGCTTACAGAGGTATAAAAGATATTATAAAGAAGACAATTATCGTATGTGCAATACAATTACAAATAAAATGGGATTAAGGTTGAAAAACACTTACATTTCGTTATGTCATATCATCTGATGGTTGACCGTGTGCTGTGGGGGAGAAGGACGAGCATATATCCAGATGCATCATCCATCTCTCAGCAGGACCCCAGACAAAGACACGTGAAGACTGCAGCTTCTCTCACTTAGTTCCTAGCCTAAAACCAAAGCCCTCCCCACCTCACTTAGAGGCTGGATACTCCCGTCTTAGCATTATGAAAACTCATCATCCTACATATCTTGGCGTAGGAACCTCGTAGAAAGACGACACCTGTGTCGTTATGCTCAGAGTGCCATAGGGATTCGTTTAAGTATAGACATGGGGTAGCTGGGTGACCCAATTCCGTAGTAATCCGTTTCCCCATTGTGCTGGTTCTGGAACCTGGAAAACTCACTGGCTGATAGTTCTACCGAAGCCCATGTCAAAAATGTATTTGTCAAACTTCTATCATTTATTGGTGCTATGATATTTACATTTGTAAGAACAAAGAAACCTGGGTTTTTTTTCCCCATGTGCTTCCACTTGTACTTTCACTTTGAAGCCATATAAATTCTTCAGGAAAGGGGGAAATGAGGGGCTTAGGGTTACACACACGGGCAGAGAAAAGAAGGGGGGGGGGGGCGAATCTGCAGTGGGTGTCTGTTCTCCACTCTTGGATGTACCAGAGCTCAGTGTGCACGATAATACACAAATACCTCATGTTCCTGACATAGAATATCATCAAAAAGTTAATTTATTTCAGTTTTTCAATACAAAAAGTGAAACTCATACATTATATAGAGTCATTACAAACAGAGTGATCTATTTCAAGTGTTTGTTTCTGTTAATGTTGAGGATTATGGCTTACAGCCAATGAAAACCCAAAAGCCATTATCTTAGTAAATTAGAATACTTTATAACACCAGCTTGAAAAATGATTTTAAGATCCGAAATGTTGGCCTACTGAAATGTATGTTCAGTAATTGCACTCAATACGTGGTCGGGGCTCCTTTTGCATCAATTACTGCATCAATGCAGCGTGGCATGGAGGCGATCAGCCTGTGGCACTGCTGAGGAGTTATGGAAGCCCAGGTTGCCTTCATAGCAGCCTTCGGCTCGTCTACATTGTGGAGTCTGGTGTCTCTCATCATCCTCTTGACAATGTCCCATAGATTCTCTATGGGGGTTAAGGTCAGATGAGTTTGCTGGCCAATCAAGCACAGTGATAATGTTGTCTTTAAACCAGGTAATGTTACTTTTGGCAGTGTGGACGGGTACCAAGTCCTGAGGGAGAATTAAATTTTGATCTCCAAAAAGCTTGTCAGCAGAGGGAAGCATGAGGTGTTCTAAAATTTCCTGGTAGACGGCTGCGCTGACTTTGGTCTTTATAAAACACAGTGGACCTACACCAGCAGATGACATGGCTCCCCAAACCATCTCTGATTGTGGAAACTGTTATGACCCCAATGGCAGAGGGTCTCAAAAGTACATACCAAGTCTGCAAACATAAAAAACCAGCTCATAGGGCAGTGGTAACTGGGCTAACCGTATATCTAATCCTAGCACCACAAATAGCAGCAGCCGGGGAACGTGCCTACGTTGGTTCTAGACGTCTCGCGCCAGCCGGAGAACTAACTAACCCTAGAAGGGAAAAGATAGACCTTTCTTGCCTCCAGAGAAAAGACCCCAAAAGTTGGATACAAGCCCCCCACAAATAATAACGGTGAGGTAAGGAGAAAAGACAAACGTAAGAATGAACTAGATATTTAGCAAAGAGAGGCCCACTGACTAATAGCAGAATATAGTAAGATGACCTATACTGTCAGCAAAAACCCTATCAAAATTTCCACGCTGGATATTCAAGAACCCCCGAACCGTCTAACGGCCCGGGGGGAGAATACCAGCCCCCTAGAGCTTCCAGCAAAATCAGGAATCACATTTAGTACAAGCTGGACAGAAAATAAGAGCCATACAAATAACCAAAAAACAAGGAAGCACGACTTAGCTTAGTTTTGCAAGAACCAGGACCAGCAGACAGGAGCAAACAGAAAGGATCTGATTACAACGATGCCAGGCACTGGACTGAGAATCCAGGAAGCTTATATAGCAACACCCCTGGACTAACGACCCAGGTGGGTGCCAAACTGAGAAAGAATATCCCAGAGTCATATCACCAGTGACCACAAGAGGGAGCCAAAAAAGTCTAATTCACAACAGTACCCCCCCTTTAAGGAGGGGTCACCGAACCCTCACCAAGACCACCAGGGCGATCAGGATGAGCAGCGTGAAAGGCACGAACTAAGTCGGCCGCATGCACATCAGAGGCAACCACCCAGGAATTATCCTCCTGACCATAGCCCTTCCACTTGACCAGATACTGAAGCCTCCGCCTGGAGAGACGAGAATCCAAGATCTTCTCCACCACGTACTCCAACTCGCCCTCAACCAAGACCGGAGCAGGAGGCTCAACAGAAGGAACCACAGGTACAACGTACCGCCGCAACAAAGACCTATGGAACACGTTGTGAATGGCAAACGACACCGGAAGATCCAAGCGAAAGGACACAGGATTAAGGATTTCCAATATCTTGTAAGGACCGATGAAGCGAGGCTTAAATTTAGGAGAGGAGACCTTCATAGGAACAAATCGAGAAGACAGCCATACCAAATCCCCAACACGAAGTCGGGGACCCACACCGCGGCGGCGGTTGGCAAAACGCTGAGCCTTCTCCTGTGACAACTTCAAGTTGTCCACCACATGATTCCAGATCTGCTGCAACCTATCCACCACGGAATCTACCCCAGGACAGTCAGAAGGCTCCACATGTCCCGAGGAAAAACGGGGATGGAAACCAGAGTTGCAAAAAAAAGGCGAAACCAAAGTAGCGGAACTAGCCCGATTATTAAGGGCAAACTCAGCCAACGGCAAGAAGGTCACCCAATCATCCTGATCTGCAGAAACAAAACACCTCAAATAAGCCTCCAGAGTCTGATTAGTTCGCTCCGTTTGTCCATTAGTCTGAGGATGAAAGGCAGACGAAAACGACAAATCAATGCCCATCTTAGCAAAAAAGGATCGCCAGAACCTGGAAACAAACTGGGATCCTCTGTCAGACACAATATTCTCAGGAATGCCGTGTAAACGAACCACATTCTGAAAGAACAAAGGAACCAGATCGGAAGAGGAAGGCAGCTTAGGCAAAGATACCAAATGGACCATCTTGGAAAAGCGATCACATACCACCCAGATGACAGACATGCCCTGAGACACCGGAAGATCTGAATGAAATCCATGGAAATGTGTGTCCAAGGCCTCTTCGGGACAGGCAAGGGCAAGAGCAACCCGCTGGCACGAGAACAGCAAGGCTTAGCTCGAGCACAAGTCCCACAGGACTGCACAAATGACCGCACATCCCGTGACAAGGAAGGCCACCAAAAGGACCTAGCCACCAGATCTCTGGTGCCAAAAATTCCCGGATGCCCTGCCAACACCGAGGAATGAACCTCGGAAATTACTCTGCTGGTCCACTTATCAGGAACAAACAGTCTGTCAGGTGGACAAGAGTCAGGTCTACCAGCCTGAAATCTCTGCAACACACGTCGCAAATCCGGAGAAATAGCTGACAAGATAACTCCCTCTTTAAGAATACCAACTGGTTCTACGACTCCAGGAGAGTCAGGCACAAAGCTCCTTGAAAGAGCATCAGCCTTCACATTCTTTGAACCTGGTAAATACGAGACCACAAAGTCAAAACGGGAGAAAAACAATGACCAGCGGGCCTGTCTAGGATTCAGGCGTTTAGCAGACTCGAGATACATCAGATTTTTGTGATCAGTCAAGACCACCACACGATGCTTAGCACCCTCGAGCCAATGACGCCACTCCTCAAATGCCCACTTCATGGCCAACAACTCCCGATTGCCAACATCATAATTCCGCTCAGCAGGTAAAAACTTCCTAGAGAAAAAGGCACATGGTCTCATTACAGAGCAACCAGGGCCTCTCTGCGACAAAACGGCCCCTGCCCCAATCTCAGAAGCATCCACTTCAACCTGAAAGGGCAGTGAGACATCAGGCTGGCACAAAACAGGCGCCGAAGTAAACCGGCGCTTCAACTCTTGGAAAGCTTCCACGGCTGCAGGAGCCCAGTTAGCAACATCAGAACCTTTCTTGGTCATATCCGTCAAAGGTTTAACAACGCTAGAAAAATTAGCGATAAAACGACGGTAGAAGTTAGCAAAACCCAAGAACTTCTGAAGACTTTTAACTGACGTGGGCTGAGTCCAATCATGAATAGCTCGGACCTTGACTGGGTCCATCTCCACCGCAGAAGGGGAAAAAATAAACCCCAAAAAGGGAACCTTCTGTACTCCAAAGAGACACTTTGAGCCCTTAACAAACAAAGCATGCTCTACATGCGAGTCCCAATCATCAGAAAAAAACAGAATATCATCCAGATAAACAATCATAAATTTATCCAGATACTTCCGGAAAATATCATGCATAAAGGACTGAAACACTGAAGGAGCATTAGAGAGCCCAAAAGGCATCACCAAGTACTCAAAATGACCTTCGGGCGTATTAAATGCAGTTTTCCATTCATCTCCCTGCTTAATGCGCACAAGGTTGTACGCACCACGAAGATCTATCTTGGTGAACCACTTGGCACCTTTAATCCGGGCAAACAAGTCCGACAACAGAGGCAAAGGATACTGAAATTTAACAGTGATTTTATTCAGAAGCTGATAGCCAATACAAGGTCTCAAAGATCCGTCCTTCTTGGCCACAAAAAAGAATCCCGCACCAAGAGGGGAAGAGGATGGACGGATATGCCCCTTCTCCAGAGACTCCTTGATATACGAACGCATAGCGGTATGCTCAGGTACAGACAGATTAAATAGTCTTCCCTTAGGAAATTTACTACCTGGAATCAAATCTATGGCGCAGTCACAGTCCCTATGAGGAGGCAGAGCACTGGACCTAGACTCGCTGAATACATCCTGATAATCAGACAAATACTCAGGAACTTCCGAAGGAGTAGAGGAAGCAATAGACACCGGCGGGGAATCACCATGAATTCCCTGACAGCCCCAACTTGACACAGACATTGCCTTCCAATCCAAGACTGGATTATGGGTCTGTAACCATGGCAGACCCAAAACGACCAAATCATGCATTTTATGCAGAACAAGAAAACAAATCACCTCCCGATGTTCAGGAGTCATGCACATGGTTACCTGTGTTCAAAACTGCGGTTTATTTTCCGCCAATGGCGTAGCATCAATACCTCTAAGAGGGGTAGGATTTACCAAAAGCTCAAGAACAAAACCACAGCGCTTGGCAAATGACAGATCCATAAGACTCAGGGCAGCACCTGAATCCACAAACGCCATAACAGGGTAGGAAGACAATGAGCAAATTAAAGTCACAGACAAAATAAATTTAGGTTGCAAATTACCAATGGCGACAGGGCTAATAACCCTTGTTAGGCGTTTAGAGCATGCTGATATAACATGTGTAGAATCACCACAGTAAAAACACAACCCATTCTGACGTCTATGATTTTTCCGTTCATTTCTAGTCTGAATTCTATCACATTGCATTAAATCAGGTGTTTGTTCAGACAACACCACCAGAGGATTAGCAGTTTTGCGCTCCCGCAAACGCCGGTCAATTTGAATAGCCAGCGCCATGGAATCATTCAGACTTGAAGGAATGGAGAAACCCACCATCACATTCTTAATGGCTTCAGAAAGGCCATTTCTGAAATTTGCGGCCAGAGCACACTCATTCCACTGAGTAAGCACGGACCATTTCCGAAATTTTTGGCAATACACTTCAGCTTCATCCTGGCCCTGAGAAATAGCCAGCAAGGCTTTTTCTGCCTGAATTTCGAGATTGGGTTCCTCGTAAAGCAATCCGAGCGCCAGAAAAAACGCATCAATATTTGCCAATGCCGGATCTCCTGGCGCTAGCGAGAAGGCCCAATCCTGAGGGTCGCCCCGTAAAAAAGAGATAACAATTTTAACTTGCTGAGCTGAGTCTCCAGATGAACGGGGTCTCAGAGATAGAAACAATTTACAATTATTCCTGAAATTCCTAAACTTGAATCGGTCTCCAGAGAATAGTTCAGGAATAGGTATTTTAGGTTCAGACATTGGACTACTGGTAACAAAATCTTGTATGCCCTGCACACGAGCAGCAAGCTGATCCACACTTGAAATCAAGGTCTGGACATTCATGTCTGCAGCAAGCACAAGCCACTCAGAGGTAAAGGGGAGGAACAAAGAGAGGAAAAAAAAAAAAACAACTCAGAATTTCCTTTCTTATTATCCCACTTCTGCAATGCATTAAACATTCAACTTTGGCCTGGCATACTGTTATGACCCCAATGGCAGAGGGTCTCAAAAGTACATACCAAGTCTGCAAACATAAAAAACCAGCTCATAGGGCAGTGGTAACTGGGCTAACCGTATATCTAATCCTAGCACCACAAATAGCAGCAGCCGGGGAACGTGCCTACGTTGGTTCTAGACGTCTCGCGCCAGCCGGAGAACTAACCAACCCTAGAAGGGAAAAGATAGACCTTTCTTGCCTCCAGAGAAAAGACCCCAAAAGTTGGATACAAGCCCCCCACAAATAATAACGGTGAGGTAAGGAGAAAAGACAAACGTAAGAATGAACTAGATATTTAGCAAAGAGAGGCCCACTGACTAATAGCAGAATATAGTAAGATGACTTATACGGTCAGCAAAAACCCTATCAAAATTTCCACACTGGATATTCAAGAACCCCCGAACCGTCTAACGGCCCGGGGGGAGAATACCAGCCCCCTAGAGCTTCCAGCAAAATCAGGAATCACATTTAGTACAAGCTGGACAGAAAATAAGAGCCATACAAATAACCAAAAAACAAGGAAGCACGACTTAGCTTAGTTTTGCAAGAACCAGGACCAGCAGACAGGAGCAAACAGAAAGGATCTGATTACAACGATGCCAGGCACTGGACTGAGAATCCAGGAAGCTTATATAGCAACACCCCTGGACTAACGACCCAGGTGGGTGCCAAACTGAGAAAGAATATCCCAGAGTCATATCACCAGTGACCACAAGAGGGAGCCAAAAAAGTCTAATTCACAACAGGAAACGTCACACTAGACCTCAAGCAGCTTGGATTTTGTGCCTCTCCACTCTTCCTCCAGACTCTGAGACCTTGATTTCCAAATAAAATGCAAAACTTACTTTCATCTGAAAACAACACCTCGGACCATTGAGCAACAGTCCAGTTCTTTTTCTCCTTGGCCCAGGTAAGGCGCTTCTGGCGTTGTCTATTGGTCATGAGTGGCTTGACACAAGGAATGCGGCACTTGTAGCCCTTTTCCTGGATATGTCTGTGGTGCCTCTTGAAGGACGTATAGCGACTGACCCGTACTGACGCAAGTGTGAAAGAGGCCTTAATGAGCGTTTAATTAAAAAAAAAACAAACAAAAAAAAACCGGTGGGATATGGGGTAATAAGGGGTTAATGTCACCTTGCTATTGTAAGGTGACATTAAGCCGGGTTAATAATGGAGAGGCGTCAATAAGATGCCTATCCATTATTAATCCTAGTGTAGGGAGTTTAAAAAACAAAAAAAAAGACACAGCCAGAAAAAAGGATTTTAATATTCTTCATTTAACCATACTTACCATACTTCAGCGCCTGCAAAAAACGTAAAATAATAAACCGTATACTACCTGTCCACCGTAGTCCAATTAATAACGAGTGTCCCACGACGATCTCCCCTATAGAACAGTGACATCGGGTGATGTCACTGCTCTATAGGACCTTCAGTGACACACTGACAGGAGACAATGGCTCCTGCAGTGCATCACTGAGAGGTTACTATAGTTCAGAGTCTCACTTTATGGCATTTGCTGCGTGGGAAATTTCTCACACAGCAATGCCAAAAGTGAGACTAGGGACTATTTTGTTTACAGCGGCGGAGGAATACAGTGCGGAAGGATATCTTCCTCCCGTCATTGTATTCCTGGAGCCCCTAGAGAGCGGTCACATCAGCTGATGCTGCCGTTCTCCACGGGAGATCGTCGTGGGACACTCGTGGATTTCTGCGGATCAGAGAGTATATTGTTTGTTATTTTCATATTTTTTTTACAGATGACACTGGCTTCGGGGAACAAAGTGACAAGTGATGGTGAGTATGTACTCTATGTTATATGTACTGTATGTCTGTATGTATGTAGTATGTATGTAGTATGCATGTAGTATGCATGTTGTATGTATGTAGTATGTTGTTTGTATGTATGTATGTTTGTATGTAGTATGTATGTTTGTGTTTTTTTACATTCAACACATTAGCCGGATGATGGGACTACTACTGTCCCATCATTGGCTAATGTGTCAATCACTGTCATTGTAGCAGGCATAGCCCGATGGGACTTGTAGACCCATCGGACGATGCCTGCACACTCACACAACCCCTGGCAGCCCGCACAGACCCCCGGCAGCCCGCAGACTCCCGGCAGGCCCGCACAGACTCCCGGCAGGCCCGCACAGACCCTGCCCGCACACACAGACACGCAGTCTCCACCCACGCACCGCCCACTCTTCCCCCCCTCCGGAACTGGATGTGCAAAGGAAAGAAAGGGCTTATTTTCATTCCGATATTTGTGTCCCATTGACTTGCATTGGTTTCCGGTATCGGCGATACCCGATATTTTTTGGGTATCGGTCCGATCCAATTCAATCCGATATTTCCCGATATCGGAAGGTATCGCTCAACACTACTTATCACTGTATATTTTGATTGGTGCGTGGCTAATAACATATTAATGGTGGGGTACGTCTCTGTGTTCAGGGGCGCTGTGCTGGAGAGATGTATGTATACAATATACGTAAACTTGTTATTTTTAGGACTGCGGTGATCATCGTGACGAGTCGTGGCTGGGAGATGTTGACATAAAGGTTTGACCAGATGGAGAAGAAACAGCAGAAAACGACTCTGACGAGACGTCAGCGATAAGTACCTGGATGTAAATATTATTTCTGCATCTTTACTGTAATTTGGAGTGATAATGTTATTTGCAAAATCCCTTAGGTTATTTTCACACTTGCGTTAACTGCATTCCGTCACAATGCGTCGTTTTGCCGAAAAAACGCATCCTGCAAAAGTGTTTGCAGGATGCGTTTTTTCACCATTGATTAACATGAAGCGACGCATTGTGACGGATTGCCACACGTCACACCCGTCGTGCGACGGATGCGTCGTGCAGTGGCGGACCGTCGGGAGCAAAAAACGCTACATGTAATGTTTTTTGCTCACGATGGTCCGCTTTTTCCGACCGCGCATGCGCGGCCGGAACTCCGCCCCCACCTCCCCGCACTTCACAATGGGGCAGCGGATGCGCTGGAAAAATGCATCCGCTGCCCCCGTTGTGCGGCGGAGACAACGCTAGCGTCGGGAACGTCGGCCCGACGCTAGTGTGAAAGTAGCCTTAGGCCGCATTCTCACATTTGCTAATAAACACAGCACTTCTGGGGAAACAGGTGCCGAAGTAGGATCCAAAAAGACTGAATATATATGTGTGTGGCTATATTAATATAAATAGAGGGTGTCCTAGACACATTTCTTGCACAGGGGCACCAGGTTATCAGTAGCTGCGTTCTGCACTGTTTGTCTGGCAATCCTAATGACAGTGAATGGAGAGGAAGTTGAGCATGCGCATTGGCAATCCTTCCAAGACACGGGTTCTCATAATAGTTTGGGGTATAAATCGGTGATAACTTCATATTTTGGAAACCCTAAAAGAACATCCTTTATTGTTGACTGGAGGAATTCATGAAGACTTGGATTTTATACACCATCCAAGATAAAACATCCACCAGAGTAAGATGCACCAAATTTATTACGAAGCACAAGTCTTAATGAATTGGCGCATCATTTTGGCTGTGTGCGAGAGTCATGACCTGGAGATTTCTGCCCTTTCAATGCATAAATTATTATTAATCTGTCGACATGTGCTAGGCCATGGCTTCTCTTTTCAGAAAAGTGACAAGGTTTGAGTGAAATGACAAAATATAGAAATAATTTTTGTGCAACTACGTGCGTTTTGTGCAAACATTTTTGACATTTACATACCAGTTGTCTGGACTGTAGTGAGCGAATAGTGTTAATCATATACTGTATTTTTCCGACCATAAGACGCACTTTTTTTCCTCCAAATTTGGGAGGAAAGTGTGGGTGCGTCTTATGGTAGGGATGTAGCATGTGGAGAGGGGGGCAGCAGCGAGTGGGATCGCACTGTTATCCCACTTCAGGAGGCAGAAAAATGTCCCTGCTGCCTGAATCAGGGCTGGGGAAACCACATGGTCCCGATGATTAAGTGCAGTGAATATTCATTAGCTGCTTCCCCACCCACCTATCAGCTGAGCAGTGAGCTGGGAGCAGCAAATGAATACTCCACTTAAGCAGGGACACACATGGTTTCCTCAGCGCTGGATTCCTGCAGCAGCTGGGGAGATCTGTGTGTCCGGGGGAGGAGGAGGCAGCAGGGGCCAGGGGAGAGGAGATCGCTGCATACCTGCCTGGGCTGGACGCTGAGTGCTGTGCACAAGGAGGACCTGTGTGATGTCAGAAGTGGGCGGGCTGGAGCATCACATGGCAGCTCAGAGCCCTCCCTCTTCTTGACATCATCACAGGTCCTTCAGACTCCCCACTAGAATCTGCAGCTTCCTCTTATAACCTGTGCTGTGGAAAGGCAACAAGAGGGCTCTGTGTGCAGTCATGGGATGCTTTTCACCTCATCACAGTGGCTGGCTGGCTGCCACAATTAAAGGGATTCTGTCACCTGAATTTGGAGGGAACAATTTTCAGCCATAGGGGCGGGGTTTTCGGGTGTTTGATTCACCCTTTCCTTACCCGCTGGCTGCAATATTGGATTGAAGTTCATTCTCTGTCCTCCATAGTACACGCCTGCATAAGGCAAGATTGCCTTGTGCAGGCATGTACTACGGAGGACAGAGAATGAACTTCAATCCAATATTGCAGCCAGCATGCAGCCAGCGGGAAAGGAAAGGGTGAATCAAACACCCGAAAACCCCGCCCCTATGGCTGAAAATTGTTCCCTCCAAATTCAGGTGACAGAGTCCCTTTAGGAGGTTAGTCTTTACAAAACACAATAAAGCACTCTGCCACTCCTTTGGTGAACTATAACTCCCAGCATGTCATAGGATCTGCAGGACAGGCTGGGAGTTATAGTTCTTCCATGGGATTTTAAAGCAGCACTCCAGTGTTATTTTGCAGTGCTGGAGTGGTGCTTTCAATATAAGCCCTGTGCCCCCATTCTTATACTCACCCTCCAGCATCTTCATATAGTACTTCACAGACACCACACTGGTCAAGCAGCTTCCAACATAATAACATACTATTATATATAATAACACCACATATAATAGTATGTTATTTATGTTATTAAATATTTTACCACATTTTTTTGCTTCAAATATTATTTTCCACCTCTAAAACCTGGGTGCGTCTTATAGTCCGGTGCGTCTTATAGTCCGAAAAATACGGTAGATAAAAAAATAGAATAAAAAACAGAATCCAGCGCTTTATGTATAAAAGCAAAATATTTTATTGTCTAAAAACGATTACACGCTTAGGGGATTCCCTTCATCAGATAAAAAAAATGACTCCTGGAATTGAACAGAGCTTGAAACTACTCTCATGCATGTGAAAGGATATTAGGAGAGCACTGGGCTGCCAGTTCACATCTGTGGGGGTGTCAGGCGCCATTTTATAGTAGAAAAATCATCCCAGTGGCTTCTCCACTAGAAACAATCTGCAAATCGTGACATGGACCTCCTACTATATAAACTCCTAAACTCCAGTGATGCCCACCACAGAACACCCACTATTTACACTGCAGACTCCCACTATATACAATATGCAAATCCCCTCACAGATGCCCCTCTATATACACTGCAAATCCCCTCACAGATCCCCCCACTATATACACACTGCAAATCCCCTCACAGATCCCCCCACTATATACACACTGCAAATCCCCCCACTATATACACTGTACAAATCCCCTCACAGATCCCCCCGCTATATACACACTGCAAATTCCCTCACAGATCCCCCTCTACATACACTGCAAATCCCCTCACAGGTCCCCCACTATATACACTCTACAAATCCCCCTCTATATACACATTGCAGATCCCCCCACTATATACACTGTACAAATCCGCTCACAGATCCCCCTCTATATACACTGCAAATCCCCTCACAGGTCCCCCACTATATACACTCTACAAATCCCCCTCTATATACACATTGCAGATCCCCCCACTATATACACTGTACAAATCCGCTCACAGATCCCCCTCTATATACACACTGCAGATCCCCCCACTATACACACTGTACAAATCCCCTCACAGATCCCCCACTATATACACTCTACTAATCCCCTCACAGATCCCCCCACTATATACACACTGCAAATCCCCTCACAGATCCCCCACTATAAACAGTGCAGACCAAAAGTTTGGACACACCTTCTCATTTAAAGATTTTTCAGTATTTTCATAACTATGAAAATTGTATATTCATACTGAAGGCATCAAAACTATGAATTAACACATGTGGAATTATATACTTAACAAAAAAGTGTGAAACAACTGAAATTATGTCTTATATTCTAGGTTCTTCAAAGTAGCCACCTTTTGCTTTGATGACTGCTTTGCACACTCTTGGCATTCTCATGATGAGCTTCAAGAGGTAATCACTGGGAATGGTCTTCCAACAATCTTGAAGGAGTTCTCAGAGATGCTTAGCACTTGTGGCCCTTTTGCCTTCACTCTGCGGTCCAGCTCACCCCAAACCATCTCGATTGGGTTCAGGTCTGGTGACTATGGAGGCCAGGTCATCTGGCGTAGCACCCCATCACTCTCCTTCTTGGTCAAATAGCCCTTACACAGCCTGGAGGTGTGTTTGAGGTCATTGTCCTGTTGAAAAATAAATGATGGTCCAACTAAATGCAAACCGGATGGAATAGCATGCCGCTACAAGATGCTGTGGTAGCCATGCTGGTTCAGTATGCCTTCAATTTTGAATAAATCCCCAAGAGTGTCACCAGCAAAGCACCCCCACAGCATCACACCTCCTCCTCCATGCTTCATGGTGGGAACCAGGCATGTAGAGTCCATCCGTTCACCTTTTCTGCGTCTCACAAAGACACGGTGGTTGGATCCACAGATCTCAAATTTGGACTCGCCAGACCAAAGCACAGATTTCCACTGGTCTAATGTCCATTCCTTGTGTTCTTTAGCCCAAACAAGTCTCTTCTGCTTGTTGCCTGTCCTTAGCAGTGGTTTCCTAGCAGCTATTTTACCATGAAGGCCTGCTGCACAAAGTCTCCTCTTAACAGTTGTTGTAGAGATGTGTCTGCTGCTAGAACTCTGTGTGGCATTGACCTGGTCTCTAATCTGATCTGCTGTTAACCTGCGATTTCTGAGGCTGGTGACTCGGATAAACTTATCCTCAGAAGCAGAGGCGACTCTTGGTCTTCCTCTCCTGGGGCGGTCCTCATGTGAGCCAGTTTCTTTATAGCGCTTGATGGTTTTTGCCACTGCACTTGGGGACACTTTCAAAGTTTTCCCAATTTTTCGGACTGCCTGACCTTCATTTCTCAAAGTAATGATGGCCACTCGTTTTTCTTTACTTAGCTGCTTTTTTCTTGCCATAATACAAATTCTAACAGTCTATTCAGTAGGACTATCAGCTGTGTATCCACCAGACTTCTGCACAACACAACTGATGGTCCAAACCCCATTTCTAAGGCAAGAAATCCCACTTATTAAACCTGACAGGGCACACCTGTAAAGTGAAAACCATTCCCGGGGACTACCTGTTGACGCTCATCAAGAGAATGCTAAGAGTGTGCAAAGCAGTCATCAAAGCAAAAGGTGTCTACTTTGAAGAACCTAGAATATAATAAATATTTTCAGTTGTTTCACACTTTTTTGTTAAGTATATAATTCCACATGTGTTAATTCATAGTTTTGATGCCTTCAGTGTGAATGTACAATTTTCATAGTCATGAAAATACAGAAAAATCTTTAAATGTGGTGTGTTCAAACTTTTGGTCTGTACTGTATACACTGCAAATCCCCTCACAGATCCCCCACTATATACACACTGCAAATCCCCTCACAGATCCCCCCACTATATACACTGTACTAATCCCCTCACAGATCCCCCGTTATATACACACTGCAAATCCCCTCACAGCTCCCCCACTATATATACACTGCAAATCCCCCCACTATATACACTGTACTAATCCCCTCACAGATCCCCCGTTATATACACTGCAAATCCCCTCACAGATCCCCCACTATATACACACTGCAAATCCCCTCACAGATCCCCCACTATATATACACTGTACTAATCCCCTCACAGATCCCCCGTTATATACACTGCAAATCCCCTCACAGATCCCCCACTATATATATACACTGCAAATCCCCCCACTATATACACTGTACTAATCCCCTAACAGATCCCCCATTATATACACACTGCAAATCCCCTCACAGATCCCCCACTATATATACACTGCAAATTCCCTCAGATCCCCCCACTATATACACACTGCAAATCCCCTCACAGATCCCCCTGTTGTGAATTTGGTTTTTGGGCTCCCCCGGTGGTCACTGGTGGTACTGGACTTGTGCTTCACTTTCTCTGTTCACCTGTTTCCATCAGGATATGGGAGTATCCTATTTAGCCTTGCTGCTCAGTTATTCTAGTGCCGGCCATCAATGTAACCAGAGCCTTTCTGTTGCATGTTCCTGCTTCTAGACTACTATCAGCTAAGTTGGACTCTTAGTCCTAAGTTTGTTTGCATTTTTGTTCCAGTTCACAGTTATGTTATGTTTCTGTAGCTGGAAGGTCTTGTGGGCCGAAATTACCACTCCGGTGTCATGAGTTGACACATGAGTCTTAAAGTAATTTCTGGATGGTATTTTAATAGGGTTTTCAGCTGACCGTGAAGTTCCCTATTGTATCTTCTTACTATCTAGTAAGCGGACCTCGCTTTGCTGAACCTACCTTCATACTGCGTATGTCTTTTCCTCTGAACTCACCGTCAATATATGTGGGGGGCTTCTGTCTCCTTTTTGGGGGAATTTCCCTAGAGGTAAGCCAGGTCTGTTTTTTCCTCTATTAGGGTTAGTTAGTTCTCCGGCTGGCGCTGGGCGTCTAGGGATAATACGTAGGTAAGTCACCCGGCCACTGTTAGTTGTGTGGTAGGTTTAGCTCACGGTCAGCTCGAGATTCCATCACCCAAGAGCTAGTCTGTTATTTAAGTTCTCTGACGTTCCCTTGCCATTGGGAACCATGACAGTATGGCCGGCCAAGGGTTAAAACCGTTGGCAGAAGAAAGGAGAGAAAAAGAAGTCTGCAGATTTTTTTTTTTTTCTTCTTCTGAGCTTGCTCTATAGTTGACTCTGTTGCATTTCTGCTCTAATTGCAGCCTTTGCCTCTCTCTCTCCTTCTAATCCTTGAATGGCTCTGATCTCACCTGATTAAAATGGATCCTCAGAGTTTGGCTACAGGTTTGAATAATCTTGCTACGAAGGTTCAAAATTTACAGGATTTTGTTATTCATGCTCCTATATCTGAACCTAGAATTCCTATACCAGAATTTTTCTCCGGGGATAGATCTCGTTTCCTGAATTTCAAATATAATTGTAAATTATTTCTTTCCCTGAGATCTCGCTCCGCTGGAGATCCCGCACAGCAGGTTAGGATAGTAATTTCCTTGCTGCGGGGTGACCCTCAGGATTGGGCATTTGCGTTGGTACCCGGGGATCCTGCATTGCTCAATGTGGATGCGTTTTTTCTGGCTTTGGGGTTGCTTTATGAGGAACCTAATTTAGAGATTCAGGCTGAAAAAACCTTGATGGCCCTATCTCAAGGGCAAGATGAAGCTGAAATATACTGCCAAAAATTTCGTAAATGGTCTGTGCTTACTCAGTGGAATGAGTGCGCCCTGGCGGCGAATTTCAGAGAGGGTCTCTCTGATGCCATTAAAGATGTTATGGTGGGGTTCCCTGCACCTACAGGTCTGAATGAGTCCATGACAATGGCTATTCAGATTGATCGGCGTTTGCGGGAGCGCAAACCTGTGCACCATTTGGCGGTGTCTTCTGAGAAGGCTCCAGAAAATATGCAATGTGATAGAATTCTGTCCAGAAGCGAACGGCAGAATTTTAGGCGAAAAAATGGGTTGTGCTTCTATTGTGGTGATTCAACTCATGTTATATCAGCATGCTCTAAACGTACAAAAAAGGTTGATAAGTCTATTTCAATTGGCACTTTACAGTCTAAGTTTATTCTGTCTGTGACCTTGATTTGTTCATTATCGTCAATTACCGCGGATGCCTATGTCGACTCTGGCGCCGCTTTGAGTCTTATGGATTGGTCCTTTGCCAGGCGCTGTGGGTTTGATCTAGAGCCTCTGGAAGTTCCTATACCTCTGAAGGGTATTGACTCTACACCATTGGCTAGTAATAAACCACAATACTGGACACAAGTGACTATGCGTATGAATCCAGACCATCAGGAGACGATTCGCTTCCTTGTGTTGTACAATCTACATGATGTTTTGGTGCTCGGATTGCCATGGTTACAATCTCATAACCCAGTTCTTGACTGGAAAGCAATGTCTGTGTTAAGCTGGGGATGTCAGGGGGCTCATGGGGACGTACCTTTGGTTTCCATTTCGTCATCTATTCCCTCTGAGATTCCGGAATTTTTATCTGATTATCGTGATGTTTTTGAGGAGCCTAAGCTTGGTTCACTACCTCCTCACAGAGATTGCGATTGTACCATAGATCTGATTCCGGGCAGTAAATTTCCAAAGGGTCGTTTATTTAATCTATCTGTACCTGAACATGCTGCTATGCGAGAATATATTAAGGAGTCCCTGGAAAAGGGACATATTCGTCCTTCTTCATCTCCCTTAGGAGCCGTTTTTTTCTTTGTATCTAAAAAAGATGGCTCTTTGAGGCCGTGTATTGATTATCGACTCTTGAATAAAATTACAGTCAGATATCAGTATCCTCTGCCACTGCTGACTGATTTGTTTGCTCGAATAAAAGGGGCTAAGTGGTTCTCTAAGATTGATCTCCGTGGGGCGTATAATTTGGTGCGAATTAAGCAGGGGGATGAGTGGAAAACCGCATTTAATACGCCCGAGGGCCATTTTGAGTATTTAGTAATGCCTTTTGGTCTTTCAAATGCCCCTTCAGTCTTTCAGTCCTTTATGCATGACATTTTCCGGGAATATTTGGATAAATTCATGATCGTGTATCTGGATGATATTTTGATTTTTTCGGATGACTGGGATTCTCATGTCCAACAGGTCAGGAGGGTTTTTCAGGTTTTGCGGGCTAATTCCTTGTGTGTGAAGGGTTCTAAGTGTATTTTTGGGGTTCAAAAGATTTCTTTTTTGGGGTACATTTTTTCCCCCTCTTCCATTGAGATGGATCCTGTCAAGGTTCGGGCTATTTGTGATTGGACGCAACCTTCTTCGCTTAAGAGCCTTCAGAAATTTTTGGGCTTTGCTAATTTTTATCGTCGATTTATAACTGGTTTTTCTGATGTTGCTAAACCTTTGACTGATTTGACCAAAAAGGGTGCTGATGTTGCTGATTGGTCCCCTGCTGCTGTGGAGGCCTTTCGGGAGCTTAAGCGCCGCTTTTCTTCCGCCCCTGTGTTGCGTCAGCCTGATGTTACTCTTCCTTTTCAGGTTGAGGTCGATGCTTCCGAGATCGGAGCTGGGGCGGTCTTGTCGCAGAAAAGTTCCGATTGCTCCGTGATGAGACCTTGTGCGTTCTTTTCTCGAAAATTTTCGCCCGCCGAGCGAAATTATGATATTGGTAATCGGGAGCTTTTGGCTATGAAGTGGGCTTTTGAGGAGTGGCGTCATTGGCTTGAGGGGGCTAGACATCAGGTGGTGGTATTGACCGATCACAAGAATTTGATTTATCTTGAGTCTGCCAGGCGCCTGAATCCTAGACAGGAGCGCTGGTCGTTGTTTTTCTCTCGGTTTAATTTTGTGGTCTCATACTTACCAGGTTCTAAAAATGTGAAGGCGGATGCCCTTTCTAGGAGTTTAGAGCCTGATTTCCCTGGTGATTCTGAACCTACAGGTATCCTTAAGGATGGGGTGATATTATCTGCTGTTTCCCCAGACCTGCGACGGGCTTTGCAGGAGTTTCAGGTGGATAGACCTGATCGTTGCCCGCCTGGTAGACTGTTTGTTCCTGATGATTGGACCAGTAGAGTCATCTCGGAGGTTCATTCTTCTGCGTTGGCAGGTCATCCCGGGATCTTTGGTACCAGGGATTTGGTGGCTAGGTCCTTCTGGTGGCCTTCTCTGTCTCGAGATGTACGAGTTTTTGTGCAGTCTTGTGATGTTTGTGCTCGGGCCAAACCTTGTTGTTCTCGGGCTAGCGGATTGTTGTTATCTTTGCCTATTCCAAAGAGGCCTTGGACTCACATATCGATGGATTTTATTTCTGATCTCCCTGTTTCTCAGAAAATGTCTGTCATCTGGGTGGTGTGTGACCGTTTTTCAAAGATGGTTCATTTGGTGCCCTTGCCTAAGTTGCCGTCCTCTTCCGAGTTGGTTCCTCTGTTTTTTCAAAATGTGGTTCGCTTGCATGGTATTCCGGAGAATATCGTTTCTGACAGGGGGACCCAGTTCGTGTCTAGATTTTGGCGGGCGTTCTGTGCTAGGATGGGCATTAATAATAATAATAATTTTATTTATATAGCGCCAACATATTCCGCAGCGCTTTACAACTTATAGAGGGGACTTATACAGACAACAGACATTACAGCATAACAGAAATCACAGTTCAAAACAGATACCAGGAGGAATGAGGGCCCTGCTGCTCGCAAGCTTACAATCTATGAGGAAAAGGGGAGACACAAGAGGTGGATGGTAACAATTGCTTTAGTTATTTGGACCAGCCATAGTGTAAGGCTCGGGTGTTCATGTAAAGCTGCATGAACCAGTTAACTGCCTAAGTATGTAACAGTACAGACACAGAGGCTATTAACTGCATAAAGTGTATGAGAACATGATGGAGGAACGTGATTATGTTGTTGTTTTTTATTAATAGGCCACACAGGGATAATTAGGTTAATGCGTTGAGGCGGTAGGCCAATCTGAACAAATGAGTTTTTAGTGCACGCTTAAAACTGTGGGGATTGGGGATTAATTGTATTAACCTAGGTAGTGCATTCCAAAGAATCGGCGCCGCACGTGTAAAGTCTTGGAGACGGGAGTGGGAGGTTCTGATTATTGAGGATGCTAACCTGAGGTCATTAGCAGAGCGGAGGGCACGGGTAGGTTGGTAGACTGAGACCAGAGAGGAGATGTAGGGTGGTGCTGAGCCATGGAGTGCTTTGTGGATGAGGGTAGTAGTTTTGTACTGGATTCTGGATTGGATGGGTAGCCAGTGTAATGACTGGCACAAGGTAGAGGCATCGGTGTAACGGTTGGCGAGGAATATGATCCTGGCAGCAGCATTCAGGACAGATTGGAGCGGGGAGAGTCTGGTAAAAGGTAGGCCAATTAGTAGAGAGTTACAATAGTCCAGACGAGAATGAATAAGTGAGACAGTAAGAGTTTTTGCAGAGTCGAAAGTAAGAAAAGGGCGAATTCTGGAAATGTTTTTGAGATGCAGATAAGAAGAGCGAGCCAGTGATCGGATGTGGGGGGGTGAATGAAAGCTCGGAATCAAGGCATTGATTTGTCTTTTTCGTCTGCGTTCCATCCTCAGACTAATGGCCAGACTGAGCGAACTAATCAGACCTTGGAGACTTATTTGAGGTGTTTTGTGTCTGCGGATCAGGATGACTGGGTTGCCTTTTTGCCGTTGGCGGAGTTTGCCCTCAATAATCGGGCTAGTTCTGCCACTTTGGTTTCTCCTTTCTTTTGCAATTCGGGGTTTCATCCTCGCTTTTCTTCTGGTCAGGTGGAGTCTTCGGATTGTCCTGGAGTGGATACTGTGGTGGATAGGTTGCATCGGATTTGGGGACAGGTGGTGGACAATTTGGAGTTGTCCCAGGAGAAGACTTGGCATTTTGCTAACCGCCGTCGTCGTGTTGGTCCTCGTCTTCGTGTTGGGGACTTGGTGTGGTTGTCTTCTCGTTTTGTCCCTATGAGGGTTTCTTCTCCTAAGTTTAAGCCTCGGTTCATCGGCCCGTATAAGATTTTGGAGATTCTTAACCCTGTGTCCTTTCGATTGGACCTCCCGGCATCTTTTTCTATCCATAATGTCTTCCATCGGTCATTATTGCGCAGGTATGAGGTACCGGTTGTGCCTTCCGTTGAGCCTCCCGCTCCGGTGTTGGTTGAGGGTGAATTGGAGTACGTTGTGGAGAAGATCTTGGACTCCCGTGTTTCCAGACGGAAACTTCAGTATCTGGTCAAGTGGAAGGGCTACGGTCAGGAGGATAATTCTTGGGTGACAGCCTCTGATGTTCATGCCTCTGATTTGGTCCGTGCCTTTCATAGGGCTCATCCTGATCGCCCTGGTGGTTCTTGTGAGGGTTCGGTGCCCCCTCCTTGAGGGGGGGGTACTGTTGTGAATTTGGTTTTTGGGCTCCCCCGGTGGTCACTGGTGGTACTGGACTTGTGTGCTTCACTTTCTCTGTTCACCTGTTTCCATCAGGATATGGGAGTATCCTATTTAGCCTTGCTGCTCAGTTATTCTAGTGCCGGCCATCAATGTAACCAGAGCCTTTCTGTTGCATGTTCCTGCTTCTAGACTACTATCAGCTAAGTTGGACTCTTAGTCCTAAGTTTGTTTGCATTTTTGTTCCAGTTCACAGTTATGTTATGTTTCTGTAGCTGGAAGCTCTTGTGGGCCGAAATTACCACTCCGGTGTCATGAGTTGACACATGAGTCTTAAAGTAATTTCTGGATGGTATTTTAATAGGGTTTTCAGCTGACCGTGAAGTTCCCTATTGTATCTTCTTACTATCTAGTAAGCGGACCTCGCTTTGCTGAACCTACCTTCATACTGCGTATGTCTTTTCCTCTGAACTCACCGTCAATATATGTGGGGGGCTTCTGTCTCCTTTTTGGGGGAATTTCCCTAGAGGTAAGCCAGGTCTGTTTTTTCCTCTATTAGGGTTAGTTAGTTCTTCGGCTGGCGCTGGGCGTCTAGGGATAATACGTAGGTACGTCACCCGGCCACTGTTAGTTGTGTGGTAGGTTTAGCTCACTGTCAGCTCGAGATTCCATCACCCAAGAGCTAGTCTGTTATTTAAGTTCTCTGACGTTCCCTTGCCATTGGGAACCATGACATCCCCCACTATATACACACTGCAAATCCCTTCACAGATCCCCCACTATATACACTGTACTAATCCCCTCACAGATCCCCCGTTATATACACTGCAAATCCCCTCACAGATCCCCCACTATATACACACTGCAAATCCCCTCAGATCCCCCCCACTATATACACACTGCAAATCCCCTCACAGATCCCCCACTATATACACTGTACTAATCCCCTCACAGATCCCCCGTTATATACACTGCAAATCCCCTCACAGATCCCCCACTATATACACACTGCAAATCCCCTCAGAGATCCCCCCCACTATATACACACTGCAAATCCCCTCACAGATCCCCCACTATATACACTGTACTAATCCCCTCACAGATCCCCCGTTATATACACTGCAAATCCCCTCACAGATCCCCCACTATATACGCACTGCAAATCCCCTCACAGATCCCCCCACTATATACACTATACAAATCCGCTCACAGATCCCCCTCTATATACACACTGCAGATCCCCCCACTATACAAATCCCCTCACAGATCCCCCACTATATACACTCTGCGCATCCCCTCAGTCCCTCTCACTATATATACTCAGCACATCCCTTCAGATCCCTCCATAAATTACCCCCATATACTCTGAAAATCCCCTCACTCTATACACTCTACTAATCCCCTCACAGATCCCCCCCACAGTTGTATATGAACTCTACAAGTCACCTCACAGACCCCCAATATATACCCACTGCAAATCCCCTCACAGACACCAACCCATAAATTCCCCCATATATATACTCTGAAAATCCCCTCTCACAGCGCCCCACTATATACACTCTGAATCTCTCCCTCCCATACTGTCCCCACCACACACTTCCCATAGGTCCCCACGTACTGCTCACATTCTCCTCACGAGCTTACAACGCGCACACAACCACACTTCCCCAAGGCGATCACATGACCACTGAGACGCGTGACCGGTGACGTCACGTCTAGCAGGGGCCCATACACTTCAGCATCTTCCGTACACATTGGTTCCGCTTTGGAGCTGTTTCCAGACGTGTCTGCACAGCGGCGGATACTTCCGGCGGAAGCGGTGACCATGTGGCCCCTGTGAGTGCAGACTAGTGTGGTTCACAGCCGGGGATATTCCCAATTGATGTAAGTGAGCTATGACCCGCTGCCAGGGAGCGTACGGTGTGTGGCAGGCCACATGGGACTGTAGTGCGCTGCGGGAGTACTAGAAGTCGCAGCGTTCAGCGTAGTCTCTGTTTGTGTGTCTGTGGCAGCGCGGCCTCCTGTTAGGAATGCTGGGACCAGTAGGAGATGATTGTGAGGGGGCGTCCTGCTCATACAGTCATTGTTAGGTGTGATGACTCCGCAATGTCAGAGAACCCCAGGACCCAGCAGCCGATTAAACACACTGCTCTGACCCCCTCCCCTGGTCCAGCACTGAATCTCCTGCGCTCCTGGTGTCTTCTTGTCTGCAGCCACTCACTGAGCTCAGCGAACCTGGAGATCACTGACTGGCTGCAGCGCTGCTATAGCTAATAGAAAAATGATCGTTTTTGCTTTCACTTATTTTTGGTATGTGACCGCTTTTTGCTGTCTGAATAAGTTCAGTTTCTCTCTTCCTAGGACAGAACTGAGAAGTGGAATTCAGAAGCGGAGGTGTGAACGGAGCCTGATCCCTTTCTGTACAGCGGTCTCATCTACTTTAGAGCCTCCTATTCATCAGACATCTAAACCCCAATAAATATACAAAAAATGGAGGAAAAAGAGCAAAAGAAACACCGGAAGAAAAATAGTGGCGCGAAAGCCAACAAGAAACGAAAGCGTCAGCAAGAAGAGGGTGGAACTGCTGGCACCGAGGAAGATGCGAGGAAGAGAAATCCCAAGGCTTTTACCGTGAAGTCTGCTGTGCGCATGGCCCGAACCTTCCACAGGTAAAGGAAATAAGCCAGGAAAAGCTGCAGATTAGGGTACTGTCACACAGTACCATTTTGATCGCTACGACGGTACGATTCGTGACGTTCTAGCGATATCGTTACGATATCGCTGTGTCTGACACGCTACTGCGATCAGACACCCTGCTGAGAATCGTACGTCGTAGCAGATCGTGTGGAACTTTCTTTCGTCGCTTGATCACCCGCTGACATCGCTGGATCGTTGTGTGTGACAGCGATCCAGCGATGTGTTCGCTTGTAACCAGGGTAAACATCGGGTAACTAAGCGCAGGGCCGCGCTTAGTAACCCGATGTTTACCGTGGTTACCAGCGTAAACGTAAAAAAACAAACAGTACATACTTACATTCCGGTGTCTGTCCTCCAGCGTCTCAGCTTCTCTCCACTGTGTGAGCGTCTGCCAGCCGGAAAGCGAGCACAGCGGTGACGTCTGACGTCACCGCTGTGCTTGCCGGCTATGGCGCTTACACAGTGGAGAGAAGCAGAACGCCGGGGACAGACACCGGAATGTAAGTATGTACTGTTTGTTTTTTTATTACTTTTACGCTGGTAACCACTGTAAACATCGGGTTACTAAGCGCGGCCCTGCGCTTAGTTACCCGATGTTTACCCTGGTTACCGGGGACTTCGGCATCGCTCCAGCGCCGTGATTGCAACGTGTGACCGCAGTCTACGACGCTGGAGCGATATTCATACGATCGCTGCGACGTCACGGATCGTGCCGTCGTAGCGATCAAAATGGTACTGTGTGACAGTACCCTAAGTCCCATGTTGCTAGAATGGAGGAGAATCCCTAAGTCCTGACTACCTCATTTACTAGGACCCTGCTGCATATGTGCTGCAGCTGCCATGATTTGCTGGATGATCAAGGATCTCCGGAGGGAAGGTCAATAGCTCATCAATGGGTGCGGGCATACGCTCACATCTGCGTATAAAAAGTAGCTGAGATTCTCAGCCAGAAAAGTTGGCGAGTGTCATGCATTTTTTCTTCTCACTTAGCATCCATAGGCCAAGCTAGTGCTATGTGAGTGTTGGTTTTCTCTCACCTAGCATCCCTATGCAATGCAGTTTTAATATCCGCTTTTGCATAGAGTAATTCTGTCATTTCAAGATAGGTTTTTGAACAAATAAAGCAATGTTATATATAGATAGAAATGTCAGTGAGACTTATAATAGTACAGTGCGTGGTGACATCAGTGAGGTGACTGGAGTTCATCGGCTATGAACTCCAGTCACCTTACTGACGTCAGCGCTCGGCACTGAAGCTGCGTTCTTACGCTCAGCGTCTCTTGGATGCTGGTCTGAGCGGTGACATTTTCTGTTACCACCCAGCAATGCTTCAGATGTAGCTGTATTGTGCTCATTGCGGGACATATGGATTATCGGTGGGCAGGTGTGGAATTCTTTGCCTTTTTTTTTTTTATATTCGCAAATGGATAAAAGAGCATTGGGGAGTTTTTATTTAAAATAAAGGACTTTACTCTTTTTGACTTTACTACATTTGACTATGGGGTTAGTAATGGGGGTGTCTTATAGATGCCGCTCCATCTTCAGCGTTTTCTGCACTGACATTCAGGCAGAGGGCGCGCACTAACCACATCACCGCGCCCTCTGACCTGAGCGTCACTGCAGAAGATGCTGAAGACGGAGCGGCGCCGGAACGAGGAGCAGGTGAATATCGCGCAGTGCTGCGCTTCCTTCCCCGTTATACTCACCTGCTTCTGGCGCTGTGCAGTCCCTGGCTTCCCCGGCGCCGGCAGCTTCTTCCTGTATTAAGCAGTCAGTCACCGTTACCGCTCATTACAGTAATGAATATGCGGCTCCACCTCCCATAGGGGTGGAGCCACATATTCATTACTGTAATGAGCGTAACCATGTGACTGCTCAGTACAGGAAGAAGCTGGGGTGCCAGGGACATGCAGGGTTTGCGCCAGGAGCAGGTGAGTATAATAAGACAGCCCCTGCTCCCCCTCCCCTGCCGACCCCTGGGTATGACTCGAGTATGAGCCGAGAGGGAGACTTTCAGCCCAAAAAAGTGGGCTGAAAATCTCGGCTTATACTCGAGTATATACGGTATTTGTTGGCGCTATATAAATAAAATTATTATTATTAATAATAAGGGGGACCCCACATCATTTTTGGGGGTGTTGATCCCTTGTTACTAGCCAGTAAAGGCTAAGTAGACAGCGGCAAGCTGATATTAATAGCCTGGGAAGCTCCATGTATATTACCCACTTCACAGACTATAAACAGCAGCCCCCAGCTGCTGTTGGCTTTCCTTCAGCTGGTTAAAGAAAAAAATATGGGAGACCCCATGCCATTTTTTTTCTTCTATCTATATTTCTATTCCGACGGTTCACGCTGGGAATTTACTGTACTTGGCTGTTGAAATGTTGGGTTTCCTATGAGATGTGTGGTAAAAATCTTACAACACACGCATGGTCCATGTGCCTTGCGTTTTTTTGTTTTTTTTCTCACCCATTGACTGTCATTGCTGAGTCTCGGCTGTTTTGTGCAGCCGTATGCAAAATGCTGCAAATCTTTCCTCACCCAAATTCCAGATGAGGAAAAAAATAGCAGATGAGCACTGCCTGAATGAATCACGTTGTAGCAAGCGCAATGCAAGGTTTCCTAACATTGTACGCTGATATGAGGGCAGCCTAAAGCTAAGCTTTCACAGCATCTTTACAGTTCCAGCAAAGTGGATGGGATTTATTGAAATCTTATGCCCACACTGATTTTTTTTTTTTTATCTGCAATATGTCAATTTCTCTGCTGGGCACATCAAGTGACCGCTGCAGCTGATCAGCGAGCGCGGATTTGTGTTTTAAGACCACTATGGACCCATTTTATTAGTCTACAACGACTTTAAATTGTATAGCTTCCCGGGATTGTACAATTCTTATGTATCGTTTTTATATTATTATTACTTTCATGTAGTCACATTTGTTTATCACCATAGAACGCAGGATCTCAAGACAAAAAAGCATCATATACCAGTGGTTGATCGTACTCCTCTAGAGCCACCTCCTGTTGTCGTAGTAGTTGTTGGACCCCCAAAAGTTGGAAAGAGCACTCTGATTCGTTGCTTGATTAAAAATTTTACCAAGCAGAAACTCACAGAGATCCGTGGACCTGTCACTATCGTCTCTGGTAAGAGTTGTTACTTTTAAGGCCATGTGCCCACGAGCCGAATGTAGCAGCACTTTGGACTCGGCCTGTTCACTGCGTTCAAAGTGCTGCCTTCCATTAAATGCAGGTAAATCTGCATGTATTTACTAAACCGTGTAGATTTACTCATATCTCCGAACAAAAAGTGGAATAAAATGCGATTTAAAAAATCAGTTGTAAATAAAAATCACTGAAAATATCATCTTGTCCCACAAAAAAACAAGCCGCTATACAGCTGTCAGCTGAAAAATAAGTTATAGCTCTTAGAATAAAGCAATGCAAAAATAATATTTTTTCTATAAAATAGTTTTTGCATAAAAACGCCAAAACATAAAAAAAAAAAAAAAAAATAAAAAAATTTGGAATTGCTGTAATTGTACTGAGCGGAAGAGTATTCTGCCTTATTACTTTTGCCACACATGGAACGGCATACAAAAAAAGCACCAAAAAGACAATTCCTGAATTTCTGTTTTTTGTTCATTCTCCCTCCCAAAAATTAGAATAGAAAGTGATCAATAAATGTCATGTGCCCGAAAATGGTACCAATAAAAACATCAACTTGTCCCACATAAAAACAAGCCCTGTGGCTACGTAGTACTGTACAACCACATATAGGGTTTTGCCACGTTCAGCAAAAATTGTGGGACACATTTTGGTGCCATTTTTACCCATTTCCACGTGCAAAAATTTAAAATCTGGAGCTAAAACAAATTTTTTTTTTGTAAAAATGTAATTATTGTTTCTTTGCTGCCCAATGGTCTAAAATTCTGTGACACATCTGTGGTGTCAATATGATCACAGCACCCCTAGATGAATTTATTGAGAGGTGTAGTTTGTAAAATGGGGTCACTTATGGGGGGGTTCTGCTGTTCTAGCACCTTCATGGGCTCTCCCAGTGGGTCATGGCACCTGCAAACCATAAGTGAAATCTGGCGCTCTTTGCCTTCTGAGCTTTGCACTGTGCCTGAGAAGTATCTCCCAATTTACATGGAGGGTATTGGCGTACTCATTACTCATTACCATTATGTGGTAAACATATAATTATTCTTTCTTCACTGCCCAATGGTATAACGTTCTGTGAGGCACATGTGGTGTAAGTATGATCACTGCATCCCTAGATGAATGAATTGAAAATTGCCTAATTTTTGCCCAAATTCCAACATTTACACAAACACACAAAAAAAATCTACCTAAATTTACCACTAACAGGAAGTGTACAATGAGTCACAAAAAATGATCTCAGTATCAGTGGGAACCATTGAAGCGTCCCAGAGTTATTTCATAAAGTGACACTTGTCAGAATTGTAAAAAATTAGCTGGTTATGCAGGTGAAAACAGGCTCAGGGATTAGGGAGTTAAAGATTTTATGATTCTACATAAGATGGATAACCTAATTCCTTTGCCTTACAATGCTGTCCACTTATAGGTAATATTTGCCTCCTTTGATTCTGCCTTTACATCAGGCGGTGACAAATCTACAGCGCCCCGTTGAGTTGTAGTAGCTCGGCTGTTAGGGGTGTTCTCGTCTGTGGCAGTGTTAATTATGTGAAATGTTCATCTTCTATTCTTTCAAACGTAGGAAAGAAACGACGTCTTACCATTATCGAATGCGGCAGTGATATCAATTCAATGATTGATTTGGCTAAAGTTGCTGACTTGGTAAGTGATTCTTGGAGGTAATTTTATAGGCTGTCTATACAAGGAATTCAGACTAACGCAGTTGGTGAAATATTGCTGGATTTTCTATTACGTTAATTATGCTTTTGTTTGACTCTTGGGGTATGTTTCCACGTGGTGTATTTGCTGCGGATTGGATTCTGCGTACAACCGCAGCGTCCAATCCGCAGCGTCCAGATGTTACAGCATAGTGGAGGGGATTTTATGAAATCCCATCTCCACTATGTGCTCAAACACGCAGGGGGCAGATCTGCGTATACACACATGCGGCGCAACCTTATAGACCGCAGCATGTCTATTTATGTTGCGGAGACGCTCAGTCTCCTCCACAAGATAAATGGCACCGTCCTATCTAATATATAAAGCTGTATGTGTGTGTGTGTATGTATGTCCGGGATTGGCATCTGAACCGTCGCAGCTACAGCCACAAAATTTTGCACAGTCACACGTCTGGACCCCGAGAGCGTCATAGGCTATGTTGTGAGGTGAAATTTTAACCCCGCGCGTTCCAATTCACCAAACAATTTTGCCCCTATCTACATAATGGGGAAAAAGTGAAGGGAAAAGTGTTGGAGGAAAATTGACAGCTGCCAGATGTGAACAATGAGGACTTAAAGAATGAGAGCGATGGCGACAAAGAGTATATACCGTACAGTTGCTAAGGTGGGGCCCCGACATGGGATACTCACCACACACGGGGATATGAACACACACACAAAATGCACCACACACTACCACGTGCTTGAACACATATATCACCCTCAGCACACATTTCACCACACACACACCAACCTCGCCACATAAAAGTCGAAACACAAAAGTCACCACTCAAAACTCGCCACGCGCAAAACTCGCTACATGCAAAACTCGCCATATGCAAAACTAGGCTCACGCAAAACTCGCCACACGTGCAAAACTCACCTCATGGAAAACTCGCCTCATGGAAAACTCGCCTCATGCAAAACTTGCACACACAGAAAAATTGCCACATGTACAAAAGTTGCACCACATGCAAAAGTTGCCTCACACAAAACTTGCACATACTCAAAACGCAACACACATAAAACTCGCCACGCGCAAAACTCGCCATGCACAAATCTTGCACACAACTTGCTACACTAACCTGTCACATGCAACTCGACACACAAAAAGTTGCTACACGCATGTCACCACACAAAACTCATCTCACAAAAGTCGCTACACGCATGTCGCCACCGCAACTCAACACACACAACTTGACACATGAAACTCGCCCTAAAACACACAGAAGTCTGGTATTATC